>NC_059672.1:15625000-16250000 GCF_905147105.1 Pieris brassicae
CACCAAGGGCTAGAAGATGATTCAATGACATTATGATTTGACATTTCCGCAATCATCTTGTCTATATTCTTTTCATATGCGACAGGTACTCGTCGCGGTCGCAAACGTATCGGTGCTTCGGTTCCAGTCTCAATTCGATGTTTAACTACACCTGTCCTGCCTAGATCTCCATCGTGTGTAGCAAACATGTCTGAAAATGACTTCAATAGTTCCTTTACTTTCAACATTTCTTCTTTTGACAAGGTTTCCTTACAGTCCTTTAATACTTCTTCAACTATATCTCGTTGTTTACTGACTGTACTATTTTCAGTGATAGATCTATAGACGTCGTACCCTCCCTTCAATGTATTACCTTTTAGAGAAACTACCTCATCTCTACACTTGAACGTACCGTTCTCCAAGTCAATCTTACAGTTGTAATGCTTCATGAAGTCTAAACCGATAATACAGTCTATATGATCTTCCCCCAATCTTGAAGGTAGCGATACCTTCCCCTTGAACGGTTATGTGCTGACCAGTAGCTGTAAGGAGCTCTACATTTCCACCAGAAAGGCTTTTGTAAAATGACTTCAGAAGTTGGTATCTAATTACTGTCCGGGAAGCTCCAGTATCAAGGGTTAACTCACACCTACATCCGTTTACTTCTCCGTCGATAACAATGGTATTCCCATCCTGAGTTTGAGTGATCATAACTTTTGGGGCCTTCCTTACAGAACCGGCCAGCACCCGCCCCGTGGTCCTGGCTTCTACTCGTTTCCCTGCCGCTGTTCAGCGGCAGTCACACCCACTGCTTCCGGTTCCCCACGTCTAGTCTTTATTTCGCCTCTGAGATCTTTTTTAGGGCATGAAAACCTCATATGCCCTATTTCCCCACAGAGGTAACAGGTGGGTCCACGTTGGGTACTTGGTTTTTCCGTGACAGCCCTAATGCGGTTAGGTCGATGATCCTTGCAAAATGCTTCCACCTCCAACGCATGGGCAAGAGCATCCTTAAGTTCCTTATGGTGACCGAGGTTCACAGCCATTCGAATTTCACGGTCTCGAATACCGTCGACAAAAGCTTGAACCAGCATCTTGTCTGCAACATCTGGTGAGGATGCGTAGGCCTTCCTTACCAGCTTCTCTATTTCAAGTCCCCATTTTTGCAAACTTTCATTTGTCTGCTGTATTCTATCTTTCAATTGAGCCCTGTAAACGTGCTCTAAATGTGCGTCTCCATACCGTGATTCCAGGGCATCTAGCAGTTGCTTCAACGTCACCTTACCTCTTGGTATCTAATATGGAGAGGGCTTCGTCTCGCAATCCCAGAATAAGGGCGGTAACTGCTTGATCGTCAGTCCACCCGTTTGACTGTGCTACAGTCTCAAATTGAAGCTTGTACGCGCACCAAGAAGATGTACCATCAAAGGGAGGCACTTTCACATTTCCAGGTGGTGCTACAGTCGTGACAACACCAGAGGTCTTCAGGCATTGGATTTCATTTTCTAATCCAAGGATACGTTTATCCTGCTTGGATAGCTTACAATCCATATTAGATTCCGAATTCTCGATCTTTTCATCTACCTGTATTTTCAGGTCACAAAGTTTTTCTCCTATACGGCGAGCCTGCTCCTCTTGACGTCGTGCCTGCTCCTCTATCATGCGACGTGTCTGAGCCTGTTCTTCCATCATTTGGCGTGTATGTTCGTCTTGACGGCGTGCCTGTTCTTCTTGACGGCGTGCCTGTTCTTCCATCATTTGTTTTGTCTGTTCTTCCTGACGGCGTGCCTGTTCTTCTTGACGGCGTGCCTGTTCTTCTTGACGGCGTGCCTGTTCTTCCTGACGGCATGCCTGTTCTTCTTGCCGGCGTGTCTGTTCTTCAATCATTTGGCGTGCCTGTTCTTCCTGACGGCGTGCCTGTTCTTCCTGACGGCGTGCCTGTTCTTCCATCATTTGTCGTGTCTGTTCTTCTTGACGGCGTGCCTGTGCTTCCATCATTTGCTGCAGAGCAAGGAGGATGTTGCCATCGTTACTTTCACCCATCCCGCGGTTCGCATCGAAACTTTGTCGCCGGGCGGCGTCGCGTGCTGATTGCGCCCTTGTCTGCACTCCCTCCGCAGCTGAAGACTCTGCCACAGACTCCTCTTGATTCTCCCTTGGAGTAATTGGCATGCTTCTATCCCACTTCTGACACCAAAATGTTACGAGCTAGGGGATCGGATAGAAAATGCCGTGAATTTATTCAAGGGTTTATTTCTTGAAAAATCAATGAGGAATTTATGGGCACAATTTAACCGCAGAGATGCACTAATGACACACACAAAACAATCACTAATTACTTCACTTATGCACACTTCACACAGTACTTTATCACTTATATTCACTTTATTCGCACTTTATCGCTTCGGTGTTTCGCTCTTGTTATCGCATTCAAAACTAAGTGACTAGTCGCGTTTCGGCTCGCTTATATATCCCTGGGAATAATTCTAAACAATATTCGAGAACTTTCTAGGCGGGCTTGCTACTGAGTAGCGATTGCACAATTCTAGAACGTTCGCACTCTTTGTCTCTTTCGCACGTTGCTCCGTCCTTGTCGTACGGCGTTCTAGAGTGCTCGTCTAGTTTCGAGAAAGTTCTGATCTTCTCTCTCTCTCTCTCTCGTATCATGTCGTCCTTGTCTCACACCTAGAAAGTTCGGTCTAGAATATTCCTTCATCAAAGGGGTATAACTAGGCCTGAAAACGCCTGAAAACGGGTCTCCTGAAAACTGCACCACTCGACTACACATCTTCTGTATGTCATCTACACATCATCTTCTTCTTCTCTATCACACTCGGTTCTGAAACCGACTGAAAAAAGGTTTCAGCTTCCTGAAAACTAGGGTAACATTATGAAAATTACAATTTTCTAATATGTGATTGACCCTCTCCTGAAACGGTCAGAAATCATATTACAGCTTGCTGAAAAGTTATCTAACTAGTGGAAAAATCTAGAAACATGCAGTCGACCCGTCTTCGTAACAATATTACCGAATAAGATTATAAAAAGATTTATTAACTAATTTCTGTGAAGCAACAGCACTATTTCAACGTGCCCTCAAACTGAGCGTTAGATAGCTGGGTCTAGTTATAAGTAGTTATCTAACGTCATACGTCAACTTGATTTGTCAAAATGGTAAAACTAATGGTAATTGTTTTCTTAAAATAAGCCTTATTAATAACTTAGTGGTAGTCCCGGTCTCTAATTATATTTATTATTATTAAATCTTCAGGATTATTATGAATGTGCAGCGTCCTCAAGGGGCGCGTTGCTATTTGCTGTGTATCGAGGTAAAGTCTCCGAGGGTATGGACTTCAAAGATCATCAAGCAAGAGCTGTCATTGCCGTAAGATTTGAATATCACTAATATGTTTTTCCTATCTTCACCTTTATCGTAATGTTTTATTTTTTTAGTAGTATTTACCCACATAACTTTTACAATTAACTAAAAAATAGGCACTGACGAAGCTTTTTTTATATTTTTCAAATACTTTAACGAAATTTTAATGTTTCAAAATTTGTTTTAGTTTGAACAAAGTATAATATAAGATAGATTGAAGAACATTAAAATATTTTTTCAGATTGGCATACCCTACCCAAACACTTTTGAAACGGCTGTGAAAGAAAAGATGAAATATAATGATAAATACCAGAAAGAAAGAAATCTTCTTAAAGGTAGCGAGTGGCTGCAAGTGCAGGCCTTTAGGTGAGATATTTGAAGAATTTATTTCAGCGTCTAAATTCATAATCCAAACATTTGTCGAGAAGCTTCGAAATATATTTATTACTTTCTAATAAGGCACTTTCTTATCTAGAGAAGACAGAAGAATTAGACAAGAAAGAATTAATAATAAGAAAAGAAAAAAACATCTTGACCAATGTTTAAAATTCCAGGCCCCTGAACCAGGCGGTAGGCAGATGCGTCAGACACCGAATGGACTGGGGAGCAGTTCTGCTCGTCGATGGAAGGTTCCAGAAACCTCAGTACTCAGATCAACTGTCAAAGTGGGTGCGCGAATATGTGAGTATTTTAATATTTGATTTATAAACGTTTTAACGAGTATATTCTAGTGTTTGTCATACTTTGGCACAAATATTTGTCGTTGAAGTTAGGCTTAAATACTATGCTAATTAGGTTTATATCATTTTATACTTCTCCAGAACACGCACCCATTTTTGATCGTATTGAATTCTCCTAGTGTCGACTATAAATCTACTTCCAACTATAAAATACTATTAATCTCTTCTACTGCTACTTAAATCTAGTATTCATGGCCGTGATTTTATACGTATAATTGTTTGTGTACGTTTAGGTATTAAATTAATACGATCGCAAAAAGTTAAATCTTTGATGGATTTTTAAGAACATTTCCACTTTAAATATTTTATCATTTTCAGCTAAACAAAAACCACCACACATTCGAGAGCCTGTTGAACAGCGCCAATAGCTTAGAGTCGTTCATGCAACATATGAAGATACAAGAAACCGAAGATACGTGATTCATTTTAATTAAATTTTGTAATAAATAAATTTTGATGTTTTTAAAGTTTTATTTTCATTTCAAAACTAAACGATGATTTATTCAAATCCCCATTCGGGTAGATTAAGAGTTTATGCCATTCTAATTGACGACATCCAACTTTGTAGAACATATGTGTTGAAATAACATTCATTGATTCCTCTATGGTTAGTTTTGCCTTCATGATAGTGTATAATTATTTCTTGCTGCCGTAAGTACTCTTTAACATATTCTAGATCGGTTTTTACTAAAACCAGATGCATAGAATTTTAAGTTATTTTGCAAAATTGGAATTATCGAATGCATACATAATGGTGGAGTTATTTTAATGATGTATTATTTTACTGCATTTATAACGTCTTGTTCTAATGAAGATGGGATGGTATATCAAAAGGTTTAGTTACATTCGGTCTTCTTTTAATGTCACCTACTATAGTCAAGCAAACGTTGTTCAGAGGTTCATCTGTAATGGGTATTTCGAGAATAGGATTTTCAGCGGATGTATGTGCTGTTGCAGTAGTAGATCCTGCTGGTTCAGGTCTTACTGACACATCTATACCACATTTTTTGAGAAGTGATTCTATTTCCTCGTTATTAATCTGTTTAACTCTGTGCTCGATTGATTCTTTCACGAAGACTACCACACCATCATTTTGGTTAACCTTTCTCGTACTATTATATGTTACATAATTAGGTTTTTGAGGGAGTGATTTGTCAGGGTTTTTTCTACATTCAGTTAGAACTATTGCGTCGATATTTATGTTAAATGTTTATGTCCAAGTCGTCAATATTCGATGTTTTATGGATGCTTCTTATATTTTGAGTAACCACTGAGAGAAAGGCAATAGTTGATAGTGCACTTTGATTAAATGTATCAATAGTGCACTGTTGGGCAGTGATGTTTGAGAAGGTGTCTAATTCTTGTAAAATATTAATATCATTTTTATTCATTTCTATTTATGAAGAATCCAGTAAGCAAGGTAAGATGAAGCAGGATAGGGAATGTATTAGGAATTGGAGATCATTTAATTTTACTTTGATGTGTTTATGCAATGGTAGGTATTGAGGCACAATTGTGAAAAAGTTAGCAGTTAGGTGTAGTTGTTCAAGACTATTTGCATGGAAAAAATGAGAGGAGTGTACGTTAGCCCATGAGTTGAAAGAGGTAAGTTGACAAGACAGTACATGTGAGTTACATAAACTTAATTCGAAAATATTAGAATTAGTTATATAATACCTGAAATCAGCACACAAGAGAGTGGGATACAATATGGTACAAATAATGTAGACACAGAATTAATTTAGCGATTAGTCAGTCTAAGTTCATTAGGTTTTGAACTTGGGCCTCATTTGTTATTTGTATTATGGTAGAGGTGTCGCCTTTTCGCAGATATACAAGTGCTATGGCCGTCCTATAGTACTTGTATTTTCTCACTCTCTTCAAGTCTCGAGGTAGAAAGTAGCCTGCTTGCCTTCTGCGTTAGTGAATCCGAGATTAAGATCTGCACATCAGGATCCTTCTTAAGACCGAGGTGTTTAGCACAGAGTTTGTTATTTGGGCCAGTATTAACATTCTTAGCAGCGTAGAGCAGTTTGTCTCTTATAACTCTACAGGTTAGTTCGATTACAATTGCTTTTGTAGAAGAGTTTCTCTTGTTTGTTTTCTCTGTTTTATATATATTCCTTATGACCTCTTTGTTCATTTCAGATTTTATATTTTGAGCAAGGTTTGACTCCCCACGAGGTAATAATATTTTCCATTTCTTCCCTAAAGTCCTAGTAAAGTAAATTTCCTCACAGTGTGTTTTTGCAAACCTTTTACGTTTTTGCCTAGAAGTGACAAAGGTATGCTCTTCTTGTTCCTGAAAGTTAGGCTCTGACGTAGATTTTTCCAGAGAATTATTCATTGAAATATTCATTGTGTGGTAGTGATGTTACCTTGATCTTATACCAAGAGCGCAGAAATGGCAAGGAGATATGTCTTTGACACCGGTCGGGGGTGTGGCCTTTGAACTTTTTCAATTTAATTAACAAACACTGTCTGGGTTATACACGACTACTCTCAGCGAGATCCACAACGGAAGAGGAGTCATGTCATGTCAAGTCATGTCCTGAGTTTGTGAGACAGACAGAAATCAAAGTTAAAATGGCTCAGAGCTGCATGTATTATGCCGAAGCCAGTAAATATTTTCCTGCTATTAAGCCTTCATACGCAGATGCATTAAGTTCAACAATTACGAAAGTACCAAAACCAGCATATTCTTCCGCAGCGAAGTCTGTATCTCGTAATAATTCTACTAATTCCTCATATAAAAAGACAGTATTATTAAAACCTCGCTCTCCTAAACCTCGAAATGATTATGATCGTGTTGCTCATAATAACGTACTAAAAGACTTCCAAGTTCCAGAGCCTAAAAATGGCAGTATGGTGGGGTGCTCATCCGTTTTCTATGAAACTTGTGTATAATGGTCTTGTAAGAGCTGTTCTAGATTATGGCACATTTATATAAGATGGTGGAAGTGTCTTGAGAAGTAAAAAACTTGATGTCATTCAGTCAAAAGCTTTGAGAATTGTGACAGGAGTGATGAAATCTAGCCCAACCAATACCACTACTTTACAAGTAGAATGCTGCGATCCTCCTTTAAAATTAAGAAGGCAATTTCTAAGTGATCGATTCTTGTTCAAGTCTCTGCAGTTTTCTAACCATCCACTTCATGGAAAACTGCATGAATTGAACAATATTATTCATACATCCCGTTACTAGCGACACAAATCATTACTATGTCTAATAATAAGCTTTCGTAAATTTTTAACAATTCACAGCCGCATTACCCATATTTATGACATAATTTAATTCTTTAATTATCGATCCGGATATAAGGTATGATATAGGCGTCAATAAGCAAGATATTCTGCAGACAAATATTCGTTCCATGTGTAGCGTTCACGAACAAAATTGGAATAGTTGGGATTATATTTTTACAGATGCCTCAAAAATCTCTGTCGATGATTGGGTTGGAGTTGGTCTAGTTCACTGGCGATTTAGAAAAATACAAAAGATTAAACTTCCTCTGTATCTTCAGTTATTACTGAAGAGTGTTTTGCTATTTTATATTTTAAAGCTTTAGAACTAGTTATTTTATTAAAATCTAAAAGAACAATCATATTTTCAGACTCAAAAAGTACTACTACAAACTATTAAAAAATATCCTTTCCAAATGAAACTTTGCTATCCTATTATTTTAAGAAAACACTTTTTAAACGGATTGAACCTATGTATTATTATTATAAACTTATTTATAAGTCACCGTGACCACGCACGCTGTAAAGCACGCGAAAAGGCGAAAAAAATCTTAAATTTAAAATTATGTAAATTATTATAAGTTTATAATACATAGCTTAACATAGCATAGCGTTTAAAAAGTGTTTTATTAATGTGTAAAAGCTATGTTAACAAAAGACAATACATGGAATGATGTTTGCTTGAGAAGCAGCGAGTTCAAAGGCAAACATTATGCTGAAATTCAACCCAGGATCCCCAGTAAACCATGGTTCTATGAGATTAAAAGTTCTAAAATTGTCACCTCTATCATATCTAAAATGCGTTTAGGACAGGTATGTACACCTCAACATTTAGCAAGGCGTTTGTCAATGTATTTACGTATTGTCGATAGCAATATCTGTGAGTGGCAAACTGGCATAAAGTCAAAACTATTGCCATAATATATAATAAAAGAAGAAAACATGCGATTTTAATAAGGAATATATCTTGGAGAATTATTAACACATGTTAAGTAAATTTTTTATTTCTCATAATGTGATTTATAGACATAATTATTATTGATTCTAATTCTAATACAGCACAGCTATACAGCTGTGTGAGCTAGATTTCTTCTACAATATGACTCCACGACCGGACAGACGTAACTATGATTTCTTACGAATCCTGAAATGAAAGGGAAACTTCATTCCAATATAATTTAAGGTTACAAATAAAAGTGAAGTCTGAAATTCAACTCTTAGTTTCATTGATTAACCTTTGCTTTGTCATATTATGTTTATTCTGTGATAGAAACTTATTTACTTACTTAGTTACTTTTCATTTATTTTTGCACCTCCGGTGCAAACCAAAATTTCTCATACTTAGCACCAACTTAAGGGTTTAGAACTTTGTTCACGAAACACAACTATGTAGGTACTTATATCTAGGCCTTATAGTCACGTCATCAAGCTATCTATCGAAGAGCCATGAATCAACAACAATAGAGACTACAGATACCAATCTTCTTCTGCAGAGGGCGCTATATCTTGAAATACCACTGAAACTTCAATATCCAATAATCATTACCTCTTAGTGCAGTCGACGGTGCGTTCATGTCTTTTAAGATGTGATACGTGTGGAAAACGCTGCTTGCATATGTCGCACGAAAATGGCCGCTCGCCCGTGTGATACCTTAAAACCAAAATGTTACGTAATAAGATTGCATTGTCTAAGTGCATGCATAGAACTTCTATAAATATATTTCATCCAAATATGAAACGCAAAATGACGCTGTTGTAGTCCATTAGTAACTGAAGAAGGTTCGTTAGTTTCTTATACGTTACAAGTCTTATACGAAAAAAAATATTAATTTACATATTTAATTTAATTCACACTTTTCAGATATTTGATGGAAATGATTAGAATATAAAATCCCATACCGCTGATGCACCACGAGATCGCACTTCTTGAAAAACCGCTTCCCGCAACCTTCTGCGTCGCACTCGAAACGTGTTATACCCTCGTGGGAACGCTCTATGTGTTGTTTTAACTGCCAAAAATTACGCAAAAATTACAAATGTCAAATTAAATTTCACTTTATCTGTATAAAAACAAATGTTTGAAAAATCATTCACTGCATTACAAAATGAATATTCACTTCTCAGTATTTATATGTCCTGATCAAAGAAATTGTACAGAACATCGATACATCAATAAATAAAATATTAACTAAGATAGTTGCATTATCCAACAAGAAACACAGGTATTTTATAATGTTTCAAAATTTGGTCGAACCAAATAACGAATCATGTTTTTGCATAAAACATAACTAAAATACGCGCACGTTAATTTCGGAATTAATTTATTTAAATTACCATCCATGCAGCGGGATAATGTGAAGGGCAGTGCGGACACGTGTGATCCGGTAATGTTCGCGGCTGATGGGCGGCCGCGTGATGTTTATTAAGTGTCGAACGATAACTAAAGCGAACGCCACATACGTCACAACGATGACGACGAAGGGACGGATTATGAATTGCTGCAATATTATAAAATATACTTTAGCGACGTTAATCTGACAACATTATTAAGTATATTATATATATATGTCATGTACAGAAATGCGTGAACACCCATATCTCCAAAATAACATACCTAATCAAATGATATGCCTTTTAGATTGCGTTAAATAATTGAACAAGCATACACTTATGAAGTTTATGCTATTTTATATATTATATATTAGTATATGCTAAGCCAAATAAAATCATTAGGGTAAAATAATAAACAATCAATATTTAAAAATAGATAAAAATAAATAAAGTTTTTTGGAAGAATTTATATTCGAAACCACATAAATACAAGAACTATTTAATCTTTCGATTATAAGTATAGACATTCAAATGAAACTACTTTTGAGAAGCAGTTGCAAGACTATTTTTCAATTAATTGTATTTTTGAAGTTATACTTCTTTTACGCATGTTAGGGAAAAATGATGAGAGTAAGTTAACTAGTTAATGCGTTAAAATAAAACTTTCAATGTATCAAATACCTTTTTTCTATTTTTGAAAAGATATTTTTTATCTTGTTACGCTAAAGAAGTATAACGTCTAACGCGTGTACATAACTACACATACGTTTTTTATCTTTCTTTATTTATATTATTTCCATAATCTTGGTGGTAGTGTCTATTGGTATTCCTGCCAAGGTCTTGATGAGTAAAAATATTAGTTTGTATCTAAACGCTATCACATGGCTGGAAGGCACCAATCCAAGTTAAAAATGAAAACGTCATCATTTTCATGATATCACTATAAAACAATTCTTTTACTTGGCTAATACTGAAGTCACTTTACTGAACCATTGCATGACCACTTACCTATGTGAGATTTATAATTATCCTTTTTGTTAAAAACTTTATTACAAGTCTTGCAAATGAACTCTGACTTTTTATTGTTACAGGACTTGTCTGTACTTTTAATATTAAAATTCTCTTTATCAAATTCCACTTTACAAGTTTTATCTTTTTCTTCTATTTTAATTAAAACTATGTTTTTATTCAATGCATTTTTATATTTTTTAATATTACTTTCATTTGTCCCTGTTGTGTTGTTTGCGTTATCTTCCTCTACTTTAATTATAACCGGTACTATATTATTCAAAAGATTATTTTCTTGTTTAACTACATAATCGTCCTTTATCAAACCCATTCCGATTTTTTCTTCACTATTGACTAGTTCAACATCAATATTTAACATGTCTTGTAATTTCTCGGCGTCGATTTCACTGTTGAGGCTTATGATAAATGTATCGTCATCTTCAGTAGAAATATACTGGACTGTATTTTCCCCAATAAGCTGATTTAAATTTGCGGCTAAATTTGTACTCGCTTCTAAATCAACATCGCTTTCGAAAATAGTGGCACACTCATCCGGCAAAGTGGGGGGTAAGACTGGTCTATCAGGAAATGTGTTTAAATTAAACAAATCTTCAGGTAAATTATCATTTCTTGAAAGAGCATTCATTAAATCTTGATCCATACTTTTGCTTCCTATTGTATAGTCAAATATTTCTCCATTGCCACTGTAATCAATATCATTAGTGTTCATATTAAAGATTTGACTATTTTGTAAACTGTCAAAATCTAAATCATTATATAGGAATTCGTCATCTAAGGAATGTAGTTGATTCATTTCCTTTAAAAATTCTATTTGCATTAAATTTTCATCTGGAGAAACATTGGTATAACTTGTATTATTATTAAAAGTATTTAATATTTCATGGTTTGTCGACATAGTCATATAATCATCTTCAACTGATAGTATATCATCAACAATATTTTCAACAATTTTATTTCCATCAGTATTTTGTTTTGTATCTGTTCCACTTTCTGTGTGTTGCCTGTGAAGAAATAAAAATACGTATAATAATAAATAAAAATAGTAACGGAACTAAGAACATTTTTTCATAAGCAAGTACTGTTTATTTAGCTTTACAATAGCTTTTTATAAATTAATTAAAAAAACAAATAATAATAAACACTTATCACTAAAACATAAAATTGTTTCTCTTACCTAACACAGTGCTCCAACAATGCACTCTTATACTGAAAAGACATGCCACATTCTCGACAATAGTTTTTTCTAGTAGTTTTGTCTTTGGCTGTGTCTACAAATTGAGTACATGTTTTTTGATGACGTTTTAATGTAGCCAGCTAAAAATTATATATAAATAAATCTTAGCAAAACTGGTAAATAGTGATAATCATAATGTTGCAGCAGATTATACATGATAAAATATACTGCAAATTTTGCCTAATTGCTTAGTATCAATTTTAAAATATCTTTAATTAAACTAATTGACTTGCAATGTTCACTCTTAAAAAACTTATCATAATATTAACTATAGTGGCTAAAAGTGATTCATAAATTTTCATCACTAATTTTTTTTTATTTATATTCACAATAGATGGCAATTATACCTGAGAGTATCTATTCTGACACCCCACGCAACAGTATTTTTTCTCCTTAGTATGACAAACCATATGACGATTCAAATTTGATTTATCTTTGAATTTTTTATGACATTTGGTGCAAGAAAATCTATTTAAACCTGTAAAACAAAAATCATTAATATTATTTATTTATTTATTAACACGTTCAATATTATATTATATTTATTAATTCGTTACAATACAATATAAAAAAATTGAACATGATTTAATCAAAAGGAGGGCAACTGGCGGCTTTTGAGCGATTTCTTCCAGGCAACCACTGTGAGTAAAGAAAAAAAATGTATTAAATTACATAAGGTAGGTGCAAAATAATAATAAGAAGTGCAAAAATACATATTACATATAGTTATAAAGAAGAAACTAAACAGGAACCAAAAATAAACTAAACTGATACTGGATGACAGGAAAAACAAAGAGTAAAAACTGAAAACGGCACATTAATCACAATAATCCAATTCCAAGTTAGTACAAAAGTTAGGGATATGATTTTATTTAAAAGTTATATACAAATTTGTATTAACATATAATATTGTATGAATCCTACCATAACTCTGGCTAATATAAGTCTATGTCTACATAAATTTTTCAAAAAAAGTTCACTAGGTAAGATATTTCATACAAATATTTTGCAATTTAGTACTTGTCATCATTATAGTACATATTATAATGTCTTTGTCAATTTGTTTGTCAATACATATTTATTTATATCTCTATGACAAAAAAAATCTCCATCTATTGTTCATAGATTGAATAGAAATTAATACCTTTATAAATAAAAATATTAAGTTTTGAATACTTACCATCATGAATGTCTATGTGTTTTTTCAAATCAGAGGCCTTGAGAAATGATTTATCACACACTTCACATTTATGGGGTCTAAAATAAATATTTTTGGGTAATTAAAACATACATATCTACTTATTAAACCCTACAGCTACTCACATATAGATTCAACCTCAATATAGGTATATGGCCTACTTCATCTTACTATATCTAAGATTATGGATCATAAATACTATATAGAAGCCTTCTCATCAAGCCAACTTCCAAATAGGCTAAATATATATACATTGGCTAAATAATATGTTATCATAAATTACAGCTATAAGCCGAGCCTACTTGCCTTACACTTATGACTCATATGTCTCTCAGAGCCACTCTTTATAATAAAAAATAATTGTTAAGTATAGCAAATACCATTACTTTAGATATAAAAGCACACAACCACAAAATAAATAGCTGCAGTAATACACATAACATGGTTATAGCAGTTTACCTGTAGTTTAAATGTTTAGAAAAAAGATGTTGTTGTAAACGCCAAAGAGCTTCAAAAACCATAGAACATTGTGGACATTTCCATACTCTAGCTAATGGTTTATGAGTTAGATAATGTTTCATAAGGTTTTGTTTAATTGAAAATTTCTGATTCGGACATTTATCTGAAATATAAGTAAACATAATATGTTTAGTATATCATTGTGATTCTGTCCAAACATTTTGAAAAGCAATGTAGAGAAGAATTACAGTACAAAATATGGGACTCGACAAAATAAAAGGATCATCAAATGATGATTACTTCTTACCACATATCCACAAATTATCTTTGGAATGAACTCGTAAATGGCCATAATATTTCTTAGCATTGTCGAACTTCTTTTTACAGATTTCACAGAGCAAGGTCGTCGGGCCGTTAAGGTCGGGTTCTTCGAGAGGACCGTCTGTAAGAAATTGTGCGAGGACATCGTCACCTCCTAACAAGGCCCCGCTCGAAGAAAGTGGATTATGAATATCGAAATTACATTCATTTCCTCTTCTAAACAAACCCGATTCTGGATTTTCCGAATCTATAAACTATTTCAAAACTCGTAAGTAAATAACTTATATCAACTTATAGCAATAAATCCAATTATACTTACTGGTAAACTATAGAAAGATATATTAGATTCCATTGTATACCTATTATTTAAATACAAAAGAGATATGTCACATATTGTTTTTTTAGTAAACAAATTATATTGTAAGAAAAGTAATGAACCATAGTCGATAGTCCAGCGCAATTCTTACTACAGAGTACAGACTATAAATTATAAGTCTAGAGGAATGTACCACAGACTAGGAAGACTTTTAATGATATTATATGAAAAGATTTTGTCCAAATTAATATAATATGTAACCAAAGAGTATATTTTATATAATATATTTAACGAAGATATTATGAAGTTTGACCAGAGAAGAATCCAAAAGATGTCAGTGAGATCTTGGTGTTTTTTCCGGTGTTTCTGTGATTTTCCAAAGCTAAAATAGTTGTTATTGTTCTATTTACACAAAACTAACCCTATTGGTGCTGGTAAAGTATAAAATTTAAACTTATATAGTCTTTTTTACGTCTCGCAAACGACAAGGAGAGGAGAGAAATATGCCTTCCTTTAAAAAAACAACACTCAGGCGAACCCGTATGTTCAACACCTATATTGTCCACCCCTACTTTTTCGATGGCCCTCGGTCGTACTCTAATGATGATAAAGTTCCATTCATTGTCCAAGTTTCCTGGGAAGTAGAGGATCCATCTTCTGGAGCCTCGTTACGTGCTATTACATTCGGTCAGTTTATGCATAAGCACAAAATTAGTTGTCATACACGGTGGTGTAAAAAATGTAGGCCGTAATAAAATTACCGTTGAGTTCTCTTCTGCTGAAGCTGCCAACAACTTTCTGGTTAACCCGATTCTCGCTATGTGCAAGTTTAAAACTATTATCCCTTCTTATAACATAACCAGAATGGGGTTGGTCAAAGGTGTACCGGTGGACTGGTCAATGGACGAACTCGTTGATTCATTAGAGCTTCCTCCTGGATGTGGTGAGGTATTAAAGTCAAGGCGACTGAACCGAAAATCAGTTACTGAGGGTGTCACCACCTGGGTGCCTACCCAATCTGTTGTCCTTACCTTGAGGGGACAAATGCTCTCTTCTAAGATTTACTCTTACCACACTCCCTCCCTGTCGAAACCTACAAACTTCGGTCTGCCGATCTAAGCCCAGATGTTACAGGTGTGCTCAGCCCCATACAGGTGATACGTGCGAAGTCACCTTAGAAACATCCACATGTCTACATTGCTCAGGTAAACATATTGCTTCTGACAAGGGCTGTCCAGAATTTACTCGACAGCAATCCACTCCTGTCTATTCTCTAAAATCTCCTCAAAAAGCCCAAACTCCTACCAAAGCTTCCTATCGCCAAACAATCTATCGCTCCTCTCGTCCCCAAGCTTCTCTAGCAAAGGGGTACGATAGAACAGCTCACCAGACTATTGTTAGTGAGTGCTCCTCATCTCTCCCAAATGGTTGTGCTCTCAACAATAATGTTGAAACCCTTCCCTCTCAGGGCAAAATGTTAGAATTTATTTCTGAATTCCTTCTCAGTATTGTCGCCCCATGTAGCGAAATTCCCCTACCGCCCAACGTTGCCAAAAACCTATCCCAACTCTTTAAATTATTACAAAACGGACCCAATAACCCTAATTCTGTATCCTCAATGATGGCTCCCCAACTCGCAGGGTATACCCTAATCAGAATCCCAAATCTGCAGTGGATCTCTGCTCCTCTAACCTAGCCTCGCAACTAACTTGGAACGCCCTTGAGTCCACCTATGGCAATGATCATTTTCCCATACTTATTACATTAAACAACAAATCCTTACCCCTCTCTTACCACAACCCCCTTTTGAAATATAAACTCAAAAAAGCGTTTCGTTCCCTTTGTAGACTCATTTCTGAGTCCTATACCAGCTCCAGCTTCCGATGAAATGGATGCTCCATTTTCTTTCTCTGAGCTTCAAATCGCAAATCGTAATGGTCTCAAAGATTCGACTCCAGGGTAAGATGGCGTTTCATATTCCTTCCTGGCTAGACTAAATGACAAAGCTAAACTTTACTACCTTAAAATAATAAACAAATGTTTTGAAACTGGTATTATACCGGCATCTTGGACATCTCAAATAGTCATTCCCATTCTCAAACCTGGAAAAATCCCTTCAGATTCAAATTCATATCGACCCATAGCTTTGTCATCTACTTTAGCTAAAGTAACAGAACACCTTCTTAAAAACCGACTGGAATGGTAAATGGAAAGTAGAAATATTCTCCCCTCCTCCCAATTTGGGTTCCGGAGGGGTTTGAGTACCACAGACAGCCTCAGTATACTGACAACAGACATTCGCCTAGCCTTTACAAAAGGAGAGTACCTTGTGGGTGTGTTTTTTGATATTGCTTCTGCATATGACAATGTCCTACTTCCGGCGCTCAGGCAGAAAATGCTTAAGCTGACTGTACCTTCGAGGATGGTTCATCTCATATGTAATCTGCTATTTTGCAGATCTATTTTGATAAAGCCTCAAAATACCGCTCTTCCCCCCAGACTAGTCTGCAAAGGTCTCCCTCAAGGCTCAGTTCTCAGCCCTCTGCTCTATAGCATTTATACCCACGACCTCGAACTGTCTGTCACCAGTTTTTGTAACATCTTACAATATGCTGATGATGTTGTCCTCTATCACAGCTCAGGCAGTATAGGGGAAGTATCCTGTCGTATCAATTCTGCTTTGTATTATCTAGGCCAGTGGTTGTCTGACCACGGCTTGTCCCGGTCAGCTGGCAAATCGCTCTCAGTCAAGTCAATTATTCTTGGCGGCACTGATGCACAGCAGTGCAATTAGCACCTTATGGGCGAGAGCAACAATTCTGATAATAATCAGCATGGCTGCCCAAACCCTATATTAGACGCCGGTGGCCCAACGAGTTGGTTCCCTTCAGTCGGTGTGTCTATGGGACACACTAACCATAAGCATACAGACCACTAGCGTAGGTCATGCATGGTCGGATACAGGCCTTGTTAAATTTGTCTAAGAGACCTCTGACTCCTTTTATTCAGGAAGAAGAAGAGGCTATGACCAACAAGGCAGACGGCAGTTATATGCAGGAAGCACCTGCGCTATCGATTTGCGCTGATTTGACGGACATTTGCCCCGGGATGACGTGCCCATACCTTTTTTTGAAGCGGATTTTTTTCGAGACTGAGTGAGATCACTTGGGTTGCCCCCGCTAAAACATTTGCCTAGCGACGTTTTCGGTTAGATTATTCTCTTCTTATCTGGTACACTCTTGACAGAGCGGTCGTGATCGCTATTTAGTAGTGGTAATCAAAGGGGCAGATGTGATGCGCTTCACGTCGTTTCGCCATCGTTACCTATTAGTGGTCATCCTGCTACACTCATTGAGTGTACCTCCTACGGCAGACTTGATCTGGTCAGTCCATCGCGTAGGTGACTTTCCGCGCGGTCTAGTGCCTTCTATCTTCCCCTGGACGACAAGGTATTCTATGGACTGAATACCACGCCGAGATACTTTAGGCTTTAGTTATATTCCTGTTTCTCCATATCTTTGCATCTTGTCCATAGCCGTTCTTGTGATGCCCATACTTCGTTTGACCTCATCGATGCATCCGCCATTGTTTGAAATCTGAGCCCCAAGATAAATATAAGATTGGACTGCGTTGCAATTTGCGATTTGAGTCACTTGAGGCGAATAATTTCTGGCACGGTCAACAATCAAACCAAGGTAATGGTTTTGCTGCGATTTATCTTAAGTCCAAACTCATGGCTCACTCGTTCCATCCTTGACAGAAGCTCTTCCAAGTCTTGCGAACTGGATGCAAACAGAGTGGTGTCATCCACGTAACGCAAGTTCTCAATCCGGTATCCACCAATTGTTACACCGTCTGTCCAGTCTTCCAAGGTGATGCGCATTATGAGTTCCGTGTACACGTTGAATAAAAGCGGCGATATTATGCACCCCTGGCGTACTCGGGGACTTGGATGGAAATCACCTGATAGGACATCATCTGTGCGAACCGAAGCTGTGGCCTCTTCATCAAGCCGTCTTAATAGGTGCACAAGATGTTTTGGTGTGCCCATATCTAGCAGGGTCTTCCACAATACCGGCCAGCTCATCGAGTCGAAAGCTTTGGAGAAATAAACAAAGCAAATGAACATGGGCTTATTAAATTCTCTTGACTTCTCCATGATCTGCCGTAAAATGAGACTTTGTTCCCGAGTGCCTTTTCCCTTCACAAAACCGGCCTGTTCTGGAGCGATCTTTTTAGAAAGGTAGGCTTTCAGGCGCTCGTTGAGAATATGTAACAATATTTTGCTAGCGTGTGATATCAGAGCAATGAGGCGATAATTGTTACATTTCTTCGTTGAGCCTTTCTGTTGAGTCTTTCTGAGTGTAAATATGGTGTGTGTCCATTCCGAAGGCCAAATTCCTGTCTGCCACACCTTTTTACAGATGAGATGAAACATCTGGTCGCCACGTTCTCCTAAGGCTTAAATGTCTCTATAGAAATTGCATCTCTACCAGTTGCTTTTTTACTTTTCAGATGTTTTATGGCGGCTCTTACTTCGGACAGAAGGATGTCTGGTTCCAAATTATCTGGCTCTGGTTCTGTGTCTATAGACTGCCGCGACTTCGGATCCAGGAACAATGACTGGCAATAGCTCCTCCACGTTTCCGAGATTTTGTCGAGTTCTGTTACCACTTCATTTCTGTCGTTCTCGATAGCCCAGGTTTTAGCAGGTAGAGATTTAGTAATAAGACGAATTTTGTGGTAAAGATCTCTAGACTCGTGCTTAATAGCATGTTTTTCAAGTTCGTCACAAATGCTATGAAGGTGAGAATTGTGGTCTCGCCTGCAGCAGGCTTGGATGTTAGCAGACAGTTGATTCAGCTCTCTTATGTCTGCCCCTGCGGCTTTCTTAAGGCGCCTCTCTTTTATAAGGGCAAAAAGTTTCAAAGGCGCCAACGTGATCTTATTAGTCTGTAATCGATCTGGTTTTTGGTACTTCTTCCAGGTGATGTCCAGGTGAACAGTCTCCGGGGATGGTGTTGGAATAGACTGTTCGCCACCACCATATTGTTTTCGTCTGCGAACTGCATAAATCTTTCACCTCTTTCGTTACGTACCGTTTCCCACACATTTGCTGTACTGGGCAGAGTTTGCGCCAATTTTTGAGTTGAAATCACCCATTATTATAAGTAACTCTCTATTGGGGATTTTAGCAATTATTGCTTGTAAATCTTGGTAGAAACTCTCCAGTACGGTAGAGCTTCACTGGTGGGGGCATATGCCTGTATTAGATTGATGTTTACAGGTGACGCTTTGAGCTTCATTGACATAATGCGGTCGCTAACTGCCTCATACCCCATTACACTGTTGTTCGTATGCTTAGGAATAAGAATCGCTACTCCGTTACGGCTACTGTCATCGCTACTGGAGAAGTATGGGCGGCATGGGCGTCGGTTAAGAAATGCCCGTTGCCTCTCCAGTGCGTTTCTGTTAGACCGCAAATGAATAAACCACATCTGGTGGCTTCTCTCTCCACGATATAAAATTTACCGGGTTTAAGCAACCCACGAACATTCCACGTGCCTATCTTCTGGATTTTTCGCAACTTTATGGAGTTTCCAGTAGCATTATTTCCACGTGAAGCCTGGTCTCTTACTCCATCATAGCCGGTAGTCCATTTCCACCCGCTCGCCCCGGACGCGGCGCGGTGCCGCTGGCTAGGCGGTTCGCATGGCAATCGTGATTCTTTTGTGTCTACTTTCATAACGATTTTCTCGGGAGATTAGCTGCAGTGGTTTCCCGTTGCCTTCTGCGCCAGTTCTTTAAGGGGCTATTTGAACCCTAAGGCCGCTGTAGCCTCTTCTGAACTCTGGTCAGGAATGTGGTTATACCGCCACTGCTCGGTCGCCACTGCCTCGTCTGTTATCTAGCAGGGGGACCACGGTATAGGAATACCGCCGTAAATGTAAATGTTAACTAAATCAGTAGTATAGTACCTTAACGGCCGCCGTGTTATCTTCCCGAAGAAAAATGGCATAGGGAGTCACCTCATCAAGTGCACACCGTACCCACAAGGTTAGTTTCGGTTCGGTTCCGTTCTTGGCCCTCTCCTATGGAACATATTTTACGATAAAGTTCTGTAAGGGGAACTAGACCCTGGAGTGACAAATATATACGGACGATACCCTACGGATACGATACGGTCAAGTACCCTTTTATTATTTCCTTGAACTTGTGAGCACCAACTGTCGTAATTTAACATGGACAAGAGCTCGATGTTATGTCGGATTGCAGAAGTCATTTTTATTAACGATCTGCTACCAATTTGTTAGAATTTATTTATTACCATTTTATATAAAAATTTACTGACTCCAATAGTGAATACTGAATATTTTTGTTTCGAATGTGACAATGTTAAGAGTACTTAATTTCACATAAAAGGTCGAAAGCATCGTGCCAGTTTTTGCCAACTACCAATACCAACAGTAGAACAACGTTAGTTGGAAACAGCGTAGTAACATAAAATCTATCGTAAAATTATTATCAAATCTTAAAGCTGTCTGACCAAAGTCTGGGTATGTAATGATATAACAAATATTTGCCTGATAAAATTTACCGTATCTGTCATCGCTTACCTATATAAAGCGATTCAGAAAAATTTGGACAAAAATGTGCATAGTTTTTATATACTCTGGATACCATGATCCAGAAAGCTACTACAGTTTGGTTTTAGCTGCAAATAGGGATGAATTTTACGATCGTCAAGCTCAGAATATGGCTCCATGGAAGGAAGACCTAACTATTTTTGGAGGTACAAAAAGAAACAAACAAGCTTTTTAGGAATTACCTCATAATGCAATACTAATCTCACCACATAAATTTTCAGGTATTGATTTAGAAGCGGAATGTCAAAGCACATGGTTAGCTTACTCATTTTCTGAGAAGAAGCTTGGTTTACTTCTAAACTATCCTGAAATTAAAAAGGAAAGTCCTAAAAGTAAGTACTATAATTAATTTGACATCTTTTTAATTGATTGGTAGTACAATGGGAATGTAGATCTAGTGAAATGCTATGTGCAAAATCTGTTTTTTTTTTACATTATCATGTCATCATCAGTAAATGTGAAATACATTGCTGTCTTTGATAATGGCATAATAAAGCGACATAGGCTAAGCCCATTCTAGACAAAGAAACTAATCGCAATTCAACTTATAGAATTGATTTTAACCCATGCCCATAGGTTTGACAAATTTTTACTCCATCATTTAAGGTAGAGGGAAAATTGTAACTGACTATATAAAAAGTAAATATACAACAGATAATTATGTGCCTTTTATCAGAGATAATGAAGATGACTATAATGGATTTATCTTTGTGACAGTAGAGTTTAGGTAAGCCTTAAAGAAACATCATTTAAAATCCTTTTTAAGATAAACAACTACTTTAAGCTAGTATATACTTAAAGTTTATAATATGTGACACATCACATTTACAGAACCAAGATGTAAAACTTGTTGGTTCTATGAAAAATAACATTTAGTTTTTTGTTATGAGAGTTAAGCAATTACATTTTCTGAAATTTATCACATTATATACATATGTTTTTTAACCAAATATAATTTTAATAACAATCAAATGGTTAATAAATTTTTGACTTTTTTACTAAAACTATGTATCTTTTTCAGAAATAAAGAACCCCTTATTCAAACATACAAATGCAACACATAATTTGCAGACATGGGAACAGACATGTGTAGGATTTTCAAACAACTTGCCAGATTCTCCTCTGTCAAAGGTGGTAGCTGGAAGGGAAATAATGCAAAAAATTTGCGAAGAATATAAATCAATTGAAGATAAATCAAAATTGATAGAAAGTCTTTTGGAGCTTTTGAAATCTAAAGAAAGGTTTTTGTTTAAATAAATTTACTCCAAGATTACTATAGTTGTAAATTGTGAAACTTAAATTTCTAAATTCGTGCTGCAATGTGTCTGCATGTCAAAACAGAGAAGGGCTATTAATATTATATATAGTAATAAAATAATACTGATTCACAACTTACACAATTTGTGTAAGATATAACTTAAAGATACTAATTTTTCAGACATTTACCAGACCCAATTCTACAAAACCGAAGGCCAATTGACTATAAATATTTCTCATCAATATTTGTTTGCATACCATCAGCCCGTTATGGAACAAGGTAATATATAATTATGGATTTTTTTCGTATCTAAAGTCCAGTAACAGTTTAAAATTTATCTGGCAATCAAATCCACAATGTCAATTAAATTATCTTTATAAAAAATATTCTTACTTGCAGGACACATACTTTGATGCTAGTTACAAAAAGTGGGCAAGTTGATCTTATAGAAGTTACTATGCAATCACCAATCAACTTATCTAGTCCTAATTGGAAAAGATCAAATTTTCAATTATAATTTTAGGATAAAACTTAAGCCAAAGGATATATTTTATAATAATTTTTATTGTTAAAAGGAAATATACATTTATATAATGTCTATATTTTTTTATTTGACCAATTTTCCACTCTAAATACATCTGGAATAGTAAATTCCTCATCCTGTTCTAAAACACATCCTAGAAATTTTGGGACATTTAAAATTGTACCTGATAGAACATGTGGGAACTTAGCTTCTTTATTATCTGTGTAGGTAAACAAAAGTCTTTTACTCATAAAATCTCCAATAAGAGAAAGGTGACCAATTTCTATGTACTTCTTTAGAGAAGTAGAGTACATTTCAATTGAAACTCTTAAAGATTCCCACATATGGATTTTGTCAGCTGCCACATAGCTCAATCTGTAATGATAGTCTAGCTCATTAAATAATGTCCTAACCATACATAAAGTCTCGTGAAGCAGTTCATCTAATTCATTATTATCTCTTGCGACTCCAAATATTTGAACAGCTGAAGATTGACTGAGATTAAACAAACTATAGTTTTCCTCTTTGCCTGTTGATGGAGTGTATTGCCTACCTAAAGAAAAATATTTAAGTGGTAAAACTTTACTATATATAACATTTTTTGCATGATATGCCAAGAATGAATATAGAGAGCCTGCACCAGTCAAATGCAATCTTTTATCTTTGTTAAAAGCAGTATCATCATTGTGTTGAAGAATAAATGTAGATGTCGGATCTGTATGATCTACACCACAACCTTCCACAACCAAACTTTTAACAAAATCTGGGTTAGAAAACTGGATATAATTACTTCTTTTGAGGTAGTCACTAAAGTAAAACTTTACACCTAACTCAAATAATGCTGCATCTCCCAACAGGTAAACTGAAGGATGGGTATTCTGTATATATTTAATAAGATTTTTCTCGTTCCCAACCACATTATGATCCTTTTTGGATCTGGGTGGTGACTGGTGTTGAAATATAACATTATTTTCATGGTCTGGTGTCAATTTATGCAGTAAGTTGGGCACATTTAAGGCCTCAACCATTGCTGCCTCTTCAGCTGACCATAGGGGACTTTTTAAGTTCTTTATATTTTCTTTAATCAAGCTAATTTGAATTTTAAATTTTTCAACTTCATTTCCTTCGTTCTTCAATTTTAATAATTCTGATAATTCTTTAGATAGTTTTAATTTGCTATTTTCTTGTTGCAATTTTAGATTCCGTAAATCATTATAAACCTCCAAAAGATTCTCTAATTTTAACAAATCAAAGTTAGACTTTCTTTTATTAATCATAGTTTGTAACATATCCTTATTTTTTATTATGTTTGGGAAATCAACATGAGGTACTATAAATGCAAAGTTTTCAGTTGCTTTTGACCCATTTATAAACAATGCAGAAGACCTGACTGGTAGAATCTTAAAAACATTTTTATGATTTAATTTTATTAAAGTCTTATGCAACATTATTAACTTTTTTCTTTTTGATAGGTGTAGGTGTATCTTCACTTAAAACAATATCACCATCCTTGTCTATTACATCAGAATTTTGTGTTACTATTTTTCTTTTGTTGGGAAGTTTAAAATTTCCGAGTCCAGCGGCTCGCTCTGATTCTTCGATCGAATATGGTTCAAGTTCTAATGCTTTAAGTCTTCTTTTGTGAACTTTTGTTTTAAAGTGTTCCTGAAGAGCTTTGTCGTCAATAAAATATCGTGCGCAATGTAAACAATAATGTTGAGCCGCGCCAGGTAAATCTAAATCGACATCTTGATTCAATAACTTTTCCGATTTTTCTGAAAATAATAGACAGTACAGTAATAGAATAAAAGAATACAAATACAGTCTTACTTTAACCTAAACATGAATTGTCAACACTTGACACCATGTGGTTATGACATTCTTACCTTCCTTGAGATCTTCATCAATTTCATCTAAATCTTTCTTTCTATTCCGCACTCGCCAACGTTTTTTTAAATGAGTATCACCATGATGATATTTTTTACGCTTATAGGTCATATTATTCCTTTTCGCCTAACGAATTATTTTCTTAATAAAACCAATGAAATTGTGATTTGTGAATTGACACTTGACAATTTACATACACATGGACCATAAACCATCAACTAAAGAAAGAAGTGACTCGGGACAATCAACGGCCGATTTTGACTCGTAGGTCTATATTTTTTGATATATATTTATTTATTTTTCTTCTCGTTACCAGGCCATAAAATTATTTAAAAAAAAAAAAAAATATTTTTCTTTAAATAGATATTATATATATATTTAAAGAAATGGAATTTATGCCAGAATTAATAAACTAAATCTTTAGATGTAGATAATGATGATGATAATATTTTAGGGAATAATGTTTTATTGTTTTTGATAAACTATTTACATATCTAATTAACTGTTTAACATTATTAAACATTGTTTGTGCAATTGTGTGTAATCTGAAATACTCTGATGAAATCGTCTATGAATCAAAGTCGTTCATCTATAGCATTTTATATTTTCGAGGTCGGTAGACTGGGACTGTCGTATTGGTTCGTATCTCCATCGATTTTATAATTATTCATAAATTTAAAATTAACCCAAAATAAAACTTCAGTATCCGAAACAAAAATTATTTAGTTTTTACTATATTAGGCATAGTATATATTATATAACTAGAAAATATTCAATTTTATGTCATAGTTTGCAGGCAAAACGGTCAAATTTTGGTTGTCGAGTGATAACGAAGACATAAGCTTACGCCCTTTGTTGCTTTTAAGATGCGTATTGTGCTTAGATAGCGTTAGCAATAATTGCATAAGTCATCTGACCAAAATTATTTCCTAATAAAAATACTTTAATTTAATACAAACAGAACATGAAAATGGAAGGGAAATAAAATTTAACTTTTTATCCTTTAATAACAAAATTTTGTATTGGTGATGGACGTAAATAAAATAACCATTATTTTCATATAATGTTATATTCTTACTATAATAAAATTCAGTGAAACAGTATTATACACGAATAAATACATTACTAATAATGTTATAACTACATTATTTTCATTAAGTTCAATTGTAATATTAGCTTTTCACTAAACAAATAATTAATATTAACTGCTCAATAAAACTGTAGGAATGATTTAAATGACAAATTTAGAAGACATAAAATCTCACCATAATGTTACATCTTGGTAATATTATATGGATTTAATAAGTCGTAAAGTTAAAATTAAATAGCAGCTTGTCGGGGTTGTCCCCATTAACCACCGGTAATACAATAATGATCTTATGTCAACTAATGAAGGCATTACAGGTGTGATTAACTCGCAACGCAAATAACGCGTGCAAAAAACAATACTCGCACACATACGCAAACATAATATCCAAATTATAACGCCAAACTCCGCCTACTTTAATCCTAATACCTAAATAATTTATTTAACTTTCATTTAATCCCATGTTTAAATTTTCCATAAATATGCGCCTCGTCTAATTTGTAAGCATTATATACATATAACAATAAATTCAACTTTTGAAACAAACTTTTAATCTTTTGTACAGTAATATTGTTGAAAGATTAACACGGAAGCTTAACTCGTTCCAATTATTGCACTATGGCTACCGAGGCCTTACAGCTATGTCAATCAATATTTTCTTGTTTAAGTTAGCTATGTGATTATTCAAATATCATCTATTCATGCACCTTAGATATTCTCTACAGAAAGTTGCTTCACTCATATCTACGATAAAACATGATGACGCATTATAATGGTGATACTAGCAAAGATACTGAGGAAAAACTATATTAATGAAAAACATATAAGAATCTCTTTACAGCAACTGAAAGTTTAAGACGCATTGATCGAGTTTAACAGCAAATACACTATATTCAACACAAATATTTAAACTTTAATATATGTAATGCAGGGAATTAGGCCACCAATTGAATATAATTTTGAAAAATATATGGATAACATGATCTAAAGATAACAACAGGTATACGACAGCCCTACTATGTAGCTATCTACATTGGCTAAATGTTACGTCTTACATGATCTTAAGGTTAAGTGAATGCCGTATTATTTATATCAGGGACGTCAGATTCCAGTTCTAAAATTAATTTCTCATATTTAATTCCAACGTTGCTATTCAAAACAAGAATTTAACAGACCTTAAAGAATTCGTTAAAACATAGTGTCGAGTTAGAAGTTACAACATCCGTATTAATTTATTTAGAAGTTGACAATTAAGCTTTGTGGTGTGGAATCGATCGTAAATACCAACATCCCTGTTTTAAACAAGATATTCTCGACAGCCTTAAAGCATTCAGTTTTCAAGTTCGTTTGTCCTTTAGGCCAAACGAAATTGGAAGCTGATAAAATTGGTATTTTAACTGGCAGCCCTGCAGTTGGAGGGCTCAGAACTGAGCGTAACTCCCCCAGGCAGGGGCAGGTGTACCCTACATGCCGTACCCGTGGTAGGGGGCGGGTGAAGGAGCCTGCGCGGCGTACGCGTACGGAGACGCTTGCGCAGCCACGCCTGGATACGCCATTGATGGGCCTGAAATTTATTCACAATATATAAATTAGTTATTTTACACAAGAAAGAAATGAAAAATAAGGTGTTATTGAGCAAATTTCAGATTAATAATTAATAGGTATAAACTTAGTTTGTTTACGTGATGCCATCTTGCTAACAGACTTAAAAATAACAATTTGTTTAGGTTCTGTAGTGACTAATAATTACAAATAGTGTTTAAAATTGTTAAATGAGCCACAGATTACAGAAATTGCACAAAAAGAAGAAGAGATGAAGCAACAATTATAAATTCATTGTTATACCAACTTCGTAAAATAAGCCATTGTCTTTGTGTAGAAATTTTAGTCAATAAATATTCAATTCGAACAGAGGACGCTCTTTTAATCTATTTTATTGTCATATCAAGATATGATTAGAATCAACAATTACCAGCAGTGAGCATAAGCTGTGGCTCCATAATCATAGCAGGCTTTGCCTCGTGTTCCGCGCTCTCCGTGCTGCGCTTTGCGTCAGCTTCTTCCAATTTCTCAACTTTAGTTGTTAATTCTCGTACCGTCTGAAAAAATTATATCATAAATTAATTTCATTTATCTTCATCTCATTAAGAAAGGATAATTACCTAGCCAAAGAACATTGATGTTACGCACGGTACGGCAATCGATCCACAAAGATCACTTAAGTGCTTTGTTTGAATAACTGTAGTGTGATCATACTATAAAATTAATTAATTAAAAATGTATCTGCCCCATGCCCCTTGGGCGTTGAAAGGCTAATATTCTTTTGAAATAAGACTAGTTTTAAACATGACCCATATGAGCCATGACTGCATACAATTACATTAAATATTTTAAAAAAAGTACCTGAATAAGGAATGGCATAGCAAAGTCCATAATGTTGTGTCGCCACGCCAATTCAATTACAACATCGGGTTTCAAGAGATCGTAGCACTGAAATTATTTTAATATTATTTAAGTTCCTTTATATATACTTGTGTACTTTAGGTTTGATAAGTAGTGTAGACACTAATCCCTCAACTGTTCCGTATGACAAAATACCGTAGACTTAACCGTAAAATTCTTTGACACGAAGAGTCATAACTTAGCGTTTTTATCTAAATCTTAATTCTTAAGCTATCTTATTTTTTATTTTTTAAAAATACTCTAGAAAAAAGTTAATTCACTTCTGCCTATATTGTCACTATATGTACATTTGCTTTATTGTTATTTAATTCTTATAAATTTACATTGTTTTTTTTGTATACTCACGGACGCTTAGCACGCCCGTGGGACTTGATTGGAAGGAAGTTGCATGGCACATCCATGCAACTGTTAGCACTGCGCCTCTCTAAATTCTCATCATTTTCACACGTGTATATCTTATTTCTTACAAATTTATTAAGTGTCTGATTGTCCTCATTACGTGTGTGATGATTGAGAGCAAAAATAAAATAAAATTTTAACTTTTTAGTGTAGTTGATGATAGCTATTGATGTTACAATATGCATTTTTGTTAAAAACGCGTATATTATTCTTCAAGTTTATGTTTACGTATGTATACGTTGACTTAGTTTAGCACCTATTGAAAAAAAAAAAGGTATCACTATACCATTACATAACTTTTCTTAATAAGTAAGAAACTCAATACTCTCATTTATTACTTATTCAGTCATTTATAATACAAATACCTGGTAAAGAGATGCAGAAAAGCACTCATAGTTCTTCCTCTCAAGGAACCAATCAAGCAGTTCCTCAGCAACTTCTGGTTGTCGTGATTCAGCTGCGTATTCCATTGCGTCGGCGTACAATGCGTCTTTTTTGCATAACTCCACACTTTGCTTCCATCTGTTGTTGCCTGTATCACAATTAAGGAATAAATTTAAAGCGTAGCATAGTTAGTTACAATTACAGTATGCAAGTTTATTAAAAAGCCGTAAAAACTGTTTTAACTACCAGATATAAAATAAGTGCCCATTAACTTATTCAACTAATCATAATCTCTAATATTTAAATAACAGTTGTAAAAATAATGTCTGGTATTATTCTTATATTATAATTACTAATACTAAATCTTCGTCTATTTAACGCGAGTGACTCTATTTTTTAAATTAAATTCTTCTTTTAACTTAACTTTCGTTATGGTTAAACATTTAATTCGATTGATATAAATGCTATTATGTCGATATTGTAACAATTATAAACATTATATTTAAATATACGAGAAGTTTATAATGATCACTAAATTTGTGTGACAATAAAACAAAGAGAGTAATAAAAAACAATAGGCCAGTTATTTCGTCTTACAATGTCAGTACTAAAAATACGTAAGCAGACTGGTAAAAATGATGGAAATGGCAGTTCGATAAATAGTTCGGTAGTTTTAGTTTTAAATATAAACCACAGTATTGAGTACCCAAGTCCTTTTATTAATCTGCGTATCCACAAGTAATTCCCATCCACAGTTAGGATAACGTATTATAGAACACAGTTACGTTACATTAGCTTAGGTTTAGGATGGCCCACTCGTAACTGGCCATTCAGCTATTTCTCTGCTCAGTATTTATTATATGATCCATTTTAATTTTTTTTACGAATATTTTTGTTTACTGGTCAGTTTTAACTGCCGAACTTGTTACTAAATATGAATTTTGTAATTATTAACTTACCAAAGCTACTATATATACAACTGCCGCCAATTATATACTTAATTAAATTAAAAGTATATGTATATAATGTAATAGAGTGAAGTGTCATTATGATCACTATTCGCTTTTACATAATGTTTTCTTTAATTAACACCCCCATAATTCATGTAAAATGTAATTGAAATCCTATTTACATTATCTGTTGACCAGTATTTCTGCGAATATGTATTATATAATTGAAGTATGTTTAGAACCATACTAATTCACGCATACTTTTAAATCTATTTTAGTATATTTTTTTATATAATAATTATTTTTATTATGATATAGTATGTTAAGCAAGATTTACCTTTGTACAAGTAGGCGGCGATTCGTCTGAATTCAGTGAGCTCGTGCTTTTCCAGTTGTTGCGCGAGCGCTATCGTGTCGAAGTTATCGAATGCGTCAATCGATGTTCGTAGACCCTGAAATTATTATAATTGTATTTAATAAAAATATAAGAGATCAATATGAGAAATATATGACCAAAACAAAAATGTTTAATTAATTGTAATGCTGATTATTGCATCGATTTGCAAATAAAGCCAAATTTGATTCCGCTAAGCCTGTACAAGTAGGCAGCAAAATACTTTTGTTTAATTACTTGATACAGTTTAGTGTAAATAAATAACCTAAATAAACGACCGTTACTTTTCATGTCCACTAAGTGTAGGGACTATATTTTTGTTGCAGTTATTATTTGTAAAATCTTCAAATGCGGCCACCTTTAGAGTATCCATATTATAGTGTCCGGTGTTTGAATTTGAAATAAATAGGATTAATAAGTAATGCACTTATGTGGGTGACCTGAATGTAAGAGCTGAACTCGGTTCATACGTGTTCTTATTGGTCGACGATTTTATTCTGATGAATCTTATTTTTGCAAAACATTGTTGTATATTTTTTTTAAATAAAGTGTTTTCAGTGGCAGTTCACTTTATATGTAAAATGAGAATAAAATGAAATCAGTGACAGAGCTTTTATATACATATTGTTTTACAGTCTCTAATTATATTAAATTATAATACATAATATTATTTCTTTATAGTGTTATTATTATTGGTGTGCCGTATCTATATTTATATATATAGGAATATAATTTAAAAATTCTAACCTGGTAGTCTTCCTCATCGATGAGTAGCGAATTAAGGGCTTCATTGACAGCCTTGTTGTTAAGGTTTTGTACGGATCTGAGATAGGCTTTTACTAATTGGAGATGGCCAGCCTTTGTAAAGAAGCTGACAGCGCGAGTGTGGTCCATACGTGGCGCCAATACCAACAAGAGGTCATTGAGAAGTAGAGGCTTGTAGTCGAGGTAAAACTGAATTGCTTTATAGTATAACTCCATGTTTGCCACCTGTAAAGTACCAATTTGGATGTTATTGTACATTTATTAGATCGACGTTTTACGTTGGCCTGCCAGGAACTTTTAACAAATTGTTAAATTTTAATAACCATCTTTAGATTGTGCGTAGAGAAAGACGGTGGCACTGTAATAAAGGTTTTCATAGAAATATTAAACATTTTACACGCATTTTACATTTCTTTTTTAAATGTATGATAGATTTACGGTTGTGATAATGGATAACTATCTGCGCAATTATTATATTTTCATGAGCAATGAGTATAACCAGTCGTTTAAGAAAAATATCATTAGGAAATCGGCACTTCTAAGATCCAAAACTTCGACGGCTTGTACCAGGGCCAAACCATAAAGATCAAGGAAACCTTTAGAAATCCAATCCCACAACTAACAAAGATTATTTGTGGAAGCGAAAGGATTTATTATATTACGTGGTAATATAACCTGTCAAAATATTGATCCGTTTTAGGACCTTTAAATAAAAAAGTACAGATGTTATTTATAGATAAAAATATGAATATTAAAATTACGAAACTTAATGATTACACTTTTTTAATAAGTAAAAATTATGTTAGCTCACCTTAGTGATAATGTCTTTGAAGTGTCCCTCTCTCCAGGCCTCAGTCGGATGCTGCATCATGGTGAGAGCAGCGTTGTCGTACTCTTCGTATTTGTCGTAAAGGAACACTAGCTCCGACCATAGATGCGCATGTTCGGCAGCGCGAAGCACCTAAAAATACAGCATACGTGAAGATAATTCTAATATCTTTATTCCAGTTGTGACTCTTATGTAGAAATAAATATATAACAAGGAAAACATAATTTAAAAAAATACCATTCCTTTACCATGGTTGCGCATTGCATTAATACGACAATAAGAATAGATTTTAAACACGTCGACGAAAATGTTATTAAGAATAAGTTCCGCAAGTGTGGTTTTTAGTTCTTGCAAAGTAGCGCATTGCTAGTTTGCATGTGTTGTAAATGTGTTAGGTCCTAACCTAAAACCTATTTTATTAGTGCTTAGACCACTTGACTAATCACCCATATCACTCCTTTAAGGATCTATATAGATTCATGTACCTATAAGTTTTTATTCTTCTATTCATAAGTATCTTATCATCTTTAGTTCGAACAAGACATCCCTCTGAGAGTATGGTATATCCCCTTGATTTATTATTGAACACCACATGTTGACTAATGCAAATCATTATATGATCAGATAAAAAAGTTAAGTTAAGTTAAGTTTTGTTAAGTTATAATTTGTCCTAGTAGTCCTTAACAACATTTACTAACTTGTAGGAGATAAAAAAGATTAAGTCATAGTGTCTGGCAATGGCAATTTGTTGTTAAAGTCTTTTATTTATATTTTATTATGAAAACATATTATCTACTTACATTTAACTTTTCTATTGCATATATTGTTTGAACTGTTTTGATATCTATACTGATATGTCGCTCGCTATTACTGGAAGTAATTTGGGAAATTACCTTAGGAATATTAACTCGTGACCAGAACAGCTCGAGATGTTCCCTCATCTTAGCGGTCTTGTACTTAGAGTACAGGATGGCCAGCTCTGTGAACATTCCCATATGTGCACGCTCCAGGCCTAAGGCAGCCTCCAACAGACTTATCAGCTCATCAAAGTGACCTCGGTCCTGGAAGGTAAAGTAAAGTATATTGTTACGAGCTAGGGGATCGGATAGAAAATGCCGTAGATTTATTCAAGGGTTTATTTCTTGAAAAATCAATTAGGAATTTATGGGCACAAATTAACCGCAGAGATGCACTAATTACACACACAAAACAATCACTAATTACTTCACTTATGCACACTTTACACTGTAATTTATCACTTGTATTCACTTTGTTCGCACTTTATCGCTTCGGTGTTTTGCTCTTGTTATCGCATTCCAAACTAAGTGACTAGTCGCGTTTCGGCTCGCTTATATATCCCTGGGAATAATTCTAAACAATATTCGAGAACTTTCTAGGCGGGCTTGCTAATGAGTAGCGATTGCACAATTCTAGAACGTTCGCACTCTTTGTCTCTTTCGCACGTTGCTCCGTCCTTGTCGTACGGCGTTCTAGAGTGCTCGTCTAGTTTCGAGAAAGTTCTGATCTTCTCTCTCTCTCTCTCTCGTATCATTTCGTCCTTGTCTCACACCTAGAAAGTTCGGTCTAGAATATTCCTTCATCAATAGGCCTGAAAACGGGTCTCCTGAAAACTGCACTACTCGACTACACATGTTCTGAAACCGACTGAAAAAATGTTTCAGCTTCCTGAAAACTAGGGTAACATTATGAAAATTACAATTTTCTAATATGTGATTGAGCCTCTCCTGAAACGGTCAGAAATCATATTTCAGCCTGCTGAAAAGTTCTCTAACTAGTGGAAAAATCTAGAAACATTGTAGTCGACCCGTCTTCGTAACAATATGAATAATTAACAAACTTTTTTTAGGCACTCATAAAATTACTTACATTTTATAAATTAAAATAACACATGTGTCACGCAACTCTATGTATAAGGTTTAGCTTGTTAACCGTTGTACCGTTACATACCTGGTAATAATTAATTAGGTCCTCTAGCTCATCGGCGTGAACGACAATATGGAGACCACACATCTGGGCGAGACGGAATTCGCCCGCGTCCACACACGCGAAGCAAACCTCTTTCCAGGTGCGAGTCGAATTTGCTTTGCGGGCACTGTCCACGGCTCCTATTGTAGATAATTAACATTGATAACAAAATAAAGTCTTTTGTTACTCTCAATATTTAAGAAAATTGCTGTCCATTTAAATTAGGGATGCATCGCTACGCCTTTTTGCCCCTTATAGAAATATCACCCACACCAATACCAATGCTTATCGAACAAAAATTAAATTAAGGTAAAATATATCAAGTATGGTTAGTTTTTAATTTTTATTCAAAAATGGAAAGTCACAAACTTTGAATAAGATTAAAGTTTAAGCTAATAAAATTAAGAGTAATAATTAAATTAAATAAAAAATATAAGTGTGTTAACTATTAAAATGAACATTGATAAGATTTTTGTTATTCTGTACTCTATTTAAAACTAACTACGCGCGAAATAGAATACGTGGGGACAAAGCGGATGAGAGACACAACAAACTCTTCCGTGGCTCGTTTGCAACAACTAGATCAAACAAGTTGCGCGTTTACATTACGGTTTTAAAGAACGAAACGAACGAACTTAGAAAAGTATTTTTTTTATTGGCAATTAAAGTATCGGCGTTATATCGATATTGGTATCGATATCGGATGCATCCCTAATTTAAATAGATACTTTATTGACTGAAATTTCTTAATATAATTATTTTAACCATAATTAGTAAATAAATATAAGAGGAGCCAAAAAGACATTATGTAAATATTACAAACCTTGGAACTCCTTCAAATGAACAAGAGTGATGGCCAGTCGGGCAAAATTGCTGACATTATTGTATAGCAGCTTAGCAGCATTATACATTTTGTCGTCGAAGCATCTGTCTCCAATCTTCTGGATGTCTGCATGGTTCGGCCCAGAGATAAACTCTTCCAGATCCGCCAGGCGACCGGTACGGGCGTATGCGTATATGAGCTCTGATTCAATGTAAGATTCGCGAGCCTTCTTGCGCGCCATCTGTTAGACGAGTTTTAGTATTAGTTTCTGGTATTTTTCAATATGAGCGACAGTTCTGTATTATCTTGAAAATACATTGTAAATTTTAACGTTGCAAAGAGTTGTCGTTATATGGAAAGAAGAAAAATCTGTATTCGAAAAAAAAAAGTTTATTTTAGACTAGTGTTATTCATTACATAAAAACAATTTTTTGAACGCTATTATGTATAGTCTGTGATTTGTTGATGTCTTTTGCTGCACCAGCAATTATGTTGTATTTTTTACTTATTTTATTCGTATCTATATTTATATGTTAATCTGTACACAATAAAATGAGTTGTAAATAGGTAACACATTTGACACAAGATAACAAATATATATAACACGACTATAATTTTGAAATTACCTGCAAGTAGCGAACGAGATCGTCCCAGGATTGTTGGGTACTGGCCGTAGCGACGACGTCCATGTATGCCGATGGGTCGTCGGCTTTTATGTAAGAGTCGATCGCTTCCTTCACCAGACCTTGTTGTAACTGAGCCTTGGCTAGTTGAGACCAAACTCCGGGCTCATTGCAACGTTCAGCAAACTCGTAGGCACGTTTGAGATCTTTGACTTGTTCGATGAGGACCTATAAATGTATTTTCAATAAAATAAATGGCATTAATTTATAAACTAAGTGGCGGTTTTGTCTTAATAACACGAATTGTATTAAATGAAAATTAGTTTTGTTTTCCTTCTTGAATCCTTTTCGTTCCTAATAATATTAATTTTTGAGATAATATATTAAGATTACTTAATGAAAACTTTTTAAATTATTTTTTTCTATACATCAAATTTAATATACACATCAACACATTTCGAAATGTGTATTATTATAAAATATAAATTATTCCTTAACCAATCAACACTTTCAAATTACTAACCTGTATAGCTGATGTGTTGACATCAAACTTCTTGAAGATAGCGAATGCCTCCTCGTATAGTTCATTGTTAATGGCAATATTCGCAATATCCGGTGCGTCGTAATTGTCCAGGCGATTGATGTATTCCATAACACGGGTGCGATCTGCCTTTATTGCTGAAATAAATAGTAATAGTAAAAAACCTATGTACATTTTACCTATGTCGGTTTGGCTTAATTTCAAAAAACAATTACGCGTAAATTACGTTATCCATTATTAGCCACGGCCAAAATGTTTAAAATGACATTATTAAGTAGTAGTCTGTATACATAAATATGATGTACATAATGAAAATTTATGGGACAATAAAATACATCAAATAAATATTTAGTTAGTAAAATTATTTTTGACAATGCTACATTTTCAGGTTTCAATACCACAAAAAACATTTTTTTGATTCATTTGTTATGATTATCTTGTTGCATCTTACCTGTTAAAATTAGCAAGTTCTGCAAGTTCCTGTGGTCTGAGAACACCGAGTTGTCGAGCACAATTTTCTCAAGTAACTCAATAAGTTCGTTTGGAAGGTCAGCTGTCATGAAGGCCTTCACCGTTACCGAGATGTCCTCGGGATCTTGAGTTTCGGATAGGGCTGTCTGAACAACCTGTAACAGATAGGTGGATTCATTAACATTTATGTAATATATAATTATAATTTAGTGGCGCTACAACCCTATAAGGGTATTGGCAAATTGCAAGAGCTACTTTCTGTGACTGAACTTTCTACGTTCTTTGAGGTACTACGGAAAAAATAAAATTTTGCTTTTAATTTCTTTTTTAAACAATATCATAAGCATCAAGTAGTTTACTGATCATATTAATTCAAATACGTTCAGAAATTATACAACTCTGAAAACAATATAATACCTGATCGATTAGCTGTCGCTTGAAGGGGTTGCTCTCGCTGAGCACTTCCAACCAGAGGTCCTGATCTCTTCGGCGCACCAAGTACCGCGCTTGAGTCTTGAACAGTGAGTTGTCGTTGCATACGGCGATGAGTTCGCGATCGCATTGCCCGCGTTCGTATGCAACGCACGCCAAGTGCGGGTCGCGCTTCTCACAGTAGCGTCCTACTACGCGAGAGTCGTACCTAAATATTTATTTTTATTTTTAGTATTCTTATAATAATATATTCTTATATTCTATACAATTACGCAATACAAATGCACATTTAACCACAAACAAAACACACATACGTCTCAAAATAAAACTGGTTTATAAAATGTAGGTATGTATGTGTGTGTCTGTACATATAGAAGTTTAGTTTTAATCAAACGGGAAATCGGCTTTATGACACGTTAAAAAACAAAATTTAAATGAACCATTACCATTGATTCTCCTTGAGGAATCTCTCAGGGTTATTGTTAGAGTCAATGTAGATCTTGGCGAGCGCATTATGCGTGGCTGGCTCGTTGCATCCCTCGTGGACTCGTGTCTCCAACCAAGGTAATAGTAATTTTAATCTGTAAAAAATATTTGTAAGTATTTGGCATTACTCTATTTAAAATAATTATAATTTTGAACTAATTGTTAAAAATTATTACATTCTATGACAATAAAATAAAAAATTACAATAATCAGATATAAACGTTAAATCGTACAAGTAAAATTATTCTTCTGTAATACTTAACACTTACTCAAATATTAAAAAAATTTAAACAACTAAATTCTTACAAAGTTTACCTATCACGAAATGTCCTAACCTGTTTCTCTTCTCAACTTCAGCGACGAGTTCATCAGTGGAGAATTGTCCTCGCACCACAAGGATCAAGTTCTTGATAATGTCTTCCGCGCAGTCCACGTCTAGTAGACCACCCACAACGACTGGCAACCGGGAAGGGTTCACCTGTTACAATAGTAAGAGGGGTACATTGTTGCACAGGTCAGGTTATTCAGGACATTGACTAAATTCTTCGTCCTTTCATACCTTTTGCACGTAGATCTCAATGTACTTCTGCAGGCTGTTTCTATACAAATATAGCACCAGGTCGTGGACAAAGTCGAATCTGTCGCAGACAATGATGAGCGGCAGTTGGTCGGGTAATTTTGCTTCTTTGAGGAAATTCTTGACGCGTTCAGCGTTGTAGCAGTTCGACTCCCGGCAGATACGTTCGACCTCTTTGATTTGACCGGTTTTACAGGCAGCCTGAAATATTTATTTTTATTTTTAAAGTTAATAATATTTTGACTATATAATTTTTATTTGAACACTTATGAATGTAGAATGTGTAGATATTTTAATATCGGAAATTTCATTTTTTTTTTTCATTTTAATTTCATAAAAAGAATTCTTTAATTTTACTTTAAATACATATACGTTATTAATAGGACAAAAAATATAAATTTAGATTACCTGAATATACTTGAAGTGAACTTCAGAATCCTGGCTAAAGTTGACAATGGATCCCAAGAAGTAGAATAGGCCTTCATAAGTCTTGAAACTCTCAAACAGTTCTATGAGAGCTTTGGTGGTCAGTTGTTCGTGGTACTTGGTGGCAATTTGTACGCAGATTTGCAGGTTTTGACGAATGTTCGCTTGAAGCATAGCCTTGAGGCATTCAAGGGAGTCCTCCACTGACAGAGTGCCGAAGTAATTGACCAGCCAATCAGCAGACAGCAGATGTGTGTGAACCTAAGTTAAATAAAACTTTATATTAATAAATTAAATTTACAAAACTTAATTATTATTTTATAGGCCTTCTGTACTAGTTTCCTCAGTATGTTTTTCTTAGAAATCTTTTAGTGCAGTTGGGATTCTAAGAACAATCTCAGTTCACGTACGTAAGTATTTTCAATATTAGATTAAAGAAAGTGTAAAAAATTTAATGCATGTAAAATATCTAGTATGTATTAAGGTTGTAATAAGATTTATTGTAATATTATTTATTCATAATACATACCACAGCTCGCTTAATGTCGTACAAATCGGTGTAATGCTCAAGCGCACGTTGTAACAGTCCAGCCTTTTCGCAAAGTTGGGCGACGTGTGCGCGATCGTAGTGCGTGAACATTCCGTTGCCGAGAATCGCGTCTGCTACTTGAGGTGCTGACATTAAGTTCATTTCGAGAAGCCTGAAAAATGGAAATAAATTAATGAATGTGATGAATTTTAACATGACAACAATGATATTAACTATTTGTTATTTTTCAATAATTTGTTTTTCATTTTATGCAGACACAGCTTAAAAAGTCTTAAATATTTATCAGTTTATGTTTCTTTCGTGGTAAATATCACAATTATCATAACCATCCAACACAACTCAACACACATATTCTTATGAAATATTATTTTTTATTAAAGTATTCCTACAGCTACTCATTAATCAATATTCAAACAATTACATTATACACAAAAGCCAAAAACGGAATACACATTCAAACATAAACATAAAGCACAGTTTTACCTATTTATACAAAAAATATAACAAAGTACAAATTTATACTAAATTCTAGATTATAAGTTCTGAGTTTTTATATAGTATATTATTATATTGATTAACCTCTTGCATTCTTATTAATTAACTCTTGTTTGAATATAATAAATTAAAATTAAAGTACCGTGTCTGAAGTGGGCCTTCCTCGGGCTTGTTGTTTTTGAGTGCATCTAGAAGGAACGCAGTGCACTGCTGAACCATATTCTGTTCCATGAAGACATCGACAATCTGATTGATGTCAGCTAGAGGAGGGTCTTCAGCTACCAGCATACCGGCGAACCCTGCACCTTGTTCCGGGCTTGTACGCATTACTGAGCGTAGGAGATAGATGTAATCTGGGGTGTATCCCACCTGGGATAAATAAAAATGTATGACAGAAAGAACGAAATATTAATTAGTAGTACTGAAAACTCATTGTAAACTCAAAGTTAAATATCCGGGTAAACGTAAGCACGAAAGCTGATCGACTACTTTTCTTACGCCGGTTTATTCTCTCGGCTGTCTTCATTACCGATAAGTACCACTTCAAATTTAATGACGTGGAATCTCGTGGAAAAAGGATCTGTATCTTATATTCCATCATAAACATTATTTTTTATATAATAGAAATGTGATAGCCCTATTTTGTATTACAAAATCATAAACTAATCATCAATCATAATTACTATGGCTTTTATTACTTGTAAAAGCTACAATTCCAGAATCATTTTTACACGTATTTATAAATATATAATAACTCCAATAATTTACTTTTTTATAAAAATTTTGTTACAAAAGCAAGAATTGACAAACCTTCTTGGCATAAAGGACGATTTTCTGGAACTGCCCAGTTTCAGCAAAGCAAGCGATGACTTTGCTTGCGACATTGGCCCGAAGATACACGGACAACGCTAAGGTTGGATCCACCTGCTTTACCAAATCTCCCAACTCTTCAGAACACTCCAGTTTTTCCTCTTTCAGCCATTTTTCTAGGAGCTGTTTACGACCTGCGTAAGGAATTATGAACAAGTGTTAAAACTACAAATGAAATCTGAAAACATAACGCGTCGATATTTAAGTAAGATTTACGAAATACAAATACAAACAAATATTAATAAATTTGAGTAAATATTTAGGATCAAACAGTTCAAGTTTATTCATTAAATTTGATAAAAAGTTGAACGAACAAAAACCATGATAAGATAATAAGTGCATGATATTTTTTTCCTGCTACACATAAACATTCATCATAACAGATTAGAATCATAACGTTTTAATCGTAACATTAATGTACTATCCAACACAAAATATTTTTTTCAGGTAGAACTAGTAGTTATAATATTTAAAAAAAAAAACTTTTAGTAATATACTTCTGAGAAGATTTCAACAAGTTCAATAATTACATTTAAATAATCCATAAGATTTATGGGTTAAATATATTATTATTATTAATACTATATTTTGCTGTCCATGCTATACAAGTTCCTTTTTATTTTGTTTACTGTTTAATGCTAACATAGCAACTAAGACCAAATTGAAACAAACTCTAACTAAAATTACATATATAGTTAGGATAGGCCAACATACAACTGCCCATGGGTAAAATATTATTTTTGTCGATATTGATACGTTTTATAATACGGTATTTTTTTGTTCTACAAACAATAGTTTCCACAGCGCACGCAATGTCAGATTTTTAAGGATAATTTTCTCATCTTGAGATATATTATTGCATTTTTTTTAGGGATCTCTATTTTTTTGTAAATGTAATATAGCCTACGTCCAACAGTGAAGATGCAGCTTTATAGTGGTAAAAGAATTTTTAAAATCGGTCCAGTAGTTTTTGTGTGAAAACATTTCAAACATACATATAAAAAGACAAAGTTTCCTCTTAATAATATTAGTATACCATATACAATATTTTGATAACTCCTTATATAAATTTAAATAAATATTGGTTAAAAGTATATAAGAGTAGTTTAGACAACATAATTTGATATAATTTACCTTGCAATAGTACAGGACGGCACAGCTCAAGCGATTCAAACTTGTTTAACTGAGCCTGATCCAGCAATATACCAAAGTACTGCAGCAGCGGAGAGGTTTGACCTGGCTGAGTAGGTACTTGTTGGAAGCGTTGAATCGTTTGTGGAGTACGTAGGATACCACGGGGTGCCATAGCTGCCACCTATTAAATATTATTATTATTAAATGACTATAGATTCAAAAAAAACCTCAAGTATAAAGGTTATCAAAACTCATGTCTGAAAAATTTATGCCATAATCTTTTCTAACTGGAAACATTACATCTTTGTATATGTAAAACTAAAATGTTCATAAACTTTCTAAAGAATGACACAAATATAGTTAATCGTTATAATACGTCACCTTTGCGGCTTCTCCATATTGTCCATTAGTGAAGAGCATATTGAATTTCCTCACAAAAAGATCTTCAGCACCGGCCAAATTGTTTCTTACAGCTAGACGAAGGGCCAAATCAGGGTTTTGTAGGACAGTATTGATGTATGGGACTATGGAATCCTCTTCTACAGTGACAGATAGAACCTGACCTTTGCGGTTTACACCTATAATAACATTTTATATTTAGAAGACAAAATATCGTACATTTTATTGCATATTACATTGAATTCTGAATATTGTGCAAACTTATATTAAAATAAAACTAACATATGAAGTGAACATACCAATAATCCCTCCAGTAGACTCGTGAGGCGCAGTCACAAAGATCGTATCAGACGAGATGCGGTTCATGTAGATACAGGTCCCAGATTCAATGTCATACATATGGATGTAACCATATTTAGTAATGAGGTAGATAACATCATATTTCGGAGACACCTGCATTGCCACTGGGAAGTCGTTCTGTGCTTCAGCAGGGAAGAAGACGTCAACTGCTTTTTTGTGGAATGCTGTATTACCTGCTGGCGGCTGACCCACCTCTGAAGAAAAGGTACAAATAAGCTTGAAAATATTGCTGATTCTAGTTTGATATATATATATATATATATATTGTCTACTCTACGCAATCTGTAAATATAGTAGGATACTAATGTATAAAAAAAATGTATAGAACCGTAATAATGAATACTGGACAAACAATATTCAGTGAGATGCCTATTTGTCTATCTGCTTTAATCAGCTGTTAATGCATATAATAGGCTGTTTTATCAACAAATTCTGACTACATTGGTGGAGAAAAAATATATCATTAGGTAGTTATTATGTGCTAAGGGTCACCAACTGAAGTTTACTAAAACACACAACCAAGTTCAGCTGTTCAAACATAAGACAAAATTGAATGACTTCAATAAACTGTTTAATACATATATTTTAACTTTGAGGTTGATTCGACAACCTCAAAGTTAAAATTCACATTCACATTAAATGAAAAAAAAACCTGTGTGTTTATGTACCTTTAAAGAAATAGTACCTTTTTCATTATAAATAATAACACACATTCTTGGTGTATAAGTAAAAATTAGAAGATCTTACCGATGATATGTAGCTTGCCACCCTGCGCTGTCCGTACAGCAAAACAGAACAGAGTAGAAGGTTCAGTGTTGCCCTCAGACTTGAAGGTGGCGAACGATGCGGCGTGACCTTCTATGGGCTGCGAGCACTTACGTTCCACGGAATACAGCTGCATCGCACCTACCACGCGGTTCTGTTGCGCTGATATACCTGTAAATCCCAATAAAATGCATTTAGAATCTACCATTACAGATACTATTATTTATACAGTTCACAAGTGCTAATTAGAAATAAAGCAGTCTTCATCGCTTAAAATAAATACAGCAACATATCTGCTACCTATCAAAATAAATTTGAATGAACATAGCATAGAGAATTTCTAAACTTACCCACTAACAACAACCACTGTTGCTTCGGATCAGTTCTATAGTTGATAATCTGACACTCAGAAAGAGATGAGTGACGGTCGAACATCTTCACAGGTTGTGAATCACCTTCCATCGACCAATGGTACACCGACATTTTGGTCACGAGTGCCAGAGTATTTGGTGATATCCACTTCCAGAAAACGACGTCTTCTGTCATAGTGTGGGCCTTCATCTTTGACTTCATCTCGATGTTGAATATTTGTAGGGTCTTTTGCGCGGCTGGAACCGAATGAATACCTCGTTAAAGCAAAGAGTTACAATTTCATTGTATGGTTTTTCGACTAATGACAACAATCTAATACTAATAATAATAACTTCTTAGTTTATCGAAACCTTTCAGTATTGTGATCAGCATTGCATTGTTGTCAGGTAGCATACAAACAACAAATCACTGATCTATTTAACCAAACCTTTGTAGCGCCTATTTTTATATAAGAAATCATTAAAAATAAGGGTACATTCGGATTTTATTAAACAGCTCTGTTACACTCTTTCTGATTATACTATGAATAGTTTATGCGTGTCAAGGTTGCGAGTTATGACAACGATTCAAAACATTCTTACGCGAAGCTCTCCTACTTAATAAAAAATATAACGATTGATTAAATCTATGTTCGGCTCAAAATTTGTCCGATAACACTATGAACGGTTGGAACAAGCAACATCTATTTCATGTTTTTAAAGGTGAAGTTTAGCTTAACACAATTACAATTTCCCTTTTCATAGGTAGTTTATTCTTATTTTTTTTTTAGCATGAATCAACATTGCTTGAGGACAAACAATTTAAATGTAATATATTTATTAATAATTTCTATTATATTCTATACTATATTATATTGAAGTTCAGGCGTTCTTTGCTAACCTATAGATTGAGTAACAAGCTTTGAAACAATCGACTGTCGCTTTTCTTTATTAAGGTGATGAAAGAAATACACGAAACATTTAATTGAGAACCCAAATTTAACGATTCGAAACAAATGCAATATTCGAAATAGCTTTGCAATATTGAACGAATTGACGTTACACAACGAAGTTCAGTTTGCAAAAACCTCTATTTTAGGTTTGCATAATGTAGCAGCTAACAAACTAATATGTGTATGTGTATACAAAACAATATTATATATATAATATACAAAACGCAAAAAATGTCGTATAAGTAGAAAAGTAATTATGAAAACAAAACAAGGGGGCGTTGTTCATTGATATATTTATAAAGTTCCGTTAAATTACATGGTTCCGTGCGTTTATTTTAGCTTTTCATATAAAACTGTAGTCCATGATTCATCAAGTCAATGATCTAGGTATAGTGACGTGATAAGATAATCAAATTTATTAGTTACTATACACATAAGTATGTTGCATTTACGTGCAGTATCTATTATATTGTATTATGAAAAGTCTCCAACCCTGTTTGTATGAATACACACAACTCAAAAACTACCAAACTGAGTATTGGTTTTCACCAATAAAGGTTCCTGCTGAAAGTTTAAATTAATTTATTAAGCTTTTGTGTAAACTGACAAAAATATATAAATAAAAATATTATAAGACGAAAAGGGTAGAAAAAACAAGAATAGTTTTTTTTTTAAATTTTGGTAAATATATCACAATTAATTTATATGTTTTGTAAAATACCTAGTTAAAAAGATTTAAGCTACATTAAAAAAATCAATGGCGCTACACCCTTTTAGTTCTGGGCCTCGGATTTCTGTATCTGTTTCATGATCGTTTGTGAATTGAATAGGCAAGTAGGTGATCAGCCTTCTGTGCCTGACAAACACCGTCAACTTTTTGGGTCTAAGGCAAGCCGGTTTCCTCACGATATTTTCTTTCACCGTTCGAGCTAATGTTAAAGCTACAATAAGCAAGGATTTTAATTTAAATATAACCTAGATGGAGAAAACTTATTTTGGGGAGGAAGGCACTAAAATAATGCAAGTAAAAAAAAAGTGCTGTCGGCTCCGCATTGTGGAGTGGTTATATACATTTCTGTAATGCATAAAGAATTTCTCTTAACCTTTTTTAGCTAGGAAATACGTGGGAAAAAATAGAATTTTGACAATCACCTGAACGGGAAGACAGTTCTTATCGTCGCAAATGTTTACATAGTGCTAAGAATATGACTCATAATGCGTAATCATATTATCAAAGGTCAACATGTCTATTTTTACGGTATTCTTATTTATTTACAATATATTAACGTTATATGGATATTATATTTTACTAATATGCCTTCATACAATATTATGCCTTCTTTGGTATTCTAAAATAACGTGAAGAAATAGGATTAAATGGCACCCTTTAATTGTCTTTTGTTGAAGCATTTGTTTTCAACGAAAGTTCTTATTCGCAGACTAGATAACATTTTTTTTTGGAAATACAAAAAAACCTATGTCGCGATATATGTAAATTGTACGCTCAACATAGTAAACGTCTAAGTGTGAAAATTGGGCCCACACTACTACTATATGTAAACTAAAATACAGTCCTATTATAGCAAATAAAATATGTACTTAATGCGCCATGTTATTAAAAAAAAATGAAGATTTGTAATTTCATCTGGACTCGTAACCCGATTTGCAATGAAATCCACAAAATGCGTAGTCCCCCAACTACGTCATTACACAGTTGGCTTTGTGCCTACGCCCTCCTTTTTGATCTACCCCTAATGTGTAGGCGTACACAGTAGTGGGCGTTACAATAACGATTAAGCTAATGGCTAGTTAGCGACTAACGTATTACTCATGTAACTTTTCAATTTAAAGATGCCATACTATACTAAACCAAATTTCAAATTATGATTTTCATCGACTTGGATTTTATTATTACGAAAAATCATCCCAAACGTTAAGCACGCCTTTAAAATTAGACAAAAACATAATTTTGGCATGCTATCAATAATCATTATATTAAGGTGTGTGCCAACAAAAACTATATACATTTGTATGAAATTCAATTTGGCTCAATTTTTTTTTTACATGTATTACATTATTCCAAACTGAATTTGTTTAATACCTTACCTTACAGAACAATTCTAATAAGAAAGTGTAGTATTTAGGTATTTAGGAACAATATCTATATATGTAATACTTTTAACTTGGAATGTAATGACTTTCATATCATATTTTTAGTGTTTGGTAATGGAAACTGTTCAGGTTTTTAAAGTTCAAATCACACAAACATAGATAATTACTTATATATAGTAATAGTATTATTTTTTTTAAAATTGCTTTTGAAGACATATAATCTGAGAACACACAAAGTCCTCTTACATGGCTGAGGGAAAAATTATAATTTTAAATACCAGATTTAAATCACAGCAAATAGAAATAAGCTAAATATAACTTAGCACCTGCTTATCAATTAAGAATGATGATTAATAATAATAATTATTATTATAATAATAAATTAGTAAAGCTAATACAGAGTGTGTTAGGTAGTAACACCTTATTAGATTTCTTTTTATAGAAATATAATACTGTCCAAATTCTATGGGTTCTATTCTAACCTTCCACTCCAGCTTTTCCTTTAAGAGCAATAACTTTGCTGGCTGGGTTCATGATTGCAGAATCCGCAGATATTGGTCTTCTAATTGGATTTGTAGGGTCACCCAAATCAATAATCACCACTTCTGAAGTTTCACCAACTTTCTCACGAACACAGATAAATTTGTCCGACTCCATTGTAAGTGTATTAAAAGATATTGAGGCTGGGTTGATCCCAATATTTGTGAGCTAAAACAGGGATATTCATTAAAATTTTAACTATTACACCAAATGCAAATTTATAATTAAATGTTTAGGCATCACAAGTTTTTTTAGAAGTTTCACATAATATTTAATTGGGTCTAGTAATATTTAAAAAATGTAACTCTTCATTCATTCAAATGTTCTTCATTGATGATAAAATTTCCAGTTACTAGTTGCTATTTCCTAGAATGTTATATATTCATAAATAAAAATTATTGTTGTACTTTTATCTGTTTAGTATGTTTGTTGAAAATAATATTTATAAACATAGATAAAGTAAGGTATCATATAATTTTAATTATGATTAAATATTTATTTAAATTAAAAACTTTCTAAATTAAATCAAATCTAAGTAATTCATAAAAGCAATTACAATTATTAAGCTTTGTTAGAAATATGATTACATATGACTATTTAACATTACTTATTTTATACTAGTTGGTATATCATAAAAAAAAGTTTTTTAGATAGGGAATAAATATGAATAATTAGACAGGTCAAGGCTTCTTTTCATCTTTTGCCCTCATGAGTCACCACAAAATACCATCTTATAAGAAATAATGAGAAATTTTCATTAAGCAAAATAAAATAACCAATCATAACAATTAGTAGTGTTCATAGATAGACAGTATTATTAATTGTATCATTAAAGGAAGCAATTAGAATATTTATTAATTAAATACATTAATAATATGATCAGGAATGTGGAACAAATCAATACCGGCGAGTCGTAGGGGGTGGTAGACATCCAATTGCGCAACGTCAATTTTACTATCACTTCCTACTCTTTGGACAATAAATAACTACAGGACAACATGAAAAACCTTAGTGGCATAACTTCCTTTTATTCATCAACCACAATTATAGAATCTAATAAAAAGCGATGGGCGTACTCACCTGTAAATGCTCCTGAAAGCGTATTGGTAATACTTGAGCCATGTTTGCTTTTTACTTTAAGCTTAATTATACCGAATATCCAAGCAAGCGATCGTCCAATATCGCAGAGTCTGAAATTTTAACACAATTTCAATTTCACTGTCTCAAGACGATTCTAATAACACCTTTGACAATCAACATGGCGTTCATTCATGTTTCAATGGAAAATTTGAAAGTGCTCAAAATACATGAGCTGGAATCATAACAGGCCGAATTGTTACTCACTATTTAAATTTACTTCTACATCAAGAAAAAAAAGTAAATTTACAGATATTATCCAGAATGAAAAAATATGAATAATACACCGCGGCTGCCACATACACAAATGAATGAAAGAAAATGAAGCAAGAATGACTATTGAGTATAGACTAGCACGGAAAAGACAAAGACAGCATCAAAATGTGCTGACCAATCAATTTATGGAATCAATGGAAAAAAAATTAAATACCTGTACCGGCAAGAAGAATGAATTTGTTATATTTAAGCTTTATTATGTTGTTATATTTAAGCTGTATGTGTATGTATTTATATACTCAAAACAAAAATAATATAGTTACCAGGGGTCTAGCCATATTGATACCGAAAAGTTTTCTTTACTTTACCGATTTTGCGTAATTGTCGAAAACGCTTCGTTCGCAGCCAAGGCACATGTTGTACTACACTACCGCAAAGTCGACAACCTAGCTGCGAGCTGCTGTTCGTGACATCTTATTCCGTCACATTGTCCCTGGATCACATTTATAAACCTAATAAAAGTAAAAACTTTACAATGTGATTGTAAATTTGCAATAGGAAGCTGCAATAAGAACGCGAGTAAGGTCGGAATTTTTTTCGATTTAAGTGGAATTTATAGAAAGGTGCAAAGTGGTGGTGTGAAAGTATGACCCTAAATTAATTTTTTATTCGATTTAATTCTCCAAGATCTTAGAAATACATTTAAGTTTCATGCTAATTGGAAGTTAATATTTTATCAACTAACTTTTGCTTATAACATTCGTTAATTTGTCAATGCAAAACTTGTTCAAGTAAGGAATTAATAAAAAAATATGTTATGTATTTGATAGTTTTAATTTTGGCAATTATATTTTTGACCTATGTCTTGTGTAGTAGAAAAAGCCATTAAAGTGGTTCACATTCATATATGCATTACCTGTAGCAATATTCTGCTAAAATAAATGAATATTTTACTACTAATGCATATATTAATGGACTGTACCAACTAAATTTAAATAAAGCATCTCTGTTAATTGTCTTCCTTAACATATTGCGTAGTATAAATAGAAAAATAAGCAAATCTAACAACGTATTACGTATACAAAGCTAGTATGACTACTGAACACACACAGGTGCACCAAATTAAATGCTCTATTAATTTACATGTATTCATATTTTATATGTAGTTAACAACCGAAAAATCATAATTAACTAATAAATTTAAAGGGTGAATGGGCAACCAAAAACTCAATATCTTGTTTGTGTGCTGTTCTAAATAAAAAAACATTTTTTTTCTCCACTCCTCTTATTATTCACATCATTCAGAAAATACTTCATCCCTCATTATTAAATTCATTATCAGGTAGGTAGGTTATGAAACACTTAAATTAATTAAAAGCTTAGACTTTAATACAACTTGTCCATTGGTGGTTCCTGTTAATTCTTTTAGTTGTCTTATTATCTTCTCTTTTCTGAAAAGAAAATATTTATTTTGTTAGTACTTTGATCAAATATAAAACTGACAAATTTGTCGTCAAATATAAAAGTGACATATTGATCGCTCCGAGGTTTATTCAGTAGGTAACTTTAGTATTAAAACTCTTTACTTTATTATAAACTTTAAAATATACTTAATTTTTCACTTAGCAGCTTATATTAACTAAGTAATAAATAATTAAAGAAAATGTCTGCTTACCATTACTTAGTATAAATCACTAAATTTTATATTTCCAAAGCTCATGAAGTATAAATCCACTTGATTTGATAAATTTAAATTAATATTATAAAATAAGCTTCTAATATAATTACAAAAATATATTTAGAACTTCTAATTATGTTCACTCGTGTCTGCTTTCACATCTGAAATATATAAACAAACTGAACTATCACTTTACTTTATATTTATTATAAGCAATAAATTGTATACAACAAGCAAGTATCTTTAACTTACAAGTTACATAATGTATTTTTCAAATTAAAGAACAATTTCATTAATATACATATAATATAAATATCAATTAAAAATACCCAATATAACTGGGTGTTCGAATTTCAGAAAACTATTGAATAAAGAAAAAGTAAGAAATATTAACCTGTACTAATTTGCTGATATTTTTGTTTTTTTTTTTTATATTAACCTGCGTCTATTATGTTATCCTTTCATTAATTCTTGAAAAACTAAAACTCTTAACTTAAAAGTATTACCTCGATTGTATATATTTTTTCTGTTTTAGTTTAAATGATTATATGATACGTGAACTTTTACAAAAGCTAGGTAAAATTACAATTATTTCAAACTAAAACTCTTAACTTAAAAAAATTGTTTGTTGAAACGTCCAAACATGTAATAAAAACATGTTATGTTTTTACAACGGTAGCCATTAAATATGGCGATAGTTCTACTGAATTATTGCAAACAGCAGCTTTTGAGATCACGCAAAAATATGGCGGATAAAACGCCGTTTTTTACACTGCCGAAACATTTATTGTCAATTGACTACCGAAAAAGGTGTGTCTTTTCGTAGCACTGTCATTGAGTTGCTTATTGTTTACGACTTTCTACATACACTACTGCTAAGCCATTTCGTCTAGGCCCCCTGCGTTACTGAGTTATGCCTATTGCCTTGACATAACCTCTGTCGAATTAAAAACTATATTTTGACAAAGGGTAGTAATGTTGTTGAAATATATATAATTATTGGATTTATTACATAGGCTACAATAAAATACTGGCAATTGACATTTTTATAACATTAGTAATCGCCATCTAGATTTTGATTCAAGAAACTAATGAGTATAAATCTATACGCATATATAGGTAGACTGTTGAAATATAGTATAGCTTGTCGGAAGAATTTTGAAAAGAGATTCGGAAAGTAAACAACTACATAAATCTTTGTGTTTATTTATACATTTAACACATAGTGTCGTGATCTTCTTTTCCCCCCTTTATGATTAAGGTAGTGCCAATGTGCCTTTTTTTTCATAAGATCAGTAGTATCCCAAAAAAATATTTTGCCAGTAAGAACATTATTAACATCTGCACCAATTGGTGTTTTTCATGCAAAATGTTTTTCATATACAATTGTATATGAAAATCATTTTGCTTTTATTTATTAAATAACAACGTAAATTTTCTTTATGTCCTGGACAATCAATAAATGATAGATTTACATTAATATTTATAATTAGCTTTATTTATATATATATATGGATATTTTTTTTTGCTGTGCTCTTTTAAAATTTCAATACACACATGTTCCACTAGGACAAAGAAATCAAATAATGCTCTTTTAGGATAACACAATCATGTTTTGTTGCCATATTCCTTCATTTATATATAATCATGGAATCTTTGTAGCTCTTCTGCTTCCATGTAGCATGTCACACCATTTTTATAAATATGTTTTTTGGCAAAGTGTGTGGATAACCTACTGCAATAGCCTAATGCTGCACTTCTTTCATAAACATTGAAGTTTAGCTCTGTATTAGGATGTCTGTGTTGAGTATCGCTACATTTATATGGGCAGTCTTTTTAATCTCCACATTCACTTGTGTATATTTTTACTGGATTTTATACAAAATAATTTAAACATTGGAAACACCATCATCCTTTTCACAGTTGGATAAAACTGAATGTAAAATTGAAATATTATTAATTAATTAAGTTTTGAGAGCTTGTGAGTGAAGTCGTATAAATTTTTCCTCCTTTTATAGCACTAAAACTGCAATACACACTTTCAAATAAATCAAAGAACATGAATAGATTCACTGTATCAGTACTTTATTTTTCAATGACTCCACACACTGAAAAGTAGAAAAAGAATATTAACACAATTATCTCAGATTATGATAAGATTCGGAGCAGCATTCTCCTGTACAATACTAACATACTATCATATACATTTTGATATGGTAATATTTGGTACAGGACAATTGCCAATCAAATCTGGTTGTATAATGTGTATATATATATATATATATATATATATATATATATAATGTAAATAAACTATAACATGGAACATACTGATTGGCTATTGTAACAATAATAAAATTAAAGACACAATGATACCAAATGAAAAACTATAAGTTTCAACCATTCACAATTAATTAATGAACAAATAATAAACTGCTTATATGCCATAAATCAAAGGGCTACCCCAACTGACTCACTAAACACCTGAGTACTGATACACTGATGTTTAACATTCATTTTCGGGATTAATGGAGGCAAAATGTGGTGAGCTGCTAGCTTTATGTCTGTATAACCTGGGCACCTTTTATAAAGGTCCACAATGTGAACCCATTTTGCAATGCATTCTTTCCTTTTAACAGTAAATTTAAGGGTTTTTTTTAAGTAGATTATTTTGGATCCCTTTTATCAGGTGAGGGTATTGGGAAAATCTTATCCTTATTTATTAAGAAAAACCCTCTTTATAGTATTGTCCATTGCGTAAAAGTGCTTCTCGTGTTTCTTTGAGTAAAGCATTTGTAGCTGCCACATTGGTCACATACTGTCGCTACCACTTTCAGTCTTGTTTCTTGGATTCTTGTTATTATAGTCTCTCTGTTTTGTTAATTCAACTGTTTTAGTGCTTCCATTACAATAATAGTAGGTCAGGGGGTGCTGTTTTTTTTACAATGCCTTTATCATGAATACTAATAAATGATCACAACATTGTTTCTCGATTATATCCTATATTTATATATCCTGAAATTTTGTCATTTCGTCTATCATACGAAATGCCGGCTTCAATTGCCATGCAAACATTATAATTGCTGTTGTTGTTAAAAAATTGAAATTCTTTAACAAATAACAACCAAACTGTAACAAAAAGAGATTTATATATTCAATATTTTTCTAAAAGTATCTTAAGCAACTTTTAGAGTTTAATTATGTAATTGAGTGTTCTACATTATAAATATACTTATACATAAAGGGTGATCAATTTAGAGGTATAGTATTTTAAATTGAAATTGATAGGGTAATCTTTTTTATTTTTGTGTAGTCCATGACTTTTTTTAATAATAACGGGCTTCAATTCCCGGCGTCAAAAAGTCGTTTATCATGCCGCCATAGCGTTCCACATTTACGTGACATTGGCGCCAACATCGTCTGTAGATGAAGAAATATAGGCCAGTGATTAATAAGCCCCGTAAGCCGAACCAAACGGTTGTTTTCTTTCCACACCGAATACGGTCATTTTGTTTATTTACGTAGCTATTAAGCCAAACATGGGCCTCATGAACAAAATTCGGGTCCCAAATTGCGGATCTTCGACAAGTTTTCTAAGAGCCCAACGACTGAAATTATGACGTTTCGGAAGATCAGCTTTAATTCTTGGACTAGATGTATTTTATACGCTTTCAAATCAAGAGTTTTGCATAAAATCGCCTAAGTAGTGTCATAAGATAAGCCAAGTTGTTTAGATCGGCGCCTAATCGATTCTTCCGGGTCTTCGGCAAAACTCTCATTAGAATAATAGAGAATACAGTCGCAATATTCTCTACAGTTCGGGCTGTACGTGGTCTAATCGGTCGAGTATCGAGTATCGATATTCTGGAGTTTCCCGTTAGTATGCTAAGTGCGTTCGGTAGGACGATTATGTACACCATAAATTGGCCAGCGCGCTCGGTAAACACTTTTCACAGAGCAACCATTTTCGTAATATAATTGTACGATTTGTAAACGTTGTTAAGTCGTAAGACCTTCCATTATTCCAAAAGAAAGATTTAAACACAGAATTATTTGAGTAAAAAGACATTACTATTCATTAAAATACATAAGTAAGGCTTAAACACTAACTTTAAATAATTATAAATAAACAATATTATTTTAATTTAAAAAAATTACCTGTTTCGAACATTACAAACAACTTTACCATTTTAATATTAGTATACATATGAAGTAATACAAACCTGGTATCAAAACATTTGTGTCCTTAATAAATTCGATGTGGACCTAGGGCCGCAGCCAGTTCGCTTATTATAGCGTCAATTTGATCTGAGTTGCTGAGATATACTCGCGATTTACTTCCTAAATTAGTATCAGTTCTTAAAACGTTTCGTAAACGTTAAATCGAGAACAGAGAGAAAAAATGTCGGAGAAATAACACTGGTATCATTTCCATTTTCATTATAATTTAATAACATCAATGTCAAGTTAGTTCACATTGCCAGAAGGCTCGCAAGTGCGTTGCCGGCCTTTCAAGAATTGGTAAAATAATTTAGTAATTTCGAAATGAAAGGCTGCATTGTAAGGGCTTGTAAAGCCATCACCTCAACGCTTATCTTGGGTTATTAGTATCGACATCGACATCTGCCATATTGTCTTCGGTTGTTAACGCTAACTTTCGATTTGTCTAGGAATACAAGCCTACCTATCAATGGATCAATGGATAAGCAAGTATCTAGTCGACAAACCAAGAGGAGATAGTACATAGTGATAGGGTGGACTAGAGGCTGTAGCAATTAATTAAAACGCAAGTAATATTTGAAAACATTGTGTTTACTTGTATGAGAAAATATATTATAATAAAAATGACACCACACATCGAAAAATAAAAAAAGATAATTCAAATTTCAAATGCAGTGCATCATAGACAATTATATGTGGACAGCACCACGACCCCCAACGCATAGGCCTTTGAAGTGAGTATTTTCTATTGTCCTTTTAGCATCTTTAATGAAAAACGTTCATTCCAAACCACATATCATCGGATTCAGGCATTATTTTGTTTTTACTCAACTATTATATTATACTCTATAGTTTATGTTTTCTCTTGTCAGTTGTCAAATATTGTGAAACATTTACAAATTGACATGAACCATCAGCTGTTTTACTTTGCAAATTGTGTTTGCATTTTGCATGAGTTGCGTTTATTTACAGATTTCAGATTTCATTGTTCCCTTTCTAAAAATAAATAAAAAAATGGTAAGTGCTACATAAAGTATTTGGCAGAACTCGGTACTTCAATGTATTTATGTCTTTCATTATATTTAGTTTCAGTTTGGATTCAATATGTTTCACGAAATAGGAAGATCTTTTAATATGACCTACCGATGTTATTCCGTCTCCATGTTACCAGGGAATGAGAGACAAGATGTTGAAAGGGGAGGAAAAAGTTAGTAATTATTAAATTTTTGTGTTTTGGCAAAAACCTAAAACTAATGCAACAATGTAAATTTTCTGTAATTTTTCTTATATTGACTGTTTTTTTTAGTTATAATGCCTCCATCAGCATTAGAACAACTAACTCGTCTTAATATTGAGTACCCAATGATTTTTAAGTTGACAAATAAAAAAACGAAAAGGATCACACATTGTGGTGTTTTAGAGTTTGTTGCAGATGAAGGGAGAGCCTATCTACCCCACTGGGTATGATGAATTTCTTATAACATTAAATATAAAAAAAAACTGACCTGTTTTTATTGGTTTCAACATTCCACTTCATAAAATATATTTTTGATTGTGCAGATGATGACAAATTTAGTACTAGAAGAAGGTTCATTATTACAAATAGAAAGTGTATCTCTACCTGTGGCTACATTTTCAAAATTTCAACCATTGTCAGAAGATTTCCTGGATATATCAAATCCAAAAGCAGGTATATTAAGGTGTTATTATAGCATGAATTTTGCCATCCCAAATTATAGAATTAACTTTTTGAAACAATATTAAATATGTTTATTTTAATATTAAATATGAGAATACTATTAATGGTATGTACTATCACCTCTATAAAATGCTTCAAATATTAACATCATGTTGTGCCCGTTTGTTAAGACTTCTTTTGTAAATAATATTATGTCAATTATAGATCAATTATTACATGAATGTTATTTTTTTTAGTGCTTGAAAACTGCTTGAGGAACTTCTCATGTCTGACAACAGGTGATGTGATTGCAATCAAGTACAATTCAAAGGTTTATGAGCTCTGTGTCTTGGAAACTAAGCCTGGTAGTGCTGTTATAATTATTGAGTGTGACATGAATGTAAGTTTATATATATATATATAGATGATATAAGATTCAATGCCATCAATTTTTACATTAAATGTTTGTAAGAAATTCAGAAGGATATTTTACTAATTATGATAATGATGTTATCAACATTTTTGTATTAAAAATACACATTACATTTTTTTTTAAATCTAGTCTTAAAATGCCAGGTTGAATTTGCACCTCCAGTTGGCTACAAGGAAGAGGAACATATTTCAAGAAATGATGGTAATGCTGACACAAGAATGGAAGAAGATAGTCAAGTTATGATGCCAGAACCAAGTGGCTTTGTAGCTTTTAAGGGTGAAGGCAATAGATTAGATGGCAAGAAAAAAAAGTTAACAAGTGAGAGTGATTCAGAGCCTCAGGCATCAGGTTCAACAAGACAGATGGTAATTAATTTCATTTTAATTTGTTACATTTCTTTGAAGTTAGCATTTCATTATTTTATTCAACTAGTAAAATTTCTGTTCATTATTTCAAATGTTACAGCCATTTGTACGTGGTATACCAGATTATGACTATGTGATTGGAACTTTAAAATTTATAAGAAATTCTCGACCTTCAAATTCAAGGGAAGAAGCACCTGCAGAACCATTCCAAGCTTTTAAAGGAGAAGGGTTTACATTAAGAACAGCTAAATCTAAAAATTAAATTTCTCAACAAGGATATCTATGTTCAAATTATTACTTTTAAGTCATAAATAATTGTCTGCATGACAAAACTTTTTAAATGAGTAAAATTATACAAGTCAATTTATGTTTTATTAAGTTATAATTATATATAGGTAAAATGAATAAGTACAAAGACAATATAAGACAAGTTTTATTGTTATTTAAATTTTACAGTATTGCTTAATTTTTTAAATAAGAAATGCATAATGAAAAACATGGTTATAATACTGCAAAATAAGTTTGAAGACACATTGGTTTTTACCTCATTTTTGTCTTTAAGTTTGACTATACATAAAATTAAGTTACTTACCCAGGTCAACAATTGAAATAAACAAAAATATATTAAAATTTTAACCTAAATTTTATTAGAATACTCTTATTGCAGTCAAACAATTTAATACTTCAAAGTTAGGCAGTATTATAACTTTCAGTCTATATATGAATATTTAGAACTTAAATTAGAATCTCTTCAAAAATTCTTCAGAACAGATTCGGGCTCGGGCATTTACAGCAAGTTTCATTTCACTTATCTCTTTATCAATTTCTTCCATAAAATATATTACGAAGTCTACCAATTTATGTTTATACATTTGTTCAGTGTGGAAATTGGTTATAAGGAAGCTGATATGGTATCCGTCCACCGGTTTCCGCCGTAATACGATAAAGTTTTCCGCTCTCATCATCATAAAACGCATAAACTTTTTACATAATATCTTTTCTATTTCATCGGCTTGCTTGATCATTATACTGATTCTAATAGAATTTATTGATGACTCAATAAGCACTTTTTCATTGGCATTTCGAGAAATAATTACTGGGTTCAATAATAATTCTTTGCTAGTACCCACTTCAACTTCAGGTTTATTGTACCTTTCTACGACTTGTGATGAAAAATGATCCAAACACATAGCCGATGTAAGCGTGTGTCGAACTGCCGTTAAATACGGTTTTAATGTGGCCGACATTGTTTATATAAAATTAACTTTGAGGACACCACACCTAGTCTAAATGAAATTATCGGTATTCACGATTCAGTAGTCATTAGTCAATACTTTATGATAGAGATGGGACTTGAATGATAGATGACATTTGATTCGAATAATGACATTCAAACCTCAATTCGAATAAGATGATAAAAAATCTCTACAAATTAATTAAAAAAGACGTAGGGAAGGGAACTTCCTAGTTTTTTTGTACTTTTTGTTTATTCAGTTCCAACATTGAGTTTTGTTATCATTTAGACTAACTCGTCTAATTTCCCTAAAATTACCTTTGACAGTATCATTGATGTTTTATAACTTAACTTTCGTCTCTATGTCTTTTTTTGCCCAATTATTTGTTTCGATTAAATTCACAATAAAATATATTTAAGATTATTATTATTTATTTTATATATTTTCGTGTAGGTTCGAATCATCAACTGATTAAAATATTTATTTTTGATGCGAGCATCACTACTATGTTAAACATGAGTGAATAAATGAAATCAACAACTGCATCTTGCTTTCACAAATAACAAGAAATATACGTAATTTTTGAGTGATACTTTAAGCTTCTGCCAAGTGTACATTAATTCACAAGCGATTTTACCTGTGGTAGCATGTCGTCCAAAGATATATCATACACATGGCGTGACCGCCTGTAGGACACATATATATCTCCACGTAGAACTTTTTTCTGATATTGGTAAGAAACAATATTGTAAATATAATATTATATTTAATAATAATCTCTCAATTCTGTGAAGTCTGTGGTGTCAGTGTGACACGCATAGAGTAGAGTTTTCTATGCTGTGAAGAGAAGTGTGTAGTGTCAAAGAATTGTCAGTTGAAATTTGACTATTTCTCAGTTCTCACCTATCGTAAAGTATAATGGCGGACAATTTGTAAAGTAATGCAAACGTAACGATTTACGGCATGCGTTTTAATAATATTTCACAAAGAACAGATATTAATCTTTTATTAAAGTTATCAAAAAACACATGACCGAATAAAAAGTTGGTAAGCTACAGTTTTAACATGGCTCGCGAGTTTGATCATCTCTTCAAATTGCTCATTATCGGTGACAGTGGTGAGTGGGCGAGGCCTATGCCAGTGATACGAGTTTGTAAATACTTTCCGAGGATGTAACTGTAATAATTATTGTCCTTTGTTTTAGGTGTGGGTAAGAGCTGCCTCCTCCTGCGATTCGCTGACAATACGTTCTCTGGCAGTTACATTACAACTATCGGTGTTGACTTTAAAATAAGAACTTTAGAAATAAATGGTGAACGTGTGAAACTACAAATTTGGGATACAGCAGGCCAAGAAAGATTCAGGACGATAACAAGCACATACTATAGAGGGACTCATGGTGTCATTGTTGTTTATGATGTTACTAATGGAGAGTCCTTTGCAAATGTAAAGAGATGGCTTCATGAGATCGAACAAAACTGCGATGTTGTTAATAAAGTTCTTGGTAAGAATCTATAAATTTAGTTTCTTTCTACATTATATATGATAATATTTAAATGTTATGCCAAGCATTCAACTAGTGACGTCTACTTAAGAAGCATCTATTTATTTCTAATAACATAGAAGTGCTATCAACTTAAACTTTGTAACATTGCTACTGTTCAAATAATATTCTATGTATAAATATTATTATATTATATTAATATTAAATTTTAGCATTAAAAATTTAACATATATTATTATTATTATATTAGCATAATAACATTGTTACAGTTGGCAACAAGAATGATTGTCCATCAAGGAAAGTTGTAGTTACAGAAGATGCCCAAAGGTTTGCAAATCAAATGAACATACCCTTATTTGAGACTAGTGCAAAGGAAAATATAAATGTGGAAGAAATGTTTTTGACAATCACAAAAATGGTATGTTTGCTAATTAATGATATTTAAACACATTATGATGTATGCTCATGGTATTTAAAGAAATTGTACTCTATTTACCCTAAGAATATTTGAACCTAATTGCTGATAGTAATAATTTGCATATATTATTTATTGTCCAACTAATTTGTCTCCTAATGGCTCAATGAGTTACAATTTTTTTTTCTTCATAATATGATAAAAGAAAATTAGGATAAGAGCTAACATGACTTTTTAGTCAGTCGGCTCTTTGTGATGATTTTTCATTTAGACTTAATATAATTAAATAGTGGGTTTGAGGTGAAAATACAACTACCATATTGGATTCAACATTGATATTGTGTGAATTTTATTTTTTGTTTAAAAAAAAATATATAGATAGCCATTTTTTTTCTATATTAAGTTTTTATTTTGAGAATGTCCTAACAATATGTAAATAATTTCAGGTTCTCAGATCAAAATTGGAAATGAAAGAGAGGCAAAATGTATCACCAAATGATGTAGTAAATATTAGAAAGAACCATAACAAAGGTAGAAAGAAATGTTGTCAGTAACAGAAGTTGACATTTAGCCAGGGATGTCGCTATATTATGCTCAAAATGAGATGTTGCACAACCCTACCAAGACAGGTACCTTGGCCATGTAGTTTTAATACAAATGACGCCTTAAAGGTTTTATTTTCAGTGATACCCCCTACACCTATACAGAATTGTATTAATGCTAACATATTCTTGTTATAAGACAATAGAATTGTTTGGTAAAAATACACATTATTATTTGAAATGGTCTACGTTTCTGTACAACTTATAATTATAATCTATTAAATACACAAATAAAATATCTAGAGATAGGTTATTTCTCCAAATAGCCACAAACTGGTTACTCCAGGAATTCGAAACAATTATTGATCAGGGGGCTTAAGTGTATTATTCCTTTTATATTGTGTCGATCTCTGAATTAAGTTATTCCAGCCAAACATGCTTTATTATTCTGTGTCTCTTAAACAATAATTGTAGTGCTGGGTTGCACACTCATGGATTAGGGCATGTCATGGAATCTTTGACTCCAAATATTACATTAAGATAAGGAAGGTTTAGTTAGTATATGAATGTATTCCCATTTTCAAAATTGTATGATGGAGTGTCATGTGAAAATTGTATAAATGTATACTTACCATTAATTATTTTTAAAATTACTTTAATATTATTCCAATTTGTATTCAGGCTATTAGTGTCATCACATAGAGAGAATTAGACCAATAGTAGTATTTATAAAATGTTCTGTTAAAGTATTATATTAAAACAAGTAATGTAAGTTTTGTTTTGAACACCCGTTTTACCAGGGACCTAACATAGTAATCTCTAACAAAATCACAAGTTCATACTCTGAATCCAGTGTTATAGAATGAGATCATATTTATATTTTTTTATTTACAATTGGCAAAATATAGAATTTAATTATTACATGGACTGTCAAACAAAATTCCATCATTATTATTTTAGTCTATTTGTTGTATTATCATTTGGAATGTATTATTGCTTAGTTTAAAATTTTAATTTAGGTGTAAAAATGTAACTCATTATACCAATTATTTAGGTTATAATTTGCCAAAATCTTGAACTATTTTACTGGTTTTATCTCTGCCTTTTTCATTCTGTACAAATGTACTGTGGGCTAATGTTTGGCACTTATGTAAATGCATTTTATTATTTAATTAAATACTCTTTTGTATGTGCTTGTTTTTATTACAAATATATTTACAAAAAAGAAAACAATGGGACCGGTTTAAACATTTTGAAGAGCACTTATTTTAATTTATAAGAATTATTGTTGATACCAGCATCATAAAATGTAAATAGATGATATATTTTGCCTATAATAATCTAATGTGTTTTTATTCTCTTCTACCATATCATTTATTATGTGTTATATTTTTAATACTAATTTTCCTTTGTCTAAAATTCAATTGGTCTAGTCTAATTACCTTCACATTTACCAGTTATAATATTTTTTCTACCAAGACTAACAACAACTAAACCAAAAATGTATATATTATATTATCCTAAATCAACTCAAATTTGGTTGATAAATTAAAGATATAAACAAAAAAATAATAATTGGAGCAGTCAGTACTTTTAATAAATTAATGAACCCTACTTTTTAAATGTAAAATGTGAATTAGCAGGTCCACAGATTTTTCATAACGGTAAAGCCCCTATTAATAAGCACAGCTTTATAAAACTTAAATTCTGTGATAAATATTTTGTAAATGAACATGGGCATATTTTAAAATAAAACGGCATATGGTGGTAGCAGAAATTTTCCCTATAGCCTGGGAAAAATTTATAAAATTTTAACCCCACATTTAATTTTTATACTTGGACATGAAAATTTTCAAATTAACAGACGCGCAAATCTAATCCTGTACTATATGCATATTTCCATAAATATTTATACCACTTACTGGAAGTAAAGATTACCATTCTGTCAAATTCACAAAAAGATTTTAAGTCTGTAGCAAAAAATTATAATGAGTTGATGACAATGACATTCATTATAATTTTTCTAGTCAATAGTCAGTGCCCAATGGCATTAGATGTCAAAAACTCGGAAAATCACATTTAACACAAGATTCTGCTTTGAGGAGTTTAGAGAAAACAAGAAAAGCCAAAATGTCTTTGTGGGCGACCATTAACCGTGCTGTTTTCAAGAGAACTTCAACATTTGCTTTAGTAGTCGTGGGTGGTACGTTCTTCTTTGAAAGGACTTTTGAAATCGCCTCCGTTTCTATATTTGAAAGCATCAATAAGGGAGTAAGTCAATTGTTATGTAATTTAAACAATAGCTATAGATTATCTTCTAAAACGTTAAAAGCCTCACTATTTTAGTTTTCAGGAAGATTGTCAACCTGCACAACGTTTTCATAGATTTACTTAAGATAACTTATTTGATCATGTAAGAGTTAATATTTTAACTCAAAAAATATAATTATGTACAACATATACCATCTGGGTTTGAAGCCTTTGAAGCAGTAGTTGTTTACTTTTTTCTTAGGTATTACTAGGATTGCATGTTGCTTGCTTTACTACATTAAAGAGATGTTTAATTTTTCAGAAATTGTGGAAAGACATCAAGCACAAATATGAGGAATAGGTGAAATAAATGCAATTCAGTCATGTAATAATTTATTAGTTATTTGAATAAAGTAATTTTATTCTGAAATATTATTTTTATTTATAGAAGCTTATGACTAGATCCAAGACTGGTAAGAGGTACAGATGTTGATTATTGTCCCTGATAACCTTCATGTATGAATGCATTATTCTAAAATACTGCATAGGCATCGGTGCCAACAAAGACTTTTATGGCTCTGCATACAGTGAGCATTCTAGTGTCGAGCCATACCAAGAACATCAGCACGGTACATAGCATTAATTATATGCATTCTGCATTATTGTGTATGGGTACCTGGTGGCAAACAGCAGGGAGTTGAAATGGATTACCTTTCACACTTACAATCTACATTAACCTGACAGCCTTTGCCTTTGATTGCTGTGACTCTAAACCAGACGTTTTGTGTATCTATATTGATATACTCAATGATTTTATCTATATAATATTTAATTAAAGGATATTTTAACATCACTTCTACTCTTTTAAATATTTATTTAACTAATAATCTCTAAGGGTTCAACCAAAATATTTTACATTATTTTATGAATGACTAGTCTGTGGCTTTAATTACAGAGGATCTAATTGATCCAATTGATTACCTCCATTATAAACGACTTGGTTCTTTATAGAAACAGATTTTTACAAATTTAAACTAAACTTTGTTTTGTGTTTTATCTGAAAACAATCTTTAAGAGAAACCTATGCCTCCATCTATTAAAAAAAACTGAAATAACAATTCATATACACCTACAAAAGTATGACAGAAGTGCTTTCAATATTTTCAAAAAATATTTAAATAATATATGCTCATATGTATCATTAAAAATCTCCTTTCGCACTAATGACCATTTGTTTTGCATCTTACAACATAAAGCCATGTTTATAGATCCTTTGATTTCAAGCTTACGATTCTCCTTTATCTGTTAAGACCTGGAATGTTAAAGAACAGTCTTAGAAAAATAATGAATAATGTTAAGGTTAAAATAATAATATGTAAGGGAATGGGCAATTCTGCACTGAAAAACTCTCAGGGCGAACGGAAAAATTTACAGACGGCAACCCCTTCCACGCTGTTGAATTTACCAATGTTAGTGGTCTCAATTCTAACATCAACCTTCCATCTAGAAACAAAAACGTTACGTTACCAAATACGGCCCCGCTTTGCAGGCTGTCGCCGTATTTGGCACCATAGGTCACACCCAGTGAGTACCACTTGCAGTTTACAAATAATTGCTCAATTATAATAATAGTAATGAACCTGTTTGTCCGATATCTGATATAGTCCTCATCAGCCAATGTGTCACCAGATGACGATGATGGCAGAGATCTTGGGTGCAAAGGTAGGGGTGTGTCATGGCGGGGTTCTTCCGCAAGGGCACAAATTATATCAACTAGTAACGGCTGGGCTAGAGTCCTTATTGAGTCTTGATGGGCGACCTGCGATAAATGTTTAAATCATTTAGTGATATTAAGTTTTTTAACCAACCTCAAAAAGGGGAGGTTAATAGTTCGACACGTATGTGGCATCGTTGGATTGAATAATGTTTGCGTATTCATCTAGTTGTGTGTTCCGATATATTCCAACTTAGGGAACATTTTATGTTCAAAATCAGTTCAGAACACAACTTTGAGTTGTGGTATGGATTCCTCGATCTTGGACAAGTATCTAGAAGACATACACTATACAAGGCTTTGGGCACAGGAGAGAATTGGTCCCCAGCCAGTAAAAGATGCATTTAAGAAGAGTACGGTTTTCGTGGATTTACTTCTATAATAAAATACCAGTTCAAAGTGATGCACAATCATCTTCAGGGCATACTCCTTGATGTCTGCTGCTCGCATTCGATCAGCAGCCTGGAGAATGGCCACAACATTATCTGGAGATACGTTGCTTTGGAGATTGTGTTTGCAGAACACTTGTAGCCGATTGTTGGTAAAACCTTTTATTGAAAAAAAAAAGTTAAATATAAAGAATGTCATCAAAAATTTAAGTGAATAATTATATGTATTAATAGTATATTAGAAGAATATTTATTTCATATAATGGCTTAAGAGAACAATGTACAAGTGCATATAGAAAATACTAATTCGCTACATCACAAGTCTACAAAATAAAGCGGAAACATTTACTACATTTGTGACTTGTCCATCTACCCTCGTTGCACAAGCTAGTTTTGTCGCTGTCAACTCTTTACTTTATATACTAAATTCTACAACAGGTACCAATTATTAATATAAAAAAGAAGGAAATATTACCATAGTAAATTGGAGCTTGGAAGAGGTATAGTGAGTCTTCAGTAGGCATGTTTGTGTCACCATAGTACATATACCGCAGAAGAGAATCGAATGCTTCTTCTGAAGGAATTGTGTCGCAGATTTGGATCTACAATAATATACTTATTAACTATTGAAATGTGTGTAGTGTTGGCCTAGTGGTTTAAGCATGCGACTCCCGAAATTGTGGTTCCAATCAAGGCTGATCAAAAATACATTTACCACTTGCTCGTTAGGTGGATTTTTTATAGAATGCTCGTTAGGAAAATTGTGCGGAAACTGACGTGTCTTGAGACTCAAACAGACGTCGAACTCTTCAGAACAAGGCCTATATGACTAATAATAATAAAAACTATCAAAGCTGCAGATGTATTTTGATGAATATGTTATAATTATTAAATTTACGAATGTATTGGAGATAAGACAGCCCGTCGCACTACCTAGTCCAGCCATAAGTTCTGTTACAAATGAAAATGTATTTTTTTATGAAGTAATGTAATATTATAAAAATGTTACATATTTATTAAACTCTCAGCAAAAATTAATAAATATTCTATTCGAAATGACCACTTTTGTCTTTTATAGAGGCCTTTAATCTGTTTGGCCACGAATCTATGGATTTACGCACTGTTTCCAAGGAAAGATTTCGCCACTGCTTGCTCGAAAGATTTTTTAAGAAACTCAATGTCTTCGTTTCATTTGGAGCAGGCTATGTCCTCTAAAACTGACCATAATTTGAAGTCTAAAGGGCTGAGATCTGGCCTAGATGAGGGCCAGCTCCTATAAAGTTCGGAACGTTGGTTTCAGACTCCTTTTTCAGAAAAATGTAGTTTTGTGACTCCTTTATATGACAAACCATCACAGACGCAGGATGACCACGTTATAACTTTCCGACCACTGGAGCAGCTTCTTTATTACTGTGAGCGTACACTTTATCATTTTACTTATTGTAATGTTCAATCGTGTAATTTTTTTCATCGGTAAAGAGGATATTTCTGTGCATATCGCCACAGCTCTTTAATTGTAAAGATTTAGGGTATGTCGTGTATATCAACGATAAGCATCGAGCTACAGGTCTTGTTTTATAAATCGCGATAGTCCTAGCGTGAATCTTCATTTCTCGTGATAAGATTTTTGCTTCCTAATGGGGTTTCGACGAATTCTGGCTTTAACAGCATAACAGCCTTTGTAGTTCTAACAGCACGCGATCGCCCCAATCTTTTCTGGCCTTCAACAGACGAAGTGTTGTTGTATCTGTTGATACTACGATCTGTGCAAGGCGATCACTGCAATCCTATTTTCTTTTAACACCCTATTCGATATCGTAATTTAATGATGACCACAAAAAAATGTGTGAAATGGCACAAAATCGAAATAAGTTTTTAAAATAATACACGTGTTCCAAATTCAAAATAATTAAAAAGTTGAAAAAAAAAGAAAAGTTTTCAAGTAACAGTGTTTATGGCCAGACTAGCTATGTAAAGTTGTTTGTTTTTATATTGTGCAACAAAGTATGAATAAGTAAAATCTAAATACAACAATTCTACAGCTATATAGCTGTCCTTATCAGGTGCACGTTGAAAAAAAAGTTAACTTTATCATTATTTTTAAAATTAGCCTTGTATTTGGAAACTTACATTGACGATATTATCTTGCGGCGAGAAAGATCTGAACATAGCTTCAAAATACGCCGCTCTAGCCGCAAGTATGGAGCGATGGGCGGGCCTCAATGAAAAGCCAACTCGTAAACGTACGTCAGCGAGTTCCGCACCACCAGAAGTCACGAACACGCACATGTCTTGTTCTAGATTTGTACCTGTTACACAAAAAGGTTGTTCTAACACATATTCAAACAAAAAAAGTTTCAATGATAACTATTGTACGATGTATTGATATGATTAATGATATTGGTACAGACTATGCGATTTTCCACTGACCAGTCTGGCAGCAGGACTAGAGCTGGTGCCGGGGCTTAGTTTTTTCGTTTTTAAGGTACAGTGCTAATATAGATATATAGATGCTTACGGACTATAATATAGATAGTTTTTTATATAGTAAATAAATAAATGCATATATCTCTTACCAATAATCTCTTCCTCGGAGTCATGTTGAGCAGCGGCAGGCAGCTTGGCAGGTGGCTGCTGCCTTCGCCTAATCACCTCGACCATCAATTGCTGTTCCATTTGCTCAAACTCAGCAGACATCACGATCGGTGTAAAATTGTAATCTTTTACAACGAACCTAATTATCGTGACAAAGAAGAGGTAATGAGTGTTTTTGAACCAAATCAACCCTGATGTCGTGATTTATACTTGCGGTGAGTCTGGGACTCTAAATTACACCCTTGACTCAAAGATTTATGGTTGCATATTGTGAAATTTGACATCATGTTAGTATAATGTAATGGTACATATATTTATTATATACATCATGATCAGTACCAAGAAGTTTTTATTATTTTATTGCAATACAACAAAGAAAATAATCACCATTGACTTTGAAATTATACGTCAAATGACGTCACACGATCCATCGTGACCGAGCCAATGCGGTAGATCGCCGAGTATGGTTACTTTACTGGTAACTTGTTGATACATAAATGTTCAGCTCACCTCAACAACAGCCGCTTGAAAAAGTAATATTAGATTCACCTCAAGCAGTACTCCTTAATACAGGATAGATTCGCTTGATGCGCTGCATGTAGCGCTTGAAGCACGTTGCCATAGCACAGATTAGCTCGTAGATATCTTGCGCAGAGGCCTCGTAGACGTGGGATCTTGAGACGCAACGCAAGCCTAAGCACTTCCATAACTAGTAGCATTGTTGCTGGCGAAGCAGGGTCTTCGTCTATATGAAAAAAAAAATGGTTTCAAAAAACCATTGCACAGTTTTAACTAAAGTAGTCATTTATGTCCCTTTTTCTTGAATTGTATTTATGCTGCGATGATGATAGGCAGTTTGGAAAATACTGGGGGTGACAAATTTAAATACAGGAGCGCACACAATTGCAATCTTACTCGCGATACCGATGCTTAGCACGTATTCATTGTCTTTCGTTAAAACAGCTTTTACACATTAAGAAAAACACTTTTTGAACGGATATAAGCTATGTATTATTATTAAAAACTTATAATTATTTACACCGTGACCACGCAGGCTGAAAAGCACGCGAAACGTCGGAAAAAATTAAAATTTAGAATTATGTAAATAATTATAAGTTTTTAATAATAATACAATAGCTTTAATCCGTTCAAAAAGTGTTTTTCTTAACGTATTCATTCTCAATTTTAAACGTGTCGTCAAGTGACGTAGGAATCGTGTGATGTTATATGAACAATTTTCCTCTAAATTAATCAAATGTTCAACAAAATACCCACATACTTACTACATCATTACATCTATACTAATTAAGTATAGAAATGTTACTATACTAGACACCTGTTGAATCGTTATCATACCAAGAAACCATATCATATCAGAAACCGGACCGATCATTTTTCGACTACCTTTGGCATTGAATCACGGAAACAAATTGCTTTTTGGAATGTAAAACGCGCAGTAACCAGTAATCACTAGCAAAGCAGAAGCAGAAATGCTCAGATATAATATATAAAAACTAGGTTTAAGCAAAGTGCGTAGAAATATGGTTTTGGTAAACTGAGAACGCCCAAAGGCATAATTATTTTATAGTCCGGCAAAGAAAATGAGGATGATGTAGACTTGACTTCATGTTAACAGTAACAGTACTTGTTGTCTATTGCGATTTAAACAAGTTTAAAAACTGAGATATGTCATGTCGTTTTTCAAGTTGTAATAAGGCAATTTATAATTGTTGTTTTTTTTTTAAATTCTTAACCATTTAAATAAGATAAACCTGTAGCTACAAAGTCAAAGACAAGGCAAAGTAGACCGCGGCGCAACTGGAATACGGCGTAAAAACATGGAAACACCACTTACCGCTAGTCCTCCGTCTCTTCACTGGTCTCCGTGGTAGAGGACCACAAATAAAAACGTAAGCACAAGCGTAAAAGCAACAAGAAGCGTGACCTCGTGTCGGCGGTTGCAAGTCTTCTCAGCAACGCGGAAGCATGAAGAATGGTCGCCTTCTCCTACGCTTGAGTATAGCAAGAGTGCGGTAATGTTAGAAAATGGACCAGAGAGGACTATAGGTACTTGGATGGCGTGAACACCCACAAATAAAGAAACTTAGGTCAGTTAAAAATAGCTCGTATTTACCTTTCTCAGTAGGATCAATCTTGTCCGTATAAATATAGTTGAGAATCATTCGGAACGCTTCGGGAGTTGCTTCCGGCAGTCGGACCACGAGCTGGGGTTGTGACTTGTATGAGAACTCTGTTGGCTCCTCTTCACCTGCCTCTATACGTCTTAAAAGTTCTTCACGAGATTCCCTGGCAATTAGTGCATACTAAAATAATGTAAGTAAGTACTGTAAGTATAACTTTAGCTTTTAAGCGATTCTTAGAAATAAGCGATTAATATTAACAAAAAAATTGTTAATTAGGCGTTACTAGAACGGAAAACGCTATGTTAGACATCCTGTAATATGATATTTTGGGGGTGTTTTTCCGGATGTGGAGTTGGACCCGTTCGGAAGATTGAAGGCATAATAGAATGGCCATACAAATCTTAGAGCATACAATGTTTCTCTATTCGGACGATCATTTTCCTGTAACCTGGATCTTTCAGCATGACAATGTCCCTAAACACACGGCCAATAACGTCAAAGGTATCCTTAGCGAACAGCGTATATCCGTTTCGGATGGCCAACAAATAGTCCCGATTTAAACCCGATAATCTCAGGTATATTGTTTAAAAGAAAGTCTCAAAAAAACGTACATCTTACATAATGTTAAGGATCGTGGGTAATGTTTCTAATTATACGACCACAACTATATAATTATACGCAACGTCCACTTAGTGAGGATTGACTGCGGGAACATGATATTGTTGAAATACATATTACTTTGTATGTTAAGATTATTTTACTTGAATACTAAATACAATAAATACGCTTATACTAATAAACATATAGTATGTTAATTCAAAAAAACAAATAAACAATGATCCGTTAGTCAAGAAGCATAAAAAAATTACCAACTTAATCTTAGTGCGTAGATACTGCGAGCGCGCAGCTAACATCGCCTGATGCGCGAGCACAGGTGTCTCTTCAGCGCCTACTAGCAGAGTGACGTCACAAAACTGCTGCGACTTAAGAATACGGCCGAAATCATCGTGTAAGGTGCATCGGGGGTAGTTTGATAACTGAAATATTTTTTCCATAAAATAAATACACAATATTAAGTAAAATAAATTTTAATAGACAATGTTCTCGAGGCCGCAAGGGTCGCGTTCTGGTCAGAGGTAGTCTTAGGCCCATTCTAATTCATAACTCAAGTCACAATCTCGTCTTGATCGCTGTCGAAAGTGTCAAACTTTATATAGACGACAGCTCAAGAGATTTAAGTTTGAAGTTCTGGAATACGGGCCATAGAGAGAACTTAACTTTAACCTAAAACCAGAACAAGAAGTAAATCGTGAAAGCATGTTGCGTAGCTTTCACGATTAACTTTTTTCAACTATTTATGAACGTAGTTGTATGATTTTTTTCTTTCTAAACATTAAAAATTAGACTAATGTCAGACATGACTGAAGTTTCGCGACTATGTTGTTCTAATATCGTAACATACTTTTTGGAGATTTCGTAGAAAAGAAATTTCGCCTTTCAGTGTTCAAAAAGTTGGAATCTTTTGTTGTCTAGTTCTAGTACATTGCACGCAACTGAGCGGTTATTTAAATAACTGAATCTTTAATAGTATTGTCTTTTGTTAACATAGCTTTTACACATTAAGAAAACACTTTTTAAACGGATTGAAATACCAACTCCGGGGAAATAAATACAGATAACACAACTTTCTCTACAGCTGTGATACTTTTGACATTCAACACCTTTTGTCTTCAGTCACCGTGGCCACGCACGCTGTAAAGCACGCGAAACGTCGGAAAAATTTAGTAATTATGTAAAATATTATAAGTTAATAATAATAATACATAGCTTCAATCCGTTTCAAAAGTGTTTTCTTAATCTTTGATATCATTCTAATGGCATCACTTAAAAAAAGGATTTACCTGGAAGCGATAGAGGTCGCCACTTCGCACATTATTGTCCACAGTGCCACCAAAGACGTACATAGCGTCGCCTACAACCGCGCCTGCGTGGAATAGACGACCAGACGGTACTTGTGAGTCTGTTGCCACTTGTAAAACTGACCTAGACATACATAAAATGATACATTTGTCAAAAATAATCTCTGGAATTTTAATAACAAGCTGAATTATTGCCGAGTAATAGAGATGTCGATTTACACGAGATCAAATTCGCGAGATGTAAATATACAAAAAATGTAGAGTCAATACGTATATTCAAGATTCGTACATGGATTCATTTAAAGGTTTCATAAATATACAAACACTTTATAATTTAAAGCTTACTAAATATATTTTTTAAACTTTACCACATCTGAGTATCCAAGTCATAGCAATGCAAATCTGATGGCAGGGTGCTATCAGCGGCACCCCCAAACACGTAAAGGTGTCTTGCGTGGTGTACCATCACATGTCCGTAGCGACGCGCCGGCGCAGGTCCCGCACTACGTAGGAGGTGTTCGGTGCATACACGGCTCCATCTGAACAAAATGTTTTAATATGGTAAATAATGTGGGCTCTGCCATGACGCGACGGCTTATTTCTGTTGAGAATCTACTTGAAAGATTTTATAGTCCGCAAATATTTTCAAATCAACTATTTCATAATACAAATACTACAATAGAACAGATATCCGACATGACCGTACAATCACGAAAGCAGGATTGACAGCATTACGTGCTTATCCGGGCACGGAGATTTTCCAACATCGGCGACTTTCTTAGTTTCGACTTCATGATTTGCAGTAAAACATAGCTACTAGATGGCCGTATTGAAGGGGGATACAGAACAAGAAGTGTGCTTATTAATTGCCAGTGCTTCTCTTCCGTTCTACGCCCTTGATTTGAGAACTGGCAGAAAATGTAAAATTACAAGCATTTAATGTATATTCATAAGTGTACAATGCAATAGCAAAAAAATTGCGGAAGGAGAGAACAAAAAAGGATGGAGTTTGGTGGATGTAGTGATTTTAAAAGCGCGCACCGGCGCTGCTACAGACGTATGGAATTAGGGCACACAAGGGCGTCATGCTCATGCAATGTCGACCGTAGCAATGTGTAATAAGCGGGACACAAATCTGCTTGTTGTATGCGCGGGTACATCCCTGCTGATCACACGTTGGGTGCAAGAGATTGCAAATCTGCTGTAAATATTGACAATTTAATAGGAGGGTTGCTGTATCAGCCAGTCACGGAGTCTCTTGGATCCCAAATTTCACCAATAGTGACGAGATGGGTGTGAGATTTTAGTGGCTATTATAGCGAGTGTATCTATGCAGAAGTTCATTCCGCTCGGTAAAGAAAGTAGTAAACATGGTTTTGATATTGAAATTGAGAATTCAAGAAACCACTTTGCATTTGTGCAGTGCATTGGTGATGAGATTATAGACGAAATTAAGTTTAATACTTAGAGTCGAAGATTAATGCTAAGTATTACTTCCATATCTCAAAAACTTTTTGTATTGAGTTGACTCTGAGTTTTATTATAGAAATATTTTTAATTAATATAGTTACACAAAGTTATATTCATAACGGCTTAGTAGATTGTTAATACAGATAAGACAACCCCATACATGGTATTTTTATATAATCTATGGGCGGTTAACGAACGTACGTATTATAACTATATACTATACTATATACTTACGTATGTGTTTCAAAGTCGAATTGGAAAAGCGCATTTGTTATCTTGGCTCCACTCTGCCCACTGAATACAAACATTTTGTTACGAGCGACCGCAACAGGGAAATTACAACAAGTCGGCGGACATTCTCCTTTTTGCTCGACTTTTTCCCATTGATGGTTTTCCCCCTGTAATTAGTACCATCATTATTTTACTTTTACTACCTTCAACTAACTAAACTCTTCAGATTCAACATTAAAATAAGCACCAGAATAGTAGACCAAATAAAGTGTATTTTAATATTATTTATAAAATTAAGTTAATTATTACTATTTACCACTAAATTGCAAGTCCACATATCGTTAAGGCGAGCGTTGCCATCATATCCCGCAAATATCCAGAGTTTATCGTCATATACAGCTGCACCATGGGCTGAGCGTGGTACTGGTTCTCTGAGAATGGGAATTTGAAATTTATTTTATGTTTGCTATTTTTTGTATTGTTATACAAAATCGTATACCACAATTATAAATGAGGATTGTAGTGTATTTTTTTTCTGTTTGTCCATATGTGCATGCTATCTCCAAAACTACTAAATATATTTTAGTTGCAATTGTCATTGAAATTGAACTATTAAAAATTATTAACATTTCAAGATGTTTTAAACATAAAAACCAAGAAATACAATATTCATCTTGGCTCAGAACAACATTCCGGATTTATTACAGGGAAATCTGATGTTAAGTAAAAAAGTTATTAGTTTTAAAATAAAAATTATATTTATTTTTTAATTTTTAGAAATTACACAGCAGTCAATTAGGATTTCATCCTAAAAATGTCTACTATCTTACTTCATTTCGTTTTACACAGTATGGACATTTGATATGCATTGCTTTATTAAACTGTTATGTGTTAGTTTTCTAGTATAGATGGCTCCCAAGTTCATTGAATTTGAATATTGTGCAATGGACATTTATTACACATAATGAGCTATATTTTTAACTTAAATTAGATTAGATTTATTGACTTCCATATATATAGCTTTTATTTATTTTTATGTCCACATTTATATTTCTTTTTTTTCATGTTTACTTACTGTCCAGTAAATTTCCATTGCACCCATTGTGCATTTGGGAATTTATATTCAAAAAGATCATTTTTGTTTGTGAGATTGGAGTTAGCTAGGATATCTCCAGTGTAGCCTCCAAAAACAAACATGGATGATCGATGTACCTGTAATGACAAAGATTGTTAAAGATAAATTATATTTATTTTGTTAGTTACCTTTAGTCACTACTTTAAAAAAGTAATTACCACAGCAGAATGATGATATCTTGGTGCTGGTGGAGAGCCCATACATCCAGTTTTAGTCCAAGATTTCTCTCTTATGTCAAACCTAATTAGATCATTAAGCATAGACTTTCCATTATCCCCTCCAAATACATATATTGCATCTTTATATGCAACTGCTGTATGCTTACTTCGTCTAAAAAAAATGTCTATATATTATATCCATATAGAAATTAAAATTAAATTATATTTTTAAATCTGTACACTATTTTGCAAAAGAAATACATACATTTCAAAACTTATATATCATATATAATGGTAAGTAGCTTTTTACCTAGCTCCAACAAATTCATAGCATTCAGACATTCTTTTCCATTTGTGTATAGTTTCAAAGGGACCAAACTCCATTCTCAAACTTATATCTAGCTCATTAGGGTTGCGAAGTTGTTCTGTTATCATTTTGGCTATATTGTGCATCCTGGCAGACTTATCTGTAAATATACATAAAGAAAATACATGGACAACTGTTGAAATATGTATGGTGTATTATCTGTTGCGCACTCAGAGCAATAAAATTACTGTATAAAGAACGAAAATAAACTGGAAAATAGGTCGGTGCTAGGCGAATTAATTTGTTTATAGTAGATGCAAAATAGGTCAGCGCGAATGTACATATTTATTTAGGATATTACAAAACTAACAAAATAATATTAATTTTCTAACATACCTGAGGCTTTGAAGGAGGAATGTTGGGAAGACAGGATGAAAGAATGTATAAACCTTTTTAAGAAAAAAGTAATTCTCTTATTCAGAGAAGATTCCTGGATTGCGTAGCTTTCTTGTCAAGCTGAGGATAATCGAGATTTTTGAATCAAACAATTGATTCAGGAATTATTACTTTTTAGTTTTTAATGTTATTTATTACCAGTTATTCAGTTACTTGACGCCTAATGGTTTTTTAAATTCACTAATGATTATAAACATTAGAGTATTGTCATTGACTTGAATGATGCTGTCATTATGATTCAGATATAAGTTAAACAATAACACAACTTAATAAAATAATATAAAAATAGTATTTTATGTAGGGAGTAAGTAGCATTATTGGGAGCAATGATAAATAATTATTTATAATGTTTTGTTACTCATGTAACGGCAAACGATAATGCCACAGGTTATCCTTAAACATTATACAGGATTAATGTATACTCTTAACAAAAAAATATTATCTGTGCCAACGCATATTAAAAGTTAGACAACGGACGTTTGTCTTAGTTTGTTACTTATAATTTGTATTTTGCATTTTCCAACAATAGTAATTGTGAGTCGTTTAGTTTCATTATTTTTAATTCTTTAGCGGGCTCTTTTATTTCCATAAATACAATGTCTTTACCGGTAAGTGGTCATCATTATTAATTATATGTTTCAACTTGGGTTACTTCTAATGTTTTGTTTGCAGAGTGAGGAAAGTGTGAGGCGCAATAGTGAGAGCGAGGGTGATGCAGAGTCTCCAGAATACGATCCTCACTTTGAACCAGTTCTATCGTTGCCCCTAGTGGATATTCAGACTAACGAAGAAGATGAAGAAGAGCTAGCAAAAATCCGCGCCAGACTCTACAGATATGACACCGCTGACCACGAATGGAAGGTTAGTATAGCAATCATTTTATAATGTTCTTAATTCTAAAACAAAAAGTCTATCCTGAAATATTTTAATTTATTTACTTATTGATGTGATTGTGATATATTATATATAATATGATTCGTAGGAACGCGGTACGGGTGACATAAAATTACTTCGCCATAAGTTAAACAATACTGTAAGAGTTGTGATGCGACGAGACAAGACACTAAAAGTTTGTGCAAATCATTTTATAACTCCTGATATAAGAATGAATGTGCACTGTGGATCTGACAAGGCTTTTAATTGGTCAGTTTTTGCTGACTTTGCTGATGAAACTATGAAACAGGAATTGCTTGCTATAAAGTTTGGCACTGTGCAAAGTAAGTTATATATGTCAATTATAAAATACTTTAATTGTTATTATGATTATAGTAATATTTTATATATAAACTTGAAATATTTCTAACAAATAGATGCTGAACTATGGAAAGCAAAGTTTGCCGAAGCCCAAGAAATTGTAAGAACAAAATGTTTTCTGTACACCCAAGATCTATCATCAGATGATGAGAGTAGTATCACTAGAAGTGAAGACACCGATACTCCAGAACCTAGGACTACTGACAAAGCAAATGAGGATTCAAAGAAAGACACTCTAGATAGTGATGGTGTGGTTTTGAAATTAAAAGAACTGAAAGTGGATAGTGAAAAATCTGACTAAAACATAAGCATTTAGAATGTGGTCTAAGAGATCTTATTGCTGTAGCATGGACAGTCAAAATATAAATTTAAAAAATAAGTAGACTGATATTGCATTAATAATGCATAATGCAGATATTAGTAGTATTTTTTTACATTGCGCTATTTCTGCACCTTCTACAGCGTATGAGACTGTTAGATACTGCCAATTTAAATAATTTCCAACTACAATCTCTGGTTTACTTTGAATTTCCATTATATTTAGTGCTATATTTTTCAGTCATAAAAGGTATGTTTTTTATTGTTAGGTATTATGCATTTTAAAGGAGCATTAAAGTTAGTTTTAATATTTTTATATTATTACATTCACTAGGACTATTTTTATTAAGGCTATTGTTGTAACCTACATGCCATCGTGATTTGGTAAGCAATATAATACAAGCTGATATTATATACAGTTTTCAAGTACTGTACAAGTAGTAATACCTTGGTTATTGTTCTTTTCACAATCCAAAAATTGTAAGAAGCAATCAAGACTTTCCTGTTATTTTATAATAAGGCCAATGAAATATAATATTGAAATTGTTTGTAAAAATAATACAATTAAATACATAAAACAACATAATTATTTTTTGACACCTTTATTCTGCTTTATATTATATTTTGTAACATATATATATAAAATACTATTATATAGTACACACAAATAAAGACTTGCAAATCTGTAATTAAAATAATTATCTTTTACCACTAGTTAGAAATTAAGGAATATCACACATGCCAGAAACATTAAAAACTTTTCCAATTTATGGAAGTGATAAGAAACAGTGCCAGTCCTAGAAGAGATTTTACTATAGTAATTAAAAGAATTAAGCTTAATAATAATAGCCTACAGTTCATCCTTATATTGAATTTCATGAAGTTGGAATGATTGTAGAATGTTCAGTCTTTGTGCCATATCCAGCTTCTTCTCATCAGATAACTTGCCACTCATAACTTTCTTTACCCGATCATTTTCAGTTTTAACAAAGTCATCACCTTTGCTAAGAACCTTGTCCATTATAGTTTTGTAAATTTTTGCAGTATTTTTATTCTGCAAATGAAAGTGTTCATTACATGAAAATGTGTTTATCCAAAAGTTCCATATAAAACAAAACTGACACTAATATATTTGATACCTAATTAGTTTATATTTTTGTAGTAAACATTATTATAGGTATTATCTATAAAAAATAGTAATTAATATAGTAAATATAAAAATAGCATTAAAAATAATTACCTCAGAGCCGAACACTTTAAGAGCATCTTCAGTTTTCTTTAAAACATCATTTCTCTTGTCCTTTTTTGCCTTCATGAATTCAATAGCAAGCATGTCAAGTTCGCGCACACATCCAGGGAGGCTTAGGTAGATGCCAGTGTTTTGTCGAACAAATCGCCTTAACTGATCAGTTGTGAATCCTTGAGAATCATCAAACGTAATAGGTTCATTTTGACCTTTAAGGAACAGTTTGACCACTGGAAAAGTATCCTTTGTTGCCCCGTACTTATTGGCAAGTTCTGCATTTTCTTTTTCGCCATAATCTTTAACACCGACTTCAGCAATGACTAGTTCCTTAACGTCCTTCGCTTCTTTAGCTATCGCAACAAAAGCATCGTGTTTATCGCCATAAGGAAATGCCACATCAAATTTTACAAGGGATGCGGAGAATGTATTTATTATTTTATCAAATGAAATTTCGTCTAATTCGATTGAACCGCTAGATGCAGACACTTTGTAAACAGCAGGAATTGTAATAAATATTGATAGCAATAACGAAATTTTTCTGTTAAAACTCATGTTTGGCTTCTTAGTCCGACCAGAAAATTCTTTGGTTAATGTTAATTGTTAATATTCTCAAATTTGTAAACTTCGGTGTATTTATATAAACCAAACAACTATCTAATGAAATCGACCGCTAGCGGCTAGCTTTTAAAATATATTCAATACTATTGACAAGTATGACGTTTGACAGTTTTTAAATGCTCTCAAGGTGGTTTGCTAAAACCGACCATAGGGCAATTCCATTGGACATATTGATTATAATATTCAAGAATTTAATGTTTTGTTCATTTAATGGAGGTATCATTAGTAATATATTTACATTTTGGGTCAATACGTGTTAAATTTGTAATCAGAATGAAATCATTTGTAAATATTATTTGAATGACTCAAACGGTTACTATTGGTTAAAATAATTATATGCTGACCGTGGAGATATTTGATTGGTCTCTACGGGTAGGTGTGATTTCGATTTACCATTTTTCGTTTTAAGCGTTTGTTTGCCAAGCAAGACAATGAATTAGCACTTGTTAGTTGTTTTCACCTAAATCGATTTAACTAAGTCCGCTTGTTCAAGCGTGGATAAAACGGAAGAATGTACAAAAGTATGTACATACAGGTTGGCCAAAAAGTCGCGGATCAAATGCAACTAGGGGTTAAATGGGGTCATCAGCTGTTCTACGGGAGGTTCTTTAGCTCAACCCCTGCAGAATTATCATTATTTTTACGTTTTTATAAGAAAACTGAAAAAAAAAATCGAAAAATCTACACGTGTATCTTTCCGTAATATCCACTAGATTGGTACTAATAAGTCCTTGGGTTAGACATACTATTTATGGTTATTTATTGGGTGTATTGAAGTCAATATTAAGTTATACGATATAAAATTTTCTCATATCGTAACTTTTTGTTATTTCGGAACCCACGGTGAAAAAAAGAATACTCTACCGAAAAATGACCCTGAATTACAAATTTTGGCGCATTTTATAGGGATTCTGAAACGGTATTACACATGGCCATGAGTGACTTTAATTTCTTTCTAGGACGAAAAAACTGTGGTGTTGGTACCCGCGGGGAACAGTCCATGCTGGTCGCTGGAGGCGATCTGGCTAGGTGGTGTCGCATCGAGAGCTGCCGGTCAATAGTGACCCCCAAATAGGTGATCGGTATATTCCACGGCATGTCTCGATACAGGAAGCATACGGGTGGTGTGGGTTGATAGACTTCAACATAACTTTAAATAGTTTCACGATAAAAGAACTCTGAGCGATAATGTGACGGCCTAAGGATGAAGGCTGGTTGGCTGAAATGGCTCATTACAAATATAAAACAAATTTTGAAAAGATTTAACGTTGCTCTAAATCTACTAAAATAATATTCGAATGTGATTTTTGAATTTGATTCGTTGTAATAAAAACTTTGATGTCGTTTTTTATTGTATTTCATTTATTTCAGTATGAAAATATATTTATTTTTATTTTTCCATGTGTTTTTTGCATTTGCTAAGAACATAGAACGTGTGGCGGAATATGGTATGTCTTTTATTATTTTCGCTGCCTAAAATTACATTGGAGGGTAATATTCTGTTAATGTTGATCTTGTAATTATTTTAGCGCTAGTTCAAAAACCGTATGTACCTGTTGAAAATAGTAAGTTTTCTGAATTAATACAAAAAAGAATTAGCAATCCTACTATTAAATTGTATAAAAAATATTCTAAATCGCGCACATTTTTAGATTTAAAATTATTAAGCGGTCCAAACTCACAAGACTTAAAGAAAATTCAGGACGCAGGAGATGCACTGTGGCCATTTGGAATTATTACATATTATTTGGATACCAAAAGCTACGGTGAGTCTCTTGGGTTTTCCAACACCATTATTTTATTTTATAGTTAGGTATAAATATGTTTTATTTTTACAACTTAGGCTAACATTTTTAGAAAAACTAGTTACGACAACAACGTAGATTGTAACCGACTTCGATAAATGATACACATTACTTGTTGTTTTAAAAACATCTAAAATTTAGAATTAGAATTTAATTTAAAAAATAAAGAGAATTATGTATAAATAATTGATGCACATATACGGAAGACCAAAGTTAAAGTTATCCATCCACCTGTTGTTCAACATTCTTTTATTGTTTTAAAACGTTACGCCTGATAAGAAAAAATTGTTTGCAGACGAAATAATTGCTCAGCGTGTTTATTCAGTAATGGATGCTGTGCAAAGTGCATCTTGCGTCCAGTTTAAATCCGTCATGACGAAGCCATTGAATGTCACGTGGTTACACATCACTAACCCGCAGAAAAAACGAGAATGCGTCCATAAAACTTTTCAATTGGATCGTCAGGAAATAGTAAGTCCTTTCATCGTTTATCATATCGACTTTTCTTTTTTTGTAACTAAAGCAGTTTTATTCTTAGATTTCTACCCGATGCTATGAGAAACCAATTAAATGAACAACCTTTGAAATTTTGTTACAATATTTTGTAATACATCGCATCTTATAGGGACTTTATCTAAGAGAATATATTACTATTAATACCTTAAGTGGTAGATTTGTTGGATTAATTTTAAAAAAGAAAACTGTAATCTTTCTATTTTATTTACTGATAAATCTAAAGAGTAAGGCAAAAATAATACAGGGACGCAATATGGTAAAGTAAAATCCTGTATTTGCTAGTCTTCCGAAGCTAATAATTTTGAAGCTTAATCATTAAAAGCATCATGTTCATAGACTGTAGTCCTGGGATACGATTGTCTGAAGGAAAGTGATATACTTCATGCTTTACTCCACGCTATTGGTTTGAAAGACGAAGTGACGCACCCATATCGTGATCGCTACATGCGAGTGCTTTGGAACAATATTAAACCAGGTAAAATTCAAACACAAACTTCTGATAAAGTTGAGGGATTTAATCCATTTACATTAGATACTGCCATAAGCCACGCCGTTGATGAAATTATCTTCAATGAGTTTTACATACATTCACTATTACTTGCGGAAGGTATGTAAACTACTAATTTAGCTTTGGATTGGATTTTGAACAACATTTGATATTCACGAAATTCAAGTAGCTTTTGTTTATTATTGAACGACGTTAAGTATGGCTGCTGATAATGTGTGAAGTGCTAGTCCGTGAAGATACGATTGTGACATACTTACTACTTTACACTCATAGAGTAAATTTATTAAAATTAATTGTAAATTATGTACATTTATAGAATATCGTCACCTTTATCAAATACAAGGATTGCATTCTTCAAAAGTTTTGACAGAGTATGATCCAACAAGTGTCATGCATTTTCATGACCGAGCATTTAGTAGCAATGGACAGGCAACCATTGTACCTTTGGTAAGAAATGTCTCGTTTCCTATTCTCGTTCGTAATGGTTGGTTTTTACATTGTAATATAGGTCTTTTTCTAATATTAGAACTAAAATTTCCAGATTTAAAACGATTGAACCAATAATGGACTGTGTTGTGTGGTTGTTAGGTTAGGTACACGTGATTAATGTTTCGTGTTGTTTGTTTTACAATTGCACGAATTTTGGGTTTCGGCGCCACGGATACAAATAAATTACACGGCTTTCGAATAAAATGTATTTGAATTTCGATTTGCGCGCCAATCCATAGATAATTAAATCTCAAATTAATTACATAGGAAAAGACTTAATACAACGTTATTAGTTTAGTTTAGCAGGACGACCCTTGTAGTTATAGTACAGTAGCAGATGCTAGGTATATATTTTCTAACTGATAAATTGTGTGATTTTAAGATATCTGGACTAATGATAGCCCCGTCTGATCATCTGTCACAACTGGACACTATGAAACTAAGATTGATGTTCGAACATGAATGTAACAAACGTAAAGTAAGTGAAGTTATCGATTCATGTAAAAATGTATTCCACGATAAACTTACGGGTTCAGTTAATGTAATGGCTAACATTCTTGAAAACGGCGATGATAACAATAGTCCTATTAAAGAAGGCACCAATGAAAAATCTGTGGACAATATTTATCAAGTGCATATTAATAGTAGTGAAAACGATGGTCAAAGTAATGAAACAGAAATTAGTGACGATTATTCTGAAAAAAGTGATTCCGACATAGCATCTTCTATAAATGATGGAGTAACACACACAAAGAAAGAAATATCAGTTGAAGATTCAATTAATAATTATGAAGAAAATAAAAACGAAGGTTATGAAAGCATAAGAAAATAAGCGATAGATAAGCGTACAATAAAAAAATAAATGTTACCATTGTCTTTAAAATAACTTTGTAAATCCAAGGGGTCTTCCAGGCAATTTGTGGAATAAATAAAAAAGCTTCTTTTGTTTATTAGATGTTCTATTAATACAAATAAATTATGATCTAAAGTAGTTGTTTTGAAGAAACGCTTTGACTTCGCAACGCGCACTGTTCTTTATAGATGAGGTTTAATTTACTAACGTCGATATAGCTCAAGCCTTGCCAGTGACCCATGGCCCAACCATCATTCTAAAAATGTTATTGTGAATAATAGTATTAAAGTTAAAACTGTTATGTATATTATATATGCCAATAGTCACACAAATAACCCGTTGCATCCGCAATTTTTTTATACTATTTGTATTTAAAATAACGCATAAGGCGTACTACTGAGATTTTGACAATACATACCCATATTGGATACATAATGTTTGTAACACCATCTTTTATTTGTAACCAGGGGTAATGCATAACGCTCTGGTAGTCGTAGGTAAAACCGGCTGCTGCGGCGGGTGGGAGCTTATGTGACATTTCAGATTTAATTTCTGAAAAGCCCAAATTAATTTTTTATCTCTCATGGATATATAGCAATAAGCGTTAGCGAAATCTATTGCATCTTATAAGCGATTAAAATGTTACGTATTTGTAATAGTATATTACTAAACCAAACCTGGATTAAGATTTTCCCACACGATTTTAAGAAACAAATCACGATCGTGCATATTATGTTGATGATCCAAACCTAACACGTGTACAAATACGTGCAAAAGATCATTCACCGAATTAAAGCAATCATTATTGATAACAAGATCCTGAAACGAGTGAAACCTTAAATAAAATCACCGTACAAAAAACTTTGAAATTGAATAACATTATTGAAGCACCCATGCGTTATCGTGTGTTTTAATATTATTCAAGTTCTGACTATATGCTATTGCAGAGTATAGGGAATGTCAGATTAGATATAAGTGTCGTGTTAAAATCTCTATTCATTTCACAACTAGAACAATCTTATGCTTGTTTATTACAAATATTCTTCAACTGTTTATAAGTTATAAGCATTAGTTTGAATTCAATTAACGTAACGAACCCTGTGTACCTACTTTATGTCCATTTGGTCTTCCTGGGGGATGACATTGGCACCCAGGCTCTGAAGATCTAACCAAAGTCAATATATTCGCTGCATGTCGTCGTAATGGTAATATATTACGTTTTAATCGTGTAACTCCTGAAAATGTTTTGCAAAAGGTAGGGTAGGTAATACAATTTAAAATGAAGTAGGGAAGCAAAAAAAAACTTTCTAAATGCAGTCCTTAAATGTAACTAAGTTTAAATACCTTTCGATTTTTTAAGGTTATCCCAACTATCGTTTGAAATTTCATTATCTGTATCTCTTTGAGTTTTCGGAGTGGAGTTAGGTATCATATACGTCATCTTTGCCTTACCATAATTGTAAGCGGATGATTTGTATAAAGTTTTATTATCTTTGTTTGATTGTTGAGGTTTTATTTCATTGGTTGGTTCAAGTAAATTGGTTTGTTTGGTTTTATTATCTTCATCTGAAAGTTCTTTTTCTGAAGAACCTCTCTTTGAGTCTATGTTTCTAAACTCAATGCATGTTTCCTTTTCTATATGACGTATTACTGCTTGAATGTTTTCTTTTTCTTCAGTCGCTGAAAATAAGAGAAAAATATAATGTAGCTATATTTTGTACTGTACTGTAATAGTTAAATATAGCCTATGAAGGTAACAGTTTTATAGTCAATAATCTTAGAAGGTATTTATGCATAAATTTATTTTCAAACTCACTAAATTCCATATCATCTCGTATCTTGTAATTAACTATAGCATACGGCCAGATCCTTTCACTAAAGTAATCATTAATTTCATCAATAGTCGCTGTTTGCTCTTCTTTTCTACCATTCATTACGCTAGGACACGTTTCTAAAAGATATTCTTTATTCCGTTGCATACACTCGGCGTTGTATACTCTTGATACTTTTAAAATGTCTATTTCGCTTAAAGCTTCACGTTGACCAATCTTTGTTGAATGCTGAAGAAAATAAATCAATCATTATAATAATAATAATAATAATGTTCCTATTAAAATTTAATAAGGCAATTATAGCATTAGAAGGTAGCATAGTAAAACCAGAAACATTAGTGAAATCATTTAAGTAAATAAAATATTCTTATAAAGAGTTAAATCTTTTATAATAATATCTTACTTGTGCCATTATGGTCATCTGCCCATTTTTAGAAAACGCTCGAGGGGGATAATGAAGAACGCTAGCGTAATCATATGGCAGATTAAGCGGATCAACTTGGCGTGCTGAGAAATACTTCTTGTATCCTATAATAATTTTGTTTAAAAATTGTTATTAATAGGTTGGGGAAAGAGTTTCTTCGCATCTTAGTATAGTTTATTTACATTTAATTAAAGTATGTAGGTACCATTTTGTTCAATATCTTTCTTGGCATCTTATAGGTAGGGAAATGATCCCATTGCTATATAAATTTTAGGGCTTCTGATCAAAATACCGCGAAAATTGGTTTTGGCAGTCCTCTCGTGATGTTAACCTGACACTGCCTGAAGAATTCTGAAGAGACCGAAACAGGTGGAAATCTGAAGGTGCAATGTCAGCACTATACGGCGGATGCATTAACACCTCCCAGCCAAGCTATCTTAATCTTTGCTGAGTGGCTAAAGATGTGCGAGGTCTAGCGATATCATGATGAAAAACCACACCCGCTTTATTTATTAAGTCCAGCCACTTTCTCTCAACTTCTTGCTTTAATCTCATCAGTAGTTTGCAGTAGAGTTCAGAATCGATGGTCCTGCCTGGTGGTCGTACAGCTCATAATAAATAATGCCCTTCCAATCCTACCTCACACACAGCATCACCTTGTTGCGAGTTATCGCGGAACAGGCCTTTGTCCACGACCTTTTTCACACGTTCTTGTCATACGTGATCCACTTTACATCACCAGTTATCACCTTCTTCAAAAATGGTTCGGTTTCATTACATCGTAATAAAGTCACAAATGAGTACACGGTTCATTAGGTTTCCTTCAGTGAGCTCATGTGGTACCCAAATATCGAGCTTTTTTGTGTAACCACATTTTTTCAAATGCGCCAAAACTGTTTTATCGTCAATTTCCAGTTCATCGTAACTACGGATATGCCGATCTTGCTCCACTTTTTCAAAAATGGCATCCATTTTATGCGTAATAGGGCGACCAGAGCGACGTGTATCTTTGACATCAAAATTTCCGGATTGAAAACGCTTAATTCAAATTTGTGATGTTCTCACAGACACTGCACTAGGTCCATAAACATCGCAAATATTTTTCGCGGTTTGCGTTGCATTACGAGTAAAATTTTAAAATGTATCACATTTTTTATCATAAGATTCACTCATCTTGACAGTACGAAAAATAAATAAAAATCACACATTTTCCTAATTTGAATTTGGAATTATCTTCTTTAAAAACTTAATGATAACAAAACCAGCCAGATACATATAGCCAAAGAGATTTTATTACAAGTTCATACATACATACATAATGCGAAAATACTTTTTCCCCAACCTAATATATTCTTTACTATTTTTTATCATAAAGAGACTTTAAGTCCGACAGTTAAAATATAATTAGTGCTAGTTCATATGGATTAACTATAAAAGATAATTTTGAAGTAACTTACAGCATCTCTTTTTGTTTTATTTACACGTTTTTAAGATCGTTTTATTAAAATCATTATTAAGAGGGAATAAAGCCGTAGATACTACATAATATTAATTTGCAGTCAATTCGGATTATTAGTTTGATGAATATATATAAAAAAATACCTGACCTGCTTTTATATTATCCCACAAGATTGTTATATAGCTGTCTCTATCGGGCCGGGTATGTTCATGAGAGAAACCTAATACGTGCATAATTTCATGAAGAATTTCACCTAAAGACATACAATCGTAGCCGATAACCACCATCTAAAACAATTTGGTTATGAAACTGCAACGAAAATAAATAATCTTCTTTTTTTTAATAAATAAATAGCCTGATTTATATTAAACAATAATATACTTAAAAGGGCCTAGGAAACCTGCCACCGTCATGTATTTAGATATATATAATAAAGTATATCTACATAAAATTGCACCTATTACCTAACTGAAGCCACAAATGACAAATATTAAATACATACTTCGAAACCTGGTGTGTTAATATATTATTTGTCCTAGGTTTTAAATGTATTTCAGAAATGTTTTTGTGACGTATTTAGGCTGGAGGTCTTATATTAGGTTCGTGGGAAACCGGATCTTTTATTACATTTACTCAAGCGTTTGGCTGCATCCTATTCTGTACCTATGAAGGAAATCATCATCAAGCTGTGGTGGTAAATTACACCTGGCTAATAATTTTCTTGTTGTAGTCGTGAAGTAAATCTTAGTGTTCTGGAAAGATTCGTTTGGTGGCAGATCCATTCTTTAGCAATACGGACAAAAAATGTTAAACCGAAACGGGTCGCCCGACGGAATGTGGCTTTGGATGTTCAGAGTAAAGGTGTCGGTGGTATCATATTATAAAGTTATGAATTGAACGAAGAGAATAGAGAACCCGCAGAAATGTACTGCTGAAGTTATATTTTAAAGGTAGTGTTTGCAATAGGACTAAACGTATATGACTATATGTACCTGAACACCTTGATTGGGTTTTCTCTCGTTACTATGAACGCATTGCCGGATTCCAGAAGGATTACTGATATACAACCATTCCACACTTTGTAGAGATTTTTTATCAAGAGGTCGATCTCTTAGCCGCTGCAGCCGAATGCAAGTAACTTTCTCAAAGTAATCAAATGCTTTTATTATCATCTCCGTTAGTTGGGCATCTAGAATTTATTTAACACTTGTTATTCCTAAAATATAATCTCTGGTACTCTGATTAAATAAAAGTTCATCAAAGTTGGTTTCAGAATTGAGTATCGCTCTTTGGTTTATATTAAAATATAAAGATCACATCTATCTTTTTAAATACACACAGATATAAAGGTTTTGATCGACAGTCACCGGTAGTTATTGTAAGGTTCTAATTCAAGCTATTAAAATAAAAGGTACCATAAGAATTAGGATCGATAAAATAAGGAACGATCCCATGATGCCACTTCTTGGTCCAGGGAATTGTATCGACACCTCCATTATGTTGTATTTTTGCATCATTAGAATTTGCATCTTGCTTTTCTGATCCCGATAAACTCGCTGGAGCAAAGTTAAAACGTCTGTGACTGATCTGTAAATTTATAATTAATAAGTTACGTAACCTAAATGATAACGCCAAACTAAGTAGGAAAAGTCAATTTTCTTTACATCACCAGATACTAATTTAATACCTTTATCGTAGTCGAATCATTAAAACTTCTTTGCCGATAAGTAATTTTGTCTTCCATGTCATCGTAGAGTTTCTCAACTATGTTTTCAACTCTTTTAAGATCTTCCCTGTTTATCGCTGGATTTTCTTGTGTATTTCTTCTTAATCTGGGGTGGGCTTCTTTGGAATTGCTTATTTCCAGATTATTTTGTTCTTCAAAAATTTTACATATTTCTAAAGTATCTTGTCGCTTTTTCTCAATAATTTTTTCATCAACTGCAAAGGTACAAATAAATTATATTTAAGTCGTGACTTTAATAGCGTTTTTATTATAGTAATTATCTACACAAACCTACTATCACTGTAGTCATAATTCGTTTAATGCCTCCATTTTCTATTTAGGAAAGAAGAAACTGATAACCGATGTACAACAACATAGGTTCACACTTAATTAATAGTTTTAACGTCACAAACAAAATAAAATATGTAAACTTAAGGCGAGGCTGAATTGACAAAAATTATCTACATATTTTTGAAAAGTTATATTTTTTATAGGCTTAGTTAAATAATTTACCTTTCTGGACACTCAAACCTGGTATCATACACAATACAATGTTTCCTTTTAACAGGCAAAATATATAAATTATTTTGTAAAAAATCATCTTGTGCCACAACAGTAAAATGCTTTGTGTAGTTCGAGGAATTAAATTTGATTCGAATGCTATAAAAATTTATACATTATAAAATATGTACAATTGAAACAAAGGAATATATTTGTAGCTTTAAATTTATTTTTGTGTTCTTTTAACGGTAAAACGGTTGATACGGATCAAAAATACGAACTATTCCCTGCGCAATAATTATACTTTTTTCTTTATAGGCCCGTTGCCTAAGTATTTCTAAACCTCAGGTATTGAGGATCGACAGGATATTGGCAAGTGTATCAACCAAGGCTGTACATCTTACACTCACCTGAGTGAGCAACATGTACGAGTTCATCTTATAACACTGAGAAAGAATTTCTAAGTTTTATAAGCGTGGCGATTTGCTAAATCTTCGGACTTACGCCCCAAGAGTATAGCGAAAGTTTTTTTTTTATTTTATATTGTTACATTTACATTTTTAGTAAACCAGATATTATATACTTAAGTATTATTAAAAAATCAATGATTTGCCTGAAAAATGAATGATAATTCAAGCTTTAGCTTTTAGAATAGATTTTAGGTAACTTAAAATAATTTTGACATTGACCTACAATCTTTTTTATACTATTTGGGCTTCATAAATAATTAAAAATACAAAGGCGCTTAATACAATGCCAAAAATTCGATACTTCTTTGCGGATAAATCTAATGTTTCTCATTCTGTTTCATCTCTGGTTTTGTTAGACAAAAGATTGGCTTTATTCTAGTCTAGTATATAGTATAGATAAAAAAAAATATGCACACGTAAGAAGTGAATCATTTTTATGACCTTATTTTTTAACAAATTGCTAAATGCAATATATGCAATTTTACAGAAATTATTTAAATAAAATAAAATTAGATAAAGATTAACAAAAGGCTTTTATTACCATAGACATGAGTACAAATAATAGATTTTTTTCATTTTACCTCATTACTACAAATTTCATTAATTGTATTAGATTTATTACTATCATTGTTAATAATGGTTTCGAATCTCTTCGAATCGACCGTGGTAGGGACAAGAAAAAGATGGCACGTAACGGAAAAATGTGACGCGTAACCCAAAAATGTGACGGTAAATCTTTTTCCAACGCCGATAAAGAAGTTTCTCTTCAAAAAGCGCTTATATATTAGATAATTCTGTAATTCTTATAGTATAGGAAATATATTTATGTTGTTCAGTCTGGCTTTTATAACTCTTAATGTAAATACCATCACTTTACCAGATCGGCCTACGTATATCCATTAGTCAGGCTTAAGTATTTTACCCAATATACATGCTAAAATATATATGTAGTAAATATTCGTCAAGTTATACGATATAAATCATGATTCAAGTACCTGGTATTGACGGATTCGCAAATTTGTAGTTAGAAAGTTAAAATTTTTTGTTAAGTTACACAAGGCTCGTAGTATCAAGCCTTACTGGCATTCAGTTGCGATCTGTATGTTTCACGGTGCATACGTCTTTACTCTGAGTGAAAAACCGTTTAGTGATACTATTTTTACAAACGGAATTAATTTAAAGTAAGTATTATAAAACGAAAAAAAAATTTTAAATATAAAATAAAAATTTTGCTTGTTTGTGTTTCTTCATTGACATATTTGCGGAAATGCCATTGGCTTGCATAAGAAAAATGCACTGATTAAACTTTATTATATGAAGATGATTAAATGTGATTAATTTAAAAAAAAATGTTTATAAATCAAAAATGGTGTCGATTCGCTTAAAGAGAACCTTTTTCTTACGAGAGTGTGTGTGATTTATAGTATGTAATGTTTTATTATATATTTATATACGTAGACAAGATTAGTGGGTAATAATAGTTAATAAGAACATTTTCCTTTATTATAAAGGTAATAATAGTTAATAAGAATATTTTCCTTTATTATAAATGAAGACGTACACATATACTACTTACATTTTGAATATCTATGCTGTTTTGGCGCTTTTTACAAGTAAATCACGCTACAGAACTTCTTATTACCTTAGCTCTTTAATATATTGTATTAAATAGCTGCAGTGTCGCTGAATGTTTGTATGCCAGTTTCACTATTTAAAGTACTGTTATGTTTAAAGTACTGCTACTTAGATGGCCTTGAAAGTTATATACTCTTTTTAAGTCTAGGGCACTTCTCGGACATAGAGAATTTTTAGAACCGCTGTATGAAGTATTCAAATCAGCTACCGTAGTATGTCAATCCAAATGGTTAAGAACTTATACATTCTCACGTTTTCAGGTTTCAGGTTTTCTGACAATGTTTTGACAACTGACTGAACATATTATTAACGCTGAAAATAAGATAACTCTAAAGCTAAAGATACGATGTTCTTTTTTAATTGGCGGTAAAATAATTTTTATTTTATTTTAGTTCGTACTGATTTACACTATTCTGTTTGCGTCGGTATAATTTTTAATGTTGTACCGTTAAATTTTTATTATTTAACTACTTCTTATCTCATTCTAATAACGTCTAATTTAATTATTGAAAATATTGTCATAATTATATACAGTTATATTTATGATATACTTAATGACTTGACGATTTTGAGTCATATAAAGATTAATTGAATCTATGAACTTTTAAAATTGTTTAAAAGTATTTGATGTAATACTCGTTTTAATTTTTAGAGCCTCTAAATAGAGAAATTATAAGTTCATTGTAAAAGTTGTAAGACAGACAATCAGTATGTAAGTATAATGGTAATAAATATGTATAAAATTAACGTGCTATTTCAAGCTTTAGAAGAGAACTTTGACAGAATATATTGATAGTTTACCGAAATTCGAGTCTGAAATTTATATTAGTGTTCTAACTATCGGTAAAATGATAAAGGAGTGGTGTGCCTCTAATATATTTATGTGTTTATTATAAAAGGAAAGTTGTGAAAATTTATTGTTATTAACTTATACTTACATAATCTTTGCATTATCATATTTCACATTCTTGCATACTAACGTAGTACTATGTAAGCAAATAACATTTAAAGTCGCCGTGACATACTTAGAATTCCTAGGCTCATAAGACCCATAAAGACGAGATGTATCAAGTTCGTTAAATTATGAGTATTTCTGTATATTTGCCGTATAATTTATGAAGTATATTAGAAAGTAGCTATATAGTTTATTAGCGATAATTATTTATCAACCCTTTTGTACGAAAAATATAAATTACAAAAGATCTCTTCGCAAAAACAGCGATTAATATACAACCCAAAATATATAAAGAAAAATACAAAACAAAGTATAGAATGTTCTATAAAATATTGTCAACATTAATGGTATACTCAGAGATACCAGACAGGTTTAGACAACCTAAATCGTAATTAGGTAGCTATTATCCTGTAATTATTTGTATACCTCTACATGTGATTAAATTACCTAAAAAATTCGTCAGGTTGACAACTTCCTAGTTAATTCTAACCGATTGGCAACAATATAATTGGGTATATATAATAAAAACTATTGCTGAAAATACACAATTAAATTATTGACAACATTTCTTGTTCATGTAAATTTTACTAGATCTATCTATTATTTGATATAAATAGACTAAGAATAGATCTTTTATTTGATATAAATTTAATCTCTAGTATGTCTATTGTCTATAGTGTACAACTCTAGAGCTTTACTATCATTATTGTCTCGATTATGCGTCTACATTTTATGTGCTCTATGGCAGTAGGTACTTTCTCTGTAGAAAGTGAGTTTGTATGACGCAGATGTGTGTTGAATAAAGGGACTCGAATTCCAATGTACATATATTTTTTTTATATAACCTTGAAATTGTCGTGAATATGTTATGGTTCTCGTTTTCTGTATAAGTTGCTTGACTGCTCTTATAGTATTTAGGATTCCTCGTATTGTGAAAAGTAAAAAATATATAGCAATAATCACTTAACTCCAAGAGTAATAGGAACACAATAGGAATAGGAATTAAAATAAGTAAGTAAAATAAAGTATCTTATAAAATTGAGTATATATATATATATATATATAATCGCTTAAATATGCATAGCAACTACACCCTCTGTTTAAGTGCAAATTTTCTACACGCAAGTACCACTATAACGGTCGGTGTAATCTTAAAACGGTTCAATGGACTTTTGACTTACTCTTTTAAACAGGTTATGTGTATAAACAAATTCATAATAATTCATTGATTGTTTTCACATGCTCGCCTGTTATTATCACTTTTCTCATTGATAAGTACAGTTGTGTTTATACATTGTAAAAATACAAATGTGTTGTAGATGTAATTCTCTAATCTCTAACATTGGTTTTAAACGATAAAATAAGGTTCTACTAAGTCTTTGCTGTACATTTCCTAAATTTTCACAAAATCATCACACAGTTATGTTAATAAAATGATAAAAACAAAGCTTTTATAGTCGGACACCAAAGCAGTTGAGTTAATTTTGGTGATCCTTTTTTTCATCTATATTATGTAAAAATATCATACTTGTTGGTAAGTGCGAAACTCACCACTATAATCGTCCTGTTAAATAAAGAACTTAATTTAAAAAAAATAGTATTTATAATAAGAATACTATTAAGCGTGGCGTTTTCATTTCATGGCGATTAACATATACAATATTCTAACACTTTTTCAAAGTGTATAAATCATAGCTTACTGTTTAATTAATAGTTGTTATATATATGTTATATTTTTTTTAATAAAAATTGTTGCTGACGCTGAAAATAGCTTGCTATATGAATATAAGCTTGGTAGCTTATATTTAAGCTACTATAATTGTAATGATTTTGATTAGTACGCCTACGTAAGCAAAGATTTGTTGTTACGCTGATATTTTAACTATTTCAGCCAAATAATTTTATGATTGTAGTGTATGCCGGGCATTACGTGCGTACACGCATCGTTGACTATTTCGTAATATCGTACGATGCCCGAATTCTACCGTAACAAGTTTTCTCTGTTACGAATTTATGATTGCACTTTCGTGTTAAAGAGTGATATTTTTTATGCGTAGGTATTGCATTGTTCACCTGTCAAACCGGTGAAAATCCGGTTTTAGAAGGTATGAAGTAGGTCTGGTTAATTTTCGTATTTGAACAATAGCTTGTAATAGTAATGACATAAATCCATGTTCATATCAATTCAACTCAGCGTATTTTCACACGATTTTTCTTTTCTTTTAAATAATTCAAAACTGTACTCAGAATGGTGTCAAAATATATTCCAAATGTCGTCTTCATTTGTTGTTAGTAGAGTTTAGGATTATTATTACTGTTTGAAATTACTGAATGATATCACTAATTAATAGCAAAAAATAATTACATTATTTTAGGATTAAACAATTAAAATTACATGATTAATTTGGAATTCCAAAAAACAAGTGTCGGCCAGTCGCGGCGAAAATTTGTCTGGTTATTATTTATGATGAGCCCAACTAAAAAGAAAGTAACGTATTACGACATCAAATGACTTTTCTCATTATAAAAGCTTCCGCCTATTGCTTTCTTCGTAAAGTTATACTAATAAAGCCTCTATATTTATAAATGTTGACTTCTGACTGTTGACTGACGAGTTATATTTTTTATTATATTTATATTAATTTAATAAATAATCGATAACTGTTTTAACGTCATTTAGTCAAACTTCCGGTCACACACAGACGAATACTTCCGGCGCACAGCGTTGGAATGATAACAATATATTTTATGTTACACCTGCCGTAATTGCGCAATACATCAAATACGACGTGATGTTCGCAAACATAGGTAGAAGTTTTATAAATGATAATGACTCCTACTAGAAAGACTCTTTGTTTTTATCATCTTTTACGTCATGTTACATTAGTATAATATGCAGATATTTCAAGAAATAGTTTTCTTCTAAGAATTCGATGGTTATCAAATTTCTATTGTATTATGTCAACTGAATGTTAACGTTCAGACTTACGGACAATGACCTTTGTTGGTCAAGTGGGCGTGTGGTCACGGATTGACCCTGACCACGTAATGGAATATCGAACTCGCAAGTGTAATATGATTCATGACCCCAGTTACTATTTTCTCTGCGAAGCAAATTTAAATATGCACCACATTATTCAAGACTATCAAACTGTCCTACGGCTTAAAATAATTGTAAAAACTAGTAAAAATATTAATTGGTTAATTATTTATTTTTTATATCAATTATTTCCTTTCTATTAATAATAACTTATTATTTTTTAAATTAATTCTTAACCTAAGATTGTTATATAAAAATAATAATTGTACTTTTATATTGTAATTGTACAATTAGGATCTATTGATAAACTACGAGTTTCTTAGTTACATGGAGTTAGCAACTGCGTAATGAACATTTTTATCTTAAGATATAGACTTAAATATTACGGAGTTTTGCACATATTTATACATAATGTATGTGTTTAATTTACTAAAATATTCTAATTAATATTTTAGTTTTTTTACCAAAACTATGATGTCGAGGTGTACAAAATTACTCCTTACGGTGAAATTGAAGACCATAAAATGTTTAAGTACCTTCACAAAAACAGACTATATTTATATTTAATCTTGCCAGTAATAATGTATGAGGAAAATGAATAAATGGCGTAGTGATTATTCTGATTTGTAAAGGAATATTTCTTTATTGAATTTTAATTGCAGTGACATATAAACTTAACCTGTGGTATCGTCATGTGAATAACTTTTAATTCGAATTCACCGGTAATTAATTTCGTTTAGTATTGTCTATATTGTAAGCATTATTAAATTGAAAATGAGTTGGTAATAGGAATAAAAATACAGGAATATATAATGATATTATTTTTTTATTACATGCTTATTTCTAAAGAGATCTGAAAAGTGCGTCTTTTCATATGATAATAAAGTTTTGAGATTCTGTGGCAGCGCTGAGCAATAGATATTTATACTGTTTTGGCGCCATTCAAACATACCTTTATTGAAATGTAATATAATACATATGTGTATAAATTTGCAAACAACTTTAATATATGTCAATTTCTCATTCCTTTTAAAAGATTGTGGAATGTCAGTTTCAATGCGTGGTTTGAAAGTTGACCAAGGCTAGTAAATTAAGGCTTTGTGCCCGTGTTTTTTACACAAACCACAGCTACAACTATCAATAACTTATTTCAGATAGAGTCACCCCACAGACAAATGGCGGCGACGAAATATTCCCACCCGTTCCTAGACGGTTTAAAACCATTTCCGGAAGGACATGATGACGTAATACAGGAAGTAAGAGAATGGTAAGACCTTTAATGAAAATCACAGAAATATTGATATAGATAAGTTATTCATTTTTAGAATTTTATAGTCATGATACACTCAGAAATATCAACCACTACACAGGTGTCCTGGTTACGCTAAAATAAAATATACATAATTGCGGTAATGTCTAAAAGCATAGTGTGATATTATAATGATAATATCTACTTCTATAGACAACCGATTTTTGTAGTATAATGTATTATCAACATTAATTCTTCGCTGCATTATACAAAACGATAATATAGGTATGATTTTACAACAATTTTATAAAAGCAAGTCTAAATAATTGTTAAATCGTATGCACGTACGAATTTTAAGGTTACGTTACGCGACTTGGGCAAGTACCTAATATTTATACAAGTAATATAGACAATAGAAATAGCCTGCGTAGATCATTGCAATCAAGAAAAGAAGACATCAGAAATGGGATTTCAAAAACAAAGTGATTACGATGTAGGTGTAGGTAATAATTGTAAAGTATTTTATGCCATATGAGGTTGATACTTAGAAGGATTTTTATCTACTACGATTATCTAATTATGCGAGCGAGCGCAAGATCTATATTTTTTAAAATTATAACCTATGTTTTATCCAAACTTAATTATTTATAAAATGTATTTATTATACAATTGTATAATTGACTTATATTTGCCATTATTACGATAGTATATATCCAATCTTTTCTAAAAAATTAAGAACAATGTAATAATTTATTTAAAAATGAAACCACTCATATATAAAAGCAATATAATTGTTGCATAAAACAATGGTTACTTTCCTCACTTTCGTATTTCATTAATTACAAATAATTGAAAATCAAAATACCGAAACCATGATAATGAGTATAATTATTCTATAAAATTAAACAAAAAAGAAACATCTAAACGAGTAACCACGAGAAATCAATGTAAATAGTGAATGGAATATCCGTTCATACTTTCTCCAGTAGGTACTTATTTACTTATTATTTACCGTTCAGTTATTGCATACTGGTTAGTGTGGACATAATCTCATTCGGTGATAGCCAGAAACTGAAAATAAATATAAGATTTTTTAAAATGTTCTTTATAAAAATGTATAGAAGCGCAGTTAACTTTTCATTAAAATTCTAATATTACATTCACGCTCAAGTAGAATTGAATAAGTAAAAAGACTATTTCTGGCAGAATAATAAAAATTTATAACAGTTTCCTAAGTCACATTTATTAACTTATTTGTAATACAATCAAGAGTTGTCATTTGGCTTTTGCATCCTATTAATTTTTCCGTTTCAACCTAGCTGATGACTGCGAAGGTCAACAAGCTTATTATATTATATTTATAGATAACTTAACTAAAATAAATATTAATGCTAAACTAACTTAACTGAGAGTGATAAGTTTCCTTTAATTAATCACGAGAGGCGAAACAGGATTTTATGACAATATTGAAAATACTGTTAATGTCGTTGTATAACTAAATGATATGATGATGATTTTTTATTGGTGCTAAATATAATTTTCTTCAAGGTTTACCGGAAAACATTTCTATGATATTAAGCTATAATGAATAAAGAATTAAAAGTAGGTATCAAGATAAATTTAAATTCATCACATTTTTTAAAGGTTATCATAAAATTGTTAAACATTTAGAAAAACCTTATTAAAGAAGATGTAACAATGGATTATTAACACTTAGTTATTTTTATTTAGCTCAACTATTTGTGGTAAATTATTATTTTTGTTCGAAATTCCATTTCAGTTCACCGCTTTTAGGACGAAATATACTGAATGTTTTTTTAAATTGGCATACAAAAAGGTCTGGGCCTCAGATTTCTGTATCTGTTTCATGATCATTCCTTAATCTAATAGGCAAGTAGGTTAGCCTTCTGTGCCTGACCGCACGCCGTCGACTTTTTGGGTCTAAGGCAAGCCGGTTTCCTCACGATGTTTTCCTCCACCGTTAGAGTTAATGTTAAATGCGCATAGAAAGAAAGTCCACTGGTGTATATCTGGGGATCGAACCTACGACCTCAAGGATGAGAGTCGCACGCTGAAGCCACTAGGCCAACACTGCTGGGCCTAAATTAAACAAAAAAAAAACAAATACTGTTTCATAGATCTGTAATTTATAGAGAAGATTTGAAGGTGTTTCGTTATTATGAATCATGTTATGTTTCAGGATGAAATCCCAGCCGCACTTGCCGTACATATCAGATGAATTCATTGTACTTTTTTTGCACTCGAACTACTACAAGGTGAAGGAATCCGAAAGCACCATAGAAGCATATTTTACTCTTAGATACAATACGCCTGAACTTTTTACTCAGCGTGATCCTTTGCTGCCAAAAAATAAAGTCATTCTGGAAGTGACGTAAGTTATCTTTTTAATGCCCATAGCCATCTTTATTCATAAAAATAAAACAGTCCAATTGCACCTTTTTATTTACGATTCAATGGTCTCTTGTCATTTGGGCATAGACACAATCTAAGGAAAATGAAAAGTAATGTAATAGTAATGTGTGTACTTAAGTACACGCATTTGAAGTTATACTTCTTTGGCGTAGCAAGATAAAAAAAAATATCAAAAATTTTGTTCTACGTTCTACTATAACGACACTAACAATCGAAAAACCTGAAATGTTGACTATCCTTAACTTCAGCGTGACAGATTTTTGTGACGGTGTGCGCGCGCATCCAAAAAAAAGAAGTATAATTTCAGAAACTACACTAACTATATTAAGATTTTTTACAATTAATAATATACGTACATAATGGTATTATTCGATAGATAGAGGATTGATTATGACGTCTGCTTATTTTGTCATCATATGTATGAATATGCAAAGTTACGTGGTCATATTGTTTGTTTGTTATGTAAATTTTAATTCAAACTAGAATATAAATCAAAGAAAATAAAATAAATTTTGATTTTATTATTATTTTGGTCGAATATTTGTTATTTTTATTCGCTCAAAGTCTGGCCAATGTCATAACGATTAGTTTCATTCTTTTTCTTTGTAAATTTTATTTATTTATTACTATTTCATTGCTAGTATACAAAAAGTATACTAGGGCAACTGGCGGCCTTATCGCTGAGCAATGTATTCCGGGCAAACACTATTATGTTGACGATTACTTGATTTGGTTTTAATGGTTATATCGTATGTAGTATATCTTAAATAATCAATATTTATTTTTAAAAAGTAAATCAATATAAATACACCCTTTTTAACTCAAGTTTTCATTGAATACGTGATGACTAAATCCAGATGAGTACTTTAGTTAATAAAATGGTTAAAACAGGGAACTTATGGATAAGGAATTATCTAATACATCAAACTATAACCTACTGTCAAGAGCTGTAAACACATTTTTCCTTGAATAAGTTTTACAATGCTCCAGGCGAGATTGTCAATGAATTAAAACAGTTTAGAATATCATTCGTTAATGTTTCCAAAATGTGTTCCACAATTGTGTGGAAATTTTAACATTCCTTGACATTTGACATTTTAATAGCTGTATTATTCACGTATGTAGAATTTGGTTCAAACGTTCCTGTTTAATTGTTTTACTACTATATTGTACAGAAAATTATACAACTATTAAAGAACGGAGCCTTATGATTTCATTTCAGTTTTGCTTAGACTATATTTTGCTCACCTTGATCTTCCAATAGTTTCACATGCTTAGAACGCGGTTCAATAATAATTTTAAAAACAACAATATGTTTAAAACTTACATATAGGCAAAATGTGTATGGTATAGAGCCAAGGACAGTGTTGAGCTTCATCTTCTTAATTGCATCGTATCTAATCCGTTACTTATTGAAAATTAGCATGTCATTTTGATTTAGACAGAACTTGAAAACCATATGAAGCACGATTAAAATAATTGAGATGGCGTTTACACCATAATTAATGTGTCTCAACTATCTAACTTTAAACGTTCGTAAAGTGAAGGCTTAATAACGGTTAATATGAACAAGGCGAGTAAATATGAAACTAGCGTGTAGAACGTAAAGTACTGTTGCATGATATTGTGTAACACGGAAGTTAAACGTGCACATAATGCATTTCGTATGAAGCTTCTGGTTTCAAATCCTTAGATAAACCAACTGTCCAATAGCACAGTTGCCAGTTCTAAGACTTAAAGTAAACAGTACAAGTTACAAATAAACGACAAATCAGTTATATGACTGTTCCTGTTAATTTTCTTCAAAAGACATTTACAGTTTTCTCGCCTTCTTTTTAAACCTTCAACTGGATTTTATAAGTACCTAAATTATGTTGTGTTTGGACATTTCCATCTATATATATAGCACGATTTATTTATTTCTTTTCCTTACGTTCCAGGCAAATGGTGGCGTTACCCAAAGTAACAGCGGAAGGACACCATATCCTGTTATACCGTCTGGCAGACACAGATTATAGTAAATTGTGCTTCGCTGACGCAGTGAGAGTCTTCTGCATGTTTAATGATATCAAACTGTCTGTGGACAGCCTCTCTGAAGGATATATTGTGATTTTCGATATGAAAGGATGTAGTATTGGACATTTGACCAGAGTAACTCTACCTGCACTCAGAGCTTTTATGCAATATATTCAAGTAAGTAATAATATACTAGATTTTCACTTAGCTTCTCTAAAGATATAGTGATAAGTATAACAAATATGAGTCCTTAACATACATATTTATTAAAGTTTCTTTGTCTTGTCTAAACACTTTGGTAACTGAATGCTAAAAATGGCAACGGATGTGGAGCACCAAGAGGTCCCAATAAAGTTTTTTTATTTATCTTTGTTGTAAATTCACATAATATAACACAATATAGTGTCCTTTTTGACTGAGATTGTATCGAAACAATATTAATTTTGTATGTTTTACATCTTAATGCATAATAAATTAAGTATAAAGTGGGTAGTTAAAATTATTATATCTTTTTGCAATATACTTATTGATCTAGGCTAGCTAGTTGATCTACTTCTTAGGGTAGGAAATTGAACACTCCAATAATTACTTGATTCACTATAATTCTCTTAGTCAGTACAGTTTTGTATAACTTCAAACTTAACAAAGGAATTGCCCGTGCGCATATATTATAACCTCTTTTATAATATATTCCCTACTCCGGCTCGATCACTTCGGGGAGATTTTCGAGTCAATTCGTAAGCAACCGAACGAGTCAAATGAGCAATGCGCAAGATTTATAGAATATATTTCATAAAAAATGATTAGAATTTAATTACATAAACATTAAAAGCCTATAATTAAATATTAAATACTACTGTTTCCGTAATAAATATTTTATTGGTATGGTATTATTGGTGACTCAAATTCAATCTAATTTTGAATTGCAGGTAGCCCACCCAGCGCGCCTTAAAAAGATTCACGTTGTACACACAGTCTCCTTCATCAATCAAGTCATGTGCTTAGTCAAGCCCCTCATTCATTCCAATCTCTATAATCTTCTCAATTTCTCATCCGACGGACCAGCCTCCGTAGTAGACTTAGAATACTTGCCCGAAGATTATGGCGGCCCACTTCGATCAGTGAAGGACCTACATGAGGAACAGAAACATAGTATGGAGACTGAATATAGGGAATGGCTTATAGAGTCGGAAATATTTAAAACGGACGAGACAAAGAGAATAAAGAAGCCAAGCAAAGGGTTGTTTGCTACTCTCACTAGTACATTCAGGGGTATTGACATTGATTGATTATACTTTAAAAAAAAGACACATAGCTTCGTAATTATAGTTGTTTGATTTCTTAATTTCTATTTGACATTTTATCTTGACAGTTCTAGTCTAAGAGTTTTTCTCTGCGGCCTTATAAAAGGCTAAAGATTGTACGATATTTGCATTACCATTCTTTTTATATAGAATCAACTTAGTTACAAACGTGGTGCTGACTTTAATTTAGGTATTATAATACGGCGGAGTACGTTTACATAGGCTTGAAATAGATTCAATAAAGGACGATTTCTCGGAAAAAAGACAAGTTCTATTAACAACGCTGATGTTGTATTTTTATATTAAGAGAAAATGCGTAATACGTATATTGAAAGCCAACCAAATATTTCTTGATAGGTAAGTGTCTTTATTTGTACCTATTTACCATTTTGTTTAAGTATGTCTTTATTTCAGTGTGTCCATAATACATTAAATAGCCGATTTGTTTTGGGCCTTCCTTGTGGTAGTAGTATTTCCTTCCTATTAAAATTAATTATATTTCCCGGTTATTCAAATGTAAGAATTTGCTTAAATCTAATCGATTCAGTAACTTGTAATAAACACCGATAATATATAATTTATATCTTATCTAATCTATATCTTCCAATTTTAAAGCCGAATGACAAAGCGTGGACGTATACATGCTATTAATTATTTATACAAGTAGTTTTTTTGTAGCGTATTTTGTTGTAGAGTAGTGTTAGCCTAGTGGCTACAACGTGTGACTCTCGTCCCTGAGGTCGTAGGTTCGATCCCCGGCTGGGCACCAATGGACTTTCTATGTGCGCATTTAACAATGGTTCGTACTGTGAAGGTTGTGAAGAAACCGTGCCAGAAACAGAAGGTTGATCACCTACTTGCCAAAATATCTTCACGAAGCATATATAGAAATCTGAGGCCCAGATCTAAAAAAGTCGTAGCGCCAGTTCTTTGAATTTCATTGACTTTTCTTTCTATAGAGTTTGTAGCAACAATTGGTATTTTGGATATAGTACCCGTGTACTATAGACAATTCTGTGTTTTTGAAACCAGTTATAATTAAGACAAATCGTAAATTATTCTTTAGAATTCATGCGCTTATTAAAAAAAAACCAACTCAAAAACATAATTTGTAATTTCATATGCATTCGTAATTTTCTTTACTGTACAAGCCTTTGTTTTATTTATAAAACATTTTAGGTGACCTGTTTAGATATAATTTAGAATATTAATTAGGTAACTGGTTAGGCTTTCATTACTGTAAATATCAAATCTTGGCATGATGTAAGCGAACAGTTGCCAAATTGTAGGGCGGGTTTATATATTATTATGAGCCGGTGATGTAAATAAATACTAGCCCCATTTATTATTCGAAACAAAGATTTGTGTGTAAGACTTTCGGGTTTCTGTATTATTGGTGGCACGTTTTCTCTTTATAATAATTTGACTGAATTTGTTAAAAAAAATAATCTGTTAACATTTGAAATTGACAAATTGTATATTAATGTTATAGTTACCATAGATTATTTTTAATACCTTAACGTGTAAAATTGTCAACTGTTGACCTGTTAAGACCTAAAAATATTTTTGTACCTAAAGTTTTAAACGGAACCAAATTATTATTATATTTTTTTATAAATTTTTGTAAATATTCAAATAAAATTTATTGGAATAAAATATTTTTACTTATACATATATTTTACTTAATTATATATGAAGAATTTATGGGGTTCAAGGGTGGATGCGTATCATAGTTTTAGAATTATGAAGTTTATAGAAATAGAAAATGTTTTTCAATAATGTTCATGTAAGTTCCATAAAAATCTATATTTGAAATTTGAATCAATATTGCATATTTACCTGTAGTTAATATCTTATATTTGATTTAGTGCTTTAATATCTACACTCTTATTACAGGCTGGCCTGAATGACCCTGATTGCTATACTGGTTTTTTTTCTGATTAATTTGGAAGATTGGCTAGCATGTGTAATACATAACCGAATTTTACCGATGAGAGGCTTAAATTGAAAGAGTTTACAAAAGGAAACTTGTTGGAGAAAGTGGGTGCCCCTGTCTACCTTACTTGTTAACACCATTACAAGGTTCATATAATATTGTTCCTTCTAAAACAAGAATAGTGTAATTTTACGAGTCTGTAAAACAATAAATCTATTATGTACTAGTGTAGTCATAAACTTTAAAACACCAAAATTCTTTTAGGTATTTTCTTAAGTTAGTTTAGCCAAAACAATTTGGAATTTAATAAAATGTTCTTCAATATCTATTACATAATCAACTTTTATATAAATATTTTAAGTTATTTTATGAGCAATAGCAGTATGGAGATAATACAAAGACATACCTCGGAGCTGACTGCGGCAGCGATCATACACTGCTGGCGGCCGATGTAGTTAATAGTCTGCGACGACTTACTCCACAAGCCCTTACTACTATGGAAGAAGTATTTAACAACAAAGCCTCAAATCCTGACAACAGTGCAGACCCGGATACAAATTGGACGAGACTAAATAACGTCATACTGAGTGCGAGGAGAGACATACAACAGCAAAATGTTTATAGTGGATGAAAATTGTGGATATCCGGAAAAACGTGGAAGATAATTCAGGGAGGGAAAGAGATTTTTACCAGAAGAGAGTCCAACAAAGTCCATTATCAGAACATATCGGCGAAGTTACTGCGTTAAGGTCGTAGAGATCACCACCAATATGTTATATAATTTATAAGGATTTTGAGGTCCATTCTGAAACTATACTAGTTTTACCAGTAATCTAAAGATTTATTTGTACAAGTGAAAAGTATTACTAGAGAATTTAGACTTCTGAACCTCCTGAACCTGAACCTTCTGACTTCTGACTTGAGAACTTCTGACCGAGATGGACTAGTTAAGTGATTGGTGGCGATTGAATTGCCAAAACTTATCCAAGACGTTAGGACATCTTACTATGAGAAAGCTCTGAGAAAAATTATAGTAAACAAGTCAGCCGCAAGAGAAAATAGCGAACCGATTCTTAAAAGGCCGGCAGCGTGCTTTCTAGCCTTGGCGCCGTGGGAGTGTCCATGTACGGCATCAGATGAGCCGTTGACGTTTAACATCACTTAACATCGGATAAGCCTCCTGCCCGTCTACATTCTGTAACCAAAAAAAGGGACTGTATATTCACTAAAGAACTAAAAAACCTCGGAGAAAAAGGCGTCAAAAAAGACTTACGTTACCAGTTTTAGGTCGAGCGATTGGCTAAAGAACAGCATCTGTGGTAATATATATAGCACAAGAAAGGCTCGATAAAGAAATGTAAATATTATCAATCAGTAGCTCTTATATTGCACGGTAGTACGTTGTATAGTATGTTGTGTAGTATACTCCACATAGTTCTCGGAAGCTTACAATCAGCAAAGCAACGATAAATATTGGGTATTTATCAAGTCAAGCCGTGGAAACGTCAGGCAACTCATTGAAAGAAACCGAGAATTTAACTTGCCCAATATTATGTGTTTTCTTGATTATTCCAAGGACTGCATAAGATGGGATAGCGTATGGGAAATCCTAAAAGAGATAGGTATTCCAGAACATTTAGTGGAACTGACTGCCTACTCGATTGCTGAAGAGGAGATGGTCAGGATGAACGACGTAGTGTTTGCGCTTTCCGAATCGCATTGCATTGAGGATCGATAGGAATGCCTCCTGTAAATCCTGTTCAATATTTTACTTTATATCGTTTTATTTAAAAAATATATCTAGTACAATTTAAACCATTAACTTCTATTGTTTATTCATAAAATCCTCTAATTTCACTCTTTTAACTAAAGTACTCGTTCTATCAAATTCTGTTTACGCCGTGAAGAAGAAAAATCGATGAGTATTAAGTTAAAACGGTGCAATATACTTATTTACTTTGTAATCAATAAGAAGGTATCACATCATATGGATAATTTATCTTTTTTTTTAAATATTTTGAAGCAATGGTGCATTGTATGTAAAGTGTAGCACCGTTGCGAAGCTAGAAATTTTGTGGAGTCAGTAGTGAATTGATATAGAGCTTGTTTTCATGGATCCGATACTGTAGTATCATTAATTAAACACATATTGGCGAGCAGCTAACCGTGTTTTCGGGGTTGCTATTTACAGTTTTCGGTACAGCATTTGCGTTTATTTTTTTAATTCTTTACAATTTGCACTTTGTTTATTGGTGCATATTTTACTCATCAATCTGTCACCAGAGTATCAGATAAAATAACATCCATTAGTAATTCAAATTTATTACAGATAAAAGGGAAAATACTGATCCCCAAAGAATCTAAAATTATCCATATTGAACACATGCAAAAACTAGATTGTCTATGGGCATATATTTCCAAATACTGTTTTGCATTTATCAGTCTCGACCCAATACTTACTTTCTTAAAGAAAATGTTACCTATGTTGTATATAGTAGTGTTAACTACTACACATACAAACACGTATACCCTTACCCACTTCTTCCTACAATTAACACGCTTTTAACACAACACAACTTTAAAAACAAAAGACGACACTTCTAGAATTATTTATATTCAACACGTAGCACTCGTAGAAAAACTGTCTTACATATATCAGTTTCAGACCCAATACTTCCCGACCCAATATTAGTTTGGTACATTATTATAGTAGTTAAGTATCTACTATCTTAAAGAAAATGAAAAATTTATATGTAGGGTAGATCCCCACATTGATTATAAATACACAACGTACCTTCTCACACTGCATTCATTCGTACACTCCCATACTTACCAGAACCTGATCTGTTATTAACTTTATTAATTAAAGTACCTCAGTTGCAATCGCAAGAGTTCTAGTTTAATATCTGTAAATGGATAGTTTTGATACGGTAAATGAAGTTGATTAAATTGAGCCCTCGGATTCAATATACAATACGCATACAGGAAATAATTTTATGTCTTGTTGTTTGTAGATTTTTATGTCATTAGCTTAGAGAATTTAATTAATTATTTCTTCATCAAACAATAAGAAGAAGTATATACAGGAACTTTTATAACTTGCAATTTACTCTGGTACAACTAAAATGTAAAATAGACATTTTAATTCTTACAGACTAAACTCAAACATACAGACCAAAAACATACCGCAATTGTTAAATTGCACATAATTTCAAACAAAACATATTAACAAATGGTAGTTCCTTATACAGGCTGCGCCACGGAGGGGTACGAATTTAAAACGTTGAAACGGCGAATGGGAGCGGAGCGCGGGAGGTGAAGATCTGTAGCTCGGTTCTCAGAGCGTTTTCGGAGCTTCAACAATATTCTTTTTTCAGACGAAGCCCATTTTCAATCGGGCACGTAAATAAACAAAATAGTCGTTATTGGGCTTCAGAAAATCCACGTTTCAAAGACCAAAAGCCTTTGCATTCAGCGAAAGTTACAGTTTGGGCGGTTATTTCAGCACACGGAATCATCGGACCTTCTTCTTTGAAGACCAGCGAGGGAATTCTGTGACAGTAAATACTGAGCGATACATAGCCATGTTACGCAATTTCTTTTTGCCGCAGCTGTCATAATTTCACGGGTACATTAGTGCGATATGGTTTCAACAAGATGGCGCCACATGCCATACATCAAACGAGAGTTTGGCAGACGTAAAGGACCGGATTTAACCCCACCACACTGTTTCCTGTGTAAAAAGTATTACACGAAGAAAGATTATTAAAGAAGGAATCCATCTGCTACTATTCGTCAGGAAGCTTTGAACCAGATGGATTCCCCATACTTTATCCGACGACCAGAAATACCTTCGCGTGGACTGGTGAATATTTGACTATAGCAGGTGTCGAGATAATAAGAGGTTTCTTCGAAAAACAATAAAAGTATGCCATGGCAACTTTTTACAATGAGCCGTTTTTCATTTTCCAAACATTTACAGTGTTATCTAGGTACATACAGGCAAATAAAAAATTGTAGGTGGCCACATATACCTACATTCTCAAACCTTTACAAACGAACACACCGCATAGAGGCATGCAAACATACATATGCACACTCACACACATAGATCCCATCACACCTCAACAAAAAACAATTGTGTTCATGTAGGAAGTGCGAGGTTTTCCATCATAAATATCCATTGATCTCTGTCTGGGAAGCCTGCAAAGATTTGTTGTGAAGGTGATTTGTAAAAATTATATTAAATTTGAAATTACAAATTACCTCAGACGTTGCTAAACGACAAAAGCATTCACATTAACCCTATTGAATCATATATTGGCGTGTAATTGGGAGTTTTGTTTTTACAATGTAGTTAGCAACCCTGGTAGCAAGCTTCATTGAGTAGGCGAAACAGCAGGGCGGCGGCGCGACTTCGTGACGTCACGGAGGCTGCCCCTCACGCATGCGCCCGCCTATCGAACGGCATGTGCCACTCGCAGCCGCTCCGCTCCACCCGATTTAATACTTTTTTATTTTGCTCAAGTACGTAGATGTCCAGAATTCATACGTAAGACCATCTCAAAACATCAAATCGCCCAGTGTTCGGTTCCGCGACTTATTACAAAATGCCTGGATGGCACGATCCATTCGCGATTTCGGTGTGTTCTTAAGGGACGTAATGTGCTTCGTTATGTAAATGTTACGCAAGTTCGGGACTGTCTTCCGACCCAGAAGTGACCCTTGGTCTCATGTAACCTGACATTACCGTGAGTACGTCAAAGTTTACCCAGATATGCAAGCGATCGATACGCCTTTCAGGTACCTGAAAACTGTATGGTTGGCATTTTGATTGTATAGTCCTTCTAGAGCCTTGAGCCTGTCTGCACCCGTCATCTTATCGCTGTTCAACAGCGTTCGATCTATTTCCCAACCTATAAACTACTATACCGTTGATAAGGTTCATTGCATGTACTTATGTTCTTATGTATTCGGATATTCTAACATTAAAAATATAATCGATTAGAAGTTAAAATATGTAGTAGCCTTATCCACGCCCTAATCCAATAATATGAAAATAACCTATTATTGGTCCAGTTAAAAAACCTCTGAACTTATAAATTTATAAGACATTTTGTAAACTACACAATTTTAGGGAAGTCTTTTGTTAAAGATAAGTCTTATTTACTGATGAAACAATTACTTAATAAATATTTGACCTAAATTGGCAATGTGTTTAGTAATCGTAAGAACAGGTGTTGCCTCCATTTCCCTTTTAAAAGATATCTTGAATAGTCACGTGTTTTTCCGTGAAGCATATGGAAATCCAATGGAAAATATCTTCTTTTGTTTTATTATTACTAAAAGCATAAAAGGGGAATTTCTATTTCAGATAGCACACTGCTTCGGTATCATTATAATAGCATAAATGTAAATTAAGAAAACATATTTAAATCATAGAGAAGATATAAATCAAAGCAATGACTGTTGGATTACTCGTTTGGCGTTGTAAGACCACAGTCCATCCTAAAAAAAAATTCCGTTATGGTTAAAACGCCCTAACATAAGCATATCCTTGGGTTCGTGCCTAAACACTACACTTCCGATGATCGCATGCCAGTAACCAAATTGTTGACTTTATAAATAAATTACCCTTTTTATAATAAATTGTGATTTAAATTGTTAAAGAAACTGTATAACTATAGCAGTCATTTTGATCAAATTGTGTAATAAACTGATAAACTAGTTCGCTAGTAATTTGTCAGAAACATTTCTAATTTATGAAAACGAGATCAGAGTTGTCTATCGCACTTTTGCCCTACAAATTTCGGTCAAGTGTTGTGCACCACCGCTACAAAGATGCTTCGAGAAAAACTATTTTTTGACAAAAGATATCATATTCTTTTAATTGGTTTTCTGACAAATTTTAATTGCGTGCTTTTTGTCTGAATTGTATGAATTCATTTATTTTTGGATTAGATTGGCGGGCGAGTGGATTAATATTTGTATTTTTTCAATAGATAACTGGCACTTGACTGTATATAATAGACTGCAAGCATTTAGTTTACATATCTTATGGCTACATATAAACGGAATAAGAAAATGTGTTTAGGCGTTACCGTAATTTGGATTCGTTTTACGGAAATTGAAAAGTATATATTCTACTTAAGAAATAAGTTTAAGCACTATACAAATATTTATTTATTATTTAGTAATTAATGAGGGTATTCTACAATTCTAGATCCGAAGCTATTCTCAAATAGTATGCAGCACAGATTTAGCCAATAAACTCGGTCATTGTACTTTCGGCTGGGTGAACATGAAATTCATGAAATATTCAAGTTACGGCCGCAACGCGTAGAGTTTGCTACGCGTTGCCAACAGCCAACCGTGCGGCCAAAACCGAATACATACAATTTGGCACAAATATTGAGCCTCTGAACCACTTTAGCGGCAATATAGTTTTAACTGTATTTATTAGCCTCCAATGTTACAGAATCTCAATAGTTGTCTATTACATGCATTTATTACATTTATCCGAATACCAAAGTGTAAAGCGAGCGTTTACACTAGAAATAGTTATTTGGGGACTTAAAGTTAAAACCCTGGCAGGCGATCAGTTTAATTTTATTCTTTATATTCGTAGGTATAACATATTGTAGATCACGTATCAAAATAGTATCGAAATTTTCTAAGTAAATGTTATAATTAACTAACACGGCGTAAGACATTATGTGAATTTATAAGATAAACGTTCCGAACATTTGATAAAATATGCAAAAAATTCAGGGTATAATCATGTTAAGTAGAATGCGACGCCACGAACCAAATACATGAGTATGCATGTATTTTTAGATAACCAGGGTGCAAGAAAATGGCGAACGTTTGGATCATATACAGTCATTATTTCCTGCCAGCAAATTTTTTCGATTTTCATAAGACTACAAAACAATTTAAACGTTTAGAAATGTCGATGGAAATCACTATTGTAGTTCACAATAGAGTAAGGAAATTAAAGAATTAAAATAAACGAGAAAATATTTTATTTTATTTACGAACATCATTAGAAATATCTTGATAGCAAACACATTGTCATAGGCAACCTTATTTTTATTCTTTTCTGCTTAAATAATATTTAATCTTACTATCTTAACTTAGGTGTGAGGCTAGTCGAGGTAGAAATGCTGTCTTTCCAACTCAAATTCGTAAATTACAATAAGGTAATTTTTAAAGAGTTTAATCCTCTGACAAACAATTAACATAAAATATATTGTACGTGTTGTCATTCACGTCTTTATCATCAAATTCGTGAGTTTAATTTAAAAATAAGCCTTTTTTTTTAAATAAAGGACCTCTACATACTAGCCTATCGGGCACGAAGTCAGTCAGATATGTGACCGTGTAGCTAGGTAGCAGGGGAGTGTCGAAGTAACCCCTTTCTTAAAAAGTGACATTATTAACTTAGAGGGTTGGCTTCTTGATTGTTACATTTGCTTTTAATCTCACCAGATTTTTAGTTCGGCTCAAATAGAGTTAGGCTTTCGCACATTTTAATTTGACGCCAACGCTATTGACACGAAGTTAAAGGTTACTAAATGTCAGAATTAAAATTAAATACCAGCAACAATACAGAGCTTTGCGCTTTTTAAATGAATGCATACTTGACAATTTCTTTGAACAGGTAAATAGTGGACCATTAGTGTCCTACTTAAAAATGCTGCAGTAACCGCCGTTACACGCTTCGCTGGAATTACTGCTATTGTTAACATTTATTTATAAATACATATATTTCAATACCGAAATCGTTTCGATAGAAATATCTTGAATGGTGATTTCGTAGAAATAGGCCGTAGAGTGTGTAGCTGCGGGTAGTCGTAATAGTTATGAAAAACGCGTAACATTGTTTAGTTTGGTTATTAGATTTAATATTTAGACAAATTGAATGCAGTAAATATATTTTTTAATTTGGGTAGAATAATTTTGAAGCAATCTTAGTATTCATAAAAAAAATCGTGAGTATTCAGATACACGTTTATAACAAATTCAATTACTAAACCTTCGTTTTGTACGTTCGATAAACTTTAAACGACAAAATTCTTAAAATGTTTATTTACGAATCACATTCCTCTTTCTTTTTAAATTATATTCGGCGAAAATCGATTTAATTATTCACTTCTGTATTTTTTATAGTACAGGCAGGTGTAGGTAGATCACCTGATGTTAAATAATACCGCCACCCATGGACACTGACATTGTCAAAAGCTCGCAAGTACGTCAACGGTCATTTTCAAACGGTTTTGGTTTCTTTTAATAAAGTTAGGAAATACTACAGTGGACAATTGGTTACACTTAGTGCCGGTGCAACACAGAGTGCTTAGAACTTCAGTAGCGAAACGACGAACGTCGAGGAGATACAGCTGGAATTCTGTAGGAAACCTCTACTGCAGGTATTAATCCAATAACTCCTTCGACTATTCTCCATGGGAAATTTATGTAGAAGTTAAAAAATGTTATATGAATATTTGTCAGATCGACAGAGCAATTAGGCTTGCGAAATTCAGAACCGTAAAAACTCATAAATGGCATTAAAGCATAGTTTTATTCATTGAGGTTTACCAATGATTGTAAGAAATACAAATTCATAGACTATTATCCCTTTTATCCTTTCAAGTGGCATGATCGATCTTTCTTCAAACATCTCGTAATCTGATCTAGGATTTGATCTTTCCTCAATGGATTAAGTAAGATATCGTTCAATAATTTATGATGAAGCATTATTCGCAATATTTATATAAAAATGAAGTCGAAGGTCGTGATGTACGTACGTGTATTTATTAAATAAAATATCATTCAATTATATAGGTATGTACATTTGTAAACGTTAAAAAAGGATTATTAATTTACATTTACGGCCCAAATCAAGGGCGTAGGACGGACTAATAACTACTAGACTAATAGTTGTTTGTTGTTCCATTAACATTATTTTGGTCGATATTCTTGTATGTCTCATACACAATACAATTTGAACAAAAACCTTATATTTTAATCAAACAATAGAATATTGCAGACTCTTTCTTGCTCAACTACAGTTGACTATCACCCACCTGTCACAACGAATAACATTTCGTAAACTTATCTTTCATCTCTAATCTGAAAAGTATTCCCCAGGATGTTATTAAAAGCTTTTTATAAACATTACTGTTACATAACATTTTTTTACAAAATAGCAATTATATGAAAACCTAGTCTAGTTTTATAAAAATATTTTCATGATTTGAGATTTGAAACAAGAGGTATGCTGTATTCTCTCGTTCAATATGTTGAAATAAAAGTTTGGCGTTGGAAAAAACGAATGCATTTGCTATTATCAGAACTGTTGAAATTGTCGAAGAGAAACTTTCGTTTCATGTTTTATAAAAACAACCCGTCCCAGCATCGCAGAATACTCAAAAAACTGATTAATGGCAATCAATAACATATAACAGGTGGGCTGAAAAATTCGTAAGTTGACACATAGATTACTAGTATTAAATGAATATGATTTTTAGTTAGTAGGTAGTATATATTTGACAACTGTCATACTTTTGATTTGTGCGATATTTTAAGTAAAGGTGTAGTGGCTTTTGTTTGTTGCACGCAGTAGACGGCCTACAGAGGCTGCTGACGACGAAATCATCAAAAAAGTCTGAAGTCAATTAAGATAGTTGAGACCCTAGATGAATATTTGGATATGCGAAAGCTCTGTTGAAAGAGGGAGCCGCGCGAGCTCACAATCGACCAAAAACACTGTGTCACAATCAATGAAAACGATGGCTAAATTCCATGAATTGGGTTTCGAATTTCTGGCTTGCATCCACCGTATTCAGGGGCGGGTATCTGCCTTTGGGTTGCAGCCCAGAGCCCGTGGATACAAAGGGCCCGCAGTACCCACTAAAAACAATAGGAAATATTTTAAGTTAAAAAAAAAACCCATTATAAGGTTTGAATGCCTTAGATCAATCAACCCATGTTCGATGCGCATCTATCGAACGTAACGGGTATTCCCCGTCGCTTGTTTTCAGTCGGTGTATTTTTCACGTGTGCTCCTTCTACGGGGGACTTCCCCGTAATAGTTCAGAGACCCACAAATTGACTATCCGCCCATGACCGTATTATAAAGATTTGGCCCCCAGCGACGTTTTCCTGTTCTCAGACCTTAAGAAAATGCTATATACATGAAATTAGGTTTGATAGAACGAGGTTATTTAATAACTGTCTAAGTAATAAAGGTATTAATCGAGCATTTCTAGACACATGGAAAAGTTTGGAAATGACAATGGTGCATTTTAATACCTACGTCCCACTGTCCTCAAGCGACATCTGGTCTTTCTGTTTATTGCAAAACTTGCTTTGTTCTTTTGTTGAAATTAAAAAGTTCAGCAAAACCGTAGTCTCCATATAACCCTCGGTTTAAAGAGAAATAATTTAAGAAATGATTTTTCATTACAGACTGCAAAAATAACTAAAAATACCTACAGTTATATAGGACAATAAGTCTTGCTTTATTTATATGATATATCTAAAACTTTTGGCTTTTTATTTCATTGATACGTTGACATAACGTACACATACAATTTTTGTTTGTCTACACTTGTGGACTTAAAGTATATTTAAAAATAAGCAAAAAAACCTATCATTATATGGATATGGGACAGTAGGTTTTTTATTTCTCGTTGATCGCATTATTGAAATTCGTTATTGATTTATAAGTATTTGAACGAAAACTAGTCTAATAAGACGCAATTATCAGAACCAAATGTCAATATATAAAAATTTGAATTTATGAAATGTTACATTTTTAGCGCTGATTTGTATGTTTCTCGTTCTCGCCTATAATAATTGAAGTACTTTAATATCCGCTGAGCGAATGCTGCTGGCCATATTGACCTCTTTCCTAATATAACTTAAATAAATTATATTTCCCTTCTATTCTGTTTTACAAGCGTTTAATGCAAAATGTAATAAATGAGCTTATTAAATATTTAACCGAATAAAGTAGAAAAATAAGTATGTGGAAAAGGTTTGTTATTTATATTTAAGTAAGAATATAAAAACGTCGTACAAAGTATGCAGTTTAAAATTGCATGACTAAAAATTATGACCGAAATATTTTTCTGATAAAATAATACATAATTATATCTATACTTTTACTATATTTAGTATATCTTATAGATAATTCAGGGCACAGACATATCGGGTATACCGCATACGACACAATTTTTTTTCAATCTATGGCAGCACTAGTTTTCGCGCCATTTCAAGGTTCTAAGAAATGGCGTCCTGGGCGGCGCTTCTCCATTGATTTTCATTTTGATAAACATTTTGCCTCAAGAATGTGGAAGTTCATAGAGAAGGAATATACGTATGATTAGTGGTATGTTCTAAAATTCGCCTTGCCGAAGGGGGAATAATAAATAAATATATGTTCTGACTAATTGCTTTGCATTTTCGTTTGGATTGATATTTTAAACGTAAGGGTCGGAAATCATTATAAATATACGATTAATTGTGTTAGAAATCAATGGTATACAATTGTTATGCTTCCTTTTCGGTAAAAGCATACTAAGCCTATTAACATTACTACTTAAAATAACTATATTACTAATATTATTTGAAACTTCATAGTCTTAGGCAGTAAAACACTTATGTAATACAATAAAAACCTCTTCTAGGGGTTGATTATTTATACGCTCGTGATTTAATACGTCATAGAAGTTTTTTGAAAACTACCGCTGGTTTTTCATAGGTTTTTTTTATTACTATACATAGTTTTAGGTCAGATAGTCGACTATTTAGCTTTTTTGAAGTAAAAATGTTCTAATAAATGCAATGTCCCCGTGGAATTAAGTCGTAAAAGTGAAATCTATTTTTATCGCGATAAATATAGAAGAAGAAGGTAATGCTATAATTACTAGGGTACTAAGTACATTACATGTACATATATATCAAATATAACAAATGATAGCTACTTTTTTCCTATTCGACTATTTAAACATTGCTGTTATGTATTTAGTGTAAATAGTTAAAAAAGAACTAAACGTACTTTACAGTAATTCATCTAATTAGACTGAAGAGTTGTTTCACTGTTTATACATAATTACGGACGACATAGTAACGACGGCACGTTTTGACAAATGTCTAGTACCTAATAATTTATTACCACTCCTTATTCGTTTTTAAACTGTCGCATTAACGGTTACGATTATTTGGTAAAATTACAGTCTACACTATTCCGTAGAAATAGACCATCATCTTGTATTTTTAAAGTAAAATATTTTCTAAAAAAAATTCTAGTAAATCACCCAAGGTAGTTAAAAATGAGAAAACATTAAAACAGTCGTAATAGTGGTTTATGACTTTAGTCCCCGGGGCAAACGATATTATAATCATTGACTATATCTGGCTATTTTCCCACTTTCCCAGACGTCGCCAAGGAGTCTGACATATCTTGGCATATTAAGGGCGAGGGAGGCAGGTCAGCGCTCTTTTTAAGTCGCTAGACAGGGAGTCGCGTCAGGATCTTACGCTCTTCAAGGCCGCTAGTGATAACTTCTTCAATATATAGCTTATTCTTATTCTTATTCAACATATAGCTTGTATTATTTGGCTCTATGGATTTAAGATATATTTAGGTTTTAGTAATTTGCAGCCTTGCATCAGAACTTAAAACAGTTTATTTTTGCAGTATTTATAATTTTAGTAGTATATTTGGCGCTTTTTTAATTATTTTTCTTTTCCAAGCTAATCCTGTTAATAATAAGTATATACCTGATTGCTAAAAATACATACTTATGTTAATAATATTTTAGTTTATGTACTTTAATACGTTGGTATTCCTATCGTTAATAGTAAACGCAAAATCTATATTTGCTATGTAACGTATGTACGGTACGTACTTACTAAGTAGCCCAAGTATGGTAAACTAGCCCAAGTATTGGTGGTTCAAAGGTCATTAACCTCGATCAGGCTGCACTCACTTGGGTCATGTTAAGAGGCATTTTGCGTATTCTCGAACGCTTAACATGCTGCGATGTATACAACATTACTTCTTTCAGTTTAAATGCTCCATTAAATGCAGATTCTTAATAAAATACATAAAAAAACGTGTGTACGTATACTTTGCTATATGTACACACAGGTCACTAAGGTTCAGGAGATCTGTATTGGTACTTCAAGTTAGTAGGACAGAAATTTTGCTTATGGGATTTCTACTACCTTTAATTTTCTTTACCGATTCGAATCAGTAAAGAACTTGACACAAAGACTTAAACTCTGTAACGACACTAGAGTGGTCAAAGAAAAAAAGGTATAATCATTGATTATGCTCAAGAATACTAGAGGTAGTAATCCAATTTATGAAGTTTGTTCTTACGGCTGTAATCAACCCACTTACCTTTGAGGGGAGTGAGCATATCACGCCGGCTATGACGTCAATCACCGAGTACCTGGTTGAGTCGATTTTAACGTGAAATCAATAAATTATTCATACGATTCAAGCGAGGTTTGTCACGGTGCAGTAGGAAAGTGCCCCACAATATGTTCTATACACTATGTACATTGATATTAGATTTTAGACGGACTTGATGAAACAACAACCCATTTATCTATTCTTAGACAGAAATTTTATGATAAACACATTATTACAAATTTTCTAAATATAGGTACTTTTTTTGTTTCATTTACTGAAACAGTACTAATCACATTTATTTAATAACTACATTCTTCTTTGTTTATTCTATGTTTTATTGCAAGTAATAGTCATATGTTTTTCAACAAAATTAGGCACTACATCTGTCGTTAAATGATGTATGAGAGTGTAATAGTAACGCTTCTACTAAAGAATAGATACTCAATCTACAGGACGATGCCCCATTTACACATCGATTTCACGCAAAATGAAACAGACATGGTCATTTGTTTTTAGATTATGAGTGCGTACGGACTATCGGGAGGCGGCGAGTCGGACGTGATATCACGTCGACTAAGGGAGGCCGAGCGAGCGCGCGCCGACGCAGAGAGGGCGCACGCAGACGCATTAGCGCAACTTCGAACTGCTCAGCGCTCGCCGCTCGACTCACACAATGTCGAACAGCTACAATCGAAAGTTAGAGAACTTGAGAAAAAGGTAACAAGATTTTATTTATAATTTTCTAAGGTTTGATGCATGTGTGAGCAGTGTCGCTCTAGTGGCTTCTGTCTATATGCCTATTTAACATTCGCTCGAACGGTGAAGGAAACATCGTGAGGAAACTGGCTTGTGTCAGGCACCGGAGGTTGATCACCTACTTGACTTTTAGATTGACAAATGATCTTGAAACAGATACATAAATCTGAGGTCCAGACCTAACAAGGTGTAGGGCCACTGGTTTTTTATTCTATTTTGGTCCACGTGTAGTTTCTGATTTGAATCACTTTAAGATTAAGGCAGTACGTATCTATAAAATTTACTCGATGTTACATGTCATTATATTTAATACCGAAATATTATTTAGAGATAGTAATATAACATGTGAGCATCTCAAATCAAACCTTGTAATTTTTTTATTTTTTTTTACAAATTATTGTGGTAGAGAGTCCTTTTATATTTTTTAGGCTGCTCTAGAAACAGTCCGATGCGAGGAACTTCAGTTAGAATTGTCATCAGCAATGCGTGCGAGAGGCACAAGTACCACTGCCACATGGTCCATGGCCACTCAACCTGCCTCAGAAATTGAGCGGATTATGGCCAAAATTGAACAGGACAATAGAATTCTCGCCGAATTAGAGCACACCAGGTCTACAACTCATGGTTAGTACACTTTATTACTTATTTTTTTATTTACTATCTTTATTATCTGGAACGTAATTTAATAATAATCTACTTAGATTATTCCATTCTAGGCATACAGCAGAGCGGGTCCAACCAAGGGTTAGGAGAATATCATTCGCCAACACCGTCACCTCTACCACACTCGTACACGAGTACAACGGGCCATAATATAACTTTGTGTCAGAGCAGCACAATGCCGACCCTATCTTCCTTTCATGCTGCATCACAGTTCACAGCCCCTAACCCTAACACATCTGCATATTCCATGAGCGCACACAATCCTACCTCCTACGCGAACCCAGTATCCGCTCCTTACGGCCTCTCAAACACACACCAAGTAACATTCACAAACCCTGTTACTGCCCCACTTGTTAACAACATCAACCAGATATCGAGTACTTTAGCGGGCTTACAATCCAATCTTCATAATCTTACCGGAAACGTGTCAGCTATGACTCTTGGAAACGCATTGACTGGAACAGCAATAACAGGAACAATGGCAGGAAGTGGTCTTAGTAGTTGTTTGAATAATGTACCAACAAGTTTATCAAGTGGACTAACGAGCACTTTAGCAGGTTTACAATCAAGTTTGACAGGAGCACTTGGAAACACTCTAAGTAATCTTACAGGCGGAACACAAATTGGAGCTTTAAATACGAATCTAACAAGCACAAGTGTTTATGGAACGGGTAGTGGAACTTATACAAATCCACTTTTAACTAGTGGCCTAGGGACAAATCCGATGAATATTAAACTAAAGCCCATGGATGAGATAGATTTGGGCTTAGGTCGCTATGGAACCAATAATCCAGCTATGATTCGGGCAGTAACTCCAGTGACTCCTCATCAACCAAGCTGGAGCTTAGGATTAGATAGCCAATTTCCAGATAGACTTGCTGGTTTAGAATCTTCTTTATATCATGACCGTGGCCAGAGAAACATGAGGCTATTGCAAAATAATTTGTTGGATATGGAAGGTAAGATATCTAAGATATATTTTTATTTTGAAATTATGTTTTGATGTATTGCTACAAAGTACGTGTAACTGTCTCTATACCTCTATAAAATATTTGTGATTCCGAAAATTATCTGTGATCAGATACTTAAAATGTTTTTTCTTTGTTTCGTACAGCCTTTTAGGTAGAATAATAGTTGTAAATTAAGAATGATTCAATTTCATTCAACAAACCTAGATATACATTTTCATTTCAGTGCGAAACACACATTACATGAATGGAGGGGGACCAACCGAGGCCCAAGTTGATATGCTAGATATTCCAGGCAAAGGTCGTTGTTGTGTTTATATAGCTCGGTTTTCTTATGATCCACCGGAGTAAGTAAAAGCAAATCTTTTAATAACTTGTTATTTTCTTTTTGATAAATAATATGTTTTCCTTAAACATCGTGTACGACCAAACATGTAGCGAAAAGACAAACACATCTTCTATTATTATTACATTGTTAGAAAAAGTAAAGATTATGATAATATTTATACAGATATATATACTACCATAAGTACTAAAGTATGTACTCTATGATTCTAAACTAAAAAAAAAATCATTTCAGAATTGAAAGTGCTGAAGGTGAGCTATCAATATGCGCTGGTGATTACCTCTTGGTTTGGGGTCCACCAGATCCAAATGCAACGATGCTTGATGCCGAATTGTTAGATGGTCGCCGTGGTCTAGTACCTGCTAATTTTGTTCAAAGGCTGGTAGGCGACGATCTTTTAGAGTTCCATCAGGTAAATACTAAAATAACTCGTTGATTATATACTATAAGGGCATTCATCCGGAATGAACATGAAATGGCCTGTTAATCACTTGCTGCTCACTGATTAATATGCGTCAAGGGTATGAATTATATTTTAATCTAAACGATTTATTAGTTACTAGATAATAGTATCCGCTACTTCTGCCTCTGGAAATTCGGTTTTGTCGTCACAGAATGTGTGATTCTCTCAGCGAATATGTAGCGTCGTTTGCTTTATATTTTGTATCATGCTAATTACAAATTGTCATTCAAATGTAATGGCTTTTTTTCTGACTTCAGATTACTCGTTAACACAACGTAACAGAGGTTCCTTGAGCAATTCGCGCTAAGCTATATAAAATCTTTTTGTATAACTCGCATAAGTTTTAGTTAATAAATTATCATTCTGATAGAAAAATCAAGTTATTAGAACCCAGGACCTTTCTGTGAAAGGGAATGGCAAACGATTTTATAAAAAAACAAGTATGTTCTTATCGTCAACAATAATTTGAAACAAAAATGCACTGAAATTATTTTAAACGTTTGGTATTTTGGCCCTTTTATAAAAGTGGATTAAAGGTTACCATATGTTTTTACAATGGTCATAGTTATTTTTATATGAAAATAAGCATACCATTATTAAGGTTACCCAGAAACACATATTAGAGTAAGGCCATCTATTCCTATAATTTTCAGGCTGTTGTGGCTACATTACGTGATGCTGATGAAACAGCTACAACAGCAATAAGTGATATGTCATTGAGCCGTGATGTAGCTCGTCTCAGTGAGGTCGCTGATGTAACAGATGGATCAGAAGATGATGATAATGGTAACTTCTTTCAGCCTAGAACAATTACAACCTTTACATAGTTTTTTTTATTACAACAGCTTTTTAGAAGATCGCTAGCAATAGTCTGCCGAAATTCAGTAATATTTAAATTTAGTAGATACCTTAACAATAGATTATCACAATGCTCATCTTAGATTTTTACCATAACATCCAAGCCCAACATGATATCGAAATAACCTATCTTAATAAAAATAACTATATCTGAATTAAATGTCATTTAAAATAGATATACTATGTTGTATATAAGTCTCTTAAAAGTAATATTTATAAAAAAGTTATGATAATGTTTTACTGATTGTAAAAATAAACATTTACTGCGTTCAAAGCTTACATAGCTGTCACATTGTTCCTTTCCTCTTCCCTCTATCCCATTGTACTGGACTGCACGCTTCATAACTCGCACTTCTGCCTGGCTACTTCACGCGATTACCCTCGGACCTGAACAGCCAAGCTGTTTTTCTCGTCGCTAGTTCCGGCTCCGCGACAGCTCACTTTGGAGCGGCAGTTGAACAAATCTGTGCTGATTGGCTGGACGGCACCCGAGGGAGTGCAACAAGCAAATATCGAGAGCTACCATGTCTATGTGGATGGGGTTTTGAAGACGACTGTGAAGGCCACTGAGCGAACTCGTGCTTTGGTAGAGGGCGTAGATTCTAATCGAGTGAGTTTTTCTCATAACTACAATTTAGTTATTATTTAAGTTTATAGTAGTAATTTATTTACATACCATATTGAAATAATATTGTTTAATTCATCTTAAGTAACTAAGCAATATTAATCGACGAAATTTACTGCAATTATAGGACAAGTTCGGGTTCCACTAACGATATAGTCAAAATCATAGGAAGATGTTATTAAAAAAATACAAATTTAATCTATTAACTTACTTGATTTGATTCTATAAAACTAAATTTTCTGGCATTCACCAAAATAGATAATAGTTTTTGCATTTTAAGCCACATCGGATCAGTGTTCGATCTGTGACGGCCACACGCCGTACATCTCGTGATGCCGCTTGTACAATGGTAATTGGTCGAGATACTGCAAATATGGGACCTACCTGCGTTAGAGCTAGTGGGGTAACGTGCTCTCAAGCCGTCATATCCTGGTTGCCAGCAAATTCTAATCATCAACATGTCGTCTGTGTAAACAACGTCGAAGTAAGTTAATTAGTATTTAAATTTACTCAATTAACAGTTTAGTATGTATGCTTGTTATCTGTATTAATTTTAAATTATATGTATCTCACGTAAAATATTTTGAAATGATAATAATGAATATGATGTGCATATGTAATAATTACTTTATTTATAAGACAATTTAATATAGTCTATGGATTATATTTGATTGTCCATATATTAATAAAATACATGTACATAAGATGGCCGTCATTTTTATTTCTTACACGAAGAGTCACGATGCTATAATGGGTTTGCGTGTCACAAGAAGATTATATCTTTTTACATTTACATTGTGTAATTTTCATTTTTATATAAATTAAAATATTAAAAGTTTAATTGTTTTGGAAGATATTCTTGTAAAAATTTGTACTTGTAGGTTCGGACTGTAAAACCTGGTGTTTATCGTCACACTATAACTGGTTTATCACCAAGTACGCAGTATCGAGTGACAGTAAGAGCCAAACATTTAAGAGCCGGTCCTCCATCTGGAATACCTATCGAAGAAGCTCCAGGAGCTTACACAGACTTCAGGACTCTTCCAAAAGGACTTCCAGATCCTCCAAATGAAATCATGGTAATTTTATTTCAATTGACAAAACGCATGATGTGGTTCGAGCATGCTTTTGTCGGAGTTTTCTCACATTCCACACTGAACTTCCCGATCACTACTTACAATAAGATTCTACCTGTTAATTAGAAAGTTCTTAGCTTATTTGACGTAATGATTATAGGTGTACTAATAAGTTTAAGCATATGTGTGACCCTTGTTGAATTAAAATGCGTAGGAGTCTAACATGTAAATAGAAGAAATTACCTCCGGTTTGAAATGTTTGACAGAATAGCGGACGCACTCGAAATTAGCATCCTAAAGTTCACGACGTGTGTGAATAAACCCTACCTTTACTCTTTCACATAACATACACACCCCGTCCCGAGTCACAACCTCAAGCACGAGGCACAATGGGTATCTCGAAGAAGTCGCGTCAATCGCAACCATAAATCCAGCGCCAGGAAATTTATATTGACGTCGCTCACTTCGTTATTAGCTTAGCGTACCCTGTGTGATGTCGATCCTCCCTCGATGTGGCTTATTAGTAACTCTGACGAATGTCATAAACCAATTGGCCTTATTGTTTTGCTGGATTGTTGGTGGTGATTGGTGCGGTGTCGCAGGTGGAAGCTGGGCCGCAAGATGGTACACTGCTTGTGACGTGGCAGCCAGTGCTTCGACCTCCCGCTTCAGGGCCTGTAACTGGATATGCTGTTTATGCAGACGGGAAGAAGGTGACCGACGTAGACTCTCCGACTGGTGATCACGCTCTCATCGATATCGGCAAACTCCTCGGCCTCAATCCTAAATGCGTCACCGTAAGTTTCTGTTTAGCTTAGTGTGGCTGTTCTAGCGCTATGTAGCATTTATTATACGCTTCATACTTTTACAAACACACGAGTACTTACTATACGCACATTTTTAATTTAAAATAAAAATAATGTTAAGTTTTTTATTAAAAAATATATATTTTATTCCTTGCAGGTAAGAACTAAGTCTCGCGACAGCCAATCGAGCGACAGCGCTCCAACTCCGATTCCGCCAGCTGTGTTGCGAGGTGTCGTATCTAGGGTACAGAGAGGGCCTCCAGGTCAAGTTCTTAACCAGCCAGTTCCACCTGGTTATAGAGCACAGCGCCCGCAAGCCTATCAACAGCAACAACAAGTTATAGAACATGATGAAAATCTTTCCGATAAAGAAATATTTCCAACGGCAAATCGTCATGACCCTCAACAGCAACAGGCTCAGGTGACAATTTAATTTGCTTTTTTAAGTAAACTGTGTATTATTGACTCTAATTTTATTAACCAATGTATTTTCTAGTTTTTATAAATTTTAGTGATCTTATGAATAATCAATTTTAATTTTCAACGTTTTATCCTATAATCTGACCAATTTAATTTAAAATTAATTTAAATATTTCTTCAAACATTTTTGGCACAGCTCGTATTTGTTTAGTTCGCAGATCAGTGTTGTCTATACTTTGTGTGTTATTATTATTTCGTACAATTATTAATGTTTTGTAATGTTCTATGTACTTATTTGGGCTTCTTTACTGATGATCTCATATATCTCTTCAGATAGCTATCATTGTAAAACTGTCATAATTTGCTCTATAAAGACAGGACTAGCAATTTGATTAAAAAATCATGTTCAAAATAACAGGAATTTGTAATTAAATCATTACTTTAGGAAGGTTTATTCAAATTGCTAGTAACATGTTATCAGTGTTGCAAATTGCACTCTTTATACTAATCTTCTGTGATTCTGTCGCTGATATCTCTTCAACGTCAAGTAGCTCTGAGCCGGTCTAACAGATCAGACGCTCCAGACAAGTAACTTTTTCTGGGTATGACACATTGATATTGAGTGAAGATGACATTTATTCAACGTTGTGTTACGTAGTCAGATGTCATCCTGTGCCACTGTCTGTGTGTGATGTTTCCGGAACCCGTTAATTGCCAAGCGATCTGGTGTTACCACGCGCGTCATTGTGTATAGCTATGCACACGGCTCGAAGCGTTCAAAATTGAATTGCATAATGCTTGCAACTAGATGAGTAGTCTCTAGTGCTATTGGCCGATACTACGCACGACACCTACAGTACCCTAATACTTAGAACATATAAAGAGCTTGTACTTTGTGACACAGACATCAAGCTCATACCTATATATTTATATCATCACTTAAAATTAACTTTGCCTCCTTCTCTCACATAACTGTTACACCTTTTCGTAGCCCACGAGCGGATTCGGCACAGGCCTTCTAAAGAGTATATTCGACAAAATAACCCCTTCGGTAAGGAATTTTTACACGTTTTTTTATTTATCTTTTATATTTTCATTTTTTAATCTTTATACACCTTATTTGATTTAGCGTTATATTTTGGAGTGTTTTAGTTCTTAGTTGGTTTTTGTTGATTTTCACATTGTGCCCGTTCTTATTAGTATCATTATATAAGTATTTTATATATTATCGTAGTCATCGAACAATACATAAACAAAATTTGAGTATGCTTTTTATAAATATCGTAGAAAAACAATATAAATGTAGCAAAGAATAACATTATAGCTAACGTCTAGAATAACATATAAAATTAGGTATGAAAGTATTTACATTCACTAATAGCAGAATATCTATAGCTTAATAGTTAGGTTACAAAAAAACATAATACGCTAACAATTTATTATAAACAGCTTTTCATTGTTTAGCCTACATAGATCTCTACGTACGATAGCTTGAAATAATCTAGAACCTCTGATAGTTTAATGGTAACTAATAACATTCAAGTCACAAGTCATTAAACCTGCAATTAAGCCAACACGCAATACATCGATCATGATTCACCCACACATAAATATTAACATAGGTTATACAATCTTCAACTTAAAGGGTACGCTTCCATGCAGCGAACTTTTATAGTAAAACAAGCTTGATAAGCCAGCTTCACTTCCCCTTTGCAACATCTCTAAATGTCTTCTTGTCTTTCACTTTCATTTCAACTCCATGCTTCGGCAATTTGTCAATGTGCATTCCAAATTCGAGTCTCATTCATAATATTTAATTTTTGAAATGTTCCTAAATTCTAATTGACCATGGTATCAGCATTCGGGGATACCAGCCATCGAAATCACTAAAGAGGGAGCCACGGAGCAGATAAGCGAGGAGGACGACCCTTCGCGGCGGTGTCATCAGGTCTGCGATCTCTCCTTACCATCGATGTGCTCTTCATGTGCTAACACTCTCACTTTGCTCTTCTAAGTGTGTCGAATAATATTCACGAACTTCCAATTTTCGTTGTCTGTGTACGTCTTCACTGTCTGACACAACACGATCACGTCCAACACGATCTAATTTTGAAGACACTTCTCACAACCGCAAGCCCCAGTTAGGCAGAATTATAACAAAAGCACTCGAAACAACACAAATACATTTAAGCATGCGCAGCGTGTTATTGTATGACCTGTTCCTGCATGCTGTCTTGGCTTAGATTCTTAATATTAATGTCTCTCCTCTTTCCGTGTCTTGGTTTATGAAATTGGAGAATACTCTGCTTTTTAAGACATGAAAGTTTTTAAAGTTTCTTTAAACGCTGTAAGCTGAATTTGGGAAACTCCACAATTGAAGATTTGATTTCTTGAAAAGCTGCACGCAAGCTTTTGTTGTGCATGGGAGTTGTCTAGTTTCAACGGAATGAAATGTAAAGGAGAAGGTAATACTAATTGCTTTGTAATGCATAATAATGGCAGGTATAAATTATGGCTAACCGCTTAATGAATTGCTGATGGCTTTATTATGGAAAATCTAACCTTATTAATGTATTGGTCCGTACGGACGTCAGCAGCAGCCGTCCCAACCTGCACAAGCGTCGCAGCAGCCTTCGGGTCAGCCGTACCCGAATACACAAGCCTTCCATGGCACGCAGCAACCCCCCTTTCAACAGGGCGCCCAGTTTCCAAGTAATCAACCTAATCAACCACAATATCCCGGACAACAACAGCAGTATCAAAATCCGCCTCCAAGAAATCATCATGAAAGGGGACGTCCTCCTAACCCTCACCAGGTACTTAAGAATATAGTTAAATTCAATGTTATAAAATGTATACAATATTCATTTAAATTGTTTAATTCAGATCCAGCAGCAGGCCCAACAAGGTCAAATGCCGCAATACGGTCCGAGAGGTGGTCCTCCTCCAGGACCACGAGGACCTCCTCCGGCTGGAGGGCGGGCCCCTCCGCAAGGTCACCCTCAGTCAAAGAGAGGTCGTTATTTCATCGCACTATTCGACTATGACCCAGTAACTATGAGTCCCAACCCTGAGAGCTGCGATGAAGAATTGCCGTTTAGCGAAGGAGATACGATTAAGGTATTTGAGTATTTGGTTCAAAAATTGACGCCACCAACGAATCACTAAGAAAATATAGTCACTCACTGCACCAGTATTTCGAGCTATATTTTTTTTATTACATTTGTGAACTCTACAAATTAAATTAACTCAATTCAATTAAATTGTTATGTAGTTTTGTAATCATCGCATCGATCATCTCTAATTGGTTCTCTTTTTTTATAAATTCCAGGTGTGGGGTGACAAAGATGCCGATGGGTTCTACTGGGGTGAATGTCGAGGTCGGCGTGGCTATGTGCCTCACAATATGGTCGTTGAAGTCTCTGAACAGGAGGCAACTGGGCAGGTCTCCGCAAAACCTAGAGATCGGTGGACAGACGCGTACGCCAACCAGCCCGTACGTCGGATGATAGCGTTGTATGATTACGACCCACAAGAACTTAGCCCTAATGTTGATGCCGATGTAAGTCAATTTATATTTTATAATATAAGTTACAGGTCGGTTTAATTAAGATAAAATATACAATTGAACCATCTTGATTGAATGTGTATCGGACATCATCTTATTAGACACTAAATGTATAATAAGAAGTATATAATTTTTCTACTATTGCAATTTCAGGCTGAGCTCAGCTTTCAAACCGGTCAGATAATACATGTATACGGCGATATGGACGATGACGGTTTCTATATGGCTGAAATTGAGGGTGTTCGAGGTCTTGTACCAAGTAATTTCCTAACAGATGCCAACGATCAGTACGCACCAGCGGGACCAAGTGGTCAAGGTTAGTTGAATGTTTTGGAAATTGTATTTTCCTCTTAGTGTCTATAGCATTTTACCATACAACACACGGGGGTCATGGTCTGGACCATTATGGTCATAAGCATATTTAATTAAAGGTCCGCTTTATTATCCTATTTTGATATTCCAAACAGAACACTTAGTTCTATCTTTATATTCTGAGGTTTACTTTCCATGCAATTTACGTTGTTTTAAAGCTTTGCACTTCAAGCTATTCTTTTTATTTTATTTCTCTCGAAGACTTATGTCTTAACTATTACAATATATAGTTTTGTTGAAATTTCCTATTTATAGAACCAATAAATGCTAAAGACACTTAAAATAAATTGTTATTTAAAGTGCTAATCAAAAATACGTAATTAAAGGCCCGCCTGGGGGTCGAATGGGGCCAAGCACAAGTGCGCCAGGAGGAGGCCCAGGCCGAGGAAGGGGAGTTCCTCCAGGGCCAGGAGCTCGGGGTCCACCACCGCCTCCTAGAGATAATGTAGCGCCAGCACAAAGAAATCACCTCCGAAAAACAGGTATAGATCCTTTAAGTTTCCACTGTACTGTACGTAGAGCCGAACGGCTTCTCAATATTCGCTGTTATAGTAATAATTCTCTTTATTAGAGACATTAAATTATATTATGATTTAGGTAAGTCCGGCTGACGATCAGGGTAAATTCTGATCACTAAGAGCTTTGAGTGTTTCATGTTTGCACCTTGGACTTGCTATGTGATTACTGAAATCCGCCTAGCTACTTCACTCTGATTACCTCTATCATCTTTCCCGTACACTATCTAGCGATTGCAAAAGGACTCGCTAGGCGAGGTGTAGATTTCCTTACCCTTTCGAAAACGATTGGACGGTTAACCTGTTAAATTTTAATCCTTTCAACTCATCCGTTCTTAGCCCGTAGAGAAACATTCCCCTTTCCCCTTCCCACATCTAAATCTGATTGATATTAAACGCGAGTCCGGTTGCAATCTACGGAGCACAAAGACTCTTGGTGTACACTTTGCTGAATAACACTATCTTGGATTACACATTCACAACATCGTCAACCTTAAACACGAGGGGACTGATAACAGATCACACGAACTTATTATGGCAAATCTCAGCTCTGAGGGCGTCTTCGTTTTATTTACTGTGTTTCCTATCGTCTGTCTTCTGTTTTGTTTTATCACGGCTCCTTATTTTATTAAGATTTGTCATGGCACGCAGGGTAGGCCGGTTAATACACGCAACATAGAGCACAGAGTCCACGATGTGCGTGATGTGTGATCCAAGATGTAAGTGGTTGTCTGTGGTCACTATATATGTTGTGTGTATTGTCTGTTTGCTAGATGCCTGCCCTCTTCCCCCTTCTCAGTTAGACCACAACACAAGCGCCAGTAATCCAGAACAGGCGAGTTCTCAGGTAATGCCGTTTATAAAGTTTGACCCACAACAATACTTTCGATATGCAAGCGCTAGCCTCCTTATTTTTAACCACTTTCATATATTTAGATTTATTTTCACTTTTATTTTTGTTTTCATTTTCTGTCTACTTGTTTCATCTACGCCCAGTAGAACGGGGTGACGTTACCTTTAGCATTTTGTACGATCCAAATGACTCATTTAAGCTACACATTAGTTATCATGTCATATACTGAAGCATATCATACGATACTAGAACAGTTATTGACACAAGATTTTACTTCACTTACATCTAACTTTTCATATTCACAATATCAAAACAATCGCAGGCTTGTGAATGTGGTCCCACTTGAATGCTATATACATGTGAGAAGTCATAGCTAAGTAACCTATAATGTTTAGAATAATTTAAACGGATATGTATGTAGTATTCTTTAGATGACTAATTCATATTGTTCATGTTACACAATCTGGAATCTTTCTACGCTGTATGTGATTTCAAAGCATGTGTGTGATTTTAGTAAATGACTTTCATGTATATAGTTGTTATGATTTACATTAAATTAATGCTTAAGTTTACGGATTATAAAAGGTATTTATTTGTGTAGATAACTAGGCACAAATGTAGATATTAATCCGTAAACATAAAGCGCATTTGAGTTCCGATTAATTAGTCTAACATAGAGTTATTGATAAAATCAGATAGGACACGTATCTTTTGGTTTTGTATGACAGAGCATGAGATAGTTGCATTGCATGATAATTTTAAAGCCAATAAGATTTTTACCTCTTTCCCCAAATGAAAAATAGCGTGTGAAAGTAACAATAATATTGTCTTTTTGGATATAGTCACATCATAATAATAATATGAAGTTACATATTCAGACTTTGGACATCACTATTCAATAGTTTACAATTATAGATCATTAGGTTTATAAATTTCGAGGCTATTTTTTCATTGTAGGTTTTTCATAAATATGCTCGAAATAACAAAAGGTTCGTTTAACGCCTTGTTAACTTAATTGTTGGCACTCACACGCTTTGTGCTTTCACTTAGCTACGTCACTCATAGAGCTAAGACGAGGGCTTTACCAATTGAATTAATGTTTGTCGCTAACTTCATTCTGGATTAAAGACAGGGCTTTAAAATAAATTTCAAAATGCTTCTGACAAATAAAAACTCAGTTTTTGGGCGTTAAGCTATACCTTCAGGATGTTATTCATCATCGAGTAAGGCCGGCAAGAGGCCAAAAGTATTTTGTAAGACTTCAATGATTATCGGTTACCGTTAAATAATTAGACTTACTCTATGGTGAAGTTCCGAAATGTAAGAAAGAGGCTCAGGCGTGTGTGTGTGGTAGGCGAGGGGGAAAGGCGTGGGGAGCGTACCGGCGAGCACGACCGCTCGCACGAGCGCTGGTAACGTGAGCTCGCCGCCGGTTCAGTCGCCGGGCTCAGCCGCCACGCTGGCCATGCCCCCCGTGGGAACTACCACTGCCGTCAGCACGTCCCCAGCGCGCCGCGGCGGGCCCACCGTCGTCCCGGCGCCTACAGCTCAACCCCTTCAGCAGCAGCAACAACAGCAGCAACAGCAACAGCAACAACAACAACAACAGCAGCCACCCACCTCACAACCCAACCTCATGCAAAAATTCACTGAAATGACCGCCCCAGGCGGGGACATACTCAGCAAGGGAAAAGAACTCATCTTCATGAAATTCGGCCTCGGCGGCAAATAATGTCGGCGGTTCGGTCTTTAGGGCCCTTTAATCCTTTACGACGTCGCGGTTGTCTTCAAAGACGACCTTCGAAGCGGAAGATACTGCTGTTTGCCCGGCAACAGAATTGAACTCGATCAGAGTTTTTTTACATATAACCCGTTTATAACCGTTAACGTATTGTAATAATGTAAATAAATTCAATAAACGCACAGTTTAGTTAAAATGAATTCAGAATGTTAGTGCAGTCCTGATACGCACGGTTGGAGTAACCCCTCAATTAGTCGTATTATAATGTTTTCTAAATCTTCAACCTTTGCCCATCTGTTAGATTAGATCGTAAGTGATTGTTTAATTCATATTTAACTAGTTATAGTGGTCATATGGGTGCAAAACGTATTGATCTACGAACTTAAATGCGCGCAGTGTCACTATACCTAGATTAAATATGTTTTTTTAAAATATTTAGTTAAAATCTATTTTATACTTAGGCGTTATTGAATATCAAACGTCATTTATTTCTTAATGTTCGTAGCTTAGTAGCTACGTGTCCACATTTTGTTGTCTATCGCTAGGTTATCTCCTTATTAATATAGAATTAGATGTTTCAAATCTATATCTTTGTTCTGAAAAATATATATATTGTTGAATGTTATCCTCATGCAGTCTACAGCAGTCGAAGCAATCTGCAGAGTTCAGCCATTCCTGATGATGTTGTCATTATGTTTCAAATGTTTATTGTAATGTTGTAAAGATATATCAGCTGAGACTCTGAGGCCGCAAATTCAGGTGCCGAATTGCAATATTCAATAGAATAACATATGTTTAAGATTATATAAGTAAAACACATTAAAGTTCACTTTTCTCAAAATATTCTGTGATAGTAGACGTGATACCATCTTTGTCATTCATGTAAAATACAGAATCATTGTCATGTAATAAATTCAAAAACAGAAGCATTTTTCTATGGTATCTTGTTCTGCAGATCATAATTTAGATATGATTTCAACGTTGCCCAGAAACTTGTACAAAGGTACGAAGACTATAGTACGACGTTTATGGTGTATAGTATTATTCTAGAAATCTTATCATTGAACTCCTATGTTTTGTTCAGTAACAAATATATGTAACCTCATTTCGATAAAACGTGTATCTAATTGTCTATGTATTATATAAATTATTGATGGTTGGTTTATATAACCTTCGTGTTTCTCTTTTAAAATTAAATATACAGTAATATCGATTAGTAATAAAGGCTATTCCCGTTTCAAGCCTAAAGACTGCTTGCATGAGTTATATTAATAATTTATACATCTTTTATACCCTTGTTGGTATAACATATATTCTAATTTTAAAAAGAATTTAAACTTTAAATTGAAAAGTTCAATCAAGCAAATAATTATTCTTATGTATGATTTATTGTCATATTATAAATACATTGATTTCAAATATGTAGTAAACTTTATAAAATAATTTCACAATCTGTGTTTGTACAATATTTACCGTCCATTATCCTCTACATACAATTCAGGTATGACATGTATGGTAATCCGTTAAACAATCTTTACTTTCTTCTTGACACTAGCATTTTTACAATTCGCCGTTTTAAACAAATTAAACGATTTTATTATCTTGCTACAGTAAAATATGTAATTGGAGAGTTTTATAAAATTCACATATAATATAAGGCATCAGTTGTACCCAAAACATAATAAACAATTTGGGGCCAAATATTACTTAGTTACGATAGCAACTTATAGCTGTTTAACAATCCACCTTAAAGATTTACTTAAGCTAAAGACGAGCTTGCTATGCCTGATATTTTATAATTGGCTTTTGCATTTATATAAAGTCTAAAATATGACAATAAATCGTATATAAGGTTTATAATCTTAAGAGCGTTTCTATGTATGCGTTGTTCGTAAGAATGGTAAATCAAGGTTTAGTAATGGATTCATAGATTTGAATCTAATGATCTCTTTTATAATATAAAGGTACTAGTACCAGAGTAATAGCAATTAAGTCCGAATGAAAAAAACTGTTTCAATTAAAATTCCATAAGAGTACTACAAATAACAGATGATATATCTTATACGACACGACACTATGTTTTTTTAAATTTAGAACAAAAGCGTGTAATGAGCCAGAAAAGTATTAAAAACAAAGTCGAAGGTATTAAATCTTTTAACCATTACTTTACCTTGATTTCTCTCTTTATATACTTGTAAATATTTTCGGTAAGTTTGCTTGGAATGTAGGCGAAAACGAGATGCTCACTACGTACAAGGGATCCTCTACTAAGTATTTTAGCTTCGTATCTAACCAAAATAACGCATATTTCAATCTTTTCACGTATATATGAGACAGTTAGCATGCGATTCCTAGTAATTGATATACTTATATAGAAAAAGTTTAGCCGGTCTGTTTAGACCATAATTAACGAGAAGATAGTACCAACTACCAATAAATGCGAGTTGCGGTTTTTGAGATAATAAATCATATATAATAATAAATACGAAGTACTTAACGAAGAATGCCATAGTAAACAATAGAAGTAAAAAGAACAAACATTAAATCCTATCAGAGATAAAAGGAAGGGAAAAGAAAATAACCTATAGTAGTTTGATTCACATATGAATATTATGTTTTTAATAGATCTGCTGCTATTAGGTACTATCTTTCTCGTAGAGCCTTTTATTGTATATTATATTGTATATACGGTGGGTATGTGCCTGGTCTAAACGTTATCTAAGCTCTAACATATCTAATTAGGCTGTTTTTAGTAAAACTATAACATTACAAGAATTCTACAATTATATTTTGACGCTATTACGCTAGTTTTTGCAGTTTTCATCGACTATGTAGCATTTTTGTTAATTTTATAATCACGAATTACACATTAGTTTTAAAACATAACTTCATTATAGAATATATTCGCCACCGTTTTTCTTTACGATTCCCAAAGCTATGTTCTATTACGCTTGTAGTGTTTATAGTTTAATATAAAACAGCTTGTATATCAGTACTAATTCAATTTTTTTATAATTAGGAAATTAATGTATCTACCAGATTATTGCTACGCACACAGCACATTGAATCAAACATTATTGTTCTTTGAAGGTGAGTAAGACATTCTAAAAATGTATCAAATAATTGCCGGATTTAAAAATTTCCTCATCAGTACGAAATTTGTGGCAACTTGCTGTAGAGCACAAAACAAAACAACAAGTGTCCGTAGCACTACGCTCGTAGACACATTACAATTGAGCAATTCCTTTGGGTCTCTTAAACTTAAAATTATTTCCTTAGCCCAAGTTAATAGCGTTTTCATGATACAAATTCGCTAAGATGGTCGAATTGGGCACAGTACCGAGCCTCCAAGACATTTCTGTGTGCGTACTAACGGCCGTCTTTTCTAAAGTGAATTTGTGGCCAAAGGCGTGGGGAACATCATGAGATCTTTTAACGAATTATATAATTTGAAACAATTTTTTGACAACAGCTTTGAATCATTGTGGTGTATTATTCAAGGACTCAATTATTTACGACCTTTTACAATGAATTTCAATAAATTTTGTTTTATGATGTGTCCTTTGCCTTTCGCTAATTTTAAATACCGGTAAAAGTTGTTCACTTGTTTATATGCGATGTTATAAACTGTATTCATATCTTTGATCACATGTACCTATGTATCGTTATTTATACGAAATATAAATCATTATTGTATATTAATCGTGCATTCTTGTGTGCATAATTTAAATAAAGAATTGTATATTAAATTTAATGAATAAACCTTTAACAATGTACCAATCAAATATGCCGAAACAAAATAAATGATACAATTGCCGCTTCTTTATTTATTGTATTTTAATTAAGAGTAAAACTTTTATCCCTTAAAACTATTAATTACTCTGTCAACTTCATTGTGCTGACTTATGACTGCCAAAAGAGCCTAGATATATTGAAAGTGTCATTTGTTTCTGTAGTATACATTAAAGAAATCTACACATCCTAAAACGGATATTAATAAATAAATTGACTATATTGAAATATTACAGTTAAGCATTATACCATGAATAAAATTTTAGTTAAATTAGCACATATAACTAACTGCTAGTTTGTCCTTTCCCGCATAAAAAGTATCAAATATTTTAAATGACCGATGAAAAATATATAAAATACAAAATTATTTGTACGATTTCCTCGCCACAACGAACAAAGCCATTAAAATGAATTTGTAATACGTTTTTCTTATTCATAAGACTAATTTACACTGTGGTAAAATGGGACAAATAAGTTCACAGTTAAAACAGTATAATTCGAGTTTACAAATACGGAAGATAGTATTTAAACTAATTGTAAGGGTATGAAATTAAAATAATTAGTAGTTATTTTAATGAGTAATTAAAACTAATCATGCGTTCCAATAAATATTATATTACGGACCATTTAACGAATATTGTCAGTTGTAGTTAGGTACATCGAACCATTGATGTCGAGGTGGGCTGCTATCATCAAATGAATACTCCACACACTTGGTGTTTAACCATCTAAAAAAATTTGACAATGAAATGAAATGAATGAAAATGTAAAAATATTTCGAAAGAAACCTACAAAACTAATCTGAAAATTTTCTATTTACATCATCTTAATTATATCAATAGGAAGTAACAAAAGGTATGAATCATCCAGAAAGAATCTTTGCAAAGCCAAGATTTAAAGAGTAATAAATAAGATAATTTTGTATACAAATACACTCATCATACATACATACAATTATATATCGAAATTTGTTTCGATATGCAATTGTAAAGTTTTAAAAGTATTTTTAGGTAGAGGTGTTTTGAATGTTTGAGCGCGAGGTACATCCAGAATATGTGAAATACGTAAATCTCATTCCCACATATTTATTTACCACGGGCCGCTCAAACGGTAACTAGTTTTACGGTTTTATTATGTCAAAAGTATTTTATATAATAACATCGTATACACACCCGCCTCTCTTTTTACAGCCGGTTATAAGATAATCTTCTTTATAACACTCAGTTCCCAGCAAATCAAAGTATACAGTACCTATCTTGTTAGCAGTTTTTGTCTTAGCCTCGCGTAAACAATGACGGAATTGCAAGTCACAATAGCAGGCTAACCTAAAAAACACAGTTAAAATATTACGTCATTTAATCGTATATTTGCACCTAATTAACTGACTTAAAAATACAAAGAAGTTAGTCAACCTGTTTATCAGAACACATGATATTCTTTGTAAAATATGCTTAGGTACGCAATAACAGTGCACCACATAAAGGGTACAGTCTTGTAAAGCTCTTACTTATATTATATTCTTAATTTAAATAGTGCAGGCCGTGTCCTAGAAATTTATTTTTCTATTAATAAATGTCTATAATGAAAACGAATTAAAAATTTCTGCGAAAAATACCTATAGTCACAGCGTTAAATCTTGGCAATGATCCACTTAAAAACCCTTCGTAATGACAACAGATCACGGCATACTTATTTAAAAATAATAGAAGAGATTATAAAAACTTTCGTGCGGCCTCCCACTATCAGCACCCGCATATTCTTGAATAATTAATCAACAATAAATTGACGATTGAAGTCAATGTCAATGTTGAATACTGCTTTTGTATTTGATATTACTTTAAAGGAAATTGGCTGTAAAAATGTTTTATATTCATTGATTATTTGTATGCTAGTACTTAGATTTGAGACCGCTGGTTGATTTAATAATGATAAAAATAAACAAGTCACACAAACTAGAACTAGTGTGTGGCCTCTTATTTAATATTATATGTCTACTATGTTAACTTAATGGGTTCCGTATTTGATTGTGTCATATACTAGTAATCTCTAATATGATAGGATGCCGCTGCATTATACCCGCATATGGAATCACAAGATATTATATCTACTGCATTCAAGGGTTTTAATATCATTTGATATATTTCCTACACGGAAATACCATGGTCGAACATATCACAGTTATAACAAGAACAGAACACAGAGTTTCAGGAATAGGAAGGAATATTCAATCACACCTGTATTACCAAATCTTGCAGAAATATTAAGATGGTTTTATACATTTCAACCATCCGTTAAATACATAAAATTCAAAATTCTACATAGTTGACTATACGGCTATTAATACTTATCAATTATATCTTTAATGACCTAACAGATTTTAATTTACACCTAATATTTCGAGGTCTTTAAAAGCCGGTAGTGTGTTAATTTGCTAATACGTTTATACAATATGTATTTAATAAAGATATTTATCAATATTACTTGTTTTACTACGTAGGTTTAGAATATTCTACATACTGTATATTTGTGTTTTTAATAGTTCAGATTTCATTGGAACATTGATCAACTGCCTACCCGGCTCACGTGGTTGTTCTAAATTTTAAGAGCTGCGTGCAATAGTGCGCGATACTCGAACAGCTCGTAAGAATAATGTTATATATGTGTGAATAGGAATTTGAGATATTGTTTTATTACAATTAATCAGATTTGAGTATTGCTCTATCTTATTAATTCTTTGCTTCCTCTCAAAGTGACTCTCCTTTCGTGAAGTCTCGAAGACTACTTCAAGCCCTTAATTGTCGTGGTGAGCCTGCCCGATAGCTTTGAGATAATCCCACTAGCTCGAACTTCTGATCCTACCCGTGGAGCTCCGTTATCTTAGGTCTCTTGGTACTCGTACATCTCGTACTCATTTATATATTCACTATTTATATGTTAGTGTGTGTCAAGGGGTTAGGGATCCGTAGGGTTGTTAGATATATACAATCTGACACATTGACCCAATATGGGACCCAGCAAGTTTTATTGCATAGTAAAAAAATCTGTTACTGTATAACTGAGGTTTTAACACACGACCTTAGGATTGAGAACCGCATGTTTAACTAAGCCCATCACTACTCATTCTAAAGCTATGAAGAAGCTACATCATACGGTACCAACTATCGACTTACCTAGTGTAAAAGGCTTTATTCGTAAGATTGTGTTTTGTTTCCCCAGCGGGAATGTAATCGGCACAATTATCGTGGTCCCTGCAACACATATCTGCCTCCGCTTCAGGTCCCAGGTCATCATATCCATCTGCTATATTCCCCGCTCCACACCACTTAGTACCTTAGAGGAATATTGTTATTTATCATAAAATAAGTTGCGTTGCAAATTTTGGTTTTGGCTTTCGATTTATGTATCTGTTCCAAAAACTTATACTAATTGGGCTAATAAGTTTACGTAATCTAATTTAGCAGTCAATCGGCATTGATTCTCATAGCACGTTGTTGATTTACCTTCTAACTAAACAACTTTTAGTTAACATACATATTATATTTACGAGTATTGTTAGGTCAGCGGATGAGGTGTATGGGAACTGATATTTCTATTTAATAATTAAGCAGGTAAATAAAACTCAGCATCTTCAACTTATTCTAATAGTCGATTTACTGTTTTTATCGCAATACGTATATAATGGAAAATGGGAGGAGTTGTTATCAAAAATAATTACACACATATGAGTGAATATTCTATTCTATTTCTACAGAAGTATATGTTTTTCACAACTTGTGATATCGCTTTCAAAGGAAAGACTATTAAGAAATTATTCAAGAGATTGTATAAAAATAGAGAAAATATTATAGAATCAAAATGCTTTTGTTATATAAACATGTAATTCTTATCACGAGATTAACAGTCAATATATATATATATATATATATATATATATATATATATATCAATTGTAATTCAAGAAAAAACAAGCCACAGAGATATCCTAGGTAGGTTTCATTGATGAAAAACAACAAAGAAATGTAGGCATTATGAATTACGTTTTTAAACACTAGTTAGGTTAGGTTATTAAATTTTTAAATTGTCTAATCGATATCTGTCAGCGGGCAACGTATTTTGACAAATTAATATTATACAAATGTTAAAAATTGCGTATTTGTTTACGATGACTAAGATTATTTATTTGAATCGTTTTTTACACAGATCAAAGGATTTTGACAGTATTAGTATTGAACAAAATATACAACCAACCTGGATAAATGAAAGTAATCCTTAAGTCGGCTAAATCCTTTGGATCGATCACGCCATCGTATCCCTTTGCAATTTTCCGTTTTAGAATTTTACTTTTTAAATTATTAATAATCCAACCGTGACTACTTTGTAACACGACTAGAAGAAGGAACAATTTAATCATTATTGAAAAATAAGAATCACTTAATTGAATACAGTTGATGTTCTTAATGATGCTACGGCAGGTATTTATTTATATAGAATAGTTAGTGGATGTTTGTAGCGCGTTTATAAGCGATTTTGATAGATTAAACATAACATAATATATATAAAAACATAAATGAAACTCACAAAGTATCCGTTCCCTAACTAGATAAATATCGTTACGTACGTGGTTATTTTTGTAATAGTTATTAAATAAACATTAAATTGTTGTTAGAGGAAATGTTAAAAAAAACTAAATAACATTCTTCGTTTTCACCTTAACCACCTTAGATAAAAGGGGTAAATATTTAGTTTGCCCGGCTAGAGTTTTAAGGTATTTCGTTATATTATATATTATTTATGGCATAATCAGTCTGAAAGCTATGCAAATTAGTTTCGGTATTGTTAGTTTATAATCTTAATGGAATACTCTAAATTGGCATCCCTAAAACGCCTGAGAAAATATCCAAGCAAGCAATGACGCACGCTAACCGCTCACACTGACGCTTAAACGATTTATAAGCGATAAGCGCCTTCACGCAGTGACTGCTTTGTTAATGTAAATTAACTCTGCGGATACTCCATTAACAATTTCCTTAAGTCGATAACTTAAGTGAATTAGGCATTTAGTAGTCGAGGACCGATAAGGGTCTCTTAATTTACATACGGCTCAATTTGAACTATTGATGGAAATGTCAGAAGAGCTTTTTTTTAAGAAAACACTTTTTAAACGGATTGAAGCTATTTATTATTATTAAGAACTTATAATTATTTAAAATTTAAAATTATGTAAATAATTATAAGTTTTTAATAATAATACATAGCTTCAACCCGTTTAAAAAGTGTTTTCTTAATGTGTAAAAGCTATGTTAAAAAAAGACAATACTATGTGCAACAGTACGAGATTTTTTTATCTAAATTCTGCAGACAGTTATGTTATAATAATAAATAAATCAACTAGAAATAATGAGAAAGAAACATACAATCTAATTTTATTTAATTTCCGTCGTTAGCTCTGATTATTTCTATATATTAAAAATTATTAATGTCAGGTTGCCAGGTAGGCTGATAATATACCTACTAATTTAAACAGTGAACGTCTCATTTTTTTAATTTAAAACTTAACTAACGTACTAAATAATCGAGCAGCATTCCATTTATTGGAATAAGGTAATAACTAATAACTGCTATTACAGTATTGGGTATAAACAAAACAATTATTCGAAAATAAATAATTGTCAAAAAAATCAGTTAAATACTTTCTATACTACCAGCATAAGTCAGGATTTTCTCTTTCGATCCTGTGTGAATAAAAACAATTAACAAGTACAATTAATAGATACATTTAAAAGGGAAGTCCTTTACTTTCCTCGTTGCTAAAATGATAATTGAAATAGTTTATATGTTTACGTCATTATTTTATTATTTTGTATAAATAATATAGGTCTGACCAAATTTTATCCTTTTACTGTGTATAAACTCAGTTGACTTAAAAAAAACATTTTAATCACTGTAGTGTGATTAGTTCAATGTGGTCCAGCGAAATTAAGAACTTGTTGGAGTGACAAGAGATTGAATGAATTCATAAAGTGATTTTCTTTTTATCAGTAGTGCCAACCTTATTAATAATAAAGATCTTTTACCTTAAACCCTATCTATGGAAACCAGGATATATAATAAACGAAACAGCGGGATAGTTTTTCTCAGACGCTCAAAAAGCGTCTTTATTTCTTTGAGTACAATAAATAAAATAAAAATACGAACTCTAAATACTATTACTTCTAAACTTAATACTAATGTCGGTTTTTAAACCTCTTTTATATGACTTGATCATGTTGAAATTATAGAAAAATAGGCGATCTCACCAGGCAGCACATTTTTCTATAATACGCGGCTTGTAGAAGAAACTACTCTTTTTTGTAGGTACTAAATGGTGAGGCTCGGGAATTACTGCAAATAACTATATAAAACTTGGGGATGCTTGGGAAGAAGATAAATGCTGCGGAGAACATGTTCACTGCCCCGATGTTATCCCGCCTAATAGAAGACAACACAACCTGGTAAACCATAGTTCCTATACTAGGTTTGTTGAATAAACTTATCAATAATAACTTGCTGGTTCCGTTAAACACGTTTAAAAAGATTTGCTATTTTTTTAGTATTCATTTGAGCGAATACAAAGCAGTTGTCTTTTATTATCACCACATTGTATATAAATCGTTAACGACGAAACGATCCTTTGCGCCGTGGAGGCGATTAGGCTCTCGCCTTTACAAAGCGAATCGAGCAAAGGCAAGACGTAATAATCACTGTCGCTTTGGTGTACCGCATGGTCCAAAAATCTCCACTTTTGACAACACGATGGTTTTGTAAATAACGGCTCGCATCGGTGGAAATCAGTCGGGTAAGCCACCTATTCATATTTTCAATTGTATATATAATATATTTTTTGGTATTGGAGGGAAATTATTTCTAGAAACATTACAAGGTTGTATTGTCTAGTCGACTCATTAGGAGTTTTTTGTTTTGATAAATTTTATAAGTTATTATTTTTGCATGTTTAGGGTTAATAAATGTCTGCAGCACCGTACTATATAAATATTTATCGTCGATTCTTTTGATCAAAGCATGGACAGACAGAAAGAGAAAAGACACTTGTTAAAAAAGTGAAAACATTAATTAAACTATTTAGTTTTATCCGATTGTGTAAAGCAAAATCTTGTAATCTTTATTTGAGAACGTCCTGTGATTGCGACGACAAATTCTATAGATGCTTGAAAAAAATTCATTCAAAAACAGCATACCTATATTATTGCAGTGTTGTACTTTAATATTTACAATGCGAGGTGTTTTAAAAAGGACTACAAAATAACTCTTTGTGCAACATAGCGTTAAAAACTTATCATATTTTAAGCAGTTCATTACAATTAATTTATTTAATTTAAATTACTTTTAACTCCCTCATCCATGATTGAATAAAAACGAAATTATACAAGAGTACGAAGTTGTGTTTTTTGTATCGAGGAATTTATATTGTATTGAGTTTTTAATTTGAGTTAACAATTAAAATGATATTGAATTGCTACATATTGATCAAATCAAATCTATAATCATTTGGTTGTAGCCCACACTAAAGCCTTCCAACGCGCGGGTTGCGCTCAACTCAGCGCTCCTTTTTATTCCTTTCCCTCGTATTTAAAAGCATGTCAAGTTTTCACAGATATTGTGATTGCAGAATTTCCATTCCGTTTAGGAAATGCTACCTTTCATACAAATTCATATACGAGTAATCCCCTATATCCAGCATATCGCGGGTGGCCTTACCCGCGCATTCTCTACAAAACGTATTTGTGAGGATTTGAAGTGTTCAAAAGCATTTCGATATCTCAAGAGTATTGACATTGCGAAATCCTGTCCTTTCTTTCGGAAATGTCATCATTTCCCCTAATTCATAGGTAATTTGAACCCCCTACATCGGTATAAGTGTTTAGCTGAGACTGGAAAGTATTGGGCTAATTATTTGAAAGCATTTACTTATTACTTGTTGAGGAAATCTGACCTTACCTCTACACTACTGACTTGCGGGAGGCGCGGCCAGTGCACCGCGGAACTAGTTGGTTTCTATAGCTAAATTTATTTCAAAAGTGTGAGCCACGGTAAAAATATAGGTTATGTGGTAATACGGTATAGCTATTATAGTGTGGACTGATAAAAATAAAACAAAAGAAATCTAAATTCAGATATAATTTAAATCAAATTATTCAATTATAGTTAGGAACATCGAACCACTGATAGACAGGTTCCTTGGTGTCGTCTAGCTCGTATTCCAGACACTTGTTGCTCAAAATTCTATAAATTTAAAAATATTAGTAATTTGTTTTATCATCTTATTGAATGTTTAACAAGGAGGCGTCAATAAGATATACATACCCGGTTTGTATTTTCTTACAGGCCACGATGGGATGATCTTTTTTATAGCATTGAGTTCCTAAGTAATCAAAATATACTCCGCCGACGCCTCTTGACGTAGTTGTGTTAGCTTTGTGTAAGCAATCACGGAATTCCATATCACAGTGGCAATCTAAACTGAAAATTTATTTACAAACCTTAAATAAAATAAAATAATCGAACAACGTATGTATCTAGTATGTCTTCATGCAAGGTTCCAGTGTTGAGATGGCGCGTATGACAAATTCCAATTTAAACGTATAATTTATTCAAATCGTAGAACAAGGATGTTGTATGCTTCCTTCGACTTAAAGGAAGGAATTTCAACCAGCCTAACCACTGAATAGCCGGCCCGAAGACCCCCGTGGCTAAGGTCGATTAGTTGTATATATATATCGTTAGCAGTCTTAGCAGGAAAAGGTTTGTTAACAAGTTAAAGTGTGACGTCGTCGTTTGGATTATATCTGTACTCGTACGAGTATAATATTGTAGATGTCACTTTAATTGCATTTTGAAATAAAAATATGGAAAAAATATACCGAGTATAGGAAGCTCCATTTGTTAGGTTATGTTTAGAATCTCCAGCTGCTATGTAGTCTGGGCAGAGATCGTGGGCACGGCAACACTTGTCTGCTTCTACTTCTTTACCTAGGTCATCGTGGCTCTTCGCGTTATTTCCAGAACCACACCACTTGGTACCTTTAGAGTTAAGATTTTTAACAATAGTCTGGTTTATATAACCGCGAAAAACAAAGAAAATGATATCTACCAGGATATATGAAGCTTTCTTTTAATACGGGATCCTTTTCGCTAGCAGAGGGGCTTATAGTTTTCCATAGCGTCTTGGAATGGACACCGGGATTATTTTTCCAGCAAACAGCGTTTTCTACAGCAACAAAGAGAAATAAAAATTTTAACATTATAATTTTTTTTACTTTTCTAGCTAATCGAGTACTTTTAGCATAGGCAGTTTCGTCTTTTATATAAGTCATGAGTAATAAATATGCGGTCTCGCTTAGAGCGATAATAAGCATAGGCTAATTTATAATTAGGTTTATTTAAAACAAAATAATATATTAATAACCATATTTATAATTTCAGTCGATTGGTTAAATAAAAAAACATTTATTGACATTTGACATAAGATCGTAATATTGTAGAAATTATTAAGTATAAGTTAATTAATATAACCTATTTCAGGTGGTGGTTAATTTGCTTCCTGGAATGCAACACATGGTTATCCGCGTGTTGACAATAAAGGTAAAGGTGTAATTTTTTAATTTTTTTTATTAAGGACCCCTACGTACTAGCCGGGCACGCAGTCAGTCAGATATGTGACCGAGTAGCTAGGTAGCAGGGGGGTGTCGAAGTCTACCCTTTCTTAAAAACATTATTAACTAAGAGGGTTGGCTTCTTCATTGTTACATTTGCTTTTAATCTCACCAGATTTAGGTGTAATTAACATAGTGAATGTTTCATAATTATAACTTAATGTCCGACTCGTTTTATGGGTATTTCGTTGAAAATAATATTATCGCTAACACTTGCACCATCTAATGTATCCATATAAAAGAAATTATGAAGGCAAATATGATATATATATTTTTTAAAGAAAGTACTTATTAAGAATTCAATTAACTATTTTGTAATAAGGCAATGGGTAATCAATCATTATTTAAAATAATGAAGATAAAACAATATATACCAACTGACCTTCATCTGTATACTACTTCCGCTATTGATAAGACGATGGAACTGTCTAGCAAATTTATAAACTTTTGTTATATTCCGGGGACATATATATATATAATGATAGAATTTGTATATTATTTCTTCTATATAAATTTATTATGTAGATAAACACTATAGTAGCTTAATAAGCTGATGCGTGCGAATTTGCGCATTTGGAGAAATTATCCAACCTATTTTAAAAGTATTCCAGTCAGCCACTACTCGGTGTGGGTGAAAGTTCTTTGGGAATATGTATTCAAAGTCAAAAATCATTTATTCATATAGGTATACAGTTATGAACGTGAGGAAAAGAAATTTACATTAAATGCTTCTAATTTTATAGTTACTGCCAGTTCTCAAATCAAGGGCGTATAACGGAAGATGGTAATAAACTCTTCGCCACACTTTTTAATCGCCAACGTTTGTAAGGAGCTGTAACCATTACACCATGTTTCACATGTAGTGAATATTAAAAAGATAAATTAAAAAAAAAAATTTGTCTCAGATTGTCAAAAATCAGCAGGAGGCATGGTGAAATAGGAGCACGCACTTACATTCTCGTGGGAACAACGCGCAAATACATAGTCGAAATAACTAACATCACCGCATACACGAATTCAACTACGACCAGTCACAAGTAGGAGCCGTTCTCAAGTGTGACGCATGGCCAGCCATCAGCCCCTTATTAGATTGAAAGGTTTTTAAAGAAGAAGAATTTTTAAAGAACTACCCTTAAAATGTGTATTTTCACTTAAAATAAAGAGCTTCTCGATTCCTGGAACATTATAGGGGCCAGTGAGGATTTTGTAGGTTTCAATGAGATCTTCACTTAATCGTAGGCGATTATGAGGAAATCATCACTTGATCTTACTGATTCAGGAAGATTGCTCAGAGTGTTTTCAGATTCTCATCATTGTTTTTTCCTAAACTCTGAGCTCTGACCATTTTCGTGGCTTCTCTTTGAGCCCGTTCAAACATATTATCCATATATATCCATAATGCTGTATGCGTACTCTAATGGTAGCCTAATGTAACATTTATTCATCTTTAAGAATGAACCTAATGTGAGACATTTGTCAATTGAGGTAAAGATGAAATTAAAGTAGTAAATATATCATAATCATTGCATTCCAAGCCATTAATAACAAAAATATAATAACGATAACAATGATAGTAATAATTCTATTACAATTAATGAAATGCTGTAATACTTTTAGTAGTAATAAGGTATAATGAAATAATTGTATTAATTGTATTCATGTCTATAATAATAAAAGCCTTTTGTTAAACTTATTTACCCAATTTCTGTAAAGTTGCATATAGTAGATTATTTTTCGAAAAATAAAGTTATAAAGAAGTTTCACTTCTTACGTGTGTACACAAGTACACGCACACATTTTTTTGATTTACTATTTTGTAATTAAACAATGGGTAATTAATAATTAATTAAAATAATAAAAATATCTTATCTAACATTTTTTTTCGTATTTTAAGGAAAGGTACTATATATACCTATTGATAAGTAATAACTAACACTAATAAATTATTTAAACGATCAATAGACCACATTTGCGGCTGGGGAGGTCTTTGAGAAGTCGATTCAAAACTTCTCTTGGTACACTTTTGCACTGGTTTGACACCCTTTTCGCAAAAATGAACCTGATAATAGGACACTCCCAACCAGATAATGGTCGGGTCTGATGATGGATGATGTCCATGTTGCACCCTCGGAACTTTATTTCCAGCTTCTTCAGAGCTCCTAGCGTACACACTATAATTATGTTTATTGTACTTCTCTTCATATCGATTTTTTTTCGTCCGTAAAGAGGATATCAGTGTCGGTTTTTCGCGTAGGTTTAACACCAACCGCTATCTCTTAAGCCTAATTACTTTTAGACGAGGATTAAGTAAGTGCCCACTCTTTTTTTTTTGTATGCTCGTAGACCGAGATTATTTCATTCATTTAAACTGTAGGAAACTACGGACACCCATCTGCAAAGCCATCATTTTCTGTGGTAACGAATGTAAAATTCGGGGTTATGGGGGAATGGGAGGGTGAAGGAGGGGTATATTTATCACCCTCCACCACTTTCACGATCCGGAAGCAGTTATTAAAAAAAATAGAACATCCCAAAAAAATATTATGTAATCAAACCTAACCAAACCAAACCCTAACCCGGATTTTTTGTTTTGTTTTTTTTTTATCAAACTCCACGTCATGACCACTTCTGCGGTACAGAGGTGACGATCGACAACGGGCCCATCGTCCTCAAAGGCATCCACATAAGCCGAACTTGTAGAGGGTCCAGGTTCTGAATCACATCCACGTCCACTATTTCCAACGTCATCACAAGAGATCTTAAAATTATCGCGAGAAATCAGTATCCAGTATGTATGCCAAGGTCTAAAGAAAAGCAATGCAAAGTCCAAAATAAAGCCAAGTTAAAAAAATCCGAATAAAACTAACACAGAAACACATTCATGTAAACTTGAAACTATTGGATTTAATTTCTTTAATTAATGGGGATGTGAAAAAATAACCGATTATGGAAATAATCAATTAAAATCGATTTAGTATTAAAAATCAATCTGCCACTTCCCGACATTATGTCTAGTTTTTTATAACCCGGACACTCGAATTATTAGGGATATTTGATATACATCGATGTTTACATTGTGATCCGATGGTTTAAAGAGGTAGAGGTAGAGTTATCATCTCCAACCACTTTGACACGCCGGAAACAGTTATTTAAATAAAATATTAACTTCGAAATGGCGGTTTGCTTTTCCATAATTCATAGGGATTTCACCCAACAAATTAGGTTAACCTAAATCTTGATTATTTTAAAACTATAAAATTCAAAAATTAAGAAATAATCGATAAATATTTGATTTTTCACGCTACAAAGATGATTAATTAAAAATCTATTTTTTATGCAGAATGTCACATCTCTACTAACCAATAGAAAAGTAAAAAATGTATGGTTTGTTTACAAATTTAAAATATTTTTTTTAATACTTAGACGCAACTCCGGCAGCGAAAATCACTTGGAGATGTTCCAATCAAGGTCCCCCAACACAACTACATATTCAGAATCATCAATTAAAATGAAATTAATGAAATCATGAAATTAAAAATCCAACCCTCTTCTGTTTTCCGACAGGATTTCTTACTATCCGCGCCTTGATAGCTTTGATTACTGCTGGTTTTCTTGCGGAGCGTGGCCGGCCAGTTCTTTTCTTGTCCTGAACACTGAAGACTTCATTGAACGGTACGGTACCTATGAATAATACGGTACACAAGCCTAAGCGTTATATTCAAATTTGTGAGCAAATTGAAATTGGTACTCGGCAAATGCCCATAGCTCTGCAACGCAATAACAGCTATTCGGTTTTCTTTCAATATCCGCTGTATCGTGAAAAATTACGGAAAGTAAATGTTTTACAATTCAAAATTTAAAAATAATGTGCCACTGCCATAACTTTTGGACGTACCTTATGTCAAGATTATGTTTTTGCATCACTGTTTTGTAGAAGTAGTTTAGATTTACGTTCTGTGCCGAACGCATTTAGTCGATTTTTAAATTACATACAAAGAAGCCGTCAATTTTTTTTATGGCCCGCACGGTTTGTGCATTGTGGCCCAGGGTAAAAACAGGGAAACGGGAAAAAAAAATTAAGAATGGAAATTAAATCTAAAAAATAAAAGATCAATTCTTATAGAGCTACATAAAAAAGGAGTGTAAGACAAGATATTTACATAAATTTACTTTCATATTGTCTACATTTTTATATCATTACTTAAGATAAAAGCTGCTAAAAGTTTATATACATGTGGGTCTAATGTTGCAAGTAAACAGGATATGGATGAAGGGAAAGGAATTTGAAGGGAAATGAGACCTTCGAGAAGAGCCGACCGGTCGCGTCGAGAACAAACAAACATGATGTGGTTCAAATCAGCTTCTGCATATCCGCATTCGCACGTAGGGCTGTCTATAATATTAATCTTAGCAAGATGAGCTGGGGTGCAGACGTGTCCCAGTCGCATACGAGACAATATTGTTGTAACTCTTTTTCCGAATCTCAGACTCCAAAACCAGGGCTTAATGGGTATAGAAGGTTGAATAGTACGATAATGGCGACTATCTTGGGCCCAGGATTCAGTCCACGAATTCCTGAGATAAATCCCGGAAAGAGCCATCAAGTCATGCGCATAATTTCTAAAAATATCCACATCTCCACTCTCCACCACCTCATTGGCTATACGATCGGCTTTCTCATTTCCAGATATTCCACTGTGACCAGGAACCCATGCAAACGATACGGAATAGTTTTCTTTTAAACATTTCAATAGCAGGTTTCTAATTTCAGAAATAACAGGGAATTGATAATGTGAGCCAAACGGGAACCGGGCTAGGGCATTTAAAGAACTCAGTGAGTCTGTAAAAATTACAGTTTTTTGAAGTTTTAGTAGAAGGATGTATTCTATGGGCTTAACTAGGCCTATACATTCGCCAGTGAACACGGAGGTTTCAGGAGGGAGTTTAGTTTTTTGAACAATATTGTAATTAGAGTGCACTACACCAACACCTACACAGCCTTCTTTGGAACGCTTAGATGCATCTGTAAATATTCGATGCCATCGTGGCCACTTGGTGTCAACAATATAGTTAAATGTTAACTTTTGGTTTTGCTCTATTTTCACAAGACCCGTGCTAGTATGTATATCAGGAGAGATTACAAGGGAATCGTAACTATATTTGAACAACGGATTAGAAGTTGCTTGGTGAGTAGGAGCCTCAAGAGAAGTAAATCTTCTGTCACTTAAACCAAAAACGGTGGGCGTTTGTTTTTCCAATAACTAAAAGTGGGGATTATAGATGTTAGGCAAGTCAGTTTAGGTGTTAGAATATGGTTACTGAATTGGACACAACGAAATAGGAATTTATCAGACAGGAATTGCTGTCGTAAGTTTAATGGAGGCTCTACACATTCGGCTCTCATACAGGTGATTGGGCTTGACTTCATAGCTCCCAGGACTATTCTCATTGCTTTTGCCTGAATGCTATCTAATTTTTTAAAAGCAGAAGGATTGCCTGGTTCCAACAGGAAAGTACCGTAATCCATTACACTTCTGATTATGGCGTTATAAATCAGTTTTAAGGAGTGTGTGTGTGTATTCACAGTGGAATACACCGGTAAGCTTGGAATCTAGAACTACTCCCAAGAACTTGACGTCATTAGTCGAGGGAATCAAAACATTATTGAACTTTACCTGGACCGGGGGAGGCCTACGCATTCTGGAAAACAACACAACCTTACTCTTCGATACAGATAAGTCTAAACTATTCGAATTTAACCATAATTTTAAAAATGAGAGGGAAGATGTTAGAGCTTGGCAATTTTTTTCAATCGATTTGCCATATTTGTATATAAGGAGATCGTCTGCATATTGTAGTACGTTAGCTGATTCCTGCAATGATGATTCTAAATCGTACGTATAGATGTTATAAAGGAAAGGACTGAGTACAGAACCCTGTGGTAATCCTTTCCATACAGTCCGAGATAGTTTGACATCTTCAATAAATAAATTAATGTATCTTTCACTGAGCATATTGATAATAAAGTTTGATAGAATCGGTGGCACATTTAAGCAAAGCATTTTTTCCCTAAGAACCGATATAAGAACATTGTCATAAGCTGAGCTTATGTCTAAGAAAGTAGCTATTACTGACTCGTTCTTTGAAAAAGCTAATCTTATGTCCGTAGTGAATATTGCTAAGCTATCCATTGTACTTCTACCTTTCCTAAAACCGAATTGGGACGTTGCTAATAGATTTTTACTCTCTAAAAACCATTCCAAACGGAATTTTACTAGGTGTTCTGCAGTTTTCATTAAAACAGAAGAAAGGACAATAGGTCTGTAAGAAGAAGGATCATCGGCTGGTTTATTCTCTTAAAATAGGGATAATAGATTGAGTGATCCAAGACTTGGGGATGCACCCAGAAACCATAATAGAATTTATAATATTTAAGTACAGCATCAGCACACGATCCGAAAGGTTTTTCAAAAAAGAGTATGGAATCTCATCTTCTCCTGGAGTATAATCTTTTACGTTATTAAGTACACCTTTAAGTTCGGTCAAAGAAAAAGGAGCGTTTAATCCAGTTAGGTCATCAGAAATATAAGCAGGAATAGATAATGGAGGAAATCCCTTTTCCGGTACAGAAGGGGGAGCAAGATGATCCATGAACTGATCAGCTAGGGTGAGCGGTAATTTAGAAGAGTGAGAATTATTGTAGACAGATCTAAATTTACGAATATTACGCCAGACCTCTGATGGGCTGACGTCTGGACTAATGGAGGCACAAAATGATTGCCAACCATCGTATTTCTTTTTCTTAAACATTTTTTTAGCACTACGAGCAGATTCTAAATATAACTCGAAATTTTCTTCTGACATGTCCTCACAGTAATTTTTTTCAGCCTGTTTTCTTGATTTTATTGCAGCTGTACATTCATGATCCCACCAGGGAGGCGAAGGAATTTGCGATCGGAACTTAGTTTTAACTTAGAAAGTGGTCACTACCATACGAAGATGTAAGAGGGTGCCAGTCCAAAGTTGAAGCTAAATCAGGCGAACATAAAGAAAGATCAGGCGCACTTACACCTTCACTTGGTCCAGTAACACGAGTTGGCAGCCCAGTGTTTAAAATGCAGATACAATGAGAATCTATAATATCTAATAATTGATCTCCATAATAGTTGGAAGAAGTGCTTCCCCAGGATTGATGTTGGCAATTAAAATCACCTAGGACTAAGAATGGTTTTGGAAGGATGGGGAACAGTTGATTGAGATAAGAAAAAATATTTACATTGGGACGAGAAAAATAAATAGACACTATACAAATTTTATGTACAATAGCAGCAATGACTGACAAGTCATCACCGAATGAGGGGAGTGGAAATAAGCTATAAGGGAGATTATTTTTGATGACTAAGGCAACACCGCCATAGCCGTCAGGACTGTCCTGTCAGAGAATAACATAGCCTGGAATCCGAAATTTCAGTTCCGGGCGAAGCTATGTTTCAGACAGAGTTGAGACAAATGGTTCAAATTTATTATGCAAATGGATTAAATCATTTTTATTGCAGATGGCGCTTCTGCAATTCCACTGGATTATTTGTTCGCGTTCGTGACGCATAAGAGGATTTTAATTGAGCTAAGGAAGCAATAGTTGGGCGGCGTTGTTCGGTTATATTGTTGTCAGAGTTAGAAATGGTTTTTGTTTCAGTCAAAAGTTGGAATACATCGGAGATTGAGAACATAGTTTCATTATTGTTAAGGTTACTGTTTATTAAAGCGACCCCGTTACAAGAAGCTGGAGCATCGTAGTCCTTTATCAAATTGAAGTGTTCTGTTTTGTTATACCACAATCGTTTTGGTCTGGGGGATGTTGATTTAGCAAGTATTGTTTTCTTATAAGATCTACTATACGACGGAATCGAGGGAGGGGAAGGCGATACAGGTGGCACAGGAGAATTAGGAGTATTCTGCATGTTCGATAACTTAACTATATAAAAAGATTTTGAAACAGGATCATGCACTTTATTTGCTTCTGCGTAAGATACACTTCTTTGAGCCATATATAATTTAATTTTAGTCTGCCTTTCGTATTCTGGACACTTCCTGTTTGTTGCAAAGTGTAGACCAGAACACAGACAGCAAGACGCGGCATCATCTTGTATGTTGCACGTGTCCCCTGTGTGGCCTTGGCCACACTTGTAACAACGGGGCCGAGAGTTACAATTAGATTTAGTATGACCAAATCGGCAACAAGAATAGCACTGAATAGTAGGGTAAGAGTAAAGTTCCACGGGCAGAGCATTGTAGCAGACAAATACATGTTTAGGAAGGGTTTGACCATCAAAAGTTATGACAATAGTCTGTGATGGTTTCCACTCAGGAGGGCTGCTGTTACGCACTTTATAACCTCTGCTGCCTATAGGCAGAGATATATTGTCTAATATTTCTTCAGGCGACCATTCCGCGGGAACACCTCGCACCAGGCCCATTCGGGTCACATTAAATGAGGGAATAAAAGCTTTGTAGTTATTTCTTGTCAGGCAAGGGTTATTAATGAATTCGTTTGCACATTTGTGGTCTGAGAATGATATGGAAATGCGGTTTCTGTCTATCCTTTTGATGCTACCATTAATAATATTTTTAAAAGAATTTTTTGGAGAAAATAGCCAAATTGGACGGGGTGCAGGGAAGCGACGCTCGTATCTGAAGAAACTTTTTGCGCATGAACTACAAATGGCCCTATGGTGGGAATTTCAATTTCCGGTATTTGGCACGAACAATCGGAGTCATTTTGTTTGTTCCGACGCTTCGGATCGAATCTTCGTTTCCTTTTGTTGCAGTGTTTGCAAATTTTTCCTAGACGCATTCTTTTTCGGTCACTCCGTTGATCCATATCTGTATCTACACTGGACTCGTCCAATTTAGAAAATATATTATCTACTATAATACCATTTTTTCGCCTGACTCCAGGCCTTGAGGAAAAAGTATAAAAACTTACCAGATACTGTAGAATATATACACAAATTAATAAACAAAACAATTAAATTAAACTAATACATATATATACAAACTGATCTTTTATACAAGTTAAATTAAATTTAAAAATTTCACTAGAAAAAACACTCCCGCCAAGACCAACGTTTCCCGCGCTTTTTTTCAAGCCGTCAATTGCAATTATCGATTAGTACACAACCGAACAGGGTTCAAAGATTCCGCTGCTCATATTTCATAGGAAACATAAAAAATATTAAAAGCTACATTAGTTGCATCAAATATTTTTTAGGATTGCGTAGAATAAAAAACATATCACTTGGTATAAATCGAAATAAATAAAATGTTCTCTCAAATTTTACTGCTACGATTATTAAGTACAAAACTATATTCATAATCAATAAACCTTCAAAAAACACTTCTATATTAGGTAAGAAAGTTTATTTTAGAAGCCTAAGCTATGGCGCTTTACGCCTGCTTTTATAGCATAGCAATAGTGAAGCCTCAATGTTGTTCAATTGCTCAACTTGCTCACAGATAAATCTAATAATTAATAAGCCATCAACAAATGACATCACTCAACAATTGCTTGACAGTTGACGATAGGATTACAGATGTCGTTGTCAAAAGTTGTCGCAGAATTTTAATGTACTGTTTATCATTTAATCTTTAATGTTTTACAACAAAAGCAAAAATGTATTAATTTCTAATTATAACTTAAACGTTATACACACTGCAGTTGAAATTGAAAACTTAAACATTGCTTTTCAAAATGGAGAATCTGAGAAATATATGGAAGCCAGAGTGTAAGCAATGCAGTATATACAATTATTATGAATTGTGAAAGAACAAGTAAAGTGAAAGTACCCTGTTTAATGTTTTGTTATTTTGTATATTTTCAGTATATCGTATTCAAATGGAAGCTCCACAGCCAAAGCGTATCATTTGTGAGAAGTACCCTGACCGACCAGAGTTCTATGGTAAGGAATATCATGGTATCATGGGACACAAGGAAGCAACATATATTTTGGAAGACGAACCCAATGGTGCTTTCCTTATACGAAAAGGCAATGAATTTAATGATTTTTATACACTCACTTGGAGGTAACATTATGAGCTTCTACCACTGTATGAACTTACATTAAAAAAATTTACTATTAATGTGTGTTAAATTGATTTGCAGATTTAATGATAAGATACATCATTATAAGTTATACTATGATGGAAGCCACTATATTAGAGACAAACGATATGAAACAATTTATGATTTAGTTGCTGATGGGCTTATTACATGTCACATGGAATTGAAAGCTCATCACATTCTTGAAATGATAAATTCAAATGCTAATTATACTGAAAGTCCTTATGTCACATTAAACAGAAAAAAGTTAAAAACATTATCACAAATGCATCAGTAAGTACAAACAACATTATAAATGGTAATTTCATAGTTATATTATTACATCTTAAACTGCTAAACTAAATTGAATGCCACTATGTATAAATTAATTGACCCTTCATATAATAATTCAATAATAGTATAGTAAAAGTGATCACTAATCATGTTATTAAAGAGTTCATATCATAAACTTCACTATTTGCTTATAATCTCTTTTCTACAATATGTCATAAACTATGATATAAATTAAACATTGATTTATTATACTTTAACATTGTGCCATAGGATTCATTTTTTATTTGACTGACTAACCTATTACTACAGGGAATCAAACAGATCTAGTCCCATAATACAAACAACTGAAAAATTAACAACAGAGCTGATAATCAAGCCACTATTCAACTTGACACCAACATTAGAGGATCCACCACCATTATATAAATATTCCAAGTCACATAGCTTTAAAGTACATACATTCAAAGGGCTTAATTGGTGTGAATTTTGTGCAAATTTTTTGTGGGGCTTTACTGCCCAGGGTGTAAAATGTGAAGGTAAAGTGTTATTTTACTAAATACTGATTTTTCGATTTTATAATAAAAGGCATGTTTAACCCAAGCAAAATCAAATATTTGATGTAATAAATTTGGAAACAGTCTTTTATAAAAATTAAAACAGAATCAAAGTCTTTTATAAAAAGCAAATGCATTCTAAGGATTTATATTTCACTTTCAGATTGTGGATTTATAGCACATTTAAAATGTTCGGAACGAGTTCCAAGTCATTGTGTTCCAGATTTAAAGAAACTCAGAGGTGTATTTGGAATAGATTTGACAACATTACTCAATGCTCATTCAAGTACTTTACCATTTGTTGTAAAGAAATGTGTTAATGAGATTGAAAGTAGAGGGATAGATTCAGAGGGTATTTATCGAGTATCAGGCTTTGCAGATGAGATTGAAGCACTGAAATTAGCTTTTGATAAAGGTAGGTATTTTTTTTAAATGTAAAAGAATTGTTATATATGTAAAATTTGCATAAGCAATGGATTATTAAAACAAATGAATATATATATATGACTATTATAAAATATATCTAACTAAAAATAACATTGATATTAATGGCATCGAAATATTATAGCTTTAAATTTTAAGCTTAAATTTTTTTTGCACATGTTTAAAAAATATTGTGATATTTTATTAGATGGTGAGGCAGCTGATTTAAGTGTATACAGTAATATAAATGTTATTGCTGGAACACTCAAATTGTACTTACGACTTTTACCGGTTCCTCTTATCACTTATGAAGTCCATCCTAAACTTATTACTGCAATTCGTAAGTATATACATAATTATAAAAATTTAGTCTTCTTTATAACGAGTGTTTTCTTTTGGACTATGAAATTAGTGGACATATGGAACCCTTTAGATCCTATTTATTTATTTTAAAAAAGGCACACTAACAAAACCCATACAAACACTTACAGAGAAGAGAAAATAAAAATAAACAAGAATAAACTAAATTAAGAATTACAAATATGCAATTTAAAAGTTTAAAATATTTCTACTTTGCAATTGTTATTATTGGTGATGGAACACCATCAGCACCTGCAGCATCTTACGCCTGAAGACATGGAGACTGTAAAAAAAATGCATCAGCTTTGTTTACTAAAGATAAAGATCTGTTTAGAAGCCTGCATGAATGTAAAAACTGATGTGTTTCTATATTTCATCTCCAAAGGAAATGTACTTGATTTAAAACATTTGGTAAATTTACCAAGCTATTTATCCTGTATGTGTGCAGTTGGCCAAATTTTAAAATATAATTGCCTGTTGTAGCTTTGCTTTTAGTTTTCATGCCTAATATTTAAAGTCTATCTTCTGTAACTAATGTAAAAAATTATCCTTGATACCAAATAATTTCTATTACTTTAAGAAATGAAGAAAACACCGACTATTCAAATATCAGCGTTACGAGAATGTCTGGATTCTTTGCCATCTGCACATTTTAACTGCTTGCAGTACATGGTCCAGCATTTACATAGGTGAGTGAGAACCTATAAGGATTACATTCATAGTTAAAAGTAGTCTGTGATTTTTAAAGGATTTACATATAGTAGATTTGATTTTGTATTTATTTATTACTATACATATATGTATATAATTTTTCTATATTACTCTCAACTGAGCCATTTATGTTTTATCATTATTAATAGTATTTACAAATTATTATTTTACAGAGTATCTCAACATGCAGAAGTAAATAAGATGTCAGCACACAACCTAAGCACAGTATTTGCTCCAACTTTGGTTGCAACACCCCCTGCAATCACTGACCTGTCTTTTGAAATCCGAGCGCTCCAAGCCCTTATTGAGTATTGCCCACAAATATATTATAACAATAAATAATCTCATAATCATTGTTATCATCTTTGACCCCAAAAATTTATTGTTTATTTTACATTGGAACTAGATCTTCCAAGTTGCCAAAGTATTTTGACTTTAGTATTCACTTCTGTATTATTGAGTAAGAATTTTAGGCTTATTTTACAATTTACTATTACTAAAATATATCAGTACTATATAAGCATTTAAATAATAGAAAATTAAGTATCACAAGAATTGTGCAATAACATGGAAAACTTCATACAAAGTATAAATCTAAAAATATTTCATATTATATTTTTACCTGTTTACTTTGTTATTGTTTCTTAAATGAGCATAAAAATTGATTTGTGTCCATTAATTTATTCCAAGTATACCATACATTTGTATAGAAAATAAAACCATGTATTCATATGGAAATTTTTATTGTTACCTTTTCTTTCGCTTTTGAGGTATGTCTTCTAAAATATCATTTTGTTGAAATTTTTTTAGATCTGCACAAAACAGCACCTGTAAATAATAGTAAAATCTACTTATACATACTATAAAAAGGAGAATTTTGTCTATTTTAACTAGGGATGCATCCGATACCGATGCCGATACAATGATACTTTTCAAATTTCCACATTTGATAATTAAACAGCAATATGTTTTGCTATCCAGAATATATGGCTTTTCTATGAGTTCCGTCGCAACTGAGAGATTATTTTCCACTGCTGGTCTTATAGATGTCGCAGTAAAGTAATTAAATCAGAGAGTTAATTGAATCTCTAGACACTTAATTCAAAATCGATATTCAATCAAGTCGCTAAAGTTCCGTCAGACAAGTGAGTGAATGAAACGTTTAACAAGATTCCTAATTATTCCTAGGCAAGACCAACCTAACCAATTACAATAAAACAAAACACGGAATTTACATGAGCTCAGTTCTTCACGATCAAACCGAAATAATGAAAAATGAAATAATCATGACGGAGTCTTGTTTTACATTGTTAATCAACGCGCTGGCTTTCGGTCAGACAGATAGTTAAACAAAATGCTAGCGACTTGATTGAATATCGACATTTAATTAATTGTCTAGATATTCAGTTAACTCTCTGATTTAACTACTTTACTGCGACATACATACAGACTTGCGTAATTGACTTTCTCCCCAAAACATGAGAGTGCTGTGTTCTTTAAACAAAAATCTTATCAATGTTAAATTTAATTATTAACAGTTATTTATTTTACTTTAAATTAATTCTTATATTTAATTAACTAAACCTTTAATCTTATTCAAATTTTGTGACTTTAGATTTTTTAATTTAAATTCACTAAGCGTTGGTTTCTGTATCAACAATATTTCTATAAGAGTATCGGTATTGTATCGGCAAAAGGGAGTATCAATGTATCCCTATTTTTAACTGATAAACTCAAAAACCACTGGACCAAATTCAAAATTTCTTTCACCATTAAAAAGCTATATTATTCATTACTAAATAATTAATCTTCAAGTAAATTTCTGCATTATCTACTTAAGATTTTATACTGTATAAGATTTTTAAATAATTATGGAAACAAAAAGGTGCAACATTACCGTGTGTGCCCAGCCAGCCATATCTCCATATAAATTTCTAAAGTGATCGCCAATTTCTGTGTACATTTTTTCAGTAACACTTTTCTTACCCCTCAAATGTGGGAGATAGTTTTCAGCAGCTATTTGGAAAACATGTGTATCAACTGGCAGTGCATCTAAATGATTTAATGACATTAAACAAATGCAATCAGCAACCTGAAAAGCAAATTAAAATATAACTATCAAGTATTTCATTGTGTATTGGTATCATAATATCAAGTACAAGTAAGTAAGAAACAAAGTATTTTTAGGATATTCTTTACCTTAGGTCCGATTCCACATAGCTTCATAAGCTCTGTTCTAGCATCCTTATACATCTTTACCCGTAAACCCTTAAACCATTCTTCACCACCCCATTCAACTATTTGATCAGCTGATTTCTTAATAAATTTAGCTCTATATCCAAATCCTAGTTCTCGAAGTTGTGACTCAACCTAGATTGTTATTATAATTTAATTAATGCTATTTCAAAATACTTATTCAAAAAAATAAATAAATGTCAAAAATCAATTTCATTATTGTTACCTTTGGCTGTGCTAATTTATCTACATCAGGAAAGGAATAATATGATATGTCATTGACTTCACAAATTTTCTCACCATAATGTGTACATAACTTTTCTACCATACTCGATATCCTGAAACAGTTTAGGATATACTATAATTCTATTATAATAACAGTGTATTATAACACTATTGACATTTAATTTACCTTGATATATGGTTATTTTGGCTACAAATAAAAGAAAAAAGATTTTCTACTGGCTCTTGAGCTAACATTCTAATCCCATAAAACTGTACACAAGCTGATTTGAACAAGTCATCCTTTTCTGACCATGTTTTATAATAGTTACTCAAATCAACATCAAGACGGAAATAATTTTGTAACAAGTTCTTGTAAACATCCACATGCTTGCCTCCTTCCGTATCAGATTTTTTTAATAATGATCCAAGAACTATGTACTTCAAACAATCATCTTCCTCTTGGAGTCTCCATACAGTTTTGGCGAAAATACCAGTCCATATATTTTCATGGCTATCAAACGTCCATCTGGAAAATAGTGAGACTTTAGGATTTAAAATGTTGAGTCCTAAATTATAAATGTAAAATATTAGCAGGTGAGTTTACATAGAAACTTTACCTAAAACTTTGGCCTCCGTTTAAAGTACCGATCAGTTGAAGCTCACGACTTTTAATAGGAATTTTATTCCACGACATTGGATTTTATTTCGTAAGGACTATGTTAAATTATGTTACCAAATACAGAACTAGACAAGACTATTTTATGATACTTCACAAATAACCCCTATAACATTGGCAATAGTTAATTAAAAAATTATGTAAACAAACAGACGCTTAACAGCGAAGGCGCGCCAAAAGTGAAAACGCCGCAGGGACGCAGCGAAGTAGACACTTGACAATTACTGAAGAGTAAATTGACGTACGTCAAAATGACTAAAACTAATTGTATCAGGGTTGCAGGCCAAGAAAGGGAAAAAAAATAATTGTATCAGGGGGCTTAGTCTAGATGCCTTAACAATACTCGTAGTGTACATACGTATGTAGAAAGACGAAAACTAAATTTGTATTAAAATTACAGTTCGTGTCGAAAAATTATCAGGTCAAACAACATCATACAATGTTAGAAAAGATAATCGGCGTGGCTGTTATGCGTGAAACTTATATAATTCTTATATTATATTAGTTTTCATAACCGCCTTCTATATTTGACTTGAGTTTTAATGATTGATCCGGCGCTATCTACGCACACACTAATTGTACGTAGTTAGTCACAAAGATCTGGCGCATTATTTTTAAATTTCGAACATGATTTTATTAAAAAATTATTACATTCTATTTTTGATTGTTTGACTATTGTTTTAAAACAGAAAACAATCACTTTCCGTAATTTTTGCTATGGAGTGGCCATTGAAAATTGCACCGCTGTGGGCAAGCGCCGAGTACCACTTTCAAATTGCTCAAAATTTTGAATATAACGCTTAGGTTTGTGTCTACGGTACACATAGTACTGTACTGATAGGTACAGTGAAGTCTCCAGTGTTGAGGACAAGAAAAGAACTGGCCGGCGACGGCCCACGCTCCGTAAGATCACCAGCAGTAATCAAAGCTATCAAGACGCGGATAGCAAGAAATCCTGTGCGAAAACACAAGTTGATGGCTTTGCAGATGGGTGTCAGTAGGAAAACAGTAAAAAAGGTTTTTAATGAAGATTTGGTCTACGAGCATACAAAAAAATGAGTGGACACTTACTTAATGCTCGTCTAAAAGCAATCAGGCTTAAAAGATCGCGAGCGAAAAAACCGACACCGTGATATCCTCTTTATGGACGAAAAATATTTCGATGTCTGGTTGAGAGTGTCCTATTACGGGCCAACTGAGTTTGATTTGTGCGAAAAGGGGTAAAACCAGTGCAAAAATGTACCAAGAGACGGGACATTACTTCATGCTTCAGCAGGACTCTGCGCTTGCACACAAAGCAAGACCACTCAAGCCTGGTTTGAGCGTCAAAACATCGAGTTAATTAGATATGAGGATTAGCCTTCCTCCAGTCCGGACCTTAATCCTTTGAACTATAAAATTTGACAGGTCTAAGAGAGGAAGGTCTGTAATAAACCCCATAAAAATTTGGCGAGTCTGAAGTCATCTTAAAAAATTAATGTACTATAAATTGATATATCACTCATTAAAAACTGATCAGTACTTTTGTTTGTAACACTATTTCCATTTATGACAGAACTTTGGGACCGACTAGATATATGGCGAGAGAACGTTGAGGTATTTGCTACCGCGGCTAAAAAATGGTCTACCCAATCAGATATTACATAGCCTAACGCTAACCAACATAGACAGTAAATTAAAAAACTACTTTTATATGCATTTATCGCGCTCCTAATAGTAGGGGAGCCCACGATGCTAAATGGGTATTTACTCGAGCGTCATAGAGACCTATTGGGTTGTCAAGCTTAGCTGTGCCATGGACATACTCAAGCGCGTCAGATATTGATAGCATCTATTTCCTACGTATTTTAATATATACGATATTCTAAAATATTTATACATTTTTTTAATGTTTCTAATGTAAATTTTATTGATTTTTGCTAAGTAGTTTCACCACAAAATACACACATTATGTTAATATTTTTAACGAATATAGGCATCATGCAGCCGCATTTGTTAAACTTTATCGACGAATATTTCTTACTTCGGTTTGTTGAAATCTTCAGATTACATATATATTTTTCGTCGACCTTGAATTATTTCCTTCAAAATAAAAAAAAATCAGCCACTCTCGAGAATGTCGAGATGACGATTTTTTTACAACTTTGCAGCCCTTCCCTTTCTTTACATTACTTGCAAATTGTCAGATTAGTGACATATACACTTTTTAGCACGTAATTAACTTGCCCTACTTTAATCTGACGCGCTCGAGAATATCTGATGTTTTTTTACTAATCTGATCCTTTATCCGTGACGGGCGGCCATACAGGTATATGAGCTCATATTTGGTGTAGGTACTTCACTGATTACAAGGTATCCCCCTGTATATTAATCTGCCACACTAGTAAATCCCCTACTATAAACTAGATTGCTGTGCTGTGTATTGTGTAACCATAGCAATCTTGTTTAGGAGGGCGACAATACATTAATACATAGCACAGCGGTTTTCTAATGCAACAATTATTTTTTATTTTTTAACATACTGTAATATAATATAATTATATTATTTGGTAAAATAAAGAAGAAAATAATAATAATAAGTCCGTTTTAGTAGATACCAAGTATTCATCGCATAACTAAACTGATTCGACAAATCAAAAAGTAGACTTTCACGAAGAATGTTATGCATACTTCATAAAAACAGTGCAACATAATGAATCTGATTTCCTTTAAATTTACTTGATAAAATAGAAATAAATAAAAATAACGCTATCTTTAATAAATAATCATTTATTAATATTATATATTCTTATACAAATAAAATGGCAAGCCTTTTGTATCAATATCTTATTAATTAGTTAATTACTAGTTTATTTAGACATTTTGTCTTTAATCCATGGAAGATATTGAGCAGCATCAGTAAACACTACATATTCGTTAAGATCACAAGTGGCATCTCCATTCTGTGACAGGAGGGCTAACGATACAACACCACGTAACTTCCAGCGGCCATTGTCCAAGATATAAAGGCCACCACCAGAATCTCCTAAACAAGGCCCGGATCCTTTCTTATCACCTGAAATAAAAATCACAGAAAATTATAACATCGATTAAATTTTACGTGATAACAGTGTTGGCCTCTGGGTGCGACTCTCATCCCTGAGGTAGTAGGTTCGATGTTCCTGTACACCAATAGACTTTCTTTCTATGTGCGCATTTAACATTCACTCAAACGGTCAAGGAAAACGTGAGAAAACCGGCTTGCCTTAGACACAAAAAGTCGACGGCCTTTGTCAGGCACAGAAGGCTGATCACCGCGTTTCCTATTAGATTGACCATGATTCAGATACAAAAATCTGGGGTCCAGACTTAAAAAGGTTGCAACGCCACTGATTTATTTCACTTGTATAGTTATTACTTTGTATAAATAATTTTTTTTACGAATTTAAGATTTTGTAATTTTGTATAGTTGAAGTAGTTGTATGTAAATAGATGTATCTAAAGATATCCGTAGAATTTTTGCCAGCATCAAATAGGTCAATTTATTTTATTGATAACATACCTGCACATAGAGTTTTCTGTGATGTCAATCTGTGGAACTCAGGTTTACTGGCTCGACACTCCTTTGTGCTTACAACTGGGATACGGACCATAAGAGGCTCGCCAGTACCTCCAGCGCCTTGTTCATTCGCTCCCCAACCAGTCACCTAGTGACAATTCACAAGATAATTACTTATGCTATACGTGGTATACGTATGAACGTACGAATCTAATGAACATGTTATTTATGAGGCAAAGAGGTAGACTTAGTAGTTAAAGTATATGACCATCAATCCTGAGCTCATATGGTATATGGAAAGATTATATAGAGATACGTCTGACGTCAAGAGTTATAAAGGGTTGTTGCACTATTACAGAATATACAAGAGTTGTTTAAGGGGTTAATATTTTGAAATACGTCGTAATTATTGGAGGTTCCGAGTGAGAAGGGGGGGGGGCAGGAGGAGTAGGCCTATTCTATACTATATTACGTTGAAAACGGTATTCTTATTTTGAACGTTGTTAAAATGTTAGAAATGAAAAATATTGCACTGTTGCATTTTGTGACTTTTCAATGTACATTTACTCCAAAAACCTTTTCATAATGAAATAATATTAATCCTTGTCAGACCATGACCAAGCGCTATGAGTTTAATTACACACTCAAGACTAAACCTATTTGAATTGAAGCTGAAATTTCTTATTATACACAGGGGTTTAGTCAATATGCCGTAACAGTAGTGTATGTAGAAAGTAGAAAACCTTTGTATGAAAATGACAGTTCTTTCTAAATTCACTACTGTTAAGGCATCTTGGCCTACAGTAGTTTTCTTGATAAGTGTAAGTATTAAGAATTATCTTACCACACCTGTGGTACCAACTATTCTGTTGAGGTCTGTATTTCCACTCCACAGACACGCTGGTTTTATATTAGTGTTAAAAGTCACAGGTCGCTCTAACGTCATTACCAGGAGGTCATCTAAAAATAATTATATCAAAGCATGAATTTATCTATATATCCCATTTATTTACAAAGATGGGCCAAAAATGCAGTGAGAATTATCAATTTTAAAATATCGTTTACGCAATATTATAATTGTTATAAATCAGGTAATTAACTTGTAAATATGAATTCAAGGTTAACACATATAAATATAAATAAAATACTAGCAACACTACAAAATGTATGAAGGAAGTAGTTTATCTCGCACTCAACTATTGTTACAATCATAACTTACTAGCAAGAGTAGTCTTATTGTATCCCTCGTGTATGGCAGCGTCACTCAGCTTCCTGGTAACTGTGATGTCGTCGCCCCAATCGTCTTCCAAGTTAAACACGCCAACTTTAACGATTATGTCTGTCTTTCTGGACTGCCCATGCATGCAATGTGCCGCTATAATACATAATTTTATGAAGTAAAATTTTATCTTATTTGGCTTCCATAATTAAATTTTAATGTTAAAAGATTGGTCTGCCACCTAAAAGAATTTGCGGAATAATGTATTTTGCTAAATTGCATTGCATTACCTGTTACCACATGTTGATCCGAAACCAATGTCCCTGAACATATGTAAGAGATGCTGCTCGCTCTCTTCTTGTAGATGGCAACAAGCCAGGGCCACTCTCCCCGCTGATAACTGCTGCCTTGGAATATCAGGGGCACAGTGTTAATTGACGTCACGCCACATTGTTTGGAATCGTTTTCGTCTCTATTTAATAGTTCAGGTTCAGGCGGTGGTCTGAAAACAAGGTAAAATTAAAAATATTATAAATTTGGATGAAATTGATATTTTATAATGATATAAAATATTATCTAGCTCTATTACTTTTAATACATTCCTTTAAACAAACAGAATCCTTTTGGCTTCTAGAATTTAATTTGTGTATATTCCGTTCACGTTGATTTTCATAGATAACAATTTAGATTACTCTATTTCGTTTAAGACATTTGACACGTCACACTATTTGTTTTAAAATAGATAAATTTACCTAGTTGTAGGCCTTTGTGTACGTCTAGGAGGCTTTACGGGCTGTATGGGCCTTACATCTTCGTTAGAATACTGATTTTGGTTGAGGTAGTCATTATAAACTTCTGGCTCGGAATAAGTTGGCGGGGGTCTTGGTGGTTTCGTGGTTTGCGGACGACGTTCGGGAACTCTTTGAGGGTAAATATCTTGAGGATACACTTGAGGTTGCACTTGCACTGGCTTTGCCGGTTCTAAAACTTGATACACATCATACTCAGGTTGACGGTAGGGAGGGCGTGAGAACTGTACATTTTGTGGTCCACCTGTAATAGGATTTGTTTGTATTGCCCAGGACTATTTTATGCAGATCATGGGTCCGTCTACCATGGTAAAGTGAAAAGTTTAGGAGGTACGTATTATATGTTATAAAGAGTCAGTGAAATTCACTGTGGATTTCGTGTTGTTTCGTTATTATTTTACCGTATTGCGTCGATCAAATTTCTTCCAGTATTGCAGACTGTAAATTAAGCCGCAGATGGACGTTAGTGTAGGTTAAAAGAATTCTCGTTGTTCCCAAATAAAAAAGAAATAATAAAAAAAAGAAAAAGAAATCATTGGCGCTACAATCTTTCTAGGTCTGGGCCGGTGTAAGGCATGCCAGTTTCCTCACGATGTTTTCCTTCAGCGTTCGAGCGAATGTAAATGCGGACATAGAAAGAAAGTCCATTGGTGCAAAGCCGGAATCGAACTTACGACCTCAGGGTTGAGAGTCGCACGCTGAAGCCACTAGGCCAACACTGCTCGTTGTTCCCGAATATATGTCAATAAATTTTCTTTGGGTTTTCCAATATATACACGGAAAATATCACTTGTGGCTTATGAGTTAACCTGTTTCTCTCGGATGTTACATGCATACCAAATCTTAGTTTACGCTTGAGTGAGTTGTAAAAAAATGGAGATCTTATCCAATTTTATACGCTCCGATTGTAAAGCATTAGATCGTAATCTAGTAATGAGTGTTGCTCAAATAAATTGAAAAACTCGGAAAAGATTAAGAACCATAAATTTGGATATTTATTATTGTCTATTCACGTAACGATCTATCGGAGAAGCACATTTAATTTTTAATTACTGCTGATCCGACAGATTTAACATATTATTAGACACCTTCCATAATAAAGGAAAGATTGGCTTCGCCAATGGGGCAAAGATTAGTGAAACTTCAACCCAAGGCAACGTTCCATATAGAAACACGAGATTTTCATATCAAATGAAACATTTTAAATGCGTGTCAAAATCATACCTGGCTTAAAACTGGGTTGAGGTGGACCAATACCATTGAAGTTGTTTCGGAGAAATAATGAATGCTGCAGAGTAATTGTAGTCACGTATTGACCGGGACCTGGGACATCTATAAACACATAACTTTTAATAAAATATATGACAGCAAGAGCGTGTAACCTTTCAATTAATTGTAAAACTTTCACTGCAACGAGTATTTTAGTCTACAATTAACATCTAACTCGTGAACCGTTTTTACAATCTCTAAATTATTAGAACTATAACTAAATAAGATATAGCCCACCTCCAGATGCAAAGCATAGCGGAACATCGTTAGCTGTTATTGATACGAGTTTCGGTAAAGGCGAGCTGACAGGAAAATTGACACGATATTGCAAAGGAACCCCGCTATTATAGTCTTGAAGGAAGTTTAGTTCTCCGCCAATATGTTGAATGTTGCCTACATAATTCTGAAAGAAAATTGCCAGCATACTGAATTAAAAATATGAAGAAACAGCACAATGTACCAAAGTGGATTATAAAATCATAATCAATTGTATATAATGAACACATAGAAGACCTAACTTTAAATTTATCATATCAAAATTGGACATGGTCCATAACGACCAAAATACTTTTGGATATTCATTTGTATCGCCACTGGAGGCCCAAGTCCTTAAATTTATATTAAAAATCTTAATAAATTAATAAACTTGGTTATTAATTATTTTATAACATCACAATATATATGTATAAAATTGTTATTTATCAAAACCCGTTGCGATGCTTGGCATATAAGTTATTGATGATAATAGATATATGACTCTTCCGTGACTCATATAAGGTCAAGTATCTACAAGAATCGCTGACTTTAAATCGACCGAAGAGATGAATTTCGAAAGTGGCAAATTCCTTAATAACTGTTACTCTACTTTGGCTTTGTTTACACGTTCATATATATTTTAACATGTTTAATTCTAAAGATAATTTTTTAATCATCCAGATTATACAATGTTACAATAATGATTTGATAAACGCGTCATTTATTTTGCAATATCTTCAAATAAATATTTCATCACATCACTATCACTTAAATTAAATATTTTTATCATATTCAACAGCATTTTTTATTTATTCGCACAATGTTCTACTGTTTAATTCGGAACATATTCATAAAAGTTGTTGTCAAAAGAAATCAACGAAACATTCAGATAGGTTACTATCATTACTACATAAGACCTAAAAATATGTACTTAACTTTATTATAAGGCATTACATGTCTTAACAAAATAAAATAATTGTATACAAAGAAAGATGCCAATTAATAAATTTAAAAACTGTGTCAATTTCACGTTGCTTTCACTTAGCATGCAGATTGCAGCCTTAACAAATACAGGTTTTCTTACAAGTTCATTGTCTTGGAGGATCGTGGGGCCCGCCCCGTTAAGGAAAATACGAGATAATTATCATAACTTACTGCATAATTTAACGTATATTAACTTAAGAGTCGATGCTTATTTAATCCTTTAACACTTTATTAAGTGCCCACCAAAGACGATTCGTTAATACATGAACAGTAATGGTATATATACTCTAATAGTAAGTAGGCAATCTTACATATACGGTTTATAAAATATATAAGATATGACGTTCAATTATTTTAATTAGGTATAAATGCTTATATTATAAATAGCGCTAAGCTGCCATATGAAATGAATTGAAAACCGCTTGTTTCGGAACGAGACGATTGAAATACGACCCTGACAATAGAATCGCTTAGTTCGTCAAAGATTTTTTTTGAGAGTATAGCAATATTATTTATTTAAATTTAATAAACTAATGATATAAGTTTCAATTAGTATCCTACATTATTCTTGGTTGATTTTGACAATATTAAAAACTTAATACAGGCTTGGATACGGCAGACATAGTACGTTATGAAAGAAAACTATAAACTACAAGTGTATCTTACACGCAACATCGTGTGACGCAGAAAAATCACAGTGGGAATTCTCATCGTCTCTATTTACGCAAATATTTAAAACGTGTATAAATAATGCCGATGATATATAAAAAACATAGGTTCTTGTTAGTTTAATAAAGATTTTTCCTTGTTGTATAGCAAGGAATACTAATAAAAACAGCTTGAATTTATGTTATATTAAGTTGGTTTAAGAAATATTGAGAGTTAGTCGTAGCATATTTCATTCATACTCTATGCTGAATGAACCGTTTGTTGCTGCGGACAAAATTAAAAAGCTACATTGTGTTGTATACTTTTATATCTCACTATAAAACTAAACGGTCGACTAACGTATAGCGTAACAAAAAATCAATTTCTGGTCTTTATAACTAAACCAGTTTTAATATAAGGAAACACTCATAGAAATATTAATCTGCATGCAAAGCGAGCATAGTATCTAAGCGAATAAGAAATAATAATTGTTTGTTAATATCTTCATCTTAATACGCTGAATTGATGTATAATAATTTTGTTATCAGCGGGTGAGCCAACACTTTTATAATTCTGAGAAACTAAAGTCAATACCAAATGCTAAAAAAAAGGTGTGCAAAAGAAAAACTGTCCTTCGACCAATGTCATCTGAATTTTAGGTAAGGGCAGGTAAAAAATATTTACGAATGCGAATGTTCATCGATATATTAAATAATTAAATTTGTTCACATATTCGGGATACGCGTCTGGATAATATTAATAATACTATGACTCAATCCTAATGCTGTCCTTACGCGATTGTATATTGGCGAGATTTGCTTTTAAAATATTTTAGCATGCATAAAAACGATAATCATCGGATGAAAAATAACAGATCGATCTCTACGTTTTTTCAACGGCGTTATTTTTAAATAAAGTGCAGCGCCAATGCAAATCCGGGGCGGGACAATATTTTTATATAAGTAAATAAAAGTAGATACCTAATACTCACAGTAGGTAATCTCGCGGCAATTGTCAAATTAACTTTTAACGTTACCGACGTCACTTGTCCAATAGAATGCAAATTTATTTCACCATAAGGTCCTGAATTATCTGCCTTATAATCAAAAATATTCGGGCAAGGAGATTGGATGTACTGACCACACACACATAAGAACTTAAAAAATATTGCGAAAAACAGAATATTCCAGTCTCGAGACATAGTGAATATTATAATAACGGTAATTTAAATGCGCTTCATCTTTAATATAAGTTTCAAAGCTTTAGTACGTCTTTTCAAGACCTTGGACGGACTCACACTGGACATAATGTTATTTCTTGTCTGCACAACAGTTTTTTTTATGACGCGGAAAACCAATCTAAAACCGCTTATTATTATTTATATATGCGAGGGTATTTTTGGTGGTTATTTGACAAATATGACTCATCAATGAAATACGTAGCCAAAATCACAACCACATTATTTAATTATTTTAAAAACGTGCCTCAATAACTGCCTTAATACTCAAGTTATTATTCATATTATACCAAATATGTGATGGTGTAAGCTATTTTAAACAAATAATTAGAGATTTATAATTTGTCATCGTGATCTTCTTTTAATGCCACTCCATTACTGGAGATTAGCCACCAGTCTCTTGAAGCGTGTGCCAGATGCAGCAACTCTTCCGCAGTCGCAATACCCGTCCACTTTCTAACGTTGCGAAATCCTGATTTCTTCCTTCTACCTACACGCCGTTTATCCTGGGTTTACCCATTATAATTAATTGAAGCAGGTGGTAGCGATCATTGCGCAACACGCAGCCCAGGTATGCTTTCCGTTGTTTAATGTTCTGCATAAGTTTTTTCGGCACTTCAACTCAAGAACCTTCTCGTTAGACTTGGATCCAGCTTAAACGAAGCATGTTTGCTTCGCACCACATCTCAAATGCTTCTAAGGGCCGGCGGGTATCTTCTTTAATTGTCCAATCTTTACAGCCGTACAGAACAATTGGCCATATGTAACAAAGGAGAACTCGGACTCGCAGTTTAATAGTCAAGTGGCGACAGCACAAAACTTTCTACATTTTGATGAAAGATCCCTAAAATCGAGACCTAATTTGCTGATCAGGATTCCGCTCGTTTGAAACCCAAGTTCACAAATACTTGTATTGCCGCACCTGTTCCAAGATCTTTGCAACTGAATGAAAATGACAATCACCTTCGGCTTTACCGTAAATACTGATCTCATCCGCTTCCTCTTGATGCACTTTCACAATTGCTCTTTGATCGTTGTACAGGTTCCTGATTACTCTTAAGATAGTTTTCATCGAAACCGGTGTCAATTAAATCATTTATGACGACGTCATGCTTAACCTTGTCAAAAACTTTCTCATTTATATATTTATATGTAGCTATTTTATAACATCAAAGAGTGCTATGAACAATAAACAATAATTTTTGAATGCTGTTATACAAGATATACAAAGTAGGTATTAATTATTAAATTACGATTTTTTCCATACTACTACTAGCTAGCTTCCTATTAATGAAGATCAAAACTATGAAATGTACTTGATTTAATTCGATGCTACTCGTGTTAAGCATAAACATACAATAAGTACCACAGACACCACAAAATAATAGTAAATATTTACCCGTACAAAATGCTTATGACCAAAAGTTTATTGTAACAACAAATTGTCTGTCATCAAACATCGTGAAGGCAAACAACTAAATATAAATATTATGCAGTTAACGTGCTATCTATCTGCCTCGTAGGAACTACTTCTTGCATTTTAGACTACTTATTCTTTTACTTTAGTTTATGCGCAGTATAGCTATCACAGGGTTCCTTAAAGATTCGGCAATTTTTCCTAATAGTAAATAATGGGTTTTTTTACAGACTCAACACTTATGAGGCTGGCCTTTTTATAGAGTACTCATACAAAGATAAATCAATCTATCATTTTTATTCCTTACAATCCTTATAAATTACGTTAATGTTTTTTGTTATCGGTCTAAAAAATCGGTAACTAAGGAATGATTTCTAACTTCGAAACTTACTGAGAATATGTTACTTCACGAGGTGAACAATTTTTTAATGAAAACATTCCACAAAACTCTCATTTGGAGATGACACTTGCAGCGTACCTTCATCGAATTGCGCGCGAAGGAACGCCAGAATGTTTTGGTGTGATTCATTTTACACTTTAATTCGATTTGCTGTATTCGACTGCGACAGATAGTTAATAATTCGTGTTCTAGATTAATAACTATAATGAGTTGGTTTTTGTTTCGTTATTCTGTACCGCAGCCGAGGCTTTAAGACTATGCAGGTTTTTCACAATAAAACTGGGGGTAAATATTTTTTTAGCGTTGGTAACACTGAAATCTGAATTTCCATGATGGACGTTTTAGCATAGGGTTTTTATTTTCGGCGCAAGATGAAATAAAAATGTTTATTTGAATGAAGTTTTTATTAGTTTGGTAAAACAGAAAATGGTAACGATTGTTGATGATTTAGATTTTTTAACGGTTCAAGAGGCGATTTTTAAAGATGTCAAATATTACCTCTCTGGCGATGTTTCGGAAAGGGTTTGTTTTTGTATTTTTCTTGTTTTTATTTTTATTGAAACCTTGAATATGTGGTATAACTGGTCTTGTGAATTGTTATTACAGACTATGCAGTTACTTCAGTCGGGTGGAGGTGAAAGCACGAAATATTTTTCTGACTACGTTACTCATCTAATTTGTGGTCAAAATGCTGCCGATTCAGACATTGACGAAGCTGGTGACATCTACCAGATTCCTGCTGTGACTGAATATTGGGTCTGGGCTTCTGCCAGATTGAAGAAGTTGGCAAATCCAAATCCTTACTGCCCTAGCAAGAACAAAATATTTACAAATGTTGTTGCTTGTGTATCCAAAGTGAGTCCCTCCGACGCGAAGGCTTTATTTGCAGTGATAACTTACCATGGTGGCAAAATTAAGTTAAATTTGGATAGTAAGTGTACTCATTTAATTTGTGGTTCAACAAGTGGTAAAAAATACATTGGTGCAATATCTTTTAATAACACAGTGAAAATTGTTACTCCAGATTGGGTTTTAGAGAGTCTACAAGCAAGACAACTTATAGAGAGTGACAATTTCCACCCTAAGTTATTAGTTGTGCCAAAACCTCTTAAACCCATGGATCGCATTAGTGCAATCACAGGTTTTGATTTTGAGGAAGGTATTGCTAAGAACGAAGTTCCCACACAAAACATGTCGGAAAATAAAAATGATGACACTAAAGCACTACTAGATAAACTGAAACAAAGAATGCCTTGGAACCACAACCCTTCCACAGCAAATTCTTCAACTGTATGTGCAAGTAATGTTAGTTCTATGGGATACACTACTGCTGTGAATACAAGTAGCATTGTAACTAAGTCTTTGCCACAAGGAATTGTATCACAAAATGTACAAATACAAGGTGGGCAGGCTAATAATTCGCAGTTGTTGCAAAAATTTGGCCAAAACTCTAATATGCCACAAGCAAATATTGTTCAAAATCAACAAATTAATATTCAGCAAGGTTACTCTCAGGTTCAACAAACTCAACAACCACATGGATTATCAGCTATTCAAATACAACAACAGAAATTACTGCAACAACATCAACTTAGGATGCAAATGTTGCAACAAGGATTTACACAACCAAATGTGTCACAAATTAATCAAAATATATCGAAGCAAATACAACAGCACTTACAACCAAACCAACACCATGTCCAACAATCTCAAACTGTAACACAACAACAACAACAACAAAATACAACAATGACATCAGCCCAACAACAAATTGAGAATATTAGTCAAATGTTGAGTCAAAGTGCAAATAACTTGCAACAGGCCCAACTCAATCAGCAAAATATGGCTATGAAACAGAGTTTAACATTGAGTCAACAAAGTGCAGTCCAAAATATTGCACAAGAATTAGCTCAATCTACACAAAATTTGCAACAGAGCCTCCAAAATGCTAAACTAAATCAAAACCTTAGTCAAGGTCAGGTAATAAATCAACAACAGTTGATAAATTCTGGACAGCAACATGCATCACAAAACCAAGGAATGATTCAACAGCAAACTGTTCAATCTCTTACAAATCAACAACAAAACTTGAACATGGGTGTTCAGCAAGGTCTTGTTACATCTCAAGCTCAACCACAAGGGCAGTTAAATCAACTTGTCAGTAACACATCTCAGCAGTCAGTTATTGGTCAGCAAATTCAACAATCAATTCAAGGACAACAGAGTGCAAACATGTCCGTTCAGGGATCATGGAGACAACAGAATATTCAAATGGTACAAAATGTCCAAGGTCAGCATCAAATTATTAGAAGTCCCTTAGTGCAATCTAGAAACCCTCAAAACCAAGTTATATTGCAGCAGCAGATAATGCAAACTCAGCAACAATCTCTACTAAACAACCAACAATCTCAATTGAGTCCCCAACATGGTGTTCAACAATCACAACAGATTTTACAACATTCTATTGGCTCTCAAGGGCAATCAATAAATCAAACACATCACCAAATATTAGTTCAAAAACAGCAGTTGCTAAATAGTGGGGGACAACAGCAGCTTGTTCAAGCTCCTCAACAAGTGTTAATTAATCAACACACGGGGCACCAGCAAATATTAGTACATGGGAACCAACAAGTAACATTGCAAGGAGGGCAGCAAATAGTTTCTCAAAGTCAAATTGTTCACCAAGGCGGGCAATTGGTGAACCAAGGAGGGCAGATTCTAAGCCAAGGTACCCAGCAAGTTCTAGCTCAAGGTGGCCAGCATGTAATCACACAGCAGGGGCAGCAGCATCAGGTTGTGATAGCTCAGTCATCTCAGCAAATTGTGTCACAGCAACCGGGGCAGCAAATTATTGGACAAAATGTTGGACAAGGCCAGCAAGTTTTATCTCAGGTGCCCCAATCACCTCAGCCTAGCCAGATAGGAAGCGGGGGTATCCAGCAAATAATAACCCACGGTGGCGGTCAACAGATAGTTTCACCGGGAGGACAACAAATTGTCCAAGGCGGACAGAATGTTTCATGGCAACAGCAGCAGTACATACAACAAAGGCAACCCATCGGACAACCCGCTGGAGTGGGACAAAGGGTAAATTTATTTTTGTTGTGATGTTCTGATAGCAAAAAATAATTAAAATAAAATCCAGCTATGCTTGGTAAAGGATTGTCTCATTCTAAATAGGTTTAAGATAGTATTTACACTATGCTGATTGCTATTTTGCTAATGTTTTACATAAAAATATAGCAAAGAGATTCAAGACATCAATAATACCGGACAATACATTTTGTTATTATAATTCCTTCTCATTCTGTGAAAATTATAAAATTGCTTTTTCAGCCTCTTCAAGTATCATGGACAGCGGGCGGCGGTGGTCGCCAGCTCATACATTTGGATGCGCAGACGCACGCGCAGTTGCAGCAAATGGACCCCCAACAACGCGCCATGTTTGTTGCGCAATTGCAGAAACGGCGCCAACTTCATATACAGAGGGCTTTGGCCCAGCAACAGGTTATTTTTTAATTAAAATAATGTATTTATCATATTTAGCCAAATCAAATTCCACATAGATTAAATCTATTTGTTATCGATTTTAATACATATTAAAATGTACCAAGTTGAATAATGCTGTAATTAATAATTGTAGGTGTAAATGGATAAAATCAAGTTTCAATCTCAACTCAGTAACAGTGAGTAGCTAATATGGCTATAAATAATATATGTTTATCACATCTAATGATAGATTATATAATTTCAATTATACATGTTGTAGTTAGTACTTGTCGCACCATTGAACTTTACTATAAAATACCTGATTACTTATAATTAATTTACGAAAGAAATGTTAGGTTCCCGTTGGATCAATGGACATTATTTTTCCTTAACTATTTATTATTTTACATTGCTTTTTATGATATATATATTTTATGGTTATGCAATACTAGAAAAAACTTTTTTTAAAATACGTATTTTTCGTAAGTTTTATAGTCGCATGTTATTACGTTGTATCAATTAAATAAATTTACAGCAACCGGTAGTTTCGGGTGCGCCTGCGACTCAGAACGTGACATTCATACGAAGCCCATTACCGCCTGGACTTAACCAGCAACAACAACAGGTATTTATTTTAGTTTCGAACTCGCTCATTTTGTGTCACCGTAAAATTGTTTCTATTTTGTAATCGATTTATCAAAACACGATACTGTAACTGTTTTACATATTCATGAGAGTAATATAATACATCATCTTTAGTTTGGTATATAATAATATGACATATTAAAAGGTCGAAGACAAATTAATTTTTTTTTTATAAATAATGGAAATTTAAACATAGCTGGCACAGTATGACTGGAAGGCTGACTTGTTTATAAAAGCAAATACAGTGTAAACTCTATATAACGATACTGAAGGGACTGCATTTTATGGCGTCATAGAGAGTGGTCGTTAAATGGAGAGAAGATAAAGGTATAGATAATACATGACTCCTACTTATTACTCATGGTCAACAAGGTGTAGACTACACGTGCAAGCAATCCCAATTTGTTAACAAAAGATCGAATTTCTTCACACTCCGTATGCATAATGCCGACTGTCGAGTTTATTGTGGGCTAGGATAATAAAGCAGTTTTTACTAATTTTAGCAACTTAAAGTACTTTATTAATAGTACAATTGGTGTCGTTATTGAGAGTAGGTGTAATGCCATGTACAGTGTATCATTGTATGGAAGACAAGCTAAACCAGCCAAAGCCAATTGATTTCGACGCTTTGGGTGTACGTCGTTAAATCGAGGGACGTTACATGGAGATTTACACTGTATGTAATGATTTGTGACCAGAATAAGAAATATTTTTGTCCCTCACTGCTGTTATCGGTTTTTTGTAATTTTTTGTACTGACACATGTCAGGGTCTTAGAGATGTCAGTTACTTTCAAAACAAAAGTCATCATACATTATATACCAATCCTCAGATACAATGGCAAGTTCAACAACCAGGGATTCGAACGGCCACTTTACCTGCCGCTACGCCTACACAGACTCCACAATCGCCAGGTAAAATTGGCTTACACTATAGATACAGCGTTAACTAGCATTCGTTCTAGGTTCTAGTTTGTTATTAAAATTATTGGGAAAACAGTTTGTAAATGAATTTGCAATAATGTTTTATTACAAATTCGGCATTTCAAATCAACTTACTAAGTGTAACAGTAATAAAAATAATGATATTAGATTTTCTTTATTAAAATACAAGCAAGAGGTTAATTATTAGGGGGTATTATTTATTTTAAAAAATGCAAAAATTTATATGACGGTAGTACATAAATTCGTCAAAATTTCTACGTCGCCTAATTATACTTAAACACAAAATTACTATTTGATTTAACTAATATTTTTTAATTATAGTTTATTATGTTAAAAAAGTATAATCATGAAATACATTATAATAATGAATTTCTAAATCATCCTAATCAATAAGGACACTGTTGAAAATTTATGTACATTAAAATATCAAACCTTAAAGTTAAAACATATACGAGAAAAGCAATAGCATGGAGTTTTTAAATTATTCAAATATCACTTTTCAAATTTTGTTATTCAAATGCTACTTCATACATAAGTACGTCAACGAAACCACATTATAATTTCAATTCACCTCATATTCTAAGAATTCTCGAGAATTTGAATCGAGTTACCATTTCACGTTGATAACTCTGACTTAAAAGGACTTTATAAAGTTCCTATTCAAGTATATGAAGTGCAGTTAAAATAGAACCATGGATTTAGATGATATTGACTGTAAGTTTTAACTTAAGCATTTTAATATTTTGGTTTTCATAAATACCTTACTCGACTCGTATATTTTAAGAGCTGTTTGAACTTGGTTCGTAAATGTTTGCTATTTATTTAATTATTAAAGTTTACCACATCATACACTGGACTTAATCTACTGCATATTTTACAAAATCTTTCATCTAATATGTATGGCAATTGAAGTTAACATAACTCTTTCAAAAAATAAAAAAATACAATTAAAATGCTTTTGAAGAATTATGGCCCAAATTCATTAAACAACAATATTCGTTTCATATTCAACATGAAGTGAATATATAAGTAAATATAACAATTTAAAGAAAACAATTTTTTAACCGGATTAAAGCTATTTGTATTATTATAAACTTATAATTATTTTACATAATTTTAAATTTAACATTTTCCGACGTTTCGCGTGCTTTACAGCGTGCGTGGTCACCGGGACCAATTTGTATAATAATTATAATACAAATAGCTTTCATCCAGTTAAAAAAATTGTTTTCTTTCAATGTTTATATGGAAAGTAACCCACCTTTTTACTATCTACCTTATTCGTCTTAAACCAAAATCCGTACAACCCGTAAAACATCAATCGTTGTACTTTCCTTCATCAGTTGGAGCGGTAGGCGGGACTGTAGGTACGGTGGGCGGGGCTGCAAATGTAGGTGTGGTCGAGACGCAAATCCAGCAGTTGCAGCGTCAGCAACAATACAGGTTGCAGCAGTTACAGGCGCAGAGGGAACACGCCCATCATCAGGCAGCCAAGCAGGTAAGCTGAAACAATATTTATGAAATGTTCACCAAAGGGAAGATCGTGCGATCGATCGAAGACTTTTGGAATTACCGACTTAGTTATGAATATTACAGGTGGCGCCAGTTTCTCAGCATGTCGTGACGCCTCTTCAGGAACAGCAAGTTGATGCCATCCTCACGCCAACCACTCCTGATCAGCAAGGTAAAATTTGCACAGGCTTCTCCCAGTTAAAGACCCATTACTAATTATTTACAGTTTATTTCTATAATTTCAAATCCTAACTCGAGAATTGGAAATGCTCACGTTTTAATAGTGAAATCTGAAAACGTATAAACGTTAAATTCCGCCCGTAAGAACGTATAATGTATCGCAAGGGCAAAGAAGCAAGCGCCGAATAAGTCCTCCAAATAGTTCTGCCTCTTGACTACACTGTTAAAGTTGATTCAACAACCTTACCATGTAACTTTTAAAGCCATTTATTTTATTATTTAATGTATGTAAAACTGATATAATATATTGCATTGGCAGTCCCTAACAGACCTAATTATATTATACATTGTATTATAGAATTTAATGATACACAACGCGCCATCATTTTGTTTGATTAAATAAAATAAATAATAAACTAAATTGTTTATTTGCCAAGATAGTAGTACAATTAGATCGATCAACTAAAAATATCCGCACAATCAGCCATATATAGGCATGCAAATGTCATATCAATTTTTACAATGTCATATAATAAAAACATTAACATAATGTCAAAGTTAAGTTATTTACAATTGGTGTCAAACTTGTGTTTGCTATAAAGGAACCTAGCCTTTAAAAATTTAATCACCATTAATACTGGTCTCATTTTAAATTCTCACTCCAGAGCCCATATGTACAATTCGTTTTTGTAGGCGCAGGAGCACTATTAGTAAATCCGAAGACTAAAACGGCTCTGGCCAACATGCTGTCAATCCGTCTACAGGGTACAGCACCGCCCAACGAGCATGAACCATCTGCCGCTGGGACGCTTAGGTAAACTTCTAGTTAAATAATAAATACATACTACCACGGTTTTTCTTTTGAAAGGTTGAAGGATTTCAAACTTTCTTTGACTGTGTAAATGTTACTATACATACTTATGTTAAATAAATTAAATATAAATACCTTAAATTTACTACAAAATAATGATTAGCTATTATGAAATGAATCTTCTAAAACATACAAAAAATGCGAATGTCATCCATTTTGTATGTAAAGTTTTAAATTTCCACATGACGTTGACAGACAACAGGTTGAAAAACTTACGTTGTGTTGCCATATTTACACAATATATTGCGAATTTGGTATTTGCAATATTCGGTAAATATTCATAAAATTCATTTTTTTTATTTATGAATAGGTATATATTTTTAGTCGTCTTGTTTTCGATATAAAACACACCGGAGAGTTTTGTTGATTTCACTTTAACAGTAGATGTCGTAAATATGGCAACATAGACTAAATCAGTAATATTTCCTATTGTGGTAGTCACTAAGCACGACTGCTATAAATCACTCGAAACGTCATCTATGTAAATATGAGTTTGAATTTATGAAAAAAATACATATGTTGCGGCACAATGTTAAAGTTATGTTTTTGTGTGCGGACAAATGTTAACATTGTTTAAAATACAATTGAATTACTTTTCATAATATTTCTATAGATTTGAATTTCACTATTTAACTTACGTGTGAATGTTATAAAGGTTAATGACAGCTGCGCACGCGGCGGGTGGCGCAGTGCGAGCGCCTGCGCGGCTTCTCCTGGGAGCAACGCATCATCCGCACACAGTGCCCACCCCTGTGAGTTAAAAACACTCTTACTTAGAAGGATCGCTTAACGAGTAAAAATAATAATTAAATATTGTTTCACGGATTTTTTTAAACCGAATTCTGCATTTATAGGGTTTAATGTCAATCTTTATACTGTGTAATTATTGTAAAATTGTGATAACTATTTTTATTTTTAACTGTCTGTTTTTAATATACATATTAAATACTTCAGTAATCTACTCGTACTAATCCACTACATTGATTTCTGAAAATTATTGTTTATGGCCAGGCCGACATTTAACATTTACATTTGACTTTTACCTTACCAACTTTGTGTAGAGTATGAAAGAGCCATCTGCGAATACAGATTAAACCTCTGTCAAAAAAAAAATAATATAATGACAAAAATAATAGAATATTGATAAAAAATCTTATATTGTAAGATAATAATACACTCGTAAATTGTATAGAGAGCTAATTCACGAATACGTTGAGGAGCGTAATAAAGTATATTATTACAATATATGTATTATAGTATTTTACATTTAAATACTTTACCTGCCATAAACACAAATTCGTAATATCACTCAACGTTTGTGCTTTTAATCTTAATGCTCGACTGGATAAATAAATTCGCATTAAATAGAACAAATTGCAAGAGGTTTTAAGTGATACCATACCCGCCGCCCATGGGTACTCCGACTGGCAGAAGGCTCGGAAATGTGTTGCCGTCATTTAAATTTACGCTCTTATTTAAATAGTACCTCATTTCAGGTCGGTACTGCAGTTCAAGTAGGCAACAAAGTATACGGCAGTGTGGGTGTGGGGGGGGTGAGAGCAGCGCCCCCTAGGGCCCAGTTCTATGGACACAATCCTAACCTCAAACTTCCGCCCGATCTGTTTCTACTGGGATGCGTCTTTCACGTGGTGAGTGTTCATAAGCTTACAAATTATAATGTGCATGTTTATTAATTTCAGCTAAAAATAATGATACTAATTATAATGTCATCCCTGTTATAATAGTTTAAAATATGTTTTCGATAGTGAAGTACAGAAAGTTCACTAAATAGTGTCCACGTGTACCCTGCCAGCTAAGATTCATACAAATAACAACGCTGTGTTAGAAAAGAAATAATCAAAATGTGTATTACTTGTCAAAGGATAACAATTCAAATCATGGTTATAGAACAATATCAAATACCGAATTATTTAACAACCAACTTTATTACCATAAAGGTTGTAATGAGCTATTTTTAATTTTGAAAGTAGCTTATTCTCCATATGTCACAATAACGCACGCAATGGAAGGTCTCAAAAATATGTATTTAATGCGAATTCGGCAAGTAGCTTCTGAGATAGCATTGAACTAAATAAACAAACGCTTTATATGTAATAAATGTATTATTTATTTAAGGTGGAATACCAGCAGTCTGTGGGTAGCGAGCGAGTATCGCGTTGGTCTGAGGCCATCCAACGACGGGGAGGCGAAGTGGAAGCTGGCTACTGCGCTAGAGTTACTCACGTGCTCTGCGAGACACAGCGACATGGAGTTGTTATGCAGGTTAATCTTATTATACACACATATATTTAAAAAAAAAACAGAAAATATAAACATGAATTTAAAAGTCACGCTTTTAGGGATCCCCTAACATGTCATATAATATGTTACAACCTTATTAGGTCTGGGCCTCAGATTTCCTTATCTGTTTTATGATCATTTGTCAATCTAATAGGCTAGTAGGTGACAAGCCTCCTGCACCTGACACACGCCGTCAACTTTTTGGTTAGACAAAAAGTCAAGGCAGGCCAGTTTCCTTACGATGTTTTCCTTTACCGTTCGAGTGAATGTTATAATGCGCGCATAGAAAGAATGTCAATGGGGTACACAGCTGATGCACGTTCACAAGAGATGCACACTTAAGCCACTAGGTTAAGACTGCTCACAGACTAACATATGAAGTGGATAAATATTTGATATAATTATTAGACTATAATAACCATATTAACGCCATCTAGCGAAGTTAGTCCCAATCTAACCTTATCTATTTCATGCCAAGAAGATATATTTGTTTTTAAAATTTTCTTTTTATTAATTACGTTCCCGTGCGTTGGCTTAAGTCCGGAGATAATTAAATCGCGTTATATACGGTTTTTGTGTAACTTTAACTTAAGCTTTTCAATATGGTATGTTTTTTCCGGTTTTGCAAACAAATGTTGTTGGGGCACCAAGTTGTGCTAATAATTGTTGTTGCGTAATGTCATGTAGTATATAGTCTTTCTCGAATTTTTTTTTTTAATTCAAACCTGCGTTTCCTGAGATTAGGGCGATACAAACTTAAAATTGATAATATTAGTATAGATTTAAGCATCTTCACCCAAATTAAAGATATTTTAGCACTTACAAACTAGCGTCTTTTTTTTGTAAGATTTTATAATCTGCTTAATTTTGGCTGCTGACCTTATAATATATAACAGTACTGTGTAAAAGCTGTCTTAATTTGTCCTTCTAACATATTCAGGCACTCCGTGACGCCAAGCGTTGTGTGACAGCATATTGGGTGTCAGACACAATGGAGCGTAGGGCAGTGGCGCCACCTTGGCAAGCAATACATTTGCCCACTATGTACTCCGCGAGGGAAAGACCGGCCAGACATCATCGAGCCGTGCTTTCTGGGTGGAGAAGAGATGAAAGACGCCGCTTGGCCTGTTGTTTGAGACAAGTTGGTGCTAAAGTAAGAAATGTTTATATAAAATTTATTTACATGCATTTTTACATACTATTTGGCAATTCAACAATATAACTAGCGATTTTAAATTGATTTGCGGTATATTCAGCTCACACCATACATGACGAGAGATAACACGGTGTTAATATGCAAACGCGCGGAAGGCAACAAGTACAGACGTGCGCGAGAGTGGGCCATACCTGTGGTCAGCGCAGCCTGGATCACTGATCTCTTACTTGGCAATATGACTGCGCTTTCGCAGGTAAGTTAGGAATTTTATGATTACCAGTATAAGTATTATATATGTATGCCTGGGTTTTATATAGCAGTATATAATAGCTGTTGTGTAAAAAATGGGTGCGTGTACACACTTAAGAAGTGAAACTTCTTTATGACCTTATTTTTCGAAAAATGATCTACTATATGCAACTTTACAGAAATTGGGTTAATTAAATTAGATATAGTTTAACAAAAGGCTTTTATTATTATAGACATGAATACAAATAATACAATTATTTCATTTTACCTTATTACTACTAAGATTATTACAAAATTTCATTAATTGTAATAGATTTATTACTATCATGGTTATCGTTATTATATATTTTTGTTATTAATGGCTTCGAATCTACCGTGGTAGGGACAAGAAAAAGATGGCACTTAACGGAAAATGTCACGCGTAACCCAAAAATGTGACGGTAATTTCTTTCCAACGCCCATAAAGAAGTTTCACTTCTAAAACGATTCATATAAAGTTAATTCATGAAATTCCTACAGACACACACAGAATTATTATAACAATCTAAATACCATACAAATTAAAGTATTTGTAAATAACCAATGTGCGTTGATCCGGCAAATCTTAAATTTTATATGTATTAATTGCGTAAATATGCGCCTTTTCAGATTGAGAATGCAAAATATCAACAGTTTAATTTAGCGAGCCCCTTCCGAATGGACCACGGATTGGTTTCACATCTCATGAGTAAGTATAAATTGTAAAACTCTTGTCTCATAGATTTTTAAAGAAAAAATTAAATTAAATCTGTGTTAATATTCTTATTTATAAACGGTTATAAAAGCTTTTGTGTTAATGATTATTGTATTTTCTTACATAACTTCAATATGGAAATATCTGGCTCGAAGGACCAAAACGAATGTTTATATTCGGGCGGTGGGTTTTTAGGGCATAATTTTATTATATTTGTGATTGAATTGTCCAGAATCTAATAAATTCCCGCTGAACATAAAGTACAGTATTCGCAAATTTATTCATTCATTTAATTACAGACGCGTGGAAAATGCCAATAAATATAACGCAAGAATCTCACGAGCGCGCCAAGCGGTCGGCAGCGGCGGCGGGCGAACGCAGGGCCAAAAGGCCTCGCCTCGATGCGCCACCGCCCCTGCCCTCCCACACCGCACCGCCTGCTCCACCTCCTCTGCACCTCGCCCCGAGGGTGCTCTTTTCCAACGTCACGCCCGTGCAACAGGCGAGGCTTGCAGCCAGCGTGAGGTACGTGCTCTTTTGTGTGTGGCTAAAGTATGCGTAAAGATGTAGCCATAAATATCTAGAGTGCGACGGAATTTTCATGGCAATGGTATGGTCAAAAATGTATATGTTCTATGTCGATTCGGTTTTTATTTGTCACGAATCTGTTATGACAGCAAATTGAATGACTGTACTCAGGGCACAGTATTGACATTGCATACAATTTATTTTTGCTATTTAAGTAACTAAAAATTATAAAGAAGGTGACTTGCGGTCAAGCACTGGTATGGTGTACTCTATGCGTAATGCTTCAGTCTAAATGTTCTATAGACTACGTAGTATTTTTTACTTGCCGCCATATTTTTATAAAAAAGAATCTTGCGCTTTCAGTGTTTCCACGTTGAATATCGACGAGAATTCGAACAACGTTGACGAAAAATATTCTTGAGAACATAACAAAAAAAAACGCAGGTTTTTTTAACATTTCTATGTTACAGTAGTGGTGTGGGGTAAATAGCTGTGTTGTTTATTTCTTAAATGTCGTTAGAAATTTTTCGTTAGAGGTAGGAACTAACTTGTATGTTAAATGATTGGGTAATTCTAGTTTTGTTTATCGTTTTCCGTTTATATTTATTTATATTTTACAGCGACAACATTTCTATAGGTTTTTTGAGATTTTTTTTATCTATCGACAACAATAAATTAAGTGCAATTGTGATGTTTTCTTGATTAGCCACAGAGTGACTGTCGTCTATGATAAATATAAATACACCATAAAAGAATATTATCTGTCCAAGCAATGTGTGTTCGTGTCTGGCAGGCTTAGGTCAGTATTCCATTTTGTAACTCAAGTCTCTTGTCCTGAGCATTATCAAATATGTCATAGAGAAACGATGAAAATCCTAAACTAGATTTCAGTTTGACGTTCTCGCTTAGTTAATGGCCGTAGATGTAAATGGATCATAATGAACAGTATGTGCTGATAGGATTTGAATTGGACTGATTTTAACCCAAATGTGACTCGTTTTAACTGTTTTATACAATTTGAATGTAGACAATATATCGTAGTTTTCTGGTTTAATAAGGTTTTAACAATGAATTATGTATGAAGTATAAAATAACCTTTAGCTTGCGACTTCACTCACATGGTGACCCTGAGATTCAACCTCCTTTGATAAACCTTCCGTAATTCTGATTTTGAATTGTCGCTTATTCGTGATTTTTTTTAAGTCGACCTCAATTTTTACATTTCATTATACAAGTGAGTGAATTCGCATGCATATTGCAATGTACAAATATTTAGCTTGTGCCTTATCTTGTTATTTTTTCAGACAACTCGGAGGATTAGTGGTCACATCGGCATCTGAGGCCACTCATCTCGTGATGGAGAAGCTGGCCCGTACTTGCAAATTGGTCAGTTGTCTCATCACTGTCAAGCACCTACTTACCACCGAATGGGTGGCAGAGAGTCAGAGGCTCAACAAATTCGCCGATGAGGCGAAATATGCTCTTCGCGACGAGGACTTTAATAAAACTTTCAAGTGCGATGTTGACGAGGTCCTTCTCAGCGGAGAGCAGAGGAAGAAGATCTTCGAAGGAATCACTTTCTTCTTAACGCCGTGTGTGAAACCGGCGAAAGCCAGTCTCACGGAAATGATAGAGCTCTGTGGTGGAAGAGTAGACAAGAACCGCAGATCATATATTTCCATACAAGAGATGCACAACCAGAGGCCTTATAGCTATCTCGTTCTAACGGTTCCAAATGACCTGCATTTGGTGTATTATTTGCTGCAGGCGGAGAAAACATTGAATGTCGTTTGCAGTACTGAAGTGGTCCTCTCTGCTATTATGAGGCAGAAGTTGGAGATTGGCGAGTTTTTAGTTAAAATAGACTGATAAGGCGAAATTTTGCTATTTAAAGCGTTTTTACTGTATATACCACGTATGGATTTTTATTTTATACGTGTCGAGAAATTAAATTTAAAAATGTATAATTCGGTGGATGTTGTGATACGTGTGACAAAAATCAATTTTCTTGAATTTTGGTTTGCACGAATATTCACGTTAAATTTACGGAACGGACCACAATGGTAAACTTGAAGCAAGTTATGTAAATAAAATAATTATTCACATTTTTATCTGCCAAAGGACTTTGTTTGAGGCTTAGAAAAGTAAATTTTTAATTGTTTAGAGTTTTTTCAAAGAAATTAAAAGCTTTTCATTGTTAATTTGTACGCTAATGTAGCGGATTTTTAGTTTATACAGATTTTTAAACTTTTTGATTATTTTGTTTTTATTGCATTTAGTGAATGTCTCATAAAAAATAAATTTTTCGTATCTCTTCAGAGAACACTATATAGATGTTAGAGTAGAAGTTAAGTAACGTTTATTTTTATGTATTTAGAAATTTTTATAATATTTTTCAAGAAAATATATATTGGTACAGAAATCCATGAACCTAAAATAAACTATTCGAAGTTAGTATGTATATTGTTTTATTTGAGAATGAACCGCCATAAATCATTAATTAATGTTTTAATATTTCACTAAATGCTATGCTTCTTATTGATTGCTATTCCAATCATAACAAGGAAGGTACACTTTAATTTATTTCTAACTAATCTAATTCCAGTAAATCCTATATAGAGCAGTGATGGCCTAGTGGCTTCAGCGTTTGACTCTCATCTCTGAGGTAGCAGGTTCGATCCTCGGCTGTGCACCAATGGACTTTATTTGTATGTGTGCATTTAACATTCGCTCTCCGGCTTGCCTTAGACCCAACAAGTCAACGGCGTGTGTCAGGCACAGAAGGCTGATCACCTACTTGCCTATTAAATTAACAAATGATCATGAAACAGATACAGAAATCTGATGCCCAGACCGAAAAAGGTTGTAGCGCTATTGACTAGTTTTTATTTATGTAGATTTTTGTCTTTGTGTATGCCATGTGGCATCGGTCTTTACCATAGCTGTGGCTAACGGTACGGTTTTAATTGTATATTTTGAAGTGCCAGGAACATTCGCGTTGTTTGAAAATTTTGTATGTATGTTTGTGATTGAGTTTTTATTCTTTGGTTTTAACGATAGTTTGATGGATTGATCATACAAGAAGTAATGTATTATGACCAGGTCGTTCACATATGACGTTATATGGACGTCATAATACCAACAATGTTTATATTTAGGTTCATTGTACTTTTGCTTTATAGCGATGAATACATTTTCCCTATTTATTATGTGCGAACATCCTGTTCTTCGTAATTTAATATTTTTAAAGTTTAGACTTCCTTTGGATCCCACTTTTCGAGAACTTGATCCTTCTGTAGGTTGTTGAATAGTCGTTTTATTTCCATACTTACTCTCCTGACTTTGTAATAATGTATTAATTTCTTGTATATCCATTTTGTCTTTTATGTAAGTCTTCTTTTCTTCAAGATATCTTCTTCCTTATCCTAACCCTAGTCAACTAAGTACTGCGCGCATCTGTGCTCTCAGTACGGTATATGCGACTTCTCAAAACACTGGTGAGATCCGCTGGTGGAAGGCCAGAACAAGACTGCTATGGTTACATTACCACAAACCACAGCGGATTTCTAATGTAACATAATCTGATTATATTATATTATTTTGTAAAATAAAGAGAAAGAAAAGAAAAATGATGAGGAATAGAATCTGGTTGATACAACTGTATTTCTTGGAATCACCTTGGATTCAAAACTTCAGTGGTCACCTTATATTAACAGATTGGCGAAAAGTTCGCGATAATTTCAAGGAAATTAATATGCTTACCCTCGCAATATATTTATGTAAATCCCAGAGGCACTTTTATCTCTGCCTTTTAATAAATTCAAGAAATGCTGTAAAAAACGCTTACTATAAAGTTAACGATTATCTAGTAACTAGTTGATAAACGGCCTTGGGACTAGCGCTAGACAGGCTACTTTTAATTAGTTTGCGATATTTTTTTTAAAACAAGTGTTGTTGGCCATAGTCATTTTGTATGATTATTTGCTATTTTAAAAGAGTACCGAGAGTTTTTTACGCCGGCTCTTTCTCTTCAATGAAGTGGAATAAGTGATACCTGTATATTCCATAATGAATATATTTTTTATTTTTAACATCCAACTGACCACGCAGCTTAAGCACGCACCATCGGCCTTCTAGGAACAATGCACGCCTCAGGTCCAGAAGTCATTTACAAACGTAATTTGAAATACGATTAAAACTTTTTTCTGCTGAAATTCCTCCTCGAAAATTTATAATCTTTGCTTAACGACGATGTCTTCGCATTATTATTTTTTTAATTTATAGAACGGGGCAAACGGCAGCAGTCTCATCTGATGATAAGCGAAACCGCCGCTCATGGACGCTTCCAATGCCAGAGGGCTCGCAAGTGCGTTATCGGCCTTTTAAGAATTATTCAATTCAAAACATTTTTTAAATACAAAAATTGCTTAACTGACTGCTTTCCCATTACACTTCTTAAAATTACTACTACTGCTAGTCTTAATGCTATTCTACGTTCTATTTTTTCTTTAAAAAGCCTCTCATTGATTCATTACGCAGAGCCTAAAACAAGCTAATCCATATTTGAAGCTCTGGTAGATGAAGCATTTTATGATGTACCGTGGATGGATTTTTTGAAAATTCCAGTTTGTAGGTGGTAAAATGTATTTTACAACATTCACGTTGTATAGAGGCGTTGTCGATTTTTATTTTTCAAATTCACATCTATTTTTATTAGCTATAATGCCTAGAGAAACCACTAAGTTTGCTCCAACTGTCAATATCAGAAAATTTAATATTCCCTTTTTTATTATCACCTACCTTATTAACTGAGTGAGCCAAAATTCCACACAAAACGAGCCTATCATGCTCCAGTTGGTGCGTGAAAGTCTTTATTGTTGCTGGTTGTACGGTTAAATATTGTGGAGTTGGGTATCTTCTGTGCTTCAAGTCGAGACGAGTCCTAGATTTCACTTTACGTAGTTTCTATATATGGAGCTCAAACTTGGATTTTCAAAAACAAAACAAAAGCCAAAATACGTTCGTGACAACGTGCGATAGAAAGGAGTATTCTCGGAATTAAATTACGCGACAAACATAAAAGTCAATATATTCGCAGAAAAACCAATATTATTGATGATGAGCAATATGCCCTTAAACTTAAATGGCATCTCCATTATGGCAGGCCACGTATCCCGTTGTACAGATGACAGATAGTCTAAAGCAGTAACAGACTGGACTGGTCCAAAAATAACAAAGGAAGACCAATAGAGCGATGGGCCGACGGGATCGAGAGGGTTGCTTGGAGAAATTAGATGACGATGGCACAAAATAAATTAGGGTGGGAAAAGTTTGGAGGCCTTCTCCCGGACAGGGGCCGCATCTTAGTTAAAACTGTAAATTTATCTTTTTTTATCAAATGTATGTCAAAGATAAACGCTTATTATTATTATAGTTTCTATAGAAATATTACTCAACACAGTCATAGGGGCCAGCGGTAGTTGACTTATATTTATTCGTGGTAACTGGGTATTATATACCTTGTTCCATATTGTGTTGTGTTAAAACAATGATGTGAAATGCAAAATAAATAAAACTAATGTACTACATGACCTGACCTTTAGCAAAAACTATACGAACAATCGAATAGTTTACAAAATCGTAGATAGTCGTGTAGTCGTAGTAGATAATGAACTGATGATTTGAATTTCCGGATTTTAATAATAAACTAGGCGAAATTATTACTTTTTTTTGTTCTGGTTTCTCTGTGGTTGATCAGTTTTACGCTTGTGAAAAAAAAAGAAATATATTTTAACATAATTTATTAAACATTACATTTTGATAGCTTGATCATATAACTATTTCAAATAAACATAATACTTCTAATGGAATTTACAGTCGTATAAGTCTTTTTGATAACTTACATAATACTTAACACGAGATTACGACTTGAGTATGGCTTCGTAAGCCTGGAATATGCACGTGGCAACCTCTACCGTGCGGGATTTCAGGCTGAGGGTAGCCTCAGGGTTGCCAGGTTGAAGTTTTAGTTCCAGAAGAACCCAGATGTTGTTAGTTAGTTTCAGAGACTGGTAGAGCATGTCTTGCCCTTCGACGTTTCTCTTGGCGATGGTGAAAACGTTGTTCAGCGACATCTTGTGGGCGATCGTGTCAGCCGTGCCGATAAGATTGTTAATCGTGTGTTGGACTTCGTTCGCTGCTGGGATCTCTTTCCAAGTGGTGAGGAAGACCCTTTTATCGAGCTGTCCATCTTCTGTGAAGAGAATGTGAGCTGGAATGAGGCAGGCGAAGTAGAACACGTCTATGTTGTTCTTGACCGCCACCTGAAATAAGACAATTATGCAATGCAATAAAAATGTCTATCATAATATAATTTTTTTAACCCAGTTTTATTAGTAATTGAAAACAAACAATATTATATATTCACGCTGTAAAGTCGCGAAACGTCGGAAAAATAAAGAAAAAAAATTAATTTAAAATTGTATAAATAGTTATAAGTTTATAATAATAATACATAGCTTCAATCCGTTTAAAGTGTTTTCTTAATATTATATATTAATTTAATTAGCACATAATTACTTAAATAAATAAATTGGTAGACCTGTAAGTTGTTGAGTGGCTCCATCCTCTGAACGGGTCCTCCAGTGGCGAGAGGTAAGGGTGCGTCAACACGTGCGCCTGCTCCAACAGCCCCCACTGACAGCGCCCCTCCCGGGTATATGCCGAAACTACAAAAATTATTGTTCTAAAATCTTCTGATTTATGACTACCATTATAAAAACTTATGTGCATTTTTACTAAAGTATGTTACGTCATGTTAAAACAAGAGAGTATAAGTACAACAGTCATAATATTTATTTAATTTTTTACTAAATAATCAAAGTTAAATAATCAGATTTAACAAGCGTCCAGTCAAGCATAATTGTATAATTTGTCATAGAAGTACAAATAAATTCAAATTATAAATTATCCTAGACATTTATTACATTTATTTGGAAGGTTTGTCGGCCTATTTCTCAGAAACAAATTGTAGTAATTTAGCACTTGTTAAAAGTAAAAAAATGGAAAATACTTGGATACATTTTTATTAATTTGATTAATTTTAATTTTACCTCATTGGAAAAAATAACGTGGTAAAATTAAATTTACCTGTTCTTATTGAGCTGTATAGCGAACCCTGTCATGGGCTGCATGGCTTTGTTGGTGAAAGTCATCTCCAAACGCGGCTGGCCGCCTTGCCTACTGAAGGTACCCCAAATCTCTAGGCCTTTGTACAGAAAAAATAATATGTTTCATGAGCAAGAGCTGGGGTCGTCTTTATATTTATATTAGAATATTATTGCAACAAAGGTTTTTTAGAACTTGCAACATATGTTGCTATCATTTTTAATTAATTGATAGATTTATTTTATTTAGTATTTAGTCAATGTTGCTATATTGCTTCGTAACAATTTTTCCTTTATTCACTTGCATTACCATACCTTTTCCCTTATCAGCGGGCAGCCAGCACTGTTTCAGCGGCACAAAGGAAGCTGGAGGAGCGGCCACACCGAATATGTCTCCCAAAAGACCAGTTGTACTTGGGGCGGGAGTCGGCTCCGGTCCACCGCCCAACTGTCAATTATTTCATTGAGATTAAAAAGACACACTTATTTAAAAATTATACGACAACAGGATAAAAACCCATCCTTTTTATTAAAACGTCAAAAATTACAGAGTTATTAAGGAAAAGCCCTTGCAAATTAAAATCAAACTGGTTTAAAATGTCACCATTTTGCTTTTTACTCCTACATTTAAAAAATATAAAACAATTAAATATCGGAATACCGCAAGGATATGCTGCCAGCGTTAAAGATACACTGCCATAGGAACCAAACTTTTTAAATTTTTAATAATTTTTATTATGACTAAGGTTAATTTTTTTTAAATACTGTATATTTGTTTGTTGTGTTTAGTTACATAAATAAAAGTATTTCTTTCTAAAGAAGTCTAAAATAGTTCTATTCAAACCCAATAATCAAATAAAATCTTACAAGTACATCCAATCCACCGGCGAGCAAGTCCAGATTAGAGGCCGGCGCAGGCGCAGGTCCAGAGGTATTTGGAGCTCCGCCGCCAATATCCATTGACAAAAGGTCACCGATCAGCGACTCCTGCGCATATGTTAAATAATCCTGCATTTTTTTCAATAAATAATGCTTGTTTACGATATTCTATAATGATGTTCCTGTTCCACTAATTATTTTAGAATAGGTTTATCAGTAGGCTCAGTTGGCTAAGTAAAATGAGAATTTCTTTACAAAATCAATCAATAATACAATAAATAATGCGTTATACATCTCTTCCATCCTATTTATAAATTAAAAAAAAACAAATCTCTTTATAAATTTTAACAATACCTGGTTAGGAATGACAGTTGCCTGTGGTACTGATTCTTCTCCGGTAACGCCACGAGCTGGAAGGGACTTGCGCACGCCCGCCGCGCGACCTTCATTCAAATCACAACTTGTATATTTCATTTATATACAACATTTGTCCACATCGTATCCCTAACTTTCTTACTAACTACTAACTGACGTAAGACTTATCTTAAATTATCGCGATTTATTTGTCTTTTTACTTTCTATTTTTAATGTATCATCTTTTCAGTTTAGTTTGTTTTTTTGTTCCTGTTTAGTTTTGTCTTAATAAATGTGTATAACATCTATTTTTGCACTACTTGCCTATCTTATGTAATTTAAATATGTTCAATTTTTTTTTATATTGTAGTGTACCGAATAATTAATAAATAATCATTTACTATTAAGAACTCCCTCTTATATTAAAATGAATTCAAATTCTTAGGTCACTATGTATTACGCTCCTCTGATAGTCGCATTTTAGAAATTCCTATATAGGCAAGTCATTTAGGATCTCCGGCAACAAAGTTATTGAACACGCTCCTCGATATTTTACACAGCCATTCTAACGTCTTTTAATACCGTTTATTAATAACAAACCTACATAAGGCTTTTGTAATCAATGTATTTTCGCATTATTTTTTTATTGTATTTTTAAACCTAGCATTAATTGTGCAGATTGCACATTAGCTTTTTATTTGTTTTAATTTGAAATTTTACTTTGTAGTTGTATTTATTTCTTTGTTACTTGAAATTTTATTCTCGTTAATTTAGTTATACACTTCTTGCACTCCTTAATATTTCAATTTTCTTGGTTGCCTGGATAATATGTCTTGTTAGCTATAAGGCCGACCGTTTTATTAAATAAAAAAAAGTTTTCTCACGCCCCTAGATAGAAAGTCCATTGGTGCACAGCCGGGGATCGAACCTACGACCTCAGTGATTAGAATCGCATGCCAAACGACATTAGACCAACACTACACTATATTATAAAACCTTTCTAATATAGGAGACAGAGAAACAAATAAATTTTTGATTTATTACAATTGTTAATATAATATTACATTTGAATACTTCCGAACGGTAGTTTTTTTCTATGACTTTTTTTATATATAACCAAAAACAACTAGAAAAGTCTCGTACTAATAAAAATAAAAACTCACCTTCTACGAAGGCAGTAGGTGGTTTATGATAGACGGAAGCCAGTGAGCTGATGTGGCAGATCAGTTCATCCAAAAGCGTCGGCTCCAAGAGATCCGTTTCCTCAGAGATGAGAGGCTTGTCTGCCAGCACCACTTCCTTGGCAGCAGCAGGATCGGTTGATAGCAATCGCCAATAAATGAAACCGCGGTCTCTGTTAACGTCAAACATGCAAATTGGTACAAAATTGTCATAAAAAAACTTTTATCTAATCTCGTGATATTTAAAAATAATAATACTACTTTCTTAATGGCAATAGTTCAATATAGGTCTAAAATCATATCCACAGAGTTTATATAACAAGACTTTTCGTTATTATTGTTTGGTTTTAGTGATCTGTGCTTTTTGGCGTCATTTTTTTCATAACATTGACATTTTATAAACAAGACACGGCAGTATATTTTTAAACTAAAGCTTAAAGTTCGCCCTAAGATTAAATTAACGTTTATTAAGACAAAAACGTTTCATTAAACATTAAATTAATATTATATGCAACTGTACATGAGTACATCATGTATCAACGCAATAAAAGTTCGCAGTTAAAGGAATTTCGGAAAAATTACAAACTTAAAAATGATTACCTAAGGTCGGGGTTGTCAGAGTCCTGTGTAGCTAGACTGAGCACGTGTTGAACGAGCTCTTGAGTGTCAGCAGGGCGTTTTAAGAACAACTTAACCACAGCTGTCAGTAGTTGCAGTTGGACCTATAAGCATGATATATATCTGGGATTATTTTGGCGTAACTTTGAAACTGCAAGATAGAGTTACGGACTTAGCATTAGCCAAGCACTATCTAAAGATAGTTTTATAAACATAAGCGAGCGTTCAAGTATTACGTCACGCAATTTTTGGATTCTTGACCCCCCCCCCCCATGAAACGCGCCGTAACGTTTCTGTATCCAATAGTAAAACGTTTCGTGACCTTTAAACCTAAAACTTACCATTATGTGGTGTAAAGTACTGGAAAGTGCAATATAATATTAACAATCCCCGCCCCTGAATCGTAACGTTTTACAAAAGGAAAAAAATCGTTACGTAATACTTGAACGCTCCGTAATCGAATATAAGTATGTTAAGAGTTCTAAAAAACCTTATTTAAAATCTGTGTAATTATGTTATAAGTTCTTAATTATTGTATGTCTGATGCGTTGAAATGGTTTCAATGGTGTTGTAATCCTATTCAGATTCGATAACTATTTTATATGAAATGTCAAAATTAAAGTTTTTTACAAATTAATTTATGTTCCTTGTTAATGAACATTATTAAGCTATACAGTGTGAACTAGATGTGACGTCCCTCGATTTAACGACGAACTCCCTAAAGCGTCGAAATCAATTGGCTTTGGTTGGTTTAGCTTGTCTTCAATACAATGAAACACTCTACATATCATTACACCCACTCTCAAATGAATAATAAAGTAGTCTTCAAGTTGCTAAAATTAGTAAAAACTGCGCAGTTGTGTACGTTCTTTTATCGTTTTATTCATCATACTTATGAACTGTCGAAGAAATTCGTTCTTTTGTTAACAAATTGGTATTGCTTGCACGTGTAGACTGTTGTTGACCATGACTAATAAGTAGGAGTCATGTAATATCTATACCATTATCTTCTTTCCATTTAACGACATCTCTCTATAACGCCATTAAATGCGCAATCCTTTCAGTGTCGTTATATAGAGTTTACACAGTAATAATATTTATTAAATTATTTATTCAAAAACAAATTCACCTGAGCGTTTTCATCGTGGAATCCCTCGAGGAATGAATCTAATAACTCATCAGCGTTGTCGATACGCTCCGCGTACTCGCCAACAATCCATACCTGAAACATATTTTATTTCAAATTTAAAGGAAACAAAATAATAGAGCCCATTGCCTTATAACCTTAAAAAATTAGTTTTTTAGATGAAACAGCTGATTGGGATAAAATTCATTTTCACATTACGATCTTTATAATATTATATATTATACAATTTTATATAATTTATATAAATATTATTAGTGTTATTTGAAACAGATATAATTAATAAGTTACTCAAATTGTTGCATAAGCTTCAAAATATTAAGAACAAAATTTTATTGGTAAAAAAACATCCACAATTTATTATAACTAATCTATACTACAACTTAATTTTGCGGAGCGTCTAAACTGTATTAAACAAAGTCTCTCGCGGATGACGATACGCATCGAATTATGTTATAGGGAATATATATAAATAATTTGTTTTATTAAAATATTGAATATAATATGTTACCATAGAAGCCCTGGCCTCTGGCTCGTCTAAGGTGTCAAGATTTTCACACAAAGTGCTGATAATGCTCTCATATTTATTCGGGTACTTCCGAAATATATCTTTGATCACAACGATGGCTTCCTGCACCACATAGTTCACTTTTGTTTGAATTAACTCCAGCAAAGTTGATACACATCGTTCGGCCGACGGCTCCACCTAACATAATGAAAATTACATTAATGACCAATTTATATATATCTGTAAAAGGTAAATTAGAAAATTATAGAAAAGAGCGTGTGGTCTATTCCTTAAAGACCGGCAACGCACTTGCAAAACATCGTGATGTTGCAGGTCCATATACAAAAATTAAGTACAAAGTAATTTGAGTTCTATATAAATAATAAGTGGTTGCCTGGAAGAGAAAGCTCGAAAACGATAAGGCCGCCAGTTGCCCTTCGTTTGATTTAATTATGTTCATTTTTTTAAAATATTGTAATGTAACGAAGAGTTATACCTTAATAGCACATCTACCAATTGCCCGAACGGCCTTCCTCACAAAGTCCACGTCCACCTCAGTAGCATATTCCTTCAATTCACCCAGCACCTGCGCGATATTCGCCTGCGACGCCAGACGTATCATGATGTCCAACTTTTCCAACTTTACATATATAGGGTCGTTGTACTTCACAAAGAACACCTGGAAAAAAAAGTTTAGTTATGAACATAAACATCAAATATTAAATATAATATCAATGGCGTTACAATTTTTTAGGTCTGTGCCTCAGATTTCTGTATCTGTTTCATGATCGTTTGTAAATTGAATAGGCAAGTAGGTGATCAGCCTTCTGTGCCTGTCATACCGTCGACTTTTTGGGTCTAAGGCAAGCCGGTCCCTCACGATGTTTTTCTTCACCGTTCGAGCTAATGTTAAATGCGCACATAGAAAGAAAATCCATTGGTGCACAGCCGGGCATCGAAACTACGACCTCAGGGATGAGAGTCGCACGCTGAAGCCACTAGGCCAACACTGCTGCAATATTAACACTGACGTGAAAATGAGAAATTCCATTGCATGCGCTTTGTAAACAGTGAAAATTACACACAAATCATGTTTGACTGTGAAATGTGATGAATTAAGTTTTTGTATGGAGATGTTTAAACAAAACACGGTTTAAAATATGAGCTTATAACACAAAACTAGGGGTAGAGGGGTTGTGACGCTAACAAATACAAACTTCGCTTATCTAAGGGTTCATAAATCTAAACGACACTTATGTTATTGGATATTATAGGAAACGAGAATGTTGACAACAATTTATGACTGATGTAAAACCTAAGGGGCTCATATTGGCTTCTATTGTGATGATTGTTTACGCTTCTAATAATTAACCTTGCTAATACATTTTTGTTTATATATATTATTATTATTTTCTTTAGATTTTAAAAGTAAAAACTATAACTTAAATAAAGATTTAAGTTATAGTTAGTTTGTACATCTTATTTTGTGTTCTTTTTTGTTAATTGTTATCCACTTCTTGTACCTGAGCCTCTGTAGGTGTTTTTTTTTTAATTGTTCTCTTTAGGTTTGTCTGGAAGAAATCGCTTGTTAGCGATAAGGCAGCCCCTTATTTGGCCCCTAATAACTTATCTAACCTGCTTTGTTATATGTAAGTTTTTGTATAAGGTGACGAAGTGTGAATGAATAAGTAAATATATAAAATATATGTATGTCACCGGAATATAACAAAATCCGCAAGTTTATCAATTTATCAATTTGCGACATCTCGTGATAAATTTATAAACTAACGGATATCCATTCGTAAGATTCGAAACGGTTAAGTTTTGGTTAGTGCCTTATTCAACCAATCAGAGCGCACACGCCGTTTGGTTATCGCTTACTTATTATTTTTCGCGTGAGTTCGGTATGTTTATCAATTTGCGAATATGTGGGCGTGAAATAATACAATTTATCTCTCTTTTAGAACCCTACGAAAGTTTATAAATTACCTAGTAAAATGTATAATCTAGCGGATTCTGTTATATTCCGGAGACATATATATACATATAAGTCATGACATGAAACTATTCCTGTAAATATTGTTAATAGTTTCTCGTTCAAACATCTAAAGAAAAGCGCGACGCAATTAAAGCTTAGCTATATTATAATCTCTCTATGGTGATAAAATTTGTTGCTTATAAATACATCAAGATAAACGTGTTACTAATATTTATCGAAATTAACATTACATGTGTATTATTTTGTATCCAATAGTCCTTAGCTATAAAATTAATTTTATTAAGCACGTGGGTCTCAAATAAACGCTCACATAGAAAGTTAATTAGTGAACTGGGGATCGAACTCACGACCTCAGGTATGAGTCTCACTCAAACTACTAAACCAACACCGCTTTCAGCTGCTCTGAAGCTTTCACATTACTAATTTATTTGGATTTTTTTTCTAATTTATTAATTTATCTCACCTTCATCTCATGTTTCAGAATTTCCGGCCTCTTCTGCACAACAAGGTTTATGTTCCGAAGAGCCACGTACTGGACTTCTGGTTCAGCACTCAATAAGGTAACTAGGGGTGGGGCCAGTTTTCGAGACAAGGTGTTAACAAGCTCTGTCTCATCGGAGAGCATTTCCATAAGTTTCATAAGAACCTGGTAAAACAACAAAGATTATAAATGGCTCATGTTTAACTTAAAGTAACATTAAGTGTTTTAAGGACAATACCTTAAACTTAAATTGCAATATTTGTGGATCAAACAAAAAAATAGGAATAAACTTTGATACTCATAGTTTTCTTTGTAAAAATAATTTTAAATTTGGAATTGGAAATATTAGTTTCAATATTAAACCGTTATACAAACCTTGACCGCGGAAAGCACAACAGCTGCATTTGCGTGCGCCAGCCTCGGGGTTATTCTCTCGCAGATGGAGTGAGCCTCGCGCGAGTCACGAGGGCAGTAGTTTGACAAGGCATCGAGGATGAACACCTGTCCCCACTCAGTGCATTCATTAAGGGCTGTCAGTAGCTTGTTAATGGTTGGCGCGTTCATTTCTGGAAAATTCATTATTATGTAAAAAGCACCTTTTGTCTATGTCCTGTCCTTTTACCTGACAATATGATTGCTGTATTGCACGAATGTATGTATAATTGTAAAGTCTTTGATTAACATTGGTATGTATAGGGTTTGCAGCCTATAATTTTATTATAGATTTTTATATTTATTTGGAATCTTGAGTGAAAAGTAGTGTGAATAAAAAAAAATATTATGAACTTTTTTATTGAACCACTTTTGCTAGCTCAACAAAATTAGTTTTTTATTTTTTTATTTTACCTTTGCACTTATTTCTTTAAAAATTTATAAGGTACATATCTAACATTTATTTTATATAATTCATCATAAAAACAAGGACAATAATAATAACTAATGGTCCACAATAAATACAGTCTTTTTGGTAGTTACTGATTTAAAATTTAAATAAGCATAACATACCAACTAATGGATGTCCTGAAACACTTGCTTCATTAATCTCAGAGAGAGCTGCCACGGCATTAGCAACAACCATAGGGTTTGAATCACTCAGCAATTCCTTTAACTGATCCAAAAAACCCTGAAATTTTAATGTCAATTTCATGTGATTTATATAGCATTCTTTTGGGATGCAGATTATATTCTAAGTACATAATGCTTCTTTGGACTTTCCTAGATATAGTATTGTCTTTTGTTAAAACAGCTTTTACACACAAACATTACATAAATTTAGAAATATGTAAATAATTATAAGTTTTTAATTATAATATATAGCTATATCTGTTCGAAAAGTGTTTTCTTTCCTAGATATCTTAAAAAACATACTTATATAGAAAAGTTTAAAAGATTGTTATAACATGGCATATGTATATTGATTGGGACCTTAAGAATACACCAGTAACATATTTTTATGTACCTGATCTTCCACCATACTTGGTGAAATATCGTACAACTTCGCAACACAAACAGCTGCAGTTTTCCTCACATATGGGTCTTCATCCTTCAAGCATTTTCGCAGAGGCTCACAAAGATACTCTGTGATTTTGTCAACCCGAATGCATCCCATAGTTCGCACGGCCAGTGCACGAATTAGTGGATTCGAATCTTCACAGTCCTGAATATTTAAAATAATTAGTTTTTATTTTTTTTGAGAGAAAGAAAGCAACACATCAATTATACTGAAGCTATTTCACTATAAGCAAGTATGGTAGAAAATGTAATGGTTACAAAATTTTGTATGATATTTGCCAAATCTCTAACTACTTAGCTTATATTTCTTGTTACCTATTTGTAGCAATTTGTCATCAAAAAATAATTATTTCAAGCAAAATAATGTTTTTAATTTTATAAATTTGCAGTTTTGTTATATTTTTAGGTTTTTTTGTGACATTTTTCTACCATACAATATAAAACTAATGCCAATGCTATACTGGAGTATTATGATGAGACATGATTTCTTGTATCAAAACATACATGTTTACTTCAGCTGATTTGTTGAAAATGTAGATTTACACATCAGTGCCAAATGAGTCTGTTTGGTGTTTGATCATGCAGATCTTAGAAATATACATGCATATTGTATGTACAGCCCCACCTACTATGTACAGCCAACTTCATCTTTAGTTTTATCTTCACACCCACCTGGTGCTCATTATGTAATTGGCATTGTTTGTGATATTTTTAGCTTAAGTTTAATTACAAATACATAGTCTAAATAAAATATAGTAACAACTTTTTTAAAGAATGTGTGTTGGAGAGGAAAATATCCAATTTAAACCTTTTGTGTCAGGACAATTAGCTAATTGAAAGTAGCCAACATAGTAGATGAGTATTATCAATATTTGTGCATGACTGTCCACCTATTATAATGTGTAAATCTACAGCTGATGAGTTGATTTTTTGGATCAGATGTTTACCTTAACAAGCTGGTATGTTGGTAGATCCTTCCACCCATCATAATATGGTACAGTAGACATTAAAACGACAAAAAAGACAAGTCACTCACATAGATAACTAATCTACTTTACTTGTCATACAATAATCCAGTTTTTAAGTCAAAATGTAAATACTATCCTGTATATTATATATATAACATTAAGCAATACTTATGGAGATTTTCAGTAAGCTGAATAATGCCATTGATAGTTGTCCTTTCTCTCTTAATTTTAATTTTTTGATGATATTTGCAAATAATAGGAGATGAAAAGCTTAATTGTCAATTAAATTGTGAAAATATTATCAATTAAACATTAGTAAGTAAAACAAAAAACAGATGCATACCTTAACAAATGTATTAACAGCCATTATAGCCATATCTGGCTGTGATTTGGCATAATTCATTAGATATAAGTAGACCAATTTCTTAAGTTCCAGGTTGTCTGTCTGCATGCAGTTGACTACATCAGGGAAGAGTGCAGAAACATCCTTGCCAACTGTCATAGAAGCTATGACCTACAAAACCCATTGTTCATCAGTTAATAGGATAATCAATTCTCTATTTAATTTCATGTGGACTGTTCAAACTATGAGATTCCTATACCAACCTTTTTAACAGCTTCTTTTTTCTTTTCTTTTTTGTCACTATTGAGTTCAGATTTAAGTTCAAATATCTCTCCCTTTTTAGTTGTCGTGAAGTATTTAGAATCAGTCATTTTAGCAGGTTTATTTAGGCTTACTGGTTATTCTACAACACATATACCAATACATTTAATGATAACAATCAATCTGAAAAATCAATACTCGCCGCATCCCTCATCTAGTAAAATACTCAATATGCCAATAACAAAAATGTATTACTTACGATACTTCACGAAGGGAAGCCTAGACGATGTTTAGAACAAATAAAATTAGGTGTATTTCATTAATTTAGGTACCCGAGGGGCGTATAATTTTTGGATTCTTGAATCTTTATTCAATACCAATTGAGATTTGTCATTTTTTGACTTTTAAGTGTTCATGACTATGTTAGATATTTGTGATTGACGTATGACTTATATACACAGACTATATAAAAGGAATATATATTATAGGGAAGTGACTTTTACATTTAATGCGAAAATATAAACGTTTTCATAAGAACCCCGCGATTTATTGTATTGATTCGGTCACATTTTTAATTTCTGTTATATAACATATAAAATATAAAAACATTCATCTACAATGTCAAATTATGTAGCTATTGCATCGAAAAAAAAACAAGACTGTAATCTTATTTTATGTATTCATAATCATGACAATGTTCTGAATCAATAAAAGAGTTCACATTATTCATCATAAGATGATTTAGCATTGTTTAGTATATTCGATTGATAATAATATCTATAATATTGTAAACCATACGTATTTTTTAATATAACAAAAAACATTATAGATAATGAAAGGTTTTCAATTTCGGTGATGAGTAAGAAATCCTTTAACGGAACTGAAGAAGCTTCGTTTCATCTTGTACACAGGCAAAATTGTATGGTTACTATAAAAAGATGCGGACGTGTCGTATAATGACGATGGTATTTCCACACCCTGCAATATCAAAATAAATATATTGCTAAACATAATAATGATAATAATTATAATTTAACCAATAAACGCAACAATCACATAAGTTGTTTGTTGCGTTTGCGAATATGAACGCAAATTATACCCAAAATAATGATCGCTCGAGAACGACCCCAAAACGTAAACCAATACTTGAGACAATATTATATTAGCGATAAGACTGACGTAACTAAGTATCAAAATTAAACTATAATTTGCCTACCGCGAATGATGTGCTGATATTATACGAGTTAATTGAGCTATTCTTAGTTGGTTGCTTATGACGTGGTTTGCCTATTTTTATTTCTGACATTTTTGATCTCATTATGAGACACGACACCAAACGCTGCAGTAGTGGCTTCTTTTTTGAGTCGATCAATTGAGATCCTTTGCTTAGGCTTGTATGGTTACTATTGCTAGAGTACAAAGAATATGCAGATGTCCCGAGGTTTGGTGTCACTGACTTCTTGTGACCTGTACAAAATATGCATAGTGATAGTAGTTAATTTATTAGTAACTTACACTAATTCAAATTCAAATTTCACGTAAACTGATAAACACTGGTAATTTCCATAAATAAAACACTATATTTATTCACCTACAACTCTGGATTGTACCTTGACAGTAACATGGAGACCAGTGTTCGCCTAGTTGCTTTAGCGGGGGCGACTTTCATCCCTGAGGTCGTAGGTTCGATCCCCGGATGTGCGCCAATGGACTTTCTTTCAATAAGCGCATTTAACATTCTCTCGAACGGTAAAAGAAAATATCATGAGGAAACCGGCTTGCCTTAGACCCAAATAGTCGACGGTGTGTCAGACACAGGACGCTGATCACCTGCTTGCGTATAAATGATCATTAAACAGATACAGAAATTTGAGGCCAAAACCTAAAAGGTTGAAGCGCCACAGATTTCTTTCTTTTAAGGTAACATGTACATGGTTTTTTATAAACATATAGATATCGTTATTATAAACATCTGCACTGTATACATTCCCTATAGCGCCTAACAAGATTGTGTAAAAACTATTCTAATTGATAAAAAGGTTGCATAGGTACGTCAAATTTTAACACCTTTAAAAATAGTATGAATTGAGTTGGAATCCTTTTGTTCCACAAAATTCGAATTATCTTTATTACAAGCAAGTGAAGAATAAGTAACATGCTTCATCAGTGATACGCTAGCATATCGGACCTCTATCGATGAAACGATGTTTCTTGGCTTACTCAATAACTGAGCATTTTTACTTTCCTCAGTTGTTGATTGGCTAATTTCATTTTTCTTTTCCTTTTCGATATCCCAATTAAACGAACATTCAGATTCATTATACTTGTCAGATAACGTATCAGAGCTGATTTTTTTAATATTTGTATTATCAGTTTGCACCTCCTTGCTTAATCGTAACACTTTCTGAAATTTGGATTTTATTCTTACTTCTCCAATGGTAACGCTACTATAGTAATTTGCCTTTCTTCTGTCATTGCTAAACTTTTTACATACAGTGTTTTGTATCGTTCTCTTAACTTTATTATATTGTTTCCGAGTCAACATTATAGGTTTTTGTTTTGTAAACTGTTCTACTTCTAAAAACACGTGTATATTTCTATTAAGAATAAGATTGGCATCATTTACATGTTCTACATTTCTACTATTGTGAATAACATTATTTTTAGACCCATATGACAATGTGGAATGGTTGGTACATAATCTCTCGTGCTGTGCGACTCCACAAATTGTTGGTTGAACATCTTCTGTCATACGTTTTTCTTTTATTGGAACAATTTCGTTCAATTCATTATATTTTGTTTCTTCGGAGTGTTTTAAATCAGCCTTTGATTTATGTTGTAGTTTTGTTATAAATTTTTGTGGAAATAGTTTAGCTAGACTGCTACTTAGTTTTACTTTATTTTTGCTGAAAATCAAATTCAATTTGTAAAAAGAATAGTCACAACTTATGAATAAACAAACGAATGAACAGACTAAGGCTATAAGGCTATATCTAATAATATTTCAGGTACATAACTCGAGTGTATTTAACAAATGTTAAATACACTCTTTAGTACCATGTTACTACATAAGTAGATAATTATGTATATGTATATATCATAAGTATAAAGTAAGTCTCTATAGGTACGCCTCATTTTTTTTATTTTTATTTAGGGCATAAACCTGCGACGTATGTCAAAATTTCTACTTATCTATGAGTTTAAAAAAATTAAAAAGAAAAAAACTTAACCATTCTTTTTCGATGAAGCATTCTTCGGAGTTTTTTACAACAAAGGTTTCCTTAAAAATATTTAAATATAAGAATCAAGTTATTATAAAAAAAAATATGCCTTTATCAGGTAGGCATTTGAAGTTAAATTACTTAATAGGTGTTAAGTAATTTAATAAGTAATTTTTGTATTTAGATAGGTACCTAAGATAAATATAAAAAATGTATTATTGTAAAAAAATTAGTGATTAGGTTTTTATTTTTATTTAGAATTTACCTGAGATTGTCTAGAATTTTGTTTAGACTCATTTAAGTTTCGTCCCGTTAAAATACCCAACAACTGCCTTATCTCCTTGTCTCTTTCGGATGGATCTGGAATTACGCACGGGTCCCCACGGTAATGCTTAGCCCGTCCTAAAAAAGGGGTTTTTATCAAATATATAGTTTATTATCCTTATTATATTAAACAAAATGTTACAACCTTCATAATTGTTATCAATCGTATTGTTGTTATTTTTTTCGGTCATTTTTTGTTTTGAGTTTCCAGAGCTTGTCCGCCTAAAATGATTATGAAAAATAGAAATTCGGTTATAATTACATGTTATTGTAGTTTTTACAACAAAGAAAAAGCTCTACCCTACCCATGCAAAACTTCTATACTGTCTCGAACATTTAAGTTGGAAGATTTTTTATTTATGTTTCTTCCTGCTTTACTTGGATTCTGAAATGTATTAAAATTATGCATTTATCCTATATAATTTTAATCAAAAATTAAATTTGCCCAATAGGTTAAGGTTAGGTATAAATATATATTTACAGGTGACCTTGAAATTTTTCTTGAACTCACGGGTGAATTGGCTGAGTGTGATAACGACCCAGAAGCAGGGATTTTAGTGTCATCTGTTAAAATTAATAAATTTTCCATAGAGGAAAGGTGTGTCTTCTTCTTTGATTTAACAGTTTTTCTTACTGAGAAATCTGTATTTTGTCTATCATGTTTAAAAAGTAAATTATAACGTTCGGATGCACCATCAATATTCACAGTGACCTTTGAAGCTTTATTTTTTGGTGAGGCATAATCATGTCTTGCTATGTCTCTATTATTTATAGCTTCTTCAGTTTCTAGTTTGTTGATATAATCATCGACTAAAGCTTTCTTTGCCAAACTTCGATTTGTGTCTAAATTTTTTTGGCCTCCGCGTGTTTCCATATCTTGTCTACCTTGGTATAGTCTTTTGGATAATTTTGATTTACTTCTTTTACTAAATACGTCTGTTCTAGAGCTTCCAAGTGGAATATGATTTCTAGTAGAGTTTGAAAAACGATTTGGTGATACACTTTTCGCATTGTTTTTAAATATTTTATTATTGTTAGTTTCTCTTAGATACTCTTTATTATTAGGAGATAATTCTTTTGGCGATGCAAGCCTTTGGGATGTAGATTGTTTATTCTTGTTTGATGCTTTTTGTTGGACATCCGTTTTTGCTATAGGAGACATTTGTCTTTCTTCAACTCTGACCATATGACCATCACTTCCGTTTTCTTTGGGATACACTGAAATGACGACAATGGGAGTTTGAAGTCCTTTAGCAGTCTCATTTTCCGATTTAATTGTTCCACCAGTACATACACATTGGCTATACTTATTTTTCATGGGCCCGTATCTTTTTTTATATTCTGAATCTTGAAGTAAATTCACTTGAATGCCTTGGGATTCCATTCTGAAATGAATCAGTAGGTATATGACCTTAATTTTTAAAAACTTGTCTTAAATAAAATTTTATGAATTCTTACATTGCATACCTGTAAAGAAGTTTTTCTTTCTATGCTATACTACTATATTTAATTTCTCTACCTATCGAAAGTTAAACCTATTATATTACCTTGTGCAATCGCTATTGCAAGCAGCTGCCTCATTGAAAAAGTATTCTTTTGGACTATAGTTTCGAGAGGGTCGGCTATGCTCGTGAACTCTTTAAATTAAATTATGTCAAGATGAATTATCCTATAACATTAGTAAGAACTTATTAAAAACTTTAATCCTATATTAGCATACTTACGGTTGTTCGCCATGTTTGTCTCTCATCGGTTCATCTTGAGTAATATTCGTAAGAACTAAAATAATTCAAACTAATTAAAAACTTTCGCTATTCTTATTTTACGTTTTAGAAGAGTTTTATGACCTACTATATATAATATGAGGAGAAACGATAATATGGAATATGATATAACAAGCACAGGATTGAATTGTTGTAACAAAAATTCTTAGCGTAAATAGTATGAAGCAAGGAAAGCTGCTGTTTCTCCGACCTATGTAATGTAATGGTCCCCTCCAGGGATGTAGGACTAATATGCCACTGGGCAGAGGTCGAGAAATTGTAAAAATCCTTCGGAATAACTTTGTTAGCACCTTTCAGAGTACGACGTAATCGTCGTAATGATTGTAGGTGTCGCTACAAGTTTTATGTACTATTCTAGCCAAATATGGCCAAAAAATAGAATAATAGTTTTATGAAATCTTTATGCATACTCACTTGGTCTATCATCTATCGTAGCAGCACAATTCAATACATATCTGTCGTCATTGGTGAGGCCTAACCTACCAACGATTTTAACATGGCTTCTATGTCTACTAACATCGGGAATGCCTGGTGTGTTTGGGCAGTTGATAGTATTACATTTTCTTAGATCGTCATTAAAATCCTTCTTGCCATCTTTCTTTCTTTTATCTTTGAAATTATTTTTGTTCATTTTATTAAAATAATATAGGCGTTTCTTACACAAGTTGTCGCTTTCTGAAGATTTTATTTCGAAGATTTTTTCACGCTTCCTTCCAGAGACAGAACAAACGTTAGAGTGTAAACCGTCGTGATTAGAGCAACTATTTTTTATTTTCTTCCTTAAGATTTTTTTATTGAAAACCTTAGAAGTCTGCGTCTCAACCGATTTCGGTACTACAGTAATCTTTATAACTGGTTTGCAACTTTTACTATATCTTTTCTTATCCTTTATAATGTCGTCGAATGGTAAAATAGTTTTCAGGATATATTGTTCAGGATCTAACGCTGGATACTTTCTTTTAACTTTCTGAAAATTTTTAATTATTGCGTAATTATAGCAATACGATAATTAAATAACTCATTTTTATTTGATAACGTCGTATTTAAAACATCGGCAAAATAAAAGATATATTGTTACTATGGAATTCTAAAACATATTAATCTATCAAGTCTGTATAAAATTATAACAACCTCTTGATTATTTCGTTTTATGTGGGACGAAGAATAACTAGACGCATCAATTTCTTTGATATCCCGATAATTTTTTAATTTCTTCGGCTCGTTTACTAAATTTTGCTGCTGTTTCTTAACTGGTGGTACCAAATAGTCCAGGGAATCTACATAAATAAAAATAAATAAATGTGTAGTATTTATAGGTATTCGTACAGCTAATTAAACTGACCGTAAAAACGACTATTAACATATTTCTCCATCATTACGAAAATTAAAAATTATTTATAACAAAAAAATATAAAAATGTAAATCATAAGAACAAAAAAATATATCTATTAACACAATGTGACATCATTTTGGCGTTACCGAAAAAGTATATACGTATTTGGAACATAATAAAGCGATATAGATTAAACCAAAGCCACAACCAATACTAAGATGTGTCGGATACCAACTATGTATAATTTCAATTAAAAAAAAGTAATAGTTAGTTTATTATTATACAATGAATTGTGTAATAACTATTATATTTGAAAAGAAAAATAAAAGTATCAGTCTGTTATGATTAGAATTATACTATATCTCTGATTACCATATTACATTTTACAATTTAGATAGATCAACGGATAAAATATGCATATACACATTCTATTATGTCGAGATAAACCTACCATATTAATATCTTTGACGTTGAAAATTGCTTTTCATCTTCTTAAATATCGAGTACAATTCTATAGGCAACTCGGCATTCATCGAAGGTTACTATACTACTATATAGTAGTATAGTAGTATATTATAGTATCCTATATAGTAGTATAGTATACTATATACCTACCCAATTTATATACGACCATATTGTAAGTAAGAATTCTTCTCGATATAATCCCATCTTCATCTTTGAATCAGAAACGTCTTTTATGTTTTTTTTTAATACGCTCCGAGGTTTGATTACCTAAGAACCTAACCACAGATATAGTAACTATATCAAAAATTGTTACTAGACAATACGATTAAAACTTCAAATGTGGCTATAAAAATAAGTTTGTTTTAAATTGTTTTAAAGTGTCATTTTATTAAATCATTTTATAAAATCTGATACAAAATTTACTGTGTTAATTATATATTTTAAAATGTCTATGCCTGAAGACAGACTTATAAGCCAAATGATCATACCAGTGTCGAAAGAAACATATTTTAACACAAAATGGGAGTCAAAGGAGCCTTTATGTCCTTATGATATGCTCTACCACCCTCCCGACTACAACCCAAAATCAGCTAGATCAGATCGCCAGGAGCCCAAAATCATAAAAAAAAATATTTGGGAACAAGTGAGAAAACTTTTTTTCAATCATTTAGATCAGTGTTTTCTAACCCTTTTTTGTGCTGTGCTCCACATTAGCCTTTCTTAAATGGCTTGGCCCCCCTATGTAATATATATAATTTTTAATATTACAAAATTTAATTCGAAGCGAATTTAAAAGTTCGCTAACTTAAATGATAGGTTTTGGGAAGAAATTACTAAGATTTTTTTAAAAACATCATGAAAAACTTAAATTGAAATTCGAAATAATTTAAATACATTTGTGAAAAGCCCCCAGTGGGGCGAGGGCCCTACGTTGGGAAAAACTAGACTAGATTTAAATTTAAGGTAGCGAACGACGCGAATACAAGACGTATTATGTACCAATGAAATCAACTGCAGTGTTCTACGCCTGTCGCTTAATACTCGGTCATACTTCATAGCTACCTTCCTCTATGGCTTAGGTATAGGCAGCGGCACGTAAGTCTAGCGCTGGCCGATACGTGGAGGGGATTGCTGCGCATGTGTACTGTCGCGCAATACATTATATGCCACTTTGATTAATGATTACCTAAATAACGATATTAAACTGAACGAAATGTGAAGGATAGCTGCTGCGCATGATTACTGTCGCGCATGTAAGTAATATTACCTATCTATAAGATATAATAAGACAGTAAAAAAGTGTCTGTACATAGAACGTATTTCCAAAAAAGACCTAAGATATTTTAACAAGTTTATGGGATGTAAAAAAATAAAAACATTATCTTTTAATTTGTAATCTTTTATTAATCTGAATCAGAGAACGGTATCACGCCTTCAATAGTCTCGCGACAAGGCCTTTTGCTTACTGAGGGCCCGGGCTCACGATTGCTTCGTTCGTCGGCACTAGCATCATCTTCATTGCTATCCTCGGAACTATCTCCATCGACATGAATAATGAATTGTTCTGTTACCAAATCCACGACATGATCACTCTTTGCATATTGCTCTTATATATCCTTCACCTTTTTACACAACTTTTGCCAATCCCATGTACCCATTAGTAAAACATTTTCTTTATATTTTTGCTGCCTACATATTGTTTAATATCCGACCATGCCATTTCAATCGGATTTAGGTCGGGGTGGTATGGTGGTAGTCTCAGTACCTGATGACCTCGTTCAGTTAGGATTCGATCACTCGAAAATGTTTTAAATTTATCTTTGTTGATCTTTATTAAATTGTATAACTGAGGTTTCAAATGTGTTTCCTCGTACTGTATACCTTTTTCAATGAGCCAGGCCTGCATGGCAGCTTTTTTAGAATTAGAGGTTGGGCGCGATCCCATTGCTTAGTATGATAGGACGCGTTGTCGACTACCACGACGGAACTGGGTTGTAGGTTGGGCATTAATTGGGTTCGGAGCCATTTTTCGTAGTTTTCAAAATTCATATTGTCGTGGTAGTCGCCTGATTTGGTACCAGCTTTAAAAGTCAGCAACGTATTAGGTATAAACCCAGTATCAGACCCTGCGTGGACAATGACAACTCGCTGTCCTTTCGAATTAGGTTTCTTAAACCCCTTAGTAGTACCGTCGGTCCAGGCTTTTGAAGAAGAGTGCGATGAATCTACGTAAGATTCGTCTGTATAAACAATAGGCTTTCCCTCTTGGCGATATTGCTTTATTTTCCTTAAATATTCGATACGTTGCAAACGTATATTAGAAGTCTCAATCAGCACTTTCCGGTTGTTTTCGGTGTTTTTCCACCAAAATCCCAAACTCTTAACTATTCGCCGAAGACTTCGTTCTGAACCTTTGAAATTTATGTCATCTTCTAGCTGCTTTTCAAGCTTTCCGATGGTAGGAAGTTCATTATTTGCCTTGTGAAAGTTATGAATGGTTCTCTTTATTACTCCTTGGTCGAAGTTATCGATATTTGTGACCGGTTTTGTTCTGGAACGTTTTTTGCCAGGTGTTCTGAACACTGTAATCAAATCAGAACTTTTGGCTTGATTGGACATGTTTCTTACCGTTGCAATTGACGTTTTTGTTGACTCTGCTGTCCTTTTTAGGATTTTACCTAATTCGCTGATTATACTATTAAATTTTATGTTTCCTGCATTAATGATTTCGGCAGTTTGTTTTATCTGGCCCAAATTTACAATGTTGCTGTCCGAATGACTGAACAAAGTATTTGTAGCTTCGTCAATCTCACTTTAGATTTGTTTCAAAGAATCAATTCATTCGTTAGATTCCCCTTTTAAAAAACAATTCACGTCATAAACCATTTTCCTGGCTTGTCTTTTCAAAACAGTATTTGTTCTAGGCATATTCACTTTAAAGTCACAAACAAACTTAAAAACAAATAACAAACAACAAAACACTAACAAAATCAAACGTAACAAAAAACAACAAAACATAACAACAGTAACAATAATATTACTGACGTGACTGTACACGGGATGTGCGCGGGGCGTAGTATCGGTGCGGGGGACGGAATGCGACTGAAGAGCCAATCGACGCTACGCGCGCCCGCTCTTCATTACGCTAGCCCCCCTCAGTACCTTATTTTTTACTTCTGTGCATTAACGGTCAGCGCTAGAGTTTCGTGCCGCTACTTGTAAGTATTCGAATTTTAAAAAAATCTGTGGAAAAGGAACTCAATTCACAGACTACACACACTATCTTTGTCATTTTTTTTCGTGGGGAAATGCGTTACGCATACCAACCCGCGGCACGGTTGCCTAGTGGTGAAGGCTTAAGTGGGATTCGCTACTGTACATACCCACTAAAACCCCACGGAGCCACCAGCAATCGCCCGAGGAAGGGCACGGTAACAGCGTAGCCTTATCCGCATCCATCCACGCGATCAGCCGTTAAACTCACGGTCCTTTACGGCCACGAATGATGTGGAATGGACCTTAGCACAGCAAGGGCCATTCACATGGGCCATTTCACCCTATTTTATAACATATCTTATATATAACCCAAGAACGAGGAATGTCGGGGCCATATAATTAAAATTAATACATAAAGCCATTTAAATTTAAATAATTGTTAAGGATGGCCGCTTAAAATTTAAACGCCAAATCTGTAATAGTTATTAGCTTTTTCAGGAAAAGAAAAAAATGATACCCACAACTACTCACTTCCAGTTAGGACGCCCAACAATTAAAATTGCCGACATCCCTACAAAACAGTTTGTAAGAGCGCAAGGTAATAAAACCTCTTCCTTAATCTGCTTGGTCACTGCCACTTACTTAGAACATACATTTTTTTTAGACACAAAATTTCCTTTTGGCTAATTATTTTTTTCAGTTAAAAATGAGAACCCGCACATGAGAATCGATGGTTTATTGCAATGGGCCGTGTTGCTGATCGAAGGAAAACCTAGCTTATGCGATCAATAAAGTACTTCTTCCAAACTATAATTTAATCTGATGTAATCTCGTATTTAGGGTTTTCCTTATTCGAACTATGAATGTTTATTCTTATTAATCATCAAAATGAAGATCGCTTGTTTGGTTGAATTCGCCAGTCTCAAGAATCGAATTAAGTAAATTTGTTTTTGTTTGATAGTCCATTTATCATTACGCTAGAAGCCGAGCATGAAAAAAGTTGCAAAAAACTACCTTACTGAGTGCTAATAGTACCTGTTACGGAAATGTTCTTGAAAAGGTTTAAACAAGTCCACGACAGCATCACTGAAAGTTTACCCACTTAAAAATTCATTGTTTATCATCATGTTTCTGAAATTCCTTCGCAAATGGAGTTTTCATAATTATGTTATCTAAATAAACATGCTTTTATTCCCATAAATATATAAGTTTATCCAAAATAATATCGCAAACGAAACTGCGCGAAATAGCTAATGTACCTTATATCCTCACATTGCTAATTGTATTTACAAAACAGATAAGGAATATCAAAAGTCGTTTTTGATTGGAGTAAGTCGATCTTAATTCCATATCTCGAATATCCAGTCTACAAAATCACATCTGGTTTTTTTTATAATATAGCTTAACGTATTAGTACTAACCAAAAATTCTTAATTGGCTATACACCCAAAATATTTTTTTTAATAATGATCTTATAAATTAGGACAGGCTTGGGAATATTCAATTAAGCAATTTAATTAGTGAGAAATGACGATGTTATTTACGTGGTACGTCAATTAACATGAACAATATGGAATATTTTTAGATTAAGATTCAGTTCTAAGAATAAAGCGAATGTTAAACAAGAAAAACAAGTCAATAGCGCTACAACCTTTTACGGTCTGGGCATCATTTCTGTATCATGATCATTATTTAATCTAATAGGCAAGTAGGTGATCAGCCTTCTGTGCCTGATACACGCCGTTGACTTGTTGGATCTAAGGCAAACCGGTTTCCTCGCGATGTTTTCCTTCACCGTTCGAGCGAATGTTAAATGCGCACATACAAAAAGTCCATTGGTGCACAGCCGAGGATCGAACCTACGACCTCAGAGATGAGAGTCGCACGCTGAAGCAAATAGGCCGATACTGCTCATAAAGCGAATAACCTCTTAATGCTCTCTATCATCATAGACACCATCTACAGAAATAGTGAAAATGTTAAGAAATTATGTATGGCAGGTCGAAAGAATAAGATCGTACACGTATTTAATGTTAATACTTTATTATGTAATACAAATTTACATGGTTATTGGGTTTGTTAATGTTTATGTTGCATACATGAAAAATTCATATCAAACTTAATATTATATGACAATGTATTTTTAAACAGTCACTTTTAAAGGAATGATAATTTAAATACTTTTTAAATGCTCAAATACATGAAGTACAGTCTAATAGTTCTAACCATATTTCTACCAGATTCATTTTTTGCCAAAAATCCTTCCAAAGATCACACATACCTACTACATTGTTAGCACCGCAATGTACTAAGAGATTAATAGAATAATTCATAAAAGTAACTTAATGCTTAAACAAGCTATTTCGGATAACATATAATAAATCCATAATTAGGTAACAGCAGAAGATAAGTGATAATAAATTGCTACACATCTGCCAAGTTTATTGTTCATCCTTATCTTTGGCTCCATGCTTAAGAATGCGTGTAAACTCCACATAGTCAAACAAGCCATCACGTATTGGTGCCTCACGTAACATTTCATCAACATCATCATCAGTAAAGCGGTCCCCCATAGTAGTCAGCAATTCCCTTAGACGATCCTCCTGTATTACACCTAAATTCTCTTCATCAAAACATCTGCAACATAAAATTGTAAATATTCACTCTAACATGCATATGTGTAGGAATAAAAAAATTATATATTAGGTTGGGAATAATGTCTTTTCGCTTTTAGTATGTATGAACTTGTAAAAAAATCTCTTTGGTTATATTATTTGTATCTGGTTGGTAGATAATTCCAAATCAAATTAGGAAAATGTGTGATTTTTATTTATTTTTCGTACTATCAAGATGAGTGAATCTAATGAAGAAATTCGATACATTTAAAAAAAAATTCTACAAAAAAGGTAAAAATGTAACGGAAGCCGCGAAAAAAATTTGCGATGTTTATGGACCTAGTGCAGTGTCTGTAAGCACAAACTTGGTTTAAGCGTTTTCAATCCGAAAATTTTGATGTCCAAGATGCACGTCGCTCTGGTCGCCCTATTACGGATAAAATGGATGTCATTTTTGAAAAAGTGGAGCAAGATCGAAATATCAGTAGTTACTGAACAACTGGGAATTTTGGCGCATTTGAAAAAAACAAAAAAGCTCGATATTTGGGTACCTCACGAGCTCACTGAAAAAAACCTAATGAACATAATGAATGAGTGTACAAATTTGCGATTCTTTATTACCACGTAATGAAACCGAACCATTTTTTAATAAGTTGAAAAGTGTGCGTGTGGTGGGATTGGATGGGCATTATTCATTATGAGCTGTATCCACCAGGCAGGATCATCGACACTGAACTAGAACAACTGATGAGATTAAAGCAAGAAGTTGAGAGATGTCTGCTGGAATTAATCAACAGAAGGGGTGTGGTTTTTCATCATGATATCGCTAGCGATATCTAGATGTCACACATCTTCAGCCACTCAGCAAAAATTAAGAGAGCTCGGCCGCCATATAGTCCTGACCTTGCACCATCAGATTTCCACCTGTTTCATTCTCTTCAGAATTATTTTTTCAGTGTCAGGTTAACATCACAACAGGACTGGCAAAACCAATAGTCGCAGTATTTTGATCAGAAGCCTCAAAATGTCTATAGCAATGGGATCATGTTCCTACCTACAAGATGGCAAATAGTTATCAAACCAAATGGTACTTTAGTTAAATGTAAATAAACTATATTAAACAATGTTGTGAATTTTCTTTAAAAATATGAAGAAACTTTTTCCTCAACCTATTCTATATTTTGGACACCATCATTAACAGTAATAACATATAATTTTAATAAACATAGTTGTTACCCAAAAGCATTTTTTATGACATCTTCAGGATCAGTGCCTTGCAAACGTTCACCAAATAGAGTTAGGAACATTGTGAAGTTTATTGGTCCAGGAGCCTCATTCATCATGCCTTCCAAGTAATCTTCAGTAGGATTTTTACCTAAATGAGGTAAATATGTGTAGTCACAAATTATTCATTGTACTTTTTTTTACTTTTAAATAAATATATAGGAGGAAGATTCGTATAATACAATTCCATAATTACTATGATACTTGATATGTTTTTGTTCTTTAACAAAATAGTATTATTATTGTCATAGAAGTGTTAAAGTATGTAGTACACTATATATCTTTTTTTTATAATTTTAAATACAAAAATTAATATATTTTATATACTTTATTATATCACTCACCCAATGACGCCAACATGTCATGAAGATCATCTTTGTCTACAAACCCATCACGGTTTTGATCAACCATGTTAAAAGCCTCCTTGAACTCCAATATTTGAGCCTGATCAAACATAGCAAAGACATTGGAAGTGGCACGTTGAGCACGCTTCTTGTTGGTACCACGACGTCCAGCTGTTTTACGCGACGACATTTTGTTGTTTAGCTACAAAAGCACTGCCATTAGCTTGATGTTAAGAAAAATTACTAAAAATAAAAGATATAAGAAAGGGAAACCTTTTTCAAAATAAATGAAATTTCAACGAGCACAAAAAGCGATAAACTCACGCACGCCACGTTAAAACAACGTCCGTTAACGAAAAATATTATGACTCACAACACATTCGATACTAAAATTACCCAGCGAAGTAGGACACAGTACTGATGTCACAATCAGAAACACTCCATAATTCCGTAAAAGGCAATGAATTTATAGTAGTCAAGGATAAATTAAACCATATGTAACTGCACACTGCACAGTCTAAATACACTACAGGGTTTCAATTCATTCCAAATGAGGTATTTATCAGATTTGAGTATCGTAATATAAATCCTACGAATTTATTACCTTTTGATAAAAAATGTAAACACCTGGTCACAGTAATTAAACTTTTCACAAAATTATCACGATCGTCGGACTAAGCTTAGAAATAAACAAAATAGTGATACATTCAAACTTAGAACCAGATTCAGCATTCGTCATTACTCATACTCATAAGTCACAGATTCATTAGATTCCTCATTTAGTACAATAAAAATAATTTACCACAGTCATACCACTGTTCACTGGCAAACCACAGGTTAAAACTCAGTGTAAGAACTGAAGAGAAGATCTCGTGTAAAAGAATGGACACCTGACTAAAGCCATTTTCCTCTACTATCAACATTATATATCGTATGAGTATCATGTGTGTATGGGGACTGGGACACCTAATTTACACTCGTGTGCTTTTATTTCTTGGAAATCGTATACCAGTTTATATAGTGTATAGTGCAGATTATCCTAGTCTAAGGATAAACATCAAACTTTAATGTCAACTTTTTTTGTCATCCCTACTCACCAAAAAATTCCAAACCAAAACATGAAGAGATCTTTTTTTCTATAATTAGGTGCATTCTATATTTTCTATTTATGACAAACAAGGTTGTAATAATGTAAGATTCATAGATAACGTGTATTTAAAAATATCAGTGATGGGCTCCATTCAGAAGCTTAGTCAAAATAAATCAAGGTTAGTCTGCGGCTTTTCCCGTATGTTTGGAACATCGCCGCAGATCTTAACGAGCCACTATGATGCATTGGGGATCACACCAAACGCTACCCAGCGGGATATTAAATCTGCTTACTATAAATTGTCGAAACTGTACCATCCTGACCTGTCTACCGTAAGTTAACTTCTTAAGACGCATCTAGTTACATCATAACACTTCAATTTGATTTTTATTTTCATAGGATGAAGAATCGGCTAAAAAGTTCAGAGCCATCACTGAGGCCTATGAAGTTCTAGGAAATATAAATCTTAAGAAAATGTATGATAAAGGTATTTCAAATACAATTACTTGTTATCATTAAGTCATAAGAAAGATTTTTTGATTGATAAATGGTTAAGTAAGTTGTTAGTACTTATTACACATTCTACATATGTATATTGTAAAATAATTAAAAGTTTATTGTTTTAAGGATTAATGGTTGGAAGACATAATGATTCCAGGATAAAGTATAAACCTGATGTTGAACCTACAGATCCTACTTTAAAGTTCTACAAGTCTAGGACAAAACGCCATATAACACCAACGATTGATGGCAAAACACCTATATATGACTTTGATGCATGGTAAATTCTCACCTTGTAAATCTAGGATAATAACCTATTCAATTTCACTTTGACATAGTCTGTTTTAATTCTTTAGACAGTTTATATGATAAATGTGAGGTAGTCAATGTTAAACCATTTATAAATATAAAACATATTAGTTAGTTAACGCAAGGTTTCTGCTTTTAGGTCTAAACAACATTATGGAGAAATATTTAAAAAAAATCAACGTGCAAAAAATATTATTAGGACAAAAAAAGAAAATGCTGATTTGCATTCACAAGCACGGCGTCAGGAATCAATTGTTTATTTTATATCAGCTGTTGGCTTTCTTTTTATTGTTTTTGTAGCTTATGGAACCACAGATTATGATGAAAACAAATTAGAAAAGTCTAAAATTAAAGTTGAATCAGAAAATGTTTAAGAGTAATTAGAACAATTCATGTGATATTTTAGTCATAGTAAAATTTGTCTTATATTAATATATATATATTGATAATCATAGACATGTCATGTAAATACCTCGTTAAATAGAATACCTATTTTGTTTAAATAAAATGGGATTTTAAAATTTGTCTTTTATTTATTTTAAGTTTTTCTCTTAATACATAAAACAATTTATAATTGTAATAAATTTATAGCTACAATGTTAAAATCATTATATATAACAATTACTTACATAATTAAAATTTATTTATTTCCATCAGATATACTTTCCTTAACTATGAATTGAGTAAATGATCACCTATTTACAAGCACCAATATCAAATGGACAGTTATAAAATGAAATTTACACTGTATTACTTGAGCTGGAAACAGTTGAAATAAATCTAGTTTTTGCTAATAAAGAATAGAGTGCATTTAAAAATTTGTGACTTAGAAAATTATGTATTCTCTCTGAAGCATTTATACAGTGTAATAATTTTTAAATAAATATGGCCACATGGTTATCTTTTTCTAGATAATCCAATTGATTCTGCATAATTTTTGGAGCTACATTGAACATAGTATCTCTCAAAAATGGTTACCATACATGCCAGGCATAGGCATGTTTAAGGGACCCATCGGATAAGGGACATTTGGTACACCTTGTGTACCATAGCTTGGATATGGCAAATAAGGTTTTAATACATCATTACCATAAGAACTCTGACCAGACCGCAGTAAGTCACCCATCTTTTCTGCTTTGAATTTCCTTAAATGCATTGACTTCCGTATTGGTTCAAAGTCTTCAAGAAATTTTTCAACATCAATCTTGCCTGTTAGGAAGTCTTGTGCAATATTTTCAGACTGTTCCTCGGTTTCTGCTGCAGCTGTTTGTAATAATGCCAGTGTAGTATCAGGTGATATTCCAGCTGATTTTGTTTCTAGGAAATAAGACAAGGAACTTTTGTATAGTATTGTCATAAATTATCAAGTCACACCTTATCAAGTCTATTCATTTAATCAAAGAAAATAAAAGAAGAAAAAGCAATCTAGAAAAACTTACTATATTCATCAAGTAATTCCTGAATTCGGCTACAAAGATTTTCTCCAATTCCTGATTTTTCTTGAACCTCTGCTTTTAGTCCTTCTAGTTCTGGTTCTTTACTTAAGTTATATTCTGCTATAGATCTGTTACTAACTATTATGGTTTCCTTTTCCGTATCCCAATCTTTAATCTGAAAGAACAATCCATTTGATTTAAATCATTGTAATCACCGGAAATTTAATTTTTATAAAATATGATTAATTGAAATTCGTGATGATAAATATTAAGGGAAAACTCTCACCTGTTTCACATCTTTGAGTACTACATCAAACTTTGCATCATCATTTAGCATTTCTTTAAGCTCATCAGAGTTTAAATGGGACAATAGACCCATTGCTGATGGGTAGTCTGGTTGAATCATCTTCCTGCCTTACGAGATACAAAGTATATTTCCCTAGGTATAACGATTGCTTTGTAACAAAACACAGGTTGTAACTTTTACTACGAAATCTGTGTGTGTATTGTCAGAAATACCACAAAGAAAATTAATGAAAGTCAGAGCCAATTAACACGTATTATTTACATAAAAACACAAATTGCAATTTTAGTTATTACAGTTCAGTATTATAACTCTAACATGTAACAGCTAAATATCAGTAATCAGTTTACAGTTACGACTTACGAGTATAGTCTTTAGATTTGTACCAAAGGTTAGGGCAAAAGATCATATCTATATAATTTTACTCTATAAAACACGGATGGCACAGAATAACAAGGCTACACGGCGTATCAAGAATACCATTAAGATTAGGGCTTTTTCTTTATAGAACAGGTGGTAAACGCGCAGGAGCCTCACCTGATATTACGTGATACCGCCGCCGATGGACACTCTCAATGCCAGAGGGCAAGGCTATACAGGCATGAGTAGAATCCCGCCCGCGGCACAAAGGAATGATCCAATTTGTACCCCGGATGTCCCCGGAGGTAAGAAGTATCTGCCAGAGGGGATATCTCAGTCTCAGTAAGTAAGAATAAGGCCGATTTCACAGTTTCTAGATAAAAGTGAACCGCGTTGGGATTAGAATTGAGCCCCCTAACATTGCTAAAGTCCACTGTGAGCGTGGAAGGGGTTGCCTTCGGTAAATTCTTTCGTTTGCCTCGCTTACCCGGAGTGTGTTCTGGAGTACTGTGCCTGCTACGCGCCCTCGTAACCCTCGGCCCCTTTTTTTCGGGTTGTCGCCGTATTCGACACTATCGGTCAGCAGATTGGGATGAGATGAGGTCTTTCTTTGCGTCCTAACCTTGGGGGCGTAAGTGCTTTTCGTCAGAAGCTCCAGATTCCGTCGCTGCGTCTGTCGCCGAAGTGATTCTGCAGGGAATGGAACTCTTTATTCCATTTTCTGCGGTGCCGATCGGTGGCAAGTCACAGCCCTGGTTCAAACGTTCTTGCGAGGCGGCTTCGCGTTGAGAATGCTTTAAGGCATGGGTGGAAGCGGCAATATCTCGTGATGCCAATACCAGCAAACTAAAAAAAGCATATAACTCAACCTCTAGGTCCTTCAAACGGGAAATCGCTGAGGCAAAGTCGGAGCACATTACAATTACACACACTATTCACACAAAACTATACAAGGAAATTTTGTCAGCCGCCCATTCCACCACTGCACATCCCGATGACTCGCTAGCCCACTCTGCGAAGGAGAAGGCCGACCTCTTGGACTATCTCTTCGCATCTAACTTGACTTTGGTTGGCCAAGGGAGGTCACTATTCGCGGTGATTATTCGATACCAGAAATCACATTCCGGCAAACGTGCTGTCCGCACTATCTTCCTTGGACATTCATAAGTCCAGCGGGTCCGATGGTATCCCTCTAATTGAGTTGCGTACTTGTGCTCCTGAATTGGCTCCGATCCTGATTTGCCCTATTCCGGTACCTGTACTCACCCCGACACTATCCCGAAGTGCTGGAAGACCGCTTCGATATATCCAATCCCTTAAAAAAGAGATCGCTCTGATCTCTCCTACTATCGCCCAATAGCTATAACCTCCATGTTCTCCAAAATAATGGAATCCTTTATTAATGGCCAGCTCTTGAGGTATCTAGAGGGCCACCAGCCGATTAGCAACTACGGCTATATAAGGCTTTCGTCGTGGTCGTTCGGCTGGTGACCTTCTTGTATACCTTACACATAGATGGGCAGAGGCAATTGAGTCCAAGGGGGAGGACGCTAGCGGTCAGTTTGGACACAGCGAAAGCCTTCGATGGGTGTGGCAAAAACACTGCTCTCGAAGCTTCCAGGCTTCCCGAGAAATTATGTGACTGGATCTCCAGCTTTCTGGCCGATCGGAGCATCAAGGTCGTCATCGACGGAGCATGTTAACCATAGCAACCTTAAGCCCGTGAACGCTGGGGTCCCAAGGCACAAGGACACAGTTCTATCCCCGACCCTTGTTCTTCTGCAAGTCAATGACATGTTGCAACTTAGCAACATTCATTGCTATACGGATGACAGCACACAGCAGGTATTTCTCGGGCCGTTGTCGATGAACAAACTTGTGTCTGAAGTCGAATTCTACAACGTGGAGCCTCGGACTAGGATAGACTAAACTTAGTCCAATTTAACCCCAACAAGATACAAGCTTGCGCGGTTTCCGCGAAAAAAAAATCCCTTTGTCGGTACTCCTCTTTTCGAAGACACTCTCCTTAAAGCACAGCTAGCATCGGAATACTTGGCGTTGACATATCGAACGACGTTCAGTTTCGAGGTCATTTGGAGGGAAAGGCTATATCAGCCTCCAATAAGTTTGGTGTGCTCAGCAAGGCGAGACAGTACTTCACTCCAGGCCACCGCTTGCAACTCTATAAGGCGCAAATACGGCCCCACATGGAATACTATTCTCACCTCTGGGCGGGGGCTCCCCTATACCCAATACCAGCTCCTTCCACTTGACCGTATTCAACGAAGAGCGGTTCGAATCGTCGATTACCAATCCCTTTCCGAGCGTTTTGATTCTTTGGCGTTGCGTAGGGATGTGGGGTCACTCTGCCTCTTCTACCGCATTTACCATGGAGAGTATTCAGAGCTGTTCGGATTAATACCTGCAGCTGTGTTTCATCATCGGACGTCGAGGCAGAATACAAAATTCCACCCATATCTCCTCGACGTCCGCTGTTCCACGACTGAGCGTTTATCAAGGCAATTTTTACCGCGCAACACCGCTATGTGGAACCAGCTGCCCACTGAAGTATTTCCAAACCAATTCTACTTAGGGTCCTTCAAAAAAAAAGAGCGTATCAATTCTTAAAAGGCCGGCAACGCACTCGCGAGCCCTCTGGCATTGAGAGTGTCCATGGTCGGCGGTATCACTTAACATCAGATGAGCCTCGTTCCTGTTTGCCCCCTGTTCTATAATATATATATATATATAATATAAGTATACTAGTGTTACTGTATTGTGAAGGTTAAGTTATTTATTCCTCATAATCTGTATTAATTATGATGAAAAGTAAATTGTCGTAATAGTACTGTATATTTGTTATGTCTAGACTCTCTGTGGTCATTGTCTATGATTATTTTAATATGTATTAAGCTCCCCGCGCCCGTCGCCTAATATTTACTTCTTACTATTACTTATTAGTAGTAGTAGTGCCGTGGCGATATAGTTTATTGACTTATCGTAAACTGTTTAGTTAGTTTATTCAAGGGGCTTATTATTTTCGAATATGAAATTAACTTCAATCATTTTTTCTAGAATTTATACAATTATCTTTGTTGTGAAGATTTTAAATTTAATTGAGGGTTCCTTTATTTTCTAATTTAATTATTCTTGCAGTAAAATGTTATTTTTGGAATCACCGTACAAAGTCGAATTTCTCTACAATTTTTACTTAAGATTTCTATCTGAATCGCTGCTGTATTTAACAAATTTTGTATTGTACATATCTTTGTGGATATTTGGTTACTTGTGCTTGTGTTGTATTGTGTATAGAAAATATGCAAGAAAGTTGCCTACTCGGACTCGTGGAGCTCTCGGAGCAAAAAGAGTGCTAGTTGTAGTGGCTCATCCAGATGATGAATGTATGTTCTTTGGACCTACTATCTATAGATTATGTGAACAGGGAGCTGAAGTTTACATCTTGTGCTTATCAAATGGTAAAACTATTGTAGTTATTTCATTAACAAAAGATAATTTATAATTAATCACCTGTACTATATTACAAATTCTTAAACTTTATATATTTAAAACAATTTAATCTTTAAAAAAATATATTTTTTTTAACAGACATCAATGTCCCAGCTGATCTTATTTTCAGGAAATTATGAAGGAAAAGGAAATATTCGTAAACAAGAATTATGGCATGCCTGTAAGGAATTGGGAGTTCCTGATTGCAATATATGTCTTATCACAGACACGAGACTGTCAGACAACCCTAAGTTACAATGGCCAGTTCCAGTTATAGCTAAATTAATAGGACATCATATAGAAGCGTATAATGTTGATACCCTTGTGATATTCGATAGAGGTGGTGTCTCTTCACACCCTAATCATGCTGCTGTTTTTTATGCAGTAGCTTATATGTTTGTTGAAAAAAATATGCCGGACAGTAAGTTTAATATTATTAAAATTATAAAATAAGAACTGCAGATGCACTATGATTTATTGTATTACAAATAAAATCAGAAACACAATCTTGGGTTTTTGAGATATGCCACCAGTTAGTTAACACATTTGTGAAAATAAATCTAGAGTTTACACAGGTCAAACAATATACTTTAGCAAGTGTATTGTATATTTCTTAACATTTAGGAATTATGTATCTTAATAGAGCATGTAAGAAGGAGACACATTATGAAGTGATCAGGCTTTTGAGCCTAAAATATTGATTTAGTCTGCAGTATGTGCCTAATAAGACAAGGTTTTCTGGATTCACCTACTAAGGCATATAGAAAACACTTTGTTGTATAAATAGTGTAATTATTTTTTTTCCATTTCAGAATGTACAGTGTATACATTAGATTCTGTAAATATATTAAGAAAATATTTAGGATTCTTGGACTTGCCTCTCAGTTTTTTGTTGTCTTCTAAAAGGTAACATTAATGGTGTTTAGTAAATGTAACATGAAGAGAAATTACACCATGTTAATATCAAGCTATTTTAGGTATTTTCTTCGTTGGACTGAAAGCAGAAGAGTTTCACGGGCTATGAAGAAACACAAAAGTCAGATGGTTTGGTTTCGTTACTTATATGTAATGTTTTCTAGGTATATGGTAATAAATACTCTTCGGAAAATAAGCCTTGCTGACATTGAATTAGAATTAGAGGTGGATGATTGATAACTTATAAAAAGAAATACATATTCTGTTTAAAAAAAAATGTTATATATTTTTGTCTGTCCTGATTTATATACATTACAATTTTGATTTCATTTTAAATAATTTTGTGTTGCAAGAAGAATTGATAGACATTGATAATATAAATATTTATTTATAAGGGATATAGTTAGTATTATTAAAATATTCTAAGAAGACTTATACCAATAGAGGTAGTTAAATGTGGATATATTATTTATGAATTGTGTGTTATATATTAATCTTGTTCACAAATTCCTCATCCTTTTTAATAATTATAATAAATTATTTGAAGGTGCAAAATTTTCATTTTAACCTTTCATTTGTTTTTTAGATTAAAGTCTTTCTTTTGAAACAGTGTTTTTTTAAGAAAGAGTCATGATGTATAATATAACAGAAACCAAAAAGAGGACTGAGGTACTAGCTACTATAAAAACTCTTTATGTCATATTATTTATTTCATTGGCCTTGAATATACTCCATATATTACATTTTAGAACAAATGTTAATTTACCATATAATCATATTAATAATAGTTCAATGCAGAAGAAAATTTCATCATTTCATTCAAATTGAAAATTGACAATATTAGCATTTTATACTACCAATTACATTGCCCATTGTGTGCCTGCAGAATTAAGCATTCTGACTAAAAATAATTATTAACCCTACAATTTGAAGAGTTCACTTATATACCTAATTACTAGTTACTGCGTAAATTCTAAGAAAACTTCTTGCATATTGTTTACATTAATGTACTAATGTACTCTGAATTTTTTTTTATATTTAAGAAATTGAAGCACTTATTGTTTCTAAAATAATAATTTTAAAACAAACAAATGTTATATTATCATTAAACTTCTCGAATCTCGACGCGATTTTTTACACTATTTACAACTCTCTTTCTTTTCTTCTCTTCTTTTTAGTATCTCGCTGACCACGATTGGTAAAAATTGGCGCTTGATTTGTGAAGGTATGTAAATAATATAGACGTTCGCGTCCTAGAAGCGATAAAATATTTTATTTGAATCGAAAAACACAATTATTATGTCTATAAAACCTGTAAAATATGCAATTCATTGTACTTTCATATGAATACTAGTAAAATAAGTACATAGAATAGGGATAATATCGAATCTAGTTTCTACCAATAAAAGACTACTTTTAAATATATGTATCACGCTGTATTTAATGTTAAACTTATTACAACTTAGATGATAGAAAAATAATAAAAATAAAGTGCAATAGTCAAGAAAAGAGCCCCCGTGATCTTGTGGTTAAACTTATATTGAATAGAACCATTGCTATCACAGCCCAAAGGGCTCGGAAAACCCGAACGAAAAATGTTACATTAATATTAACCTGTTAACTTTACACATTGTACATCTCAACCTATTATGTAGTTATTTCATCAATTACAGAGAGCCATCGGGAACAAAACTATTCACATAGTCGGGATCTGTGGCTTGAGGCAAACTCATTGTGTGGCAGGCGTGACCCAATAACCCCAAACTAATATGTATGGGAATAACATTAGCACATGCTACGTCACGAGACCATTCCCGTACACAACTCATTTGTAGTTAGTAGGTAACGCCTGTCGCAATGTGATTTTGTCTCAATCCCCTGGAATGTCACACATCAAAATACTGATATAGAACGCGACGTTCACATCTAAACGTGACCCGGAACAACCAAATTATAATACATTTCGGCCATGCATTGGTGAATGCGACCGATGCCAGTTAATCGTCTCAGAGTAACCGTCAACCATTATATTTTACAACAACGTAATCAAAAGATCTATGAATTTGATGATATGAATGAAAGTAATGAAATACTACTACTTTCATAAGCAGATTTTACCGAATATATATATATATATATACACACACACAGCATAGCCTGTTTCACACAGGAAATTTCATAGAACATTAGATATATATTTCATTACCTAAATGCTGTATCTCACAAAATCTCGTTGCTAATAAATTGTCCAAGAACTCTAACATTTTTTAATTTTCGGTAACAAATACACTACCTTGAACCACTGACTACATCCATTTATTTAAATATTTATTCTATACCACATTATAATGAAATTATTTTGCTAAGGGTTTATGCCCTCGTCTCAGTAGAGATATTGATTATCTATTAGTTATATTCTCAAAAATGCGTAGAATGAGCAATAAGTACTATTATATATTTAAAAACTATGTGCAAACTATTGCCAAGGAGAATGTACATGGGTACACCCAATAAGGTTCTGACTTTTTCTACTTTCTTTTCGTATAAGCTAAATATGTATCTAGTGTATGTTTTTACTAAAATCTGAATGAATTTTAACTCAAGGTTAGGAGTCAAATGCTCCTGCTTGAAAATGTTAAGCAATGGACTGCCTGCAGTCCTGAATGTATATCTCTATTGAGACTCGAGCATTCTGTGCGCAGACACTTTGAGCGCAAACCTTATATTTTTAAACAACATATTTGCTTGCAACTTTATTGTGTTTCTAAATTCATACAAGGCGCAGTCTATAAGTCTCGGTACTATCAGTGATATAAATGGATAACAATTAGTGTTACAGGTTTAGACTTAGTAGAATCGTAACCGCTGAAATACAATATATATGTAGGTCTTAACATAATTGTTTACTTTCCAAAGTAATGGTAACTAAAAATTACAAAATTAAGAAGCTCCTCTATTTTGTCAAGATAAAGGAAAATTTTCAATTGTACTACATTAACTAATAGTACCATCATGTAATAGCCACCACCCCTATTAAGTTATCTTGCCTTTTCGCGGACGGCGTTCCCTTTTACACAATAAAGGTGCAGGGTATAAATAAATATATTTATTGCAATAAATATTTTATTATTAACTGGAAGAGTTCAGACAAATTTGGTAAAATTATTCAGTGCTTGCGCTCAAGGTTGTCACAGTATGGAAGCGCACGGTAGTTGACACGCGACTTTCGCTATTAAAGCGAGTGAAACGCGAAAGGCTCGGTTTTATGTCCTAAGTGGTAATCACAAATCGCAATTCATTGCTGTCATCAGTAATTTGATTTTAGCTATAATCGGTTTTGGTATTGGTATTATATATGTAGGAACTGGTTGCGAATTGTGCGACTGGTTAGTAACCGCCTGGTTTAAGGTGTCGGGGCTGTCACGTGGTCACAGCGTGAGGGCTGTCACAAGTCGTCTCGCGTAGGGTTGTCACGTAGCAACATACTCGTGCGCTAGGGCTGTCTCCATTTATTCGTTGTCGGCGCGCATACCGCGCACTTCACCTTCACGACGAAGCCTCTCTAGCTCTTCCTTAGTGCGGTCCTCAATGGCGCGGATGTCAGCCATTGTCATACCGTACCAGTCGTCCATAGAACAGAAGACTTGTCTGTAATTAAATATAAATACCAATATAGGGCAAGTTTATTTAAAAATGCTTATTAAATGGTTATAGGACAAGATTCAAAGTCGACAATTAGCGTAAAGTATCACTCCCGTATATCAAAATCCATCACTAAGTTTATATTTGTATGCAGAGACATTAGAAGAACTCAGTCTATAATAAGTTTACGCAAACTAATAGTGTAAATTGTATAGTTTACCTAATTTTTATATTTTATTTTTATTTAATTATTTTACAGACTGCACTGCATATATTACAGAGATTTACTACGGTTAATATTAATTAATTCATTTAAGTATTAGTAGGAAGTTATAAGTTTGATTTATGCAGTTTCAGTTAATATCAAAATATAGAATAATTTAGATAAATAATTGCAATAATTATTGGTTTATCTTTAAAGATTTGTTAAGTTTCTCTAAAATTATACCAAAAACAATAGACTTAGCGAACGTCACTCAGTTAAGCCGTCTTAAACTTTCTTACAACGATTCCGAATTGAACAGCCATAAAGTCTTAATTAATGAATAATAATGCAGTGACGCCGCAACCCTATATAGGTCTTGGCCTCACATTGTAACCGTTTCTTTGATAATTTTACAAGTCTGATCATCTGCCTTTGTGCCTGGCTCACACCGTCGATATTTTGAGTGTAAGCCATCTCACACCTTTCACCTTACCAACGAGTGTTAAATGCGCAAATTGGGACCAAACCTACGACCTCAGGGATGAGCGTTGCACTTTGAAGCCAATAGGCCAGTATGGCTTATTAAAAATATATACAGTCAAAATCTGTTATAATGACATCGAAAGGACTACTCATATTTCACCGTAAAACGATGACATAGTTATTAAGTACCTAATACAATATTATTCAGCCGGGACTATGATTTTGGTCAATATGACCGGGATGTTGTTCTAAACGGTTGTGACTGTAATTAAAATAAATTTTAACTCGTTTGAAAACCACACACAACTTTTTTCATATCGTGTTAATTAGTGTTTTCATAAATTCAGAATTTTTATTGCTTGCATAGGTTATTAAAAATATATTACCTGTGGAAGATGGTGAATAACCGCCGCTCAGATTTCTGGATCACATTCTCAACTTTGCTCTGGAAATAAATAAATAATTTCATATTACCAAATTACAATGGAAACTTATTACATCCACCAAGAACACAATATATAATTGAATCCGTCAACAAGTCACGTATATGAGGCCTTATACAATCAAGACCGTTTACAACGACAACGTTTAGAACAACATACTAGTTTTATTGACCAAAATCAATGGTCCCGGCTGCATTCTATGTTATAGGTACTTAATAACCACCATTTGGTTTTTACGACCAAATATCAGTAGTCACTTCGATGTCGTTATAAAAGATTTTGACTGTATATCTAAAATAATCACAAATTTTATACAAAAATTAAACTGTTTAGAGAGTATTAATAAATAGAAAAAGTGTTATATTTTGTCAAGAGATAACAAACGAATATTGTTTTTAAAACATTAATAAATAAATAAAATATTAAAGTAAAATACCTGGAGACCGAACCACTTAAACTCGGCGGTGACCAGTTTATAGCAAGTCATGACTGGCTTGACCTCATTCTTCCAGTTGGCCCCGACCAATGGACCCCGTCCAGTCTTTGTAGACTTAAACTTCGTGGGGTCGGTCTCAGCCTTGTAGTCCGCGGCTGACATTTGGTCGTTGGCAATGTCTATGTTGACGACTTCGCGCGTCTTAAGCTTTTCTGGCGGCAGCTCGTGCACCTGTAAATCATTGAATCGTATTTAAATGTATGTGATAAAAAATATTAATATTTAAAGGTAATTTTCTAAATTAAAACAGTCCCGCGGCAGTCATCAATCAATTTACAAAATTTATATTTCTTTGTTTTCAACAAGTGTATATTTATCTTTAAAATATTGATTTTTGTCTATACTAATACAAATAGATATTTTATTAATCAGCTTTTAATAAAAAATAATTATTCACATACATACTAGAATTGACTTTAAGACGAATAAATACAAATTTATTAATGGATTAAATTAAGTGTATAAACGTGGCGTATAAAAACCAACTAACATTGCGAAGGTTATATTTATTTTAAACATGTTTTACGTCAATACTGTTGTAAAAATTGAAGACTAAATTATTTTTATTCCTAACAACATTGAAAAGACGTTGGCCGTCAGAAATGTGGATATAAACCCTTCGTTGTTCTGTATAGTATGATGACCGTAAATATTTTTCGTCTTCATTATCTTCTATAAAAAACATTACGAATAGTTTTTCATTTACGTTCACATTAGAATACTATGTCCGTACCGCGAGTAACCTTCGGACAGTGTTTCAAGGCAATTAGTTTCATTACTACGTTACGTAATTTAATTATTTCTTATGACACACTGTTTCTTGCACTTAAATAAAGCATTTTATTTTAAACCCGTATTCATATCTAATTAAATATATTTTTTATTATTATCACTTCGTTACACTACAATATAAAAAAATTGAACATAATATAATCAAAAGGAGGATAAATATATCAAATTTCAAAGAAATCACACTGAATATGAGTCTTATACGATTGGCTTTGGTATCGGAATTATATTTTAAATACAACTTTAGTACAAACAGCAGTAAAACTTATTCAGGCAACAGATTTTTAAATTCACTATTATATTATCGAATTTAAGACAACCCTTAACAGTTCCAAAGTAATAAAATCAACGAAATTGATTTACAAACTTTCGTATATAATATTGCCATCGCGCTTACAACAGACAATATCACTACGGGAAGCTTTTTATAGGAATTTTATGCCGAACAAAGCCATCTGTGATGCCGTTAAACTGTGGAGGTACACAGGAAATTGTTATTATATAATTACAGGCGTTCTTATTTAAGGCTATACGCCCAGTGAGTATATTGTATCGGTCATTAACCCATTCAACTCTAGAGACAAAAGATTGTGTGAAAACTTACAGAACATTTGCACTTGGATTGGACCTGCCGCTGCCGAAAATATTACCCTAAATTCTTAGTACAATATCGTCACTAGTGAGTGTTCATACTCGGCTCTTATATTGAACGTTTTAAAAATGGCAACACAAGCGTGATAAGCAGTGGAAGTGCGAGTGACCTATACACATATATGTACTACATCCCTACCCGAAAAGGCTGAGAGTAAATCTGGTATTAGATGAATAACGCAATACAATTTTGGAACAATATAAATACAGAACACTTTGGCTTATGTATGACTAATTGTGAATACAGTGTAAAGCCACTTGACCTATGCATTTTTTGGGTTAATTTGCTCCTAATATTCTCAATTCAGTTCATTGCAGAGTCAATAGTAATGATATACGTCTGTGTATTTAATAAAATCTCAATTAGTCTATACAAGGTACATAAAACTGTAAGTTTTTCATTGCGATATAATAGAATAATTTAAGTGGGGCAAGATATTACAATAATTCACTAAGGCATTCGTACAGTAGTGTATTGTGGAATTTTAAGTTTCTAGCCTTTAAGTGCAAGAGACCAGAGACAAATAGTTGGCAGATGCGACCTTGTTTTGCGTTCTAAAAGATTAATGATACTAATCCAGTGTCAACCACTTTTTATAGGTCTTGGCCTCTGGCTGCATCTGTTTCTTTGAGAATTTTAAGCTTGACACTCGACAGTCTAAGTCATTTATATTGTTAATATCCAATACGTTACAATTTCTTTCTATTGCTTTATTTGAATAACAACTCCATACTAGAGTCGTTTCAGACACGATATCGTTCTGGACGAACATGGCATAAGTAGTCGTTGATAAAATTAGTCAATGAATGAATTGAAATGAATGTGTAGTTCTCACTATGCTGGTTTTTAACAATAGCTTTAACTCTGTGAACTTTATAATCCTATCGAATGGTGAAAAACTTTTGCTTAATGGTAATTTTCAGATCAAACTTTATCCTGTACAAAAAAAGGAAAAATTGATAAAGAAGGCAACTTTAAACTTTCCTCTGTTTTAAGTATATTGAGACGGTTTCTTCCTACATCTACAAAATGTAGCTTTGCTAACTACCTTGCCCTACTTTATTTTTACTATCTCTTTTAGTTAAAAAAAAGCCCTTCCTACCTCAAAAATTTCAACTTTATCGTTACAATTATACTTAGAGCATAATCAAAATTTTGACTACCTTAAGTCTATGGAATTAACTTCCTAAATACGTTCACTTACTGTCTGTACAATTAATATGAATCTCTGTTATAATTATCATCAAGACTTTTTTAACAGTTTCTTTTCATCGAAAGAAGTCTAGCTGCTCGAAATAGATAGCTCAATAGCGAATAGGTAGACCGTTGCATGTAATTTCATGTTAAATTGAACTCCAACATGTTCAATGATATATAAATAAATAAAAAATGTATAATTGATTGAAAATGATCAGTGATAAGAGTTGATTAATTTAGGTAACCATTTATATACGTACTATTATCTCATCGTACCTGGCCTTGTAATTAACTAAAGGTCTCGGTCAAGACACGCTTCTAACAAATTTTTTCCACAATCTAACACGTAATAGTCGAAAAATTAAAACATCATTTCGAGAGACTTAAAGACGAAAACAGAGAAAGTTTTATATACAAATCATGGAGTGTTAATGCCACTGTCCCATGGGATCAAAGATTTTGTATGACAGTTTTTCTAAGGCTTGCTTTATACATAGACATGCATACGTATTTATAGCATATTTAATAAATCATTAACTAGGCGCAGTTTAGTTTCATAGTTTTATTAATTTGCTCATTACTGGATATAGCCTGAGTTCGACTTCCCTCGAAACTATATCTTTTTCTAGTATAAAAGGCTTAAATCAATTATTCATTAAGCGTACGTAAAAATCTTTGTGCTATACGTACAAACTATAATTTAATATACACAGATCATGATAAGTAACGTAATCTAAATTATATAACAGTATTTTTTTACTATTTTACGGAAATTACATACAAAAGAGTTTGGTTGGTGAGGCCGATTCAATTGTTTTGAAACTTATTATATTACAATACATCTGCCGTTAACTTTCACCATATGCCAATTTTCACGCTACAGTGCCTCATTAGGATGTCAAACATGTTTATTATGAGCACCAAAATATAGTTCGACTAATAATAAACTTTTATTTATTTTAAACGTCGATAAAACTGAAACAGAGGGATTAAAAATCGTTAAAATGAAATCTTTGGCTGGTTCTAATATAAATGTATATTAATTCTTGTAGACAACGTTTAACAGTTGTAGACATTCCATGGCAAATCCTATTTACATTCGCTGCAATTCCTTACAATTAATATATGAATACGATTTTTGTACATATACCATTAATCTATAATGCATGCAATGCAAAAGTATGTACTGTTTTTAAGTTCGCACGTTGCAGTTTGACGTGTTATAGGGTATCTGTTTAAATTATACGAGTCGAACTATTTTTTTAATAGACCTAGGTACGAATCGAAATGTAGCGATAAGAGCATTCGGTATCAAGAATTTCGCCGAAGCCCATTCGTTATCTGACTTACAACACACTCAAATCGCAATCTCAAATAATAATATTAACGATTTTAAAGTAATTTTTCTTATTTCAGCCAATTCTCGTCAATATGCAAAATCACCTTCAAATTTGCAATTATGGATAACCCAGCAAATGTCTAATAATGTGGTGAATGTAATTTTAATGTTCACATGGAATTATTTTATAAATTACGAAGGTAAATTGTCAGCAATGGATAAATTACTAAACAATTAATATGTACTGTGGAAATAAGTGATTGAACATCATAAAGAATCAAGAACAAGTAGTGTATAAATACAGAAATTGTAATGGTAATAATTAAATACAAATTGTTACTTACATTATATTGGTCTCCAGCGTCTGGTAAATGCAAAGACTCTATGCAGATAACGAAGTTCTCTTTCATATAGCCGGGATTCTGAAATAATTATTAAAATAAGACTATTCTTAGTCCACATTGTTAGGTGAAAATAAGTAGAAAAAGAAAGAAAATACTACACGTTTGATTGTGTTTGATCAACATTATCTCTAGTTCAGTGATGCCAACTCCAACAGAATGAAATTCTCCCTAGAATCCACTTCAAATACCTATATCGATAAAAACCCAAAGTTTTTGTTTTACACTTGGTTTGAGAGTTAATTTCAACTTTGCATCGAAATAGTATAAAATGTATATGTCTAGAAGAAGTATATCTTCTTTGATATTTCAGTTATAGGCCACGCTTGGAGTTTATATAGGTTGGGTTCTAGGCTTAATATAAATTGTATAGAACCGTGCGTATTTGTAAGAAACAAAAAATCTTGAACTAAATAAATGTACCGACTACAACCGAGAATCAAGAGGTCCTAGGGGGGGGGGGGCTTAGGACCTCTTGATTCTCCCTAAATTTGGAAAGCAAACAATTAAGCAAATAGTTTAATCAGTCCATCAAAAATTTACCGTTAAAACTGTCCGACAGTATGGGTAGGCATTCCAGGCCTCTTCATGAACTTCGAGGGAACCTTTTGGAGCCAGCAATCTGATGAAGGCCGGCACTTTGGACGCCAGATGGTAGATCTTGTAAGTGTACTGCCCCGATGAGTATTTACCCCCTAGACAATACAATACTGTTTATAATTATGAAATACAAGGGGAGACACTTTAAGACGTTTTACGTATGAAAAAACAAACAGGAATTTTAACCTTTATTAATAGTAAAATATTACGATAATAGAGATAGATGAGTATAATAATAGATATGTGCGGGTAGGTGACTTTTACGTAATCAGTCGGTAAAAAGCTCAAAGGTTATATAGGTCAAATTCCTACCGATGACAGCACTAGATGGGGCTGCCATAGCCTTAAATGAACATAGATTACCATACCATTATATTTTATCATTATAAAAAAGCTCTTTTATTATTAAGGAAATATAAATATTATAAACCTGAGCGGTATTCGTAAGTATCTAAAGACACGATAAACCTTTAGCTCCATTCCTAATTTAAGTTTTTATATTAATTAACATAAATTGAGAAATCCATAAACGATTGCTCTTTATATTAATTTACGACATATCACAAACTTTATAAATTTTACCTGAAATAGTGGTAAGATTTGAAAATTGTTTTAGTCTTTTAATATGTATTAAATTAAATTCGGTTGTTTACGAATTGACGTGGAACATGTACCCGAAGTGGAATTATGGTCGGAGTAGGGAATAGATTATAAAAGTTGTGTCACATGTGCACGGGCAATTTCTAGGCATAAGTTTGAAGTTATACAAAACTGGCATTTCAAATTATTCAATTGTAACGCAAACGTTTTGAACGTTTAAAACAATTAATGTCTAGGAAGCGATAAAGGATTTTGTTCAACACCTAACCAAACATAACCGCAGTTGTGTAAACGCAAATTATACGTGTGACGTCATCACTCACGTTATCACGCTAAAGTTGATTAAAGAATCTTTGTTTGATTGTTACCTTCCTTATAACAATAAACATGTTTAGTCCTACGGCTTCGTCCGGGAGGCTTTTTAGGTACGTGTTTTTAGTAAGTGCTGCTTTACCACGGCCTTGAGTATATTTAAAAATGTATACCAAACTAGCTGTAACAATTTTCATACAAATAATTGACGCAGACGTTGTCACTTTCGGACCTGTACATTTAATACGGCCATTAAAATATATAAATCCAGTTCCATCTTCAAATATTGTTATAACTGTAGCACTGTAAGTTCATAGTCATATAATCTAAATTACATTATTGCCAGTACTTAGTATTATAGAAAATAAAAATTTAATCTTCATGTGAAGGTTGCATTTAAGAATGCTGAGTGATAACATGTCAACAACAAAAGTAAAATAGATAATAACCAGGCTCGATCTATTACTATAATGTATACGTTGGTATATGTAGTACGTAAATAAAGTACGGAAACCATAATGGTAAGTCTGAAATCTTCGCTAAGACACAAAAATACCCAAATTAATAAGAATCCTTTGAGCAACTGTAAACGCGTTAATTACAGGACTGTCATAGATTTTAATAACAGTAGTTAATTGCGATCTTGGTTTCATAATAAATATTGTTTACTTATGTAGAAAAATATGAGCAGTGTTGGCCTAGTAGGTTCAGCATGCGACTCTCATCCCTGAGGTCGTACGTTCGATCCCCGGCTGTGCACCAATGGATTTTGTTTCTATGTGCACATTACGCTGATGGAAAACATCGTGAGAAAACCGGCGTTTTTTAGACCCAAAAAGTCGACGGCGTGCGTCAGGGACAGATGGCTGATCACCTACTTCGATTCGATTAACAAATGGTCATGAAACAGATACAGAATCTGAGGGCCAGACCTAAAAAGTTTGTAGCGCCATTGATTTATTTTATTTTATGTAGAAATATAAAGATAATTTGTAACATTTTTATTTACATATTTTTTTCTGTCAGATGACATGTAAGCTCTAACATGAAATCTTCTAAGAAAATTTAGTTTCCAGATCATAAAAGTTTTTTATGGGGTCAAACGAGCCGGCGGCCCACGACACCTGCAACGCCAGGGTTTAGCTCTTTTCGTGTTTGGAAATACCTCTAATGAATAATTAAATGTTCCACAAAGAGGTGGTGCGCGGCAGAAAGTGCTTTTAGTTTTGGAACGCTAGACGTGGAGATCGAAAGGAGGGAAGAATTTAATAGCTAAGTTAAGGTAAGGTAAGCTGAATTACAGCTTCCAATCGAGTCCTAACATATTCATTATCGTACAATGAGAGTGAGTCCTGGGCCGGAACCAGTTAACTCCCAAAAGCGACTTGAGCGCTACAGACATTCTGAGAACTATAACGAAATTGCACACTAAAATAACATATACAATGGAATTAAACTATTATATTATATATTATGTAGAGGACATGAGGATTACAACTCATTCTAAAGCGAGAAGTGTTGCTTAAGCTCGCTCTCATCAAACCTTTAACATTTGAAATAATTCTTAATTCAGTGTCCCTAATAACTGTGGTATTAATATTTTATATTAAATAAATATATATTATCTATAATATAATTTTAATCAAAATAGAATACAAACGTGTTTAATTATAACATCAAATAAATCGTAATTCCAGTTGTATTTTTTTCTCTAATTACAGTTTTGTACATTACTGATTACATCTACCGATTACTACTGTAGGTCATGGAAATTTTACCATTATCCACGCAAGGAGGACAAGTGGAGCAGGATTCAGTTTCAAAGGCTTTAACTTCTACCGTTTTTGAGCTGGTTGCCTTGCCTTCTGTATTCACTAGAAAGTTGCTGATATTAGTATTGTGTCGTGCTATATTGACTAACACTGTAAAGTCGGCAGCTATTCCGGTTCCGAATTTCAGAATTAAGTTCTCGCAAACTAAATACCATCAGAATGGATGTTGGAAGAACTAGGTAGTTTTGACGCCAAAATTGAAGTTAATTGTCATATGGCGACTTAATTATTAGAATGAGAACTTTATCGTTTTCAAGAAATTTTCTAATTTAAGATACATATATTTTCTATGATAATTATTTAGTACTAGTAAAACTTTGCTTAAGCCTGTTACTGATAATAATTTGCAATAAAGACAATAATATGACATATCATATTATTATAAAGTAATTTTTGATACGACATACATTTACGATAAGACGACGATAAGTATGATAAGAACTGCAAATTTTTTTATTACCCCTTCGCTAATAGAGCAATTTGTTTGCAAATATGGGTAAACTAATCGAAAATTTAATTTTTCCAATATTTTTATTTATATAATATAAAGTTAGATATCCAGTTATTATTTTCTATAGATAACAAGACACTTAAATACAATTATAAGAACAATTTCTTTTTTGAGAAAAAACAAAATTAAATATGTGTGATGTGGTCGCAGATTTTGTTACGAATGTGCTTTTATTCCCTACAGGATTTTACTAAGAAATTTCATTAGAATTGTACATAATTAAAGTTAGTATCGTCGTTTTATTTCTAATACGGTATTACATTACTTGAATCCTGTAATCACATTTTTTTATATTTAGGTAACTGTATTTTTTTAAGTGTTATACAAAAAATATTTTTAGATGAAAAATAATAATGATGAGGTAGAACATATTAAAATAATATGAGGAAATATTTATCAAGGTAAGCAATATTTAATAGCGAATTATGACGCACTTTACGTATTTTGTAATATTTAAATAACATAAGGTAATATTTAAAAAAATCAACCTTCAAACAAAATTAATGCAACGAGCAAACAGCCGAAAGTTCCTGCATAAAAACATTATTAATTCTTAAAATTTCAAAGCATGTCTTCTTCAAAATACGTAAAAAATATCAAGAATCCGTTTGGGGATCATATCTCTTTGCTAAAAACCAAGTTACACCATTATCTTAAAAGATCTTGGAAAACGTATTACTTACCAAGTAAGGGGTAGTCTTTGAATGGTTCATTCTTAATTACTTCTATGCCTTCGCCTCCACCGGTTTCGTTTTTTGATACCTCAGCTACGCAGAAAAGCTGAGCCACTTGATACTGTAGAAAAAAATTAAGTAAAAAAAATTGGGTACTATATGGATAAAAAAAGTTTATAACGGTATTTTATGTACATGATCGTAAAGAGCTTTGAAAAGCTTCGAACTTCCCTTTCTAATTCTGTAAGTTTTTAGCAACGAACATTTGCGTTCATACAAAAGTATTTTAGATAATTTTATAGAACAGCAAATGTAATAATTAGTCCAAAAAAGCATCCTACTATTTGAATAATATAACTAGAAACGCCAATCATATAAGTTATTTTCTTTATAAAAAAATTATCTTAATTTTTTTACTATTGTTGAGTAGAAATTATTATTGTTCTTATTCCTGTTCTATAACCAAAATGGCAATCGTAACCGCTAAAAATCGTATAATATTTTGCTATAGAAAGCGCCTTTGTGAAAAACGCTGGCGTAAGCCTATTTCTCCAGCCTATTTCTCCACAGCATCAAGTATTGTTTACATTTTGCCACCTCATAAATATTAGTTATTCCTTTTTTAGCATTAAACGCAACTGTGACTTGTGGATGGAAATATTTTGTATACACTTAAACATAATATATACGTAGATATTAATCAGATTTTTAATATATATAGGTATTATACCCATATTCGATATACCGAAAACGCATCATTTTGAACTTTCGTCACAAAATGCGTAGGGGCGACGAGAACCTAGAGAAGCTCATCATGATTGGCAACATCTAAACTAAAGGATCGCGTGGACGTTCGCCAACAAGATGGACTGATCAAGTCATAGACTCGTCCTCAATTGTTCAGGATTGTGTATCTAAAAAAAATCACAGTTGTAAAAGAAGCGGAGGAAATTAAAGTTATGTGTAATGGTAATTAAAAATTAAATTTTTATAATTATTTTTTCGATGACTTCTTACACTAAACTTTATATCGTCACATAAAATATATAAACTGAACTTTAGACCAGAGACTTTCCATTAAATCTCAGAGCATATCACGACTTCTCTATATTTTGTTTATATATTTTTAAGTTAATAAGTAAGTTAATAAAAACGATTACATAATAATACATACTAATATAAAAATAAACCAATAAGACTTTACTAGACAAAAACAAGAAAGTTAAAATTTTATCGTTAATTTTTTTAGGTTTTACAAGCAATTTTGAAGCAGGAACAATATATAAACGACAACCTATTTAATAATCAAATCACCTTTTACATTTTAAAACATACGTCCTACGATACGTAATATAATTCGTCGAACAAAAGGTGCCCCCACCCAACACGAGTCCTGGTATAACAAATGTCTTAGAAATATTATTGGTAAATAATCTGAAATTACAGTGGAAGGAAGCAGTAATGAGGGAACATTAGGGCTCGGTCTGTATTCCGTCCAAAAATTTATGAAACAGAATAGAGCTTTTGTTGCTTATCAAATTGGTTTAACATGAGAACATTTTAAAAATCTATCTACTACTAAAACTATACTAACATTGAGTCTTGGATATGCATACAATTACATTTAACTCAAAAATTTAACTTATACGTACTACGACTACGTATTCATTCAATATTTTGTTTTCTTAGAAAAAGCTTCTGCTACAACTTAGCTGACCTGACTCCTAGGTTTATAGTCAACAATTTATTAAATTTGCTTAATTTTATTTGAAAGTGGGTCATATATTTCGCGGAGCTTACAGCCTTGACCTTGTTGCAGTAGCCTACTCCGCGACAGTGCGACTCAACTTTGTCAATAGACAATTTTGAAGTCGCCTCTAATCAAAGCATCACTTTACTGAACTACTTCTTAATTTTCAAAGCATGCAGAGGATGGATAACACTCGCTTATTTTTAAAGCGAAATAACATGTATTGTGCATGTATGTGCATATTTTATATTCACTATTAAAATTGTCTCTGACCTATTTTATGATTAAATTAGGAATATCTTAATTGCCTTAGAGGCAATAGCAGACGAACTTAGTAAAACTATATTTATCCTCTTCTTGTCAATATATACTAGATATCATTATGTACATATTTACTCTTAATAAGTCATGTGTACTACCCTAAGACTAAAAATATTAAATAACTCAGTGGCCTCTTCTCATGGAGAGTTTAGATATTAGTAGCCATAGGTAAATAAAATGCAGGAACAATTACATATAATTGTTCATGCATTAAAAAAGAAATTCCATTGGTTTACTGCTGGGATTTGAAATAACACAAGATCCTCATGCCCAGTGCTAACAAACTACAATTTTAATTAACTTTATATGAATTTAAAAAATGAGATATGCAAAAACCTCCATGCCATTTAAGTATGCCAATTTGTAACCCAACCATATAAATGGTTACTGTAATAGGTTGTGTGGAAACTGCACTTTTAAGAAATTATTATTAGGGTATTAATTGTAAAACCTTTTCATTTTACACTTTATGCTTGCACGAGAACCTATGCTTTTTATCTTTCTAAGTAACCTTAAGTTTTTTAATATTTGGCAGTGTACAGTGACCAAATTAATAATTTTAATTAATATGTTATACAGTATACAGTCAAATTTTATTTGAGTAAATAATGTGATTTTTTATAAGGACATAATTCCATACCTTATAATAATTAATTACTATATCCCAAGATACATATTCCCAAACAGTTAAGATGTGCAAATCAATACAAGAGTACTTACATAACTAATCTATCTTTTAAGACGTTGGCCACTAGCCCACTGGACTCTTCCACTTTTATAGAGGTCCAGCACTAAGCATGCATATGCATTCTACTTGAATGCATATGCATGCTTAAATTATTTTAAACTTTGGTATAAAAAAATAATATACATTACATACAAGTATTGAAAGATTTTGTCAATGTTGTAGTTAGGGTCTAATTTACATGCAAATTAAATAATTGTAAAGTAAGAATGTTTTACAATTATAGTCAAAAAGTTTTTTAGTGGTATTCATTACTCTTATGTTTTAGCCATCAAAATAAACAGGACATAATAAAGGTTAATAGTTTATGTTATTATGTTTAAATAACATGTAAGATGTATAGATATTTTATAATTAAACTTATAATAAATATTAAAGTATAAATTACTTAAGCTTCTTTAGAGGGTTCTACTTTTTATACTCCTGTCACTGCAACATATTAAATCAGAAAGAAATTTACTTAGGTGGTCAGAATTGCATTATCTTATCCAAACTTTTAAATTGTAATCACTGAAATTATTAATTTCTCTAATATATCTTTTTTTTAAGCCACGTTAAGTGCAGGTCTTTATCGTAATAATAATAATTTATATGAAACCAAATTTGAAAATTCGTAACAACTTATTTTAAACTGAAATCAGGAAAAAACTGCTAAGCCTAAGTAACTGGTAAAAAAATCTTACCTCTTCAACTGTTAATGGTAGTGTAACACGACTGAAAAAGAAAGAATATTTATATAAATATAGTAATAAGACGTTTTTTAGTTGCTTTCAAGATTCGATACATATGTTTAGAATATTTTATTATTTGTGAAGTTTAACCAAACGTTTAACTTTAAACACTGTACTTATATTTGAATCCTGTATTAAGAAGGTATACGTTTAAGTCATTTTATTCATTATAACACTTACGAAAGCAATTGTAAATTTTTTGCTGACTGTTAAAAAATCGATTTATTTCCTCAATAGAGCATATAACCTTAACAATACTTACTATTCTTTGATAAGCATATTGATATTATACTTTTCACTTATATGCACATTAGATAATTCACTAACACCTAGAATTAACTTATCACAGTTCAACACTTGAGCGTTCGCCCTATTTTATCTTGATAAATGTAATTGTAAATTGTAAAACAATGAATCTTTGACCACTCAATGACTGAAAATGACAATGCGCATGCTTCAATTCAGACTTCAACCTATCGTGTTAAGCGGAAATTGCGTCAACGTTATGGATGCGTTCAAATCGATTTGTAACATTGTTAAACTATGACATATTATGTAACTATACTTGTCACTTATTCTAAAGTTGTTTTGTTTTAATTATATTACGATTAATGTAGTTAACTTAGTAAATCCCTAGGTCATTAAAAACAACATGTAATTTTTTTGACATTATTAATGAGGTCTGTATGGGATTTGACATACGGGAGTCACACCTACCATAATGTAAAACAAGGCGTAAAGCTAAAATTTGTTACTCTATCGCAGTTTCTATGATGGCCTTTACTAATCTAATCTAATCAGCGATACTATACAAAAAATATTACCAGGGGCTTAAAGGTGTCCTTAAGTCTCGTCCGGTCGTGTGTAAGTACACAATTACACCCACACGGCCCACTAATGCTAACCGATTTTGTATTAGAATGCCATTAGAACACGCTTTGTCGCGTGACTATTTTAATTAATATCGAAAAGAGAATGTGTCTCAAGCCCTAGGCCATAGAAAAAATTAATACAAAAGTTATATCTATGGTCAATACTCTACAAACTACAAATTCCCTCTACTAAGTCTGTGGTTATTTCTGGATAGGACTTCCTATCGATTAACATCAGAATTTCGATTTTTGAATCAAGTATATTTTGCAGGGTCGATTTTTTTCCAAATTATTTAGTTCAGTTGGCTTAAACAATTCGAATTTTATATATAAATTTAAAATTTATGACGTTTAGATTTACCATAAATAAATCAACTAAAAAGCCTAATTAGCTATAAAAATATGTTTTGAATAACTATTGTTTTTAGTTGCTCTCAATTTATTTTAATGAAAATGAGTTTGGTAGGAAAGAAATGCGAATCATTATCTCTTGTTGAAGCAAGTAGAGATGAAATCCTTAGTAAAGTTACTCCAGATGATGTTTTGAAGTTAGACAAAATTACAGATACCTACCTATGTAGCCCTGAAGCAAACGTATACGACATAGATTTTACAAGATTTAAAATTCGTGATTTGGAAACGGGTACGGTTCTGTTCGAGATTGCTAAACCCCCAACAGACTTCGGTGTTGATAATGAGGGCGGTGAAGATGGATCTGATGATCCGTTGGATCCTAATGCCGGACGGTTCGTACGATACCAATTTACACCGCAGTTTTTAAAGTTGCGAACCGTTGGTGCCACGTAAGTAGTTAGGACCAAGATTTCAATTTTCTTTAAAGAATATAAAGTATAATCCAGCAATCCAGGTTTTGTAACCAGGCATTAGCCTAGTGCACTTGTAGGGACTAGTACTTTAGGATGTTAAAGCTTAACATTTAAATAGTGTCTTCAATGCTTAGTGACTGCAGTAAGATTCAGATTTGAGATCATGTGAAATAGTAGAAATTATTTATAAATCACTTGACATAAATATTTTTATTTATCATGTTTATTTACAGTAAAATTTTGAGTGTACGCTATAGGTAGGTCAAAGAAATATAAGTTATTAAAATAATTTTCTTTTTTTTAGAGTTGAATTTACTGTTGGGGCAAGACCAGTTAATCACTTCAGAATGATTGAAAAGCATTTCTTTCGGGATACACTATTGAAAACATTTGATTTTGAATTTGGATTCTGCATTCCATTTTCAAGAAATACCTGTGAACATATTTATGAGTTTCCTACTCTTCCACCAGATCTTGGTAAAATTTTATTTAATGTGATAGACTTTTTGTTCTACACTGGCATATAAGCTGTAGTTGTAGTACACATTTATTTACAACTAGGATAATTACTTCCTAATATGAACAGTACAGACAGTATCTCAGTAATTGTAGTATTAAATTTACACTTCTGTTACTACAAATACTGACTGGGTTAAATTCTAAAGAACTCAATTATTGACTTATAATTTATGGTAAATAAACAATTATGTATGGCTACTAAAACACAAGGACACAATGAATCAAAAATTAAAAAGTGTGGTGAGACTAATATGCCCAGAAAGCTGATTACTTACATGCCTTTTAAGAAAAATCATTGTAGAAATAAATGCATGTATTATTAAATTTCCAACTTGAGACATATGTGACACAGATAATGTTAATAAAGTATTTTTTTAAATTTCAGTTGAAGAAATGATTGCTGCCCCATTTGAAACATGCTCAGACAGTTTCTACTTTGTTGACAATCATCTTGTGATGCATAACAAAGCTGATTATGCCTACAATGGAGGAATAAACAATTGAGTTATAGATTTAATTTGTATTTGGCACTAAATTATTAATAAGTACTTGCATTCCTTCAAGTACAAAACTTAAAAATGTGTGATATTATTTCATGTAAAATTCTCAACAATTTAAGCACATTTCTAATTCCTACCTATTTCTGGACGACAATTGTGATATAAAATCTAAGTAAGTTTGATGACATCTTTAGAAAAAAATTAAGATATTATCTCAAAATATACTTCAAGAAACAAAGTATGAGAAAACTTTTATGTAGTTTTGTCTGCTTCAAAGTAACTAATAACAATTGTTGGGAATGAGGTGAAGAAAATTGTAATTTTACACTTTGTGGATTTTACCGTTTGGTACACTTGCACTCTACATGTGAAACACTGTTTTTAAAACTTAAAAGTGTGTGAGTGACCTAGTCATTTAATAGTAATGACTTCTGGGAAGTATAAGTGTGTGATTACATACAGGGAGTGATAATAGATCTCTTATTATATATAGAAATTTATTTTCAGCTATATCATATATATTACATTGGTCATTTTAAACTTTTTTTCAATTTTTTCTCGCGAATATACTTTGTATCAGCTTTAAATTTGAATAGGTAATCTTTAATAAAATAAACATCTAAAGATGACTTACAATGAGCAGTAACCAAAAATAAAAAAATGTGATCTGATTACTATGCCCCTTAAACTATGTTAGCTGGTAGGTTGCTAGTATAAGTTTACTAAAATCATATTCATACATATAAGGCATGTATAACCATATTGTTATTGATCATGTATTGGCACTGCATGTTAAGGCCATGTGTTGATATAGTTCAAAATAACACTAAGAAACAAAGAAATTTATGTATTAAAAATTCTAATCAGGCTTAACCATAATAGAAAACAAGGTTTTTTTTTATTTAGGTTAAGTATTTTTTGATTATAAAGAAAAGGAAGGCACGGCAAATGTAAATTTGATCTCATAGGCCGGTAAGGTATTATGCCGTCCACTTGTGTCCAACAAGGCTTTAAGGTGTAATTAAAATTTACCAAATATGTGTTCAGTGTTAGTATTATTTTATTTATCATTATGTGTGAATGAATAATTGCAATAAACACCACCAATGTGGTTATGTAAAGCTTGATTGATTTTAATTGATTGTAATAAATGATTGATGGTTTTATTTTAATTGTTTTATTCACAGGAAGTTCTGTCATCATCATTAGTCAGTGATGTGGTGAAGCTGGATTCTACCAATTATTTATGTTGTGAATATAATAATAAAAAGAAACTAATTTTTAAAATGATTTATTTCCATGGACAGTGAAATAAAACTATAGCATACAAACAATTAAATACACATTTTAGCTGATTAAATTTATATTAATGTTATCATTAATACAGACACTTAATAACAAGCCTACCTATTAGTAAAGGCCTTAGGATCTTAAAGTAATTTTGACTTCACCCACAATTTAAAAATACTAAGGTTTGTTGTAAGGAAAGTAAAGGTCTAGTATATATTTAAAAAGTAAAGAATAATAAAAAATAAAACATTTCACAAGTATCATTGTCAGATCTTATAGTTAATGTAACTAATATGGGGCCGTTCAAATATTACGTAAGATTTACTGCAATTTATCGAAAGAATTGACAAGAGGAATTGTCGGCAAAAGTAAGCAAAGCTTTAAAGAATAATACACATACATAAACATATTAATTTTTTGTAGGAATCCCCGAAAATGCATTTCGTTTTCAAGCAAAGACTGGATAATATGTGAAAAAAGTAAATTACTGTTGACGTAATCACACATTAGAAAATAAAAATATACTAATAAAATAATCACCAAAAACCCCTATAGTGCTTACGTAATATTTGAACAGATTCTAGATTAAATTCACAAATCATGAAAGGATATTCAAACTGATCTCTTTCGTAGTAAAGACGTAAAACGTACTGGCTAGATTGGGTGGGATCTTCCATCATAAATTTTGATCAATGCGAGTCTCATTCTCGGCATCTCAGTTCTATGTAATTGATTTTGGGTGTACATTCTGCGTTATTGCTATAGCAATAATATAATTTGTTTACTAGTACAGTATACATCCACCCAAGCGTGGATCAATCGAGTCATGCCCCACCCCCAACCTCAATTTAAGTTATTCTAGGAGCGTCACAATTTTTGTAAGCTTTTTCATTAGAAATGTCATACCAAGCACCTATTTAACAATTTTTAGCCTTTAGGTACAATTTTGTGGTCGTGATATAGAGGTATGAATCTGTTATGAATAAATTTGATTTACAAATTTGTTAAATTTTACAAGCATTAGTCTCAGATAAATATTAGCTCCGCGTCGACGCATGTGTCTTGATTAATTGATCCGCTCTACTAGTACTAGATATACTTTACATTGTAGTGTCAAAGGTCAGGATTTAGTTGCCGTCAGTTACCCTAAATAAGAAAATCCCTAGCGAAATTTCAAGCTGTGTAAATAGTCAAATTTGTAAACGTAAAATTATTAGCTCTCTGAGGTTTATTATATAAAAAAACCTTAGCAAGTATCTAATTAGTGTTTCTTAATGTTATATTAAACTTAGGTTTATAACAGAACTTAACCCATTGAATGTCATATATTTTCAAAAAAACAAAAATAGCTAACTAGAAAAATATGGCAAATTATTAAGTTAAATGCTAATTTACTAGTTAAGATACTTGGTTTGTGGTTGGATACAATGTTATATAGCATGTGTCTCAATGTTATAAGGAATGTGAGACATAAAAATACAATTTTTTTAGCAGTTGCTAAGTAATTAGGGTTGCCAGATTAGAATAAAAAATCTAAGCGTTTCTCTGGTATGTTAAGGAAAAGAAAAGACTTATAGAAATACACGTTAGAGCGTCGCCCTAGTTTTACTATGAAAAATTTAACCGTAACAATATAATTTATGGCGTTGAGCTAAACTTTAATAAAGAAAATTTACATTTATACACATTGTATATTAGGCTCAAAATTGGAGCTGAATTTTTGACGGACATTTTCGCTCTAAATACAAATTTTAATCAATCACTAAAAGTAGAACTCAATAGTTACATTTTTGGATTGCTTTTATTGATTGATTTTAAAATTTTTGATAGTTAAAAAATTTCCTCACTAATTTTATATCATTGTCGGCGAGGTGGTTTCTCTTTATATTGTTCTTTTTTTTCACTTGGAAAAATATCTTTTCTCAAGAAAATCCTAAATGTTATTATATTTTGCTCCGAGAATGTTTTGGCATAATCGAGGCTCATTGTAGCAAATTGGTCTGTGATGACTTGGAGCGGTACACAATTCGAGTGGCATTTGTCAACGTACTTGAATAACCTACGGGGCTCTTTTTTATTATAAACCCGAACTTCATATGTCCATTTCGCTGCGCTGACCTTTGTACCGATAAGTTGCACTCCAAAGCTAATTTTTTTATTGTGTTGGTCTACTTGTAGGTGGAATAAAAAATTGTATGAGTCAAGAGTAATTAAATTCACGAACTGATAGTTACCACAGATGTGTAAAGTGTCCTCCTTATTTATTTGGATTTTTGTACATTGAGGATGAAATTCGGCGAAATGGACTTTGATATCGTGAATCTTGCCTGTAATATAAAATTGCGGAATTAGAAATGACATTATACATACACGTATATTACTATATAAGAGCCGTTATTTCGAAGTTAAAATTTACTTCATTGCATTTAAGATTTTCGGCGGGAATTTGACGCTTGATATCACAAATTATAATTAAGTATTAAGATTAGAATAAAGCTACTTCTTTATTGATAGATTTTTTTTAATAAAAGACCTGAATTATTTAACAAAATTGCAGAAATGATAAAGATATTAATGACAACAAAGTTAGTGCTATCATATATAAATCAATTGAATTTCTTCTAATGTACTATGGTCAAAGTAATTCCTGTCGATGTTCGCTTGGAAATGTTATTATCGTTTGCAATATTAATGTATGATATTAATTATTAAACATACATTAAAAGTGAGTTAATCAGCTAATATTCACTTATCTCAAATAACCTCAAAACTTAAATTAATATTTAATAAAATTCGTATTAGATATATTTATTGTATTTTACATAACGTTAACAGAATTATCAAGTTCACTTTTTCTTTTGTGCCTATTTGTAGTGCATTATTAGATTTCCCGTTAAATAAATTAAGTAAAATACACATTAAGATACAAGTTGTAAGATCTTAATCGTTATTCTGTGTATGAAAATTAGATTATTATTACCTTTCCATGAGCATCCATTTAAACTGTTCATGGGACAGATTAAATCATTGAAAGGACATTCTTCTACGTGGGCAGTAAGTTGATGTTTTTCGAAACGCAATGAGCATCCATGTAGGTAATTGGGACAACGCTGTAATGAACAATTATTAAAGTTACTTTAGTAGGTTCATGCAGATATCACGAAAAACTGGACTTTTAAATAAAGGCTTTTTTATTAACAATGTCATTGCTCTGTTTTTTAAATAATTGCTGATAGAATTTACACAAAATAGACAAAAATACGGTTAAATAGTTTTTAACAATACTTTGTAAAGCTTAAGACATATTTGTAAATTTAAAAAGATACTTACCTGAAAATTGAATTTATTTAATCGTTGACCAATTGTTTGTGGTCGATGCGGTTGCATGGTACTAAAAAAAACATAATTAACATTACATTAGCCAATATTGTTTTATTAGGCGCGTTTCTCTACGCGAAATATTCCGGCAGACAGAATCTTAATTGCAACTTTAAGAATTTTTTGAAATGTAGACCGATCCAATATAAATGTAAAATGATATAACCATGAGCAAATGAAAATAATGACAAAGTCATTCGTCGTGATCGAAGGCTAATTAAAATTATACATAAGTACAAGAAACAATCGTTTGAAAAAGAAGAAACATATATTTTTGTAAATTTCTGTCATTTAAAAGTTAAAACCATATAATAATATAACATAATTTATACATACCGAGATTGCGTTTCTTGCGTATTAATCGGTAGCGGTGGAGCCGATGGTGTCCTAAAAAAATATATTCTTAACATAGGTAAGAAAAAATGGCTACCCCATAAATAAGAAAATGAAATATACTTTGAAATGTAAAATTAAATAAACATATTGTTTAAAAAGTTGCTTTTCGTTCATTTGTTTTTGTTTAGTAACCCCAACTGTTTTCTAAACTAAGATTAATAAATGCTTTCAAGAAATCAGTATCAGTTAATAAGTACCATAATAATTAAAAAAAAAATTAAGAAGTCGTATTATCATAGTCTAAACTAATGATACAACCAAACATTGATTGAAATATCGTTAAACATTGACGATTCCACGGTGAGGTAAATATCAGCTGGTTCATTTAACGAAACAACCAGGCCATGTTTATTATTTTTAATGTATGGTGCAATCTTTTAAATAAACTTACAAGTATTGATTCTGAACTTGAAAACTGTTATCTAAATAGGCTGGTTCCACATTTTGCACAAACAAATTCCTATTAAGGGGTAAATCTGGCGGGGCGAATGGGTTTCCATTTGACGGGCCTGGCAGATTAGGATATAATGAATTTGTTACTGATGAACCTGGGGTATTCCAAGTGCTGCTTGTAACTTCACTTGTTCTGAAAGTTGAAATAAATATTATAAAGCAAATAATAACAATTAATGACAAAGAAATTTAGGAGAAGTGAATTTAACGTTTTGATAAAACATGTACCTAAAGAATAAAAATCCAGTAATCTGTTCTAGTAGGTGATCAGCCTTGTGCCTGGCACATGCAGTTGATTTAAGCCGTGTATCGACTACGTGCTCCTGGCGCGCGCCGAGAAGGCGTTCCGCGGAACGCGATTTTTGATTATTATGATACGATGAGTTTTTCGTATTACACAGTAGTTATTTTATACCATACACAAAAAATACAACGTGCCCGTCTTAATTGGCGCGCGTGCCACGACTGATGTCTGACAGTCTGATGCCCAGTAAAAAAGCGACATCCGCTCCGCTTTGGAAGGATGGAACGCGCACCAACGAACACATTGGTGCGCGTTCCAAAGTGTTATCCATTTCGCGATGGAACGCGCGCTAATGTTCGCCCTCTTGGAGCGCCAAGCAGATATACTGATATATAGATCACGTCAAACTTCTTGAGCGTTAAACAAGGGAGTGGGGGAAAGTTTGCGCATCGTACACAGCGCGGGACACAAACGTCAACTGATTTACCAATCACGCGTTTGTCACTCTCCCGCCGCTGCCTACCTAAAAATCGCTTCTGCGCAGACAAGGATATTTGTTCAAGATGTTGCCGGTATCTATACGCGGCTTTAAGCCGTTTTATCACCAGGACGATTAAGAAGCTGATCACCTACATTTCTTTAAAAAACTAAACATATTATAGAAAAAGATGTAAAACTGTGTTGAAACTATTTTAAAAAATTACCTTTGTTTTTCCTGTGATTTAACTAAAGCGTCCCGTTGAATTTGTAGTAATGCTTGTGTCTGACTTTCATATACTTTTCTTTGTCTTTCAAGTGCAACTTCTAACTCATAGTTACTTATGCTAGATCTATAAACATAAAAAAATATTATCAAAACAATGACTGAATGAATGGGTTAAGTAATTGGCTTTAAAAACGAGGGTTCCGCCTGTCCTACAAACAATGAAACATAATAGGACGTCGGCATGCGGCATGCTAGACAGCTTTACAATTTTAGGTTTTAGCAACCCAGCCAGCAACTGAGAAAAAGTAATTGCGGCATCTACTGCTAGTAGTGATGAAAAATTACAAACGTCACTAAACAAACCCATGCAATATAAAGTACAAAAACCACGTAATAATTACATTACTTTTAATATAAATATTAAATTGTTTCAAATATAATTACGTTGCCTGGAAGAAATCGACGAAAGAATGTGCCGAGATATGTAAATAATGTAAAGAGGTTTCATTAGAACAAAATACTTACTTAGGTCTGGAATTTTCTGCCCCCATTTATATGTTTATTTACCAAAAAGGTAAATTAACAAAGCTAAAAATAAAATATAAATGTTTCACTACACATATACAAAAAACTACTGGCATATAAAGGAAGTTGTTCTGAATACTTATAGATTATTGTTTTGAAAGTTATTATAGTCTATAGTAATTACACTAAGTATTGTTAAAACACAAATACTTAATAAGTAAATAAACATGTTTTTTGAAATCAGAGAGTGCTTTATTATTTACTCACAAACAAGACATTAATAAAAAACAAACTGACCTAATCATACAATTAGTAAATTTATAACAATTACTAATAATTTGTTTCACAACATTTGATAAAGTAATTGTTATTAAATAATATTTATTATACACATAACTACTTGAGAAGATTGGTAAGGCTATAAGATACAAGATATTTTGATAATCATCATTATCATATTGTACTACAGATATGGTTACCAAAAAAAGCTGCACCAATGCTTACATAAAATCGGTGAATGAATAATGTTAACAATAGGTATATTGTCCAGCCGTAAGTTCTGTTACAAATGAAAATGCATAATTATAAAGTTGAAAAAAGGTAGGTTTTTATGTAACATTATTTATGGTTAGACTAGTTAGTTCATTATCAGTACCAAAGAACAATGAAAGCATCAACGATATAAATAATTATCAAAATCTACAATATTATGCACACAACTCACATATTAGAAATATTTTTGTTTGTTGCCACTGTTGTATCTTAACATGGAATTCACTGAACAGAGTAATCAACGTGGAAGGCAAATTACATGATTTCTCAGATTACGCCTATGTAATATGTATGAATACCCGTAGTCGGATACAAAGAGTAGATTAATAAACCCAGGATCGTTGGTCGGATAGTTTTATAAACAATTTTCCAATAGGTAAAGAACATACCATAGACACCAACGAGATTGTAAATCCGGTCACTCACATTCCCATTTCGCACGACGACACGGAAGACGTTACATATATACTATAAGTAGTTATAGTTATAGGCATAGAACATAATACTCTACTATACTAGTGATGAGTATAAATGGGATGGGCAGGCCAATGTGCGATCGTATAGGGTCGTCTTCAGTGTTTAAAATGTTTGCCACTCCGAATTTTATTATAATTACTAAGTCGCATATATATGCATAGTAATATTACTATGCAGCTTGCACACAGATAAAATACTTTAGGAGAAGGACAGGTCAGGCTCAAAAACAGATGTATATATCATTCCCAACAGGATTAGATTATCTATTTATTACAATAACTTAAATAAAAATATATAATCATTGTTTTTGTTTTTTTTTATATTATGGCAATAGACATGGATTTTCTTTTCGTTTAAGCAAACTTTTAAGCATATGCACCCATACACAGTCATAACGTATATTATGTTAATATAACGTTAAAGTAGGTGTCCACCGTTACTTTCAATACGGTTTCTATGCTTTATTTTTGTTCTATAAGCTATAAAGGTTGAACCACAGCATAAACTTATTTTTATTCTATATTATTAATATTCTAGTTAACTTTATTTTGAAATTGGATTTCAGTAAAAACGAATACTGAATAGTGAGTACTGTGCTAGAAGCACTTTAACACAATTCGATATATATATTATATAGTGGTGCTTAAAGTTTAAGCCTAAAGGTACATATTAAATAATAAGATTGTGGAACTATTTAGTATTTTATTGTGTAATCTAAAATTCACGATAAAATTGTAACAAAAAATTGCTAGAAGTGATATAATAATTGTATGGTACACTTTCTTTGTTATTACTATACTCGTTTTTCAGAATGCCGCATTTTCGCATTGAGACTAATGTCCCAAAATCTAAAATACCACATGATTTTGTTACCAAAACGGTGCCAGTTTTGGCTAAAGCTCTTGGCAAACCAGAATCCGTAAGTTATTATTATGAGTGATTTAGGTCATAAAAACATTGTTTCAATTTTACAATACATGCAAATTTGCTTTTAGTATTGTGTCGTGACTGTGATACCAGACCTACTAATGAGTTTTGGAGGTACTACAGAACCTTGTGCTATTGCTAACCTTATGTCTATTGGAGCTCTTGGTGTAGAACAAAACAAAAAGCATTCTAAAGTTCTTTTTGAGCTTGTGGAAAAAGAATTGGGTGTATCAAATGATAGGTAGGATTAATTTAGTTATACATGTTTCTTATTTTAAACTGATACAGCTTTGATAGTACCAAGTTTTGTATAATAGAATTGTTTTATGTTTAAATATATTTTATGTATATTTACTTATTTTAAACTGTTGTACATATTTATCAGAAATAGCACACACAGTAAATAGTTAAGTTAATATGTAATAATGAGAAAAGTTATAATGCATTGTACATTATAATGTGTAATACCTAAATTTTAAATTTCTTAAACCTTACCAATAACTTTTTTTTTTGCAGAATGTACATAACTTTCCAAGATGAACCAACAGGAAATGTTGGATTCAAGGGCACTACTTTCCATTCCATTTTTGGATAAACAAGATTCTAAAATATATTATAATTTACCATAGGAAATATTATACAGTAGTTAAATTTAAAACCATGTATATATTGGCTTTCAATAATAAAATTGTATCATGATCTTTTATTATTTTCAAAGTTTACATATAATACCTAAATATAATAGAGACACAATCAAAAGAGAATAAGATCTTAACATTTATTAAATTTTACATTAGATGCTGACCAAACAGGAAGAATAATAAAGTATGACACCTCACACCAGTATATATTATTTCTCTATGGTATGTATACACTTCGTCACAAGTGATAGTCATACTTGCAATTGCCATAAATTATGACAAAAAAAATCCGTATTTACAAGTACATATATATATTTTTTAATTTCATTTTTATGCTAGTATAAATTCGGTTACAAAAAATCAATTGTATGTTTGCTAGGGCACAAAACTATTAAACATAAATTTAATAACACATATTTTTATTAATTCAATACACTGTATCTATATATAGTAATTCAGTAACTTTATATACTTAATGTCATTAAGGAACAGAACATATCAATTTAAATATTTTAATCAAGAGTGGGTAAAGACAAAGTCACATTTCGACAGTGGTGATCCATCCACTAAAGCAAAGCAAATTTGTATGAAAATGGTCACGTGATAAAGCGTGAGCTAATGTCGTTCCCATCACCCAACAAAGACGTTAATTGCTAGAAGTGATTTGCAGTGTCGCCAGATCAGAGGATTTCCCTCTAGATTTAGGGGTTTCTCAACTGAGTTAGGGACAGAATAGGGGGAAAGAATATTTGGGTTTTTTTTAGGGGAAATTTCAAAAACACACTAAATACAGTCATTTGCTATTGTATATCACGTTCCTGATTTTGAAACTAAATTGAATTACGAACACATCGTAAGAATCACACCACACATCCATGTGGTTAACCTTACTAATTGTATATTTGTTTAGCCAAAAACCGAATAAAACTTGATCCTGTCAATCCATTTTCTATTACAGATACTTTGCGTAATGCCTTTCATATCCCAACAATTCCAACATAACCGCTGCTTTAAATAATTGCGCATTCCCATGCTACCATCCGCTTGGTGAGGGTATCCTTGGGGATTTCTAGGGGGAAATCAAATTAGTCTAGGGGTACGTTGCCGAGACCATTTGGCAACACTGTGATTTTGTCTCTAGCGCGGAGCGCCTGTTGCCTACTACTAGTACTTACTATAACTATTAGAATATCCTATTTAGGTAGTCTAATCTTGTTATTCTGAGTGTATTATACTTCGAAGTTTTTGATTTATTGCAATTCGGTTTCAAGTCTTGAAACTAGGCTTAGGTTTGTTTGTTAATCGTTTGTACTGTTTGATGGTTTACCTATTTCACATTAAGTTAAAAAAATATAATGATTATGATATTTTAATGGGAGCAGTGTTAAAATGAATATGTGCTAGTTGCTACATAAATTGTTTGCCTAAGATTAAACAGTCTGAATATGTTAACAACATCTATATAAGATTCATATAATTTCAGTGTAACAATATATTCATTGATTTTAACCATATCATTACAAAATGGATGACCAAAGAAGTGTTGAGGACACTCCAGCGTCTCAGAGGCTCACTAACGACGATTTTAGGAAACTTCTCATGACGCCAAGGTCCACTCCAGCAGGATCACATCCTGTTGGTTCTGTTCGTGAGGCTATGGCCAATGCAGGGTAAGAGTTAAACATAAACTACTTACCAACCATTACTATATATTCATAAAAATGAAATTTAATGCCTCTTATTTAACTAAAGTACTCTTTTATCTCTTTTGGTCAAATTGTTAGCAAAATTTGTTTTTGCTGTGATGAAGAGAGTTGTTATTAGCCTGATTATATTTCCTTACGAGTAAGAGAAATTTTTTTTTATTAAATCTGTACAGAAAAGATATCAACAAGACCCAAATTTTATTTTTGAATCCTCATATTTCAGGGCAATGCCACCACCAACAGAGAACAAAAGTGAACTGCGTCGCAAAAAGAAATCATATTATGCAGCATTGAAAAAACAAGAAGACAATAAATTGGCTGAACTTGCTGAGAAATATCGAGATCGAGCACGGGAAAGAAGGGAAGGTGTTCAGGATGTAAATCCCTTGGACCCTATGAGTAACACAACTAGTGCCTACAGGTTTAATATTTTTATTAATAATTAAGTAAAATAATTGTAACTATTATTTAATTATATGTCAGATCAACATTGAATAAGTTCATTTAGGGTAAGATTCTGTGATATTACTGTAAGATGGCCAATGTTCGGGCTAAGCCAAGTTACTACCAAGACATGTTTACAATTGTGTTCAAAACCATTGTTCTATTGAAACCAGACTTGTACATCTGGTTTCCATTGGTTTTTGGTATGGATGGAACTTTTTTACTTATCTGTGAAGCCATATAAAACTAGTATTCATTGCAAAAAAAAAATATACATAATAATGTTGTCTGTTATTGCAAGAATCATCAATTTGAGTGTTTAAAACTTTAATTTTAAATTATACATATAAATCAATATAATTATTTAGCATAGTATATTATTTTAACATTTTATGTTATAATATAGTAAACATTACATCATTGATATGATGTATATTCAATGTTATCTGTACTTTAATTATATAATTCTCACATTCATATTTACAATTTACAGGGCTGTAGCACCAGATGCAAAATCTGGAATGGATGCTAAAGAGCGAAGACGTCAGATGATACAGGTTTATAGTATATATATATAGTATTTATAATATATCTATGTAGCCATAGACATACTACGATATAATATTTTTTTATTTATAAGCAGCATTGGACAACTAACCTATTAGTATTTTCATTAAGTTTACTTTAAAAGGACCAAATAAGCAAGAAACATCTCTCAGTAACATACAAACACAAAACTGTCTTATTTAATAATAAAAAAAATACAGACAGCTGTCTTGTATGCATAAAAAGATAAATAGTAACTTAATTTAGTATAACAATCTTTATTTAATATATTCATAATAAATAACATTATTTTCAGGAATCCAAATATCTTGGTGGTGACATTAATCATACTCACTTGGTAAAAGGTCTTGATTATGCCTTATTACAAAAGGTAAGATAAAATACAATGTCCTTTCTTGTATTATCTTTATTTATTTTTCCCATTCCAGAGTGAGATTTATGCTTGTAACTATGAACACAATTAAAATCATATCCCATTGATTAGAAAAATATTACCTATCCAGGGAAACAAAATAAAAATATGTTAAAATAATTAAAACCACAGTTTGTAAATATTATCAAGTAATCCAATTTGTCAATCAAATAAAAATTATGACTATATGACTGATATTTAAAGCATTACATTCGTTTTTTTCACATTTATATTAATCTCGAATATAAACTGATAAATATATTAGGTCCTTACATATGAAATTGGCGTTTTGTCGTACTGGCCACTCTGACCTCAAATACCTCCTCTTTGGTTAGGAATTTCAAATTCAAATTTGTACAGCTATTTACTCGTGTATTTGTGCTTCGATGACCGTCATTCATTTGTTTTTTTCTGATTGCGTCACTCATTTTACAAAACGGAAAACTTAAAGTATGGTACTAGTGCTGCGGAAACGACTCGAAGGGTGAATGATTTGTGGCGGTCATGTTGCAAAAGAAAACATAGTTCGTTTTTGGTTCCAACGTTTTCGTTCTGGAAATTTCGACCTGCAGAACAAGCCCCGTGGACGGCCTGAGACCCAAGTTGATTATGAAGTATTGAAGGCTATTGTGGAAGCGGATCCATCGCAAACCACGTCCGAGTTAGCTGCAGGCTGCGGTGTTAGTTATAAAACTGTTTTAATTCACTTGAAGCAAATTGGGAAGATTATAACGCTTGAAAGGCGGGTACCTCACGAATTGACTGAAGCAAACCGGCAAACGCGCGTCGACTGCTGAGTTACATTATTGAACCGGTACAATAATGAAGGTATTTTAAACCGAATCATTACCTGTGATGAAAAATGGATTCTTTACGATAATCGGAAGCGCTCAGCGCAATGGTTAGATCCTGGCCAGCCAGCGAAATCCTGCTCCAAGCGAAAATTAACCCCAAAAAAGTTACTTGTAAGCGTTTGGTGGACTAGTGCCGGTATTGTTCATTGCAGTTTTCTCAAATCTGGCCAGACTATTACGGCTGATATCTATTGTCAGCAATTGCAAACCATGATGGAAAAGCTAGCGGCTAAACAACCTAGGCTGGTCAATCGCTCTACGCCACTGCTACTTCACGACAACGCTAAACCACACATTGCACAAGAGACGGCTACCAAATTACAAGAGCTTCAATTGGAATGTCTAAGACATCCTCCGTACTCCTCAGACCTTGCTCCAACAGATTACCATTTTTTGCGAAATTTGGACAACTTCTTGCAAGGGAAAAAATTTAACTCCGATGGGGCAGTCCAAATCGCCTTCACAGATTTTATTGATTCCCGTCCGACTGTTTTTTTTAGTAAAGGGATCAATAAACTACCTATGAGATGGCAAAAGTGCATAGAAAACAATGGTTCATACTTTGATTAATTAAATATATTATATTTAAAAATATTCGACTTTTTTCCTCCCATACAAAACGCCAATTTCATATGTAAGGACCTAATATCTATTCTATGTGTTACAATCATGTTGTAATGTTCATTGTACATTGAGCAATGTACAATAAACATAGGTTGTACAGGTTAGTATCTTAAATCTATGATTTTAATTGACTTTATTTTTATTTTTGGTTTATCCAGTAAATATATCTTGAATAAATAACATTATTTGGTTATATTCCTTGTGATTATACTAATGGTCTGTAAGTTTTCCATTCTCCTATAATACAGGCTTCGTAAAGCAGATGTAACGTAATGTAGATGACATTGATGGCATTCAGACGTAGATAGATAGAGTTTGGGTCTATTGGTGGTAATTACAAAATAAACTACCCCAGCTCCAATATCTACTGTAGCTTTTGCTTGAAACAAAGAATACTTAAGGATACACTTTTCAAATGAAACAACATTAATAAAGAAGTGTGTGTCTTTTCTACCAGACTTTTACTTAAATTATATATGGGCCAATTTTTTTAAAGGTTCGTTCAGAAATACAGACACACGAGCTAGATGAAGAGGCAGAAATGGAGAGGCTTGTGTCTGCTCCAGTTGAGGTTGTTAAAGAGAAAAAGGAAACGCTTGCGGTAAGTTAATACAAGAAAAAACAGAATTCAAACCTATCTATACTTTCGGACTTAGTAAACCTGCCGGTTATATTTCATCTCGCCAGATCAATGAATACACCTTTTAACGTCGAACAGTATTGCATGATGAAGTCAATTGTAGTGAGACCTAAGGCATTTACCGTTGGAGGAGGATACGGTAATTTTGAAATGTAACTGTTGTCTGAACTTGCGTATATCTTTTGAAAATTGTTTCAGGAAGAAGAAATGCAATTTGAAACAACTATAGGAAGAAATATTTACAACATGATAATGGAGCAAAAGTAAGTGCATCTTAATAAGAAATATCTTTTAAACAGTGAACTATGATTTTTAAATTAAAATTCACAATATTTTTATAATTATAATGAAGTATCTGAAGAATTGTGTATCTACTAAATGCCTTATTTATTTGTTTCTTGACTGCGCATTTTTTTTTTAAATCATAATCATACAAGCAGTCTTTGAGACTATAAGGAGATACGTTGAGTGCTTCTTGACGTTTTAGGCGCTACTCCCAGCGGAGCCTGCCTATTATTATTTAAACTCAGTCTGTTGGGTTGTCCTGGAAAAAATGTCTCTCCACTTTTTTAGTCGTCGAGTAGTTTCTGATATAGTTAGCTGTCCTGCTAGCTGATTGGGGTCAGCTGGGATCAGCTGCTGGCAAATTGGGGTGGGGGGGGGGGGCTAATTGGACTTTTAAAGTCTTAGTTTGTAGTTAAACCCATGAGTGGTTATTTCCTCTTTTACCATGGGCAAATTAAGAAATTCGTGGACTTCTGTTGTTTTAGAAAACCATGGGGTGTTTGATATTTGCTTGAGTATGTAATTTTGAGCTTTAAGCTTATTAATACAAAGATTATTATTATATTTGAAGCACTGGCAGATCCCCAAAGCTGTATTCCATATTGGCACGCGCCAATTAATTTTATTATAAATATATACATTAATCATCTATACATGTGTTTGTAAACTAAACTTCCTAAACGGCTTGACAGATTTTGGTGAAATTTAATGTGTGAAAGTGAATGGTTTAGATGTACAAATACTTTTTCAAAAATTTGTATTTAAGACGCGTATGTTCTGATCGTGTATATGTGTGTAAAATTTGTACCATATTTTTCTCGTATTGTTTAGCAAATTTTTTAAGTATAAATAAATTTCAGAAATAAGAAGATAGCAAGGAATGAACTATTTGCTCCCGGTCGTATGGCATATGTTGTGGAATTAGAGGATGAAGGCACAATAGACAGTGATATCCCAACGACACTAACGAGGAGTAAAGCTGATGTTCCAGAATTGGATGAAAGAAGCTCTTCATCAGCAGCCAATGAAGTGGTTATAGAGAAATTGACACAGATATTCTCATATTTGAGGCATGGAAGACATAGGAAACAGAAAAAGAAGGTCCGTTAAATCAGACATTACTATAATTAATGATTATAAACGCGATTTAATTATTCTTTGATATCGTAGTCAGTTACGGATTGCCCTAATACGCTAGTTGACATAGTATATAAAAAATAGATAATATAAATTCCTAATCGTAATTCGTGTATTTAATTAAAAACTACCTCCGATTATATTTGAAGAAAAATCTTTGTTCTTAGATGTTAAAATGTGATTTTGGTCAATGATTTACAGGAAAAAGGTCGTAACGACGATTCGATATACGGTGATATTGGTGATTACGTGGGTGGGGACAGACGGACAGAAAAACGCGATGAACGCCCACGGACAGGATACTTCGACAAGCCAATTGAGACAGAGAAAGAGACGGGTAAGTTTTGACAGCGCAAAAATAATATTTTTATTTTAGGATTAATAATAATATTTTTTTAAGACTTGTTTTGGAGATAAATTGAGCGTGCGTTTCAAATAAGGGCTGTGCACTTTGTTTATTGTACAATTCTTGCTATTATTTAAAAATTATATTTTAAATGATCATTTTATTATTTATATTATTTTATTGGAATTATTATTTTGATATTAAAAGAAAGTATTAAATTAATCCCTATTTATCAAATTTGTCATAAATATTAGAACTGGATTTTTAGTGCATAATTTATTCGGGCGTTATTTTAGATATATTTTTTCTTCAAATAGGTCCAGGTCAATTAGCCCGCCGTGCCCCGGAAGACAAGGACAAGCGATCGGCTGCGCTGCTCTCGCGCCTTGCAGCTGAACCCGAAGGGTATGCCGAGTGTTATCCCGGTCTCAGGGAGATGGATGACGCCATTGACGACTCTGACGATGAGGTGGATTACTCCAAGATGGATGCTGGAAATAAGAAAGGACCTATTGGTAATTAATCCGAATAGTTTTCTAAATTATGGATAGTTTATTATTCTATATTTCTATATACATTGCTATGCTTTTATAATTGTTATTGATTTTAATAATTAAAAACAAGCGAAGCGAAGCCACAGATTAAATTTTTTATTTGTTATAGACTATAAAATTAATCCTAGCAAAAATGAAAATGAAAATTAATCCTAAAAAAAATGAAGCCCCGATGAATGTAGTTTCGACAGGTTTTTCTCGTAACAAAAGTAACATTGCTTTATTTGTTATTATTATATTGATAAGAGGATATTTAAAAACAAGGATTATTATGAAACACCTTCGAAATCTTATTTATAGGTCGCTGGGACTTCGATACCCAAGAAGAGTACTCGGCGTACATGAGTAGCAAAGAGGCGCTCCCAAAAGCTGCTTTCCAATACGGAGTGAAGACACAAGACGGAAGGAAGACAAGGAAGACGAAAGATAAGAGTGAGAAGGCAGAACTGGATAGGGAATGGCAGCAGGTATAATCTTACTAAATCATAATAATAAATAATTATAGTCCAAAAAACATTAAAAGGACACAGAATGTTTAAGTTAATTACTTAGTAATATACAGACCTATGGTATATGATTACTTGATATAAATATTTATAGGGTTAAAAATAAACTAGACGACTGGTTAAACAAGCTAATCTGTTGTACAGTTGTGTAGTTAATTGTATTTAATTTTTATAGTAAACTAAACTTATCAGTAAATAAATTCAAAGCTCTCGTTAATCGTAAATTAATCAATGAAACATTTTATAAATTTATTGAATATTTAAATGATCCTAATCCTTGGTATTGATTTGCTCCAGTTCAAACAATTTGTATGACTTAGCGATTATAGTCGCGGAAAGTTTCTTGCTTGATCTTCTTTCCCGCTCTACGCTCTTGACTTGCGAACTGGTAGTAAATGTAAATTTACAATTAATTTAACTTCTTTTTGACGTTCATAAGTGTACATGATTACATATACTAATAAAGTAATTTTGACTTTGACTACCACGTAACGTGTTTAAAATATTTTATATATATATTATACGTCGATTAGTCTTTTCCAAGCACTGGGCACTCACATGCCTCAGCGTTAATGGGTGGTGGTACCTACTACGTATCTGCCTCCTGCTTCTTTGCACCGTTATATAAAAAATACTGTCAAAAACGGCAGAAACTGAGTGAGTTTGTGTAGGAGATTTTAATGGACGTCTTTTAATAAGATAAATGCGTGTCGAGTTCGGTTTTTATATCGTATTCTATCAAAATGTGGTAATTGCGCCTCCGCCTTGTCCTAGTAACTAGTTACGTGGTTAAGATTGATTAGGGGCTAATCGATGCCTAGAGTGACCTGTTAAGATTATTTAAGAGGCCAAATAACTATTTTTTCTATTCTCACAGTTTTAATTTAGTCTCATAAAATGTAATTGTTATGTAATAATTTTAATTTCTCAATGTATGACATTTTTTTTCAGATTCAAAATATAATACAAAAACGCAAAGCACCACAATTATCTTCAGATGAGCCAAACTTTAAGACACCGAAATATTAACTTTATCTACGTAAAACTTGAAAGGCTAGTCACCGTTTTGCCTTTGCACCAAGTTATTCTATCCGCATAGATTTTAAAATATTCAATTTTTACATACAAATATAATTTACGATTAAAACGTCTTTGTTTTTATATAAATGTAAGGAACAGTGATAATGATGTATTACGAGCGATGTCAAAAAATATTAGTATCTAAAAATAGATATATAGGTGTGTATATATGTATGGTAATAAAAATTGTGTTCTAGTACTGATTTTTATTTATATATTTTAAGTTAGTGTGTGCTAAAATTTAAGCGACATTTGAAATCTAATAATTTTTTTTAAAGTTAATGTTTTATCTTGTAGGCAAATAATAAGATGGTATATTCTACAAATTGTTTTGATCTTTCTTAATCAATATAAGTTGTTGAACCCTGAGTTTTATGCCAGTGTATTTAGCATAAAAATGCTATTGTGTCGGAAATTTCCCTAGTTATATTATGTTATAGGTTCACAACCAATGATTGGATAAGGATTGGTTTACAGAATACCACAGATTTATACTTGCTTAAAGGATTAAATTAAAGCCTTTTAATAGAACGACAATCGGAAATTCCGCCCACTCTTTAATAACGAAAGTAACAAGAATGTGTTCGATATTTTTTTTAATAAAAAGTGCGTACACGTATAAATTGCTACAATTAAATTCGACAGTAATTAGGAGCTATTATTACCTTTTTATTTATTAATGATGAAGTGTAAATTATCTATATTATCTTTGATAATTAATTTCATAGTGCGCTATCTTATCTCATGTATCAACTCCCTTTCGATTCATAAGTGGACGTCTTGTTTACAATTGTAGTCACGCGAAGGATCAATGAAACATGCTGATTTCGATAGGGAAAACTGCAATCAGCCGGAGCTCATTTAAATGCAATGAAATCACGATGAAATTAATTATCTCCTATCGGCCGACCTTCAGATTTCACTACAGAAAGACAAAAGTGTGGCATTCCGTCACGTCGCGGACGCTAGTGGCATGGTGACGCGGCGCTGGAGAGAAATGCGGCCGAATTCGCGACGATTCATTTGACACAATGCCGGTTCATCGGCACTACCCGTCTACCTATACCCTTAGAGGCGTCTTCACAGGTGCGTAAGCGCAGGTAAAGCCTCCGCCCCGCACCCCCGCGGCGCCCACTCACCGGCCATCTTGAATTCCGTTCACTCCGGCTCGCGACTCGCGCCCGCCGCACGTTCAAGCAACGACCGCTCAAACTTTACAAATTTTAGTGTATTTAAGTGTTCATAAGTGTCATGTGATAGTGCAGTGTTTGAAATGGAGTCCACTCCGATCTGTCGGTGCCGTGTTTTGTACCTTGGCTCAGCGGTGCCGCAGCAGAGTAAGGACGGCTTGCAAGGCATCCAGGAACCTTTACGCGAATTGTATCCGGAAAAGGGAGCGACAACTGGCGGCATAGACTCGTGGCTTTCAGTGTGGTCAAATGGAATTTTGCTAGAGAATGTCGATGAGAGCGGCTCGAGAGTGTCGCGATTTTTTCCCATATCGAGCCTTCATTATTGCGCAGCCGTGAGACGTGTCAGTGTTGAGGGTGCGCCGAGATTTTTACCTTTAGACTCTCCGTTCGCTAGAGCGCCAGCGGCAAGGCGACCTCCTTTATTCGCAGCTGTTTTGCGCCGCACTCAAGGAATCAAAGTTCTCGAATGTCACGCCTTTATCTGCAGGCGTGAGGCGGCAGCCAATGCTCTAGTACGTTGTTGTTTTCACGCGTATGCAGATAGTTCATATGCTAAGCGCTTAGAAGCAGAGCGATCACCTTCACAACTGCCAGAGCCAGATGAAGAGGTTGAGGTTTATGACGGGGATGAAAATCATAAAGTTTGGATCGGAGAAGTAGAGAGAGATGACGCGAGCGACGAGATTCCACATCCGGCTCGTGCACCTCGACCTCGCCAGATAACCCGGCCGGCCTCTGTACCACCTCCGCCCCCGCCGCCTGAAGAGCCTAAGAAGAAGGGTACAACAAAAAAATCAAAAAAGAAATCCTCAGCATCGGCAGATGAGTTATATTCGACTCTGCCAGGTCCGGCGCCCATGATGAATGGTAGATCATTAGGTCGAGCCCCTCCAGCGTGGGCAGCGGCTCATCCTATGGTGTTGGTAGCGCATCCTGCTGCAACTTTGCCACATGCGCGGCCAGCTACTCTTGGGCACAGAGGTCGTGTCCCGGCTGCTTTAGCTCCAGGTCCCTATGGCCCAGTTCCTCCGGGAAGAGGAAGAATTCAATACGCGACCGTCGACCCAAGACGCTCAAAACCGCAGCCGCCTGCTCTCAAAGCTGCTCAAAGTATGACGACTTTGGAAGCTGTTGAAGACGCCGGCGGCATATACAGAAAAAAAGGTCATATGAACGAGCGTGCTTTTTCTTACAGTATAAGACAAGAGCACAGAAGTCGATCGCATGGATCTCTAGCAAACCTTAAATTCGCTGCTCCACCAGAGGTAAGTTACACAGATATATGTACTTAGGGTAAATAATAATTAAATATTATAGTTTATACTACTTCAATATGAACCAACATTCTTGCTACATACATTAATTTATGTAAAAGAATATGTGTCTTAATTAAATGAAATATTATGAAAATAAATACTAAACCGAGAGTTAAATTAGCAAATACATTTATTTCGTTATTGAGAATAATGACAAACATTTGTCATTAATAATTTAATCATTAAACTATAATTACCACTAATAAATTAGTTTCTAATGTTGCAACATTAACCCACATTAAGCTTTTGCGTAACCATGGTTATTGAGTATAATTAAAACTTATTGACGAAGTCGAAAGACGTTACAGCGAAGAAGAGATTGCGTTAAGTTTTGTAATATTTTTGGATTACTCAAGTCCACTAACATTGCAATAATTCTGTAGTAAATACACGCGTTACCAAGGCACGTTTTTTAAGCTATGCAGATAGTATTTTACTTACAAAGCCGAATTCACTTCCGGTGAGACTTCTAATGGCGGAAATGACCTATCATTGACTTACTATTATCAAGTCATAAGAAATTGAAATTTTGTTTATAATTTACATGACAGATTGTTCTGTGAGCAGACGAATTGATTGATTTACTTACAATGCGAATGTTATTATTGTTTTACTACTCCTAAGATAGTTTACGGTACTATCAATGCATATAGTGAAATAAAAATAACTAATGAAGGTAGAATAAAGTTTTTACCATTTAAAACAAAATCTTTAGAAATTGGTTTTTACTTCCTGTAATTTAAAAATAATTATGATTTAACTCACGTAGTTTAAGAAATATAGACGCTGATCAGCAATGCGGTTACGTCGATTAAGGAGGCTGGCACGCGGTCAAACCAGTTAGAAATGTCGCTATTGATGTTACCACAGATTTGATTCAATCGATATATAAATTACGTATTACGTTATGATTTCAATAAAAAATTTAAATGTTAACATAATCTGAGACATTTGCTAAATAATGAAAAAGACACTGTTTCTAGAGTAATTCCATCAACATATGGTAGTCCGCAATGTAGACTGCAAAACAGCTCAGTTTTGTTTTGTGAATTTGATACGCTACTTCATGATACTAAAAATTTATTATAATGATTTAAAAAAAAAACATTTAATTCTAGTATTATTAATAGTATTTATTATTAATTAAAAGTATTATTTTATTAAATAATCCTTAATTCCACGTACAGTTAAAGTACCCGCATGAAAGTACAATAATATCCGCTTAAGAATGTTCACAAATATCGTCGTTAAAGTTCATAATAGCTAAACTAAAATAAATTACTAAATGAATAAGCTATAGTTTGACTTCAGGAATTTGCATCGCAAAACACAGCCATTAATTATAAATATATTAGCTCATCATTACGTAATAATGGGATATAAAAAATTCATAGGCAGCGATTAATAATAATAGCAAATCTGTATTATGATGTCTAACACGTTATAACAATATAAGAAATAGTATATTTCGAAAATAGTTGTATCTTAATTTTAAATCATACAGGTGGTAATGGTCACGCAGTGATTTAAAAATTACCTGTATGCAAAATCGTTTAACATTGTACTGAATATATTAACATGCAATGTAGTAATAAACTCTTTGAAATGTATTGCAAACTCAGGATAACGATTTCGCTTGACCTCGCTGTTGCCTTTGGCTAATAATTATTTTGTAGTGAGGTACCGTTATTTAAATTGTCGTCGAATATACAGATGAAGTTCTTTTACCACCACCTAGAAGGCTATTAACCCTATTAATGGGACGTATTTTTGTGAGACAATTTTTATTTTGAAAAAGAAAGGAAACTCCATTAAAACCGTATAAAATGCGAAAAAAACACTACCTTTTAAGTGACTAACGATAACATAATTCTATTTTTTAGTATAGTAGTCTCCAGTATTTAGATATATTCTCTTCTGTATAAAATTATATTGTACCCAAGAATTTAGTTTTTAAGTTAATTTTAGGTAGCTGACATTTATAGATATTTGATAATACAGTATTGACGCGTTGAACTCTTTTCTATGATATTTTTGTATCTTTCAAGGCCCTATTAAACTCTACTCGTGTCAATATTTGTTTGTCTTATATATATATCTGGAACTAATTCCTATATATTATAAAACATAGTTAAACAATATAGATTAACAAAACATAACTAAATAACGTACATTTAATCAATCTTCCGACGCTATTGAGTCAAAGCCACGAGCTAAACTTGTCATAATAGTTTCTAATATAATAATTCCGAAAGTGTAACGATTGTGATTCGTGCCAAAAATTCATGTATTTGGTCACTTTGCAGTAAAAATCATTTCACCGAGTTCTCATTAATTCTCTAGACACAGTTACACTGCACTACTTTAGATGCGCGTGCGACCTATTGTCATAAGTACAAATTTACCTATTTTGTATTTGTTGAAAAGTGAACCTTATTGCAATGAAGTAAGAAACGACACGACTGTCTGTGGTGAATGAAGGCTAGGTGTGGGTATATTTTTATTAAATTTAAGACTAATGCCATAATGACTTTTATCACCATACATTATGGTAGATTATAGCTTAAAGTGTTTATTAATTATCACGCGAGTTGAACGGTCAATAGTACACGGTCAGTATGCTTTTCACTAATATATAAAGACAATAATATTATAATTAACCCTTTATTAACGAGTATATTATATTGTTAGGTATATAGTTCGCCACTTCGATCGATTTTATCGACCACGATTGTGTGTGATTGTGTATATTCTAAAAAATAACGTCATATTGATTTATGTATTATTTTAAATGAAAAAGTCAATATAAAGTATATGTTACATCCCTGCCATATTCCGATACGTCTTGATTTTGACAAATTTTGCAGGTCATTTCGACCTGCAAAATTTGCGCATACTTGACCGTCAAATTGGACAATGGGATTTTTCCTTTACATTATGTGTATATGTTTTGCATATCTTGGCTTTTTACTGTGATTGCTTTTGAATTCTTACAAAGTTCAAATACGACAGGTTCTGTGAATATTATTATGTCATGTAGGATGTAAGTAAAAGAGATGTTCGCCTACTAGAATATTAAGAGAATTGAGATATATGTATATATTATATACTATAAGAAACACGGCCTAGGTAAAAAATTCCTAACAAATACTTAACACAAATATAATTTCATATTTATTATTTAGACAGCGTCTTGTAACATGAGTATAGATGAAAAATAAAGGTCAATATGAACAAGGCATCTGGCTATTGTTTTGGAAAAGTAATTATAAATACAGTAAAACAATACAAAATCAAAATTCAAGGCTTTTTAAAACTTCAATAATAAAAGTCCTATAATTCTCAATGAAATTTCACTTTTAAGCCTCAAATTATACATGTTAAGAGGAGACATAGATATACCTTAAGTAAAAAAAGACAATTCGATTAAATATAAACCCTTTTAAAATATAAAACATTGTATGTAAAAGGTAGCGTAATTTATAAATTATAATTCCGATAATTATTATGGAATGAATGACGTCTTTATGTTCGGAGAAACCTTGAAATTCCAATGCTGCCTCTTAGCAGTTGCACAATCGTGTCAGTCATTTTGTTGTAATATAAATTTAGTACGAAACGTTTGGATAAAATCAAAAATACGCTTGAATTCTGTCATGAACAAGGGAAGTTGTGAACTACACCTTTTTAAATTTAATATAGAAATTAAGAATTACAAAAGACATTTATCAGATTCAACACGTTTAATTATCGCAGTTATTAGTTGAATTTAAAACTGCTTCCTGCTTCCTGCTTTACAACAATCATGTTCAAACATTGTTAATTATTTTAAATGAGTGATATTCACGTAAATAATAGTTCATTTCAGATAAAACAAATGATCATTATGCGGGTATTATAGTATACAGTATTTGTTATGACTAATTTTTTTCTAATAATATTACAAATACCTACTGGCAATACCAGGCTTTGACTATCTATTGGTTCGTATGAATATTTTTATTTATAAAACAATACTTTTGTTAATCCTTTTAATATAGTACTGATCTAGATCTTTTGTGTCGATGTGTTACATTATGTTTAAACAGTGTAAATTATGGCGCCAAATCTTCGTAATTGAGAAACATAGACAGGTCAGCAAATGTTTTAAGGGCTTGTAACAGTAAAATTGACATTGAAGTATCAATTACGCGCGTGCTATAAATTAAATGAGCGTAACGTGTATCACTCTTTAAATTGTACTTTGTTAGTAACGATTCAATTTGACAGTTGACCTCCGTCGTAAAACCATGGAGAAAATTCTACCTCAATGTCCCAAATATTTAAAATAAAATATTATGGAAATAGTTTTAACTTTATGTTTCATGTAGAAGATGTCCAAAATATAGGCAATCTGAATGACAGTTGACAGAGCAGTTTATCGCAGATTATAACTATTAGGAAGATTAATTCTATTTTCAAATATAAAATAAACTTATTGTCTGTTTAGAATTGACGCCTTCTGATGTAGTAGCGAATGAAAAAACTTGTAACGAACTCATAGGGAACATTAAAAATACATCGTAACAGAATTCTCACGGCCTCAATAGTATTAAACGTTTGTCTAAAGCTTTATTAGAATATGTATAGGTACTAGAAATATTGATTAACTTGACAAAAATAATGTACTTTATCATCTTTATATTACTATAGGTATCAAGTATCTTGTTTAAAGAATGTACCGAATGTCGTAACATACGTGGAATTTAAATGAGACTCGTTCGAAAGCCAGGATGTCCGATCGCTGCGGATACACTTTTAAAACCAGATATTTTAATAGGAATCACAAGAAGTAGGCATTGCAAATATTTTGCAATTATTCTTATAATTATTATTATAATTATTATTATTATTCTTAATAAATTAAGAATGAGCCGTGGATATTTATTAATTCTACATTATAAAATAAGGTCATGTTAAATTATAAAATATGGTATTTAGTTAAAATAACTAATTGATGTTCAATAGTTTCCTCCCTTTCTAATCATAGAAAACATTAAATTGTAATTTATTTAATTAAAAGGGACGATGGCCGAATACCGCGAGTTTTTTTTTGAGTTTGGGACGGACTTTGATATACGATGGGAGAGAGTGTGTACTTTTGTGGATACGTTAGCCACCAGCCTCAAGTCCCTTGGAAAAGCACAAAGGCTGGCGCGGCCGTAGAGCAGGCGAAAAATAAAAAAACTATTTCTCTATCGTTCTAGTCTTTCCTCCACCTTTGTTCGCTTTGGAGTAGACTCTTTTGGGCCGTGGAGTCAAGTGCACAGGCGTTAATTAAAGATTTAAGTTGGCACTCATACTAACGGTGACCCTAGAGCTGGTGCTTTCCTCGATCAACGAAAAAGTATCGCAATACAGCGAAGAAATGCCGCCAGCATTAAAGCTACACTGCCAAGGAGACCAAATTCTTTAAATTTATTTAAGTTATCTATCCATTTTTAATTATAAGTAAGTTAAGAATATTGTAAATACTTTAAAAATAAATATAGTGTCCGTAAATACGTCAATTGACTACTCCCTTGGAGTAGTAAATATAAAAGTTAATAACCTATTCTATAAGTAGCACCTATTGTAGTAGCTGTTATTATGAAATTTACTAAGTTTTCATCAGTGGTGTAGATTAAATATTAAAATAATTAAAAAGGAGAAATAAATATGGTATAATAGAAACGAATAATATTTTTAAATTAAGAAATAAAAGAGCAGAATATTTCACGTAATACATATTTATTATAATGTCTCAATAAAAACACGATGTAATAACATTGTTTAGTAATTTTCTCGGTACCCATTCACTGATTATACAATTTCACGGCGGCTCATGATGAAGGTAACCGTGAAATCTACATTTATTATGCGTAAATAGGGAAAAAAAATCGTTAAGCTATAGTTATACAAGTGAAATTTTATTATATATTGCGAATATGAATTTATAAACCTTAGTAAGCATCATTTTTCAGTGACAATCCTGTTTTATAGAAAACCTTTATATATTTTAGTTGTTCTATTCATCATAACAATAAAGTTATAAACGGTTTTTTTATCAATAAAAGTATTTAATTCTAATTATAAAATTGTCTAGCAACAAACTAATGCCACAGATCATAAGATGAAGAGAGAAAAATCTACATTTTAATACCAAATATGCCATGTACTTTATAGTTTCGATTACAAAATTATGCATTATGAAAATATGAATGAATATAAGCAATTGTTTATATAATATATTGCAATTGCTTTTTATTATTTTAAATTAATTGTTAATCCAAATTAAGTAACCAGTTACATAATTCAATTGAATTTATTGCCTGGAGGTCTTTAACTTTACAGTGCGTGTTCCGTCACGCATACTCATATTTGGAAAATTATTACAGTTAGGCAAAACTGTATCACTCTTGTTCTCGAAAATCATACTCTTAATAATCGCTATGTAAAGTTACGATATAAGTTATAACATTGTTACCATAGTAACACACTACTAATGTTAATTCAACTTATACAAATGTGTGACAAAAGAATGTTTTTTTTATAAAATCTTCTTATTACACTGATTTTGATAACTCATATCTGGAATTTAAAGGTTAAATGAAAAACTATATAAAAATAGAAAGCGATGTTACAATAGATATCATATTTTCTATATTTGTAATGAAATGAAAGCGGCTGTCATTTATTATTAGCAACGTTTTTCTTTTATTTTCTCATATCAGGTTTAATACTGTTACGAAGACAAAACAAATTCCTCGTTGATTTATTTGAAAATAAACCCTTGAAGAGATCTACGGCATTATCTATCTGATGCCTTAGCTCGTAACAATACGACAGATCCTCGAAAAGCGCTAATATAAACTTACTTTTCCGTAAATAAATTTAGAGTATTTGATTATTCTGTAGACTTGTTATAATTCTTTTTGTAAGCCAACAGTTTTTACTAAAAATGCCATCAATGGCCTACCATAATGAAATTCAATCTTATACATGTCTATGTGTGTGTGATGTGAGAATATAAACTTGATGTTGTATTATGCATATGATTTTATAGAATGCCTTTATTTCCGAAAAAAAAAATCAATATATATTAGAAAGAAGTTCTTGTTTTATTTGAGAAAAATACGAAGGTAGATTTGACATGATATGTGAGTGTCCATGGGTGGCGGTATCACTTAACATCGGGTGAGCCTCCTGCCCGTTTGCCTCCTATTACATATAAGTATCAAGATCTATGACTGCTTTGAACTTGTGGTTCTTTAACCGTAATTCTGACGATTTATCTCCAATACTATCAAACAAAGTAAGAACATCACTTACAATTTATCTCGTTTTCAAAGCAATATTAATTATTATCTATTTGAGATCAGAATCTACTTTGTTTTATCTATTGTAACATTCCTTAACAATATACGATAGATTTCATTGTAATTGCATTATTTTGTGTGAGTCTGTTATATCCGTGACCCTTTTATATCCGAAATAAAAATTTATACGAAGTTAAAAATTTGCAATCTATTAAAAGCGACATCAAAAAACGTGTACTTAAACCACGTACATTATTAAATTGGAGGACTCTGCGACTCATTTTAAATTAGCTTTGCGGCATGAAGTAAGTCATTTAGTGCTGGACCAGTGATCATTCAATTATTGTTGAAAAATGACCGTTAATAGGTGTGAATAAGGTGGCATATTGAAATGAGTATTTAAGAATTTCCTTCACGGTGCTTGAGCACATATTATGTCGACAAGTTGTGCCAGCATGCGTGGTTGCGCAACTATCTCTTGGTGTGTTACGTTATCAGCATAGATTATATGAATATGTGATTCAATGCTTTCCATAGTCATATATCGAAACCTTAACTTACCATTCGTACCATTATATTTATTTAATTATTTCCATTATATCTTACGTATCTAAATAGATAAATAAACGTAAACAATGTCGAATATTGTTATAAATTTCCTTCTTTACTTCTTCTGTAAAGAGAAACTTCGTATGTAAAGTCCTTTAAATAAGATAAGTTTTATTTAAACGTCTAATAATAAAATATTTATAATACCTTCAACAATATAATATTAGGTACTAGCGGACCCGATAGACATTGTCCTGTTTTAACTATAAATTTATTTCGAATTGGTATAATAAATAAACAATATTTTAGTAACAAAATGTTTATTATTCTAATGCTTTATGATAAAATTCTTTGTTAAATAAACAAAGATCGTGCGTATATAAATAGTTTTTTTGGTATTCCGAGACGGGAACAGATGACGTATAACTGGCTATGTGTAAAACATGGATTTTCAAGATTAATGTCACAAACAATTAGCGACTGTAATTATTTTATATGTACTTTATCAATGTAACTGCGATCGACATGAAAAAAAATTGAATTGTAAAGGCGCTATGCACTGAAATTTGAAAATTAAGAAAATTTGCTATCGTAACAAAAGTATTCTTAAATGTATATAATATATATAGAAAACTGAAATATATTATTAAAAGGTCCCTTTAGTCAAGGTTCCGAAGATACTGGTAGCGTTCCCCCTTTGATTATCTAGACTAATTCTTTGTCCGAGATATCGGCCATCTCTTCGGTCTCCAGTAATGTTCACTAACCTTTTAGCTATTTCCTTAAAAAGCCTCATAGCGCTAGGTCCCATGGACCAAGGATCTCGACACCGAATGGTTAAATTCATATTTGGAGCCTATACCCAAATTTGTAAGCCTTAGCTTTTTCAGCTGTTTAACAAGCCGCTCTGTTGTTTTTTGAAATTTAGTTTTAGATTCAAAGAATATTATTTTTAAATATTAAATACATCAACAAAAACAGTTTCTATTAAAAATGTTAGCTTAAATTAATAAAATCGCATATTTGCAACTATAAAAGGATTAAGCACGCGCAAGGAATTATTTTTTACTGCACAGACATCATTTTTATTTTTTCCCTTAAAAAGTTAAATTCTTCAAGCCTAACAACACCATAGAATTAACATTGGAATGATCGTGAGAAATGGCTTATCTTAAACCCGATGCCTGGAGATTGCATTATTTATCGAGTATCTTGTAATATGTGATAAATATGCAAAAGACTCATTTGCATGCATAGACCGGTCACATAGTTTATATGCAAGCTCACCATAAACGTAAATACGAATTCGTTGCATTTTTACATGTGCGATTAATGAAATGTCGCCTTAATTGCGACACGCAAACATAGACTTTAGTACTTTCTTATAAGGGTTAGTTGAATTGTGACTGTGTAAGCCCAAATGAGGCCGTTTGTGGCATGTGGGCTTGCCTATTGGAATGCCAGTTTCGAACTCATGTTCCTAATACTAGCCTACGGTTTCCGTTAGCTATTTCGACCTTTAACACAATACTTAAAGAATATTAATTCGTTTATTAATGTAGAAATTTGAAATAACCTATATATACTTTGTATACAACATATAATACTCAAATGGTTAAGTTGTGTATTAGATAAATATTAATTCATTGAATTTTATTTAACCTCAAATAACTACAGTTTATATTTTTTATTAATCTTCAAGTCACATTACAAGTTCGATAGTCTGTCTCATTTATGTATGCAGTCCATAAATGTAATTACATTTTATTTTTGAATAAGATTTTTATTATTTTTATTACTATGTAAAAATATTGAATGTCAAACGGTCAATGCTCTCAGTTTTGGCGGGAGAAACTTGACGGGTCACTTTTTGTGTGTTTTACTTTCTCAGTTGCAATCATTTACCTTCACTGTTAAATCAATAAAAAGTTTGCAAACATCTAGGTTCTATTTGAAAAATGAAATTAATTTGAATAATTAAAATATCAATTACCACGTACTAAATATGTCTTGCATTCTCGCATTTTACTTAACTTAATAAAAAAAGGATAACATGATATCTTATATCCTGTATACATTCCCATGTGTAATTTTAGCTCCTGCTCTCCTGTTAAACATGTTCAGTGGACGTAAGCTACTTGTATTATTTTCACCCAACAGACCATATTAGGCTAAACCTATAGAGAAAAAAAAAAGAATAATTTCAGGTTTTATACCTAGTTACAATATTTAGCTTTGGTTTTTAATATGATTTCTAGTGTACTACTTAATCGTCTGATATTTAGCTTTTTATCTCGATAGATATAAGTAAATTTCTCGTCGAATAGAACGAGTGGTAATAGATGTTATAGATATCGAATCCAGGCGCAAGTGTATAGTATATAGTATCTATACCAAAAAGTAAAGCTACGTGTTCTTGCAAGCATTAAATTATCTGTAAATTTGAAACTGGCATAGAGTTATAACTAAAATAAAAAAAAACTGTAACTCGTATTTTGTTTAAACATCAATGGCAATATTGTAAATATAGTGTCTGACAGATCTTAAAACCTGTTTAGTTAAAATTTAAGAGTACGGGTTGAGACAGCTGTGCCTGTAAAATCACAATAACCTTGAATGAGCGCGGTGCTACAATACTGAATGGATAGACAATAGCGTCCTACGAAACGTCATCAAATTGATATTTTAATAGGGACAGTGTGACATTGAAATGTATTAAAACTTTCTAAATATTTAAAAAAAAACACGATTAAATATTATTCATATATTTCTAAAATGATGTTTATCAACAGAAACATGAAACGAATACAAAACTAACTTAATATTTGAAATTGTAACACCTATACCCAATGCTATTTTTAAAGTTATTTCCTTATATTTATTATTTAATTTTAAACTTTTGTTTAATGTTAACTATATCTTATAGTAAATTTATTTACGTAAAACAACGAACGAGAAAAGTATTTGATAAAACTTTTTTTACATATTTAATATTTGTAATCCTGCATGTCAATTATTTTAGAATTACAATAGTATTTATGATATTAATAATTCAGGGTTATTTGATTGTCCATGTGTCTACCTTGAACGATTTCAATTGGTATGAGGAATTAGAATTTTTGTGGTCTTAATTAAAGGAAATAAAAACACACGATAAGTAATAATAATTAATTGTGTTTTGCGATCACACATTTAACCATCCCACAACACTTGTTTTTTCTTTACTAGGCTTTAATTATTTATACTTTATAAATATAAAACATTAAATACCGTGTTGGGTATATGATTCACCGAGGGTCTCGTATGTTAACTGTATGAAGACGATTTTAAAAGGATTTGATAGCTCACTTTAGTTCTCTATGGTTCTGAGGTCTGGCTTACTCGCACTCCATGTACCATGAACACCAATATCGACATTATTATGTACATAGCTTAGAGTGAACTATGACTCAAACAAAAAAATATTGCATGATAAATATACTAGTGGCACTACAATCGATTACAATGAGATAGTATGATGATTAGATGAATGTCTCAAAGGCGGGCGATATTTGTGAAATGTCACAACAAAACAATGACGTGGGAATTGTAGTTTGTAACTGTGCTCAATTTTATCAATTACCTAGTATATTTTTCTTATCTGTTGTATTGTTGCATCTGGCAATCCAAATCGTTACTAGCAATTATTTCAAGGTAAAATTAAGTTCTTTTTAATACTCTTTTCAAGTTTAAATTGTTTTTTAAAAGATCATGGCCTATTTAATATATTGACTATGTTTTCTTCATATAAAACTACTTATTTCATAGTAAACGGATTTAAATCAGTTGATTAACCTTTATATAGACTCTTGAGACAGCTGTTATTATAAGAGGTATTTCCTGTCCTAGAAAACTCGGTAGCCTTACGAATAATAATACTACATCGTTGTCACGTAGTCGTAAAAGACCAATAATGAGACGTTTAAAGTTTCGTTGTATCTTCAATAGTATTCTACGAACAATTTTACAACAACTTGAACAAGATTGGGTAAACATTTGTTACTTTATCAGGCGCAGTCTACAAAGTGCACTTTAAACAATTATAGAATTTATGATGAACGTTTGAAATTAATATTAATTTGAATCAGATGAAGCTTGAAGGATTTTTAAATTTAATGCTTAATTTATACTCTTCATGCGTATGTCGATATTATTCATTTATAATCGTGATGAACCAAAAAAATGACCTTTCGCTTCGATTGCGGGGCGTAACTTTGTCTTCTGAATGACGTGAATCGAAGATTTATGTATGAGATTGTATTGATAAGCTATATGTTATATACACCCGAAAATTACATATATATTCTTAAATCTTAAGCTGTAAAAAAAGTTAAAATAAAACTAATTAGATTAATTACATAACTCACAGAAATTACGTTTTAATTACTATCAGACTCATTCGGATGAAAATAGATTGAATGCTACCGGCACATAGGCTTTGTACCGTCATAGACCGAAAGGTATAGTTGCAATGCAAACAACTTTATAAACGTAAACTATATGTATGTATATAAAGTCATTGACTATCTTGTCTTGATAAATTATCAACGGGGTTAATGCGATGCTCGGGAGCTTACTAATGGAATGCACTTGATGTTCTACTGAGATGACGAATGAGAAAAAAATTAAAAAGAGATTCATCTACCGGTAGCTAATATTTATTTAGATAATTCTGCATGAGATAACAAATCACAAATGCTTTCACTCTCCGTAACTGTTAGTCCGAAAAGATGAAGGTCCGCCTCAAAATATCCAAGATGGCTGAGCAACACCAACAGGCTAGCGTAATCATCTATAAATGTTTTGTCAACGTCAACTTCCAAAATAAATGGACTACAAAGGAACTATTTTTAGCAAAAAATTCAATTTTTTTCATTCAATTCAGCATTTCAAAATCTATAAAAAATCACGTTAAGATCTGAAAGTAACGCTTGATCAGTTTAAAATTAACTGTGCGCTTCAAGTGTTGTTCATATGACATTAATGGCAATTCAGCTTTCCATCTAAACCAGCCTTGCTTCTTTATTGCACAACATATTTTTTTCACACATTTGATACGAATTTCTAAATACCAGCATTTTGAACGTGAGATTCAGCGAGAAAACCGTGCAATTAACAATTTGACGCAGTATTTCCTACATATTATATAATAGATACGTAACATTTAGTCAGATCAATGATGAATTTCCTAACTATATTTAATATATGTTACGTAAACTGAATTTTTCTAGAATAGTTATATCAAACAACGGATTGGATTTACGTAGATCCATATGCAACTAATCGTTTTGAAATTTGATATTTTACACGAAAGCTCGTAATTTACTAAAGAGAAAACTGTATATTAATAATTAGTATAGTATTGTCTTTTGTTAAAATAGCTTTTACACATCAAGAAAAAAACTTTTTGAACGGATGAAAGCTATGTATTATTTTTAAAGCGTATTTTCAGTTTGCGTGTTCACGGTGACTGAAGACGAAAGGTGTTAAATGTCAAAAAGTGTTTTTCTTAATAATTAGTATCTCAATATTTGAATACGAAATACTTTTATCATAGATGAAATATTTTTAATTAAATTATGATAAGTATAGGCCAAAGGCAATTAATAAATGCTTCGTAAGTTGCGGTCTATAATGAGGATCTATCAAATTTCTGTAACTTAAAAGATAAAAAATAGCATAGAGTGATCAGTCAGAATATAGCAAGAATTGATTAACAACTTTTACCTTTGCGTTCACACTTTCTTTTATTTCAACATGTCTGCAGATGTTTGGTCGGTAAATAATGCTTTGTAGTTTATGGTAATAAGGAGTTTTACTTATCAAAATACTATAGTCCCTGGAACGTATTAGTTATATTAAATACGGTGAAAACTAGTGCGTAAAAGATGTTCTACTTTAAATTTTTAAAGAACAATTACTTATTCCAAACGAAAGTCATATTATTAAAAGAATAATTTGTCGAACAAATAAAACAACGTCCCTGCTACATACTTTCTTTAAAAAAAATGTTTACCTGTTGTAGAGTAGAGTAGCGTACTCTGGCCGAAATGATATTCCAGGATTTCACTAAATCTTTTCTCGTATTAATTGTTAATGATATCAAATTGAGAATTGTGTATCGTTGTGCAAGTACCGTAGTTGCATTGCTGTCAATATAACACCAGTTATCGCAGGATTCACGGCCCACTTCTGAAATGGTATTGCAATGTAACGTGTATCGATATGCAGGAATTCGTTTTGGAAATCGTTTTCGAATTAAAATTCTCTAGTTATTCTATTTCGAATATGGGCGTGTACTTCTAACGTCATTAGACGTTATTATGACAGATTTTGTTGGAAATCTTCCGTATCTAATTGTATACACTTTCATAGAGAATTTTGTAACAGTCGCGTACAGATTAGATAGATTTTACCTAGTTTTATTTATCGGTTCAATAAACTATTACCAACATGATATCTTCGTTAACTTTTTGACAGCTATACAGTTTTATTTGATATTCATAACGACGAATATGATTATTGTATCAACAATATAAGTCCTTTACCAAGTTATATTTGTGGTATCAGTATAAACCCAAAATATTAATAGTTTCATATTTCGATTTCAGGTGGAGACAGGTCGTGAAGAATTGAAAAAGGAGCGAGAGATCATGCAGCTGGTGGCTGGGCTACAATTAAACTCAGACGAGATCGAAAGACGCGAAATACCACCACATATGATGAGAGGGCGACATGCGCCAAGGTACATATAAAAAAAATATAAAATATAAATTTTAACTAATTAGGATTTTGGCGAGCTCTTGTAACTCTCGTTACTATTATAATGTTATTGTCCCATTGATAATTTCTAATGGGTGGTAAGTGCCTGGTAGATAGTATTGGTGACCCCAGAGCTGGTGCTTTCCTCGATCAACGAATAAGTATCGCGATACAGCGAGGAAATGCTGCCAGGGTCAAAGGACCATACTTTTTAATAATTTTTAATTATGTTTAATATCTTTAATTAAGTTTGGGACATTAACATTACTTTTCAAGTCAGTTAAAATACCTTTATAGCTGGAAGTATTCCACGGTCTGCTTCACAAGACATTTTCATTTCTGAATTAGCGTACGGTCGAATCAACTCCCGTGGGGTGTCTTCCCTGGGAGATACGACCCAATGCCTACTAATGTTTAAAAGGCCTGCAATGTATCTACTAAAATAGGTGTCCGTGGGCTTTTTGTGGGTGACGACAGCCCCTTTTTAGGCGTCCCATAGGCTGGTTTGCCCACCTATGCTATAAAAATAATAATACTATAGTTGAATGGAACTGACTTTTTCAAAATATGTTTCTTTGAGAAGTACTATTGTAAAACCACTACAGTAGAATTACTATCATACTGTAGTGATACCGTATGATAGTAATCGGATACTTTCAGAAATTTAAATAACATTAAAGTAAATGGAATTTCTTTATTCTTTCCTATTTCTTCATATAGTTATCGCGTAATGTTTACGTGGCTATAATGTTTCATTTCTGAATTTCAGATAACATCGTGCCAACGCTGGCAGTGCCATCTTAACAAATCGTTTTGTCCCGACGAACAGGCTAAACATTGTTCGACAGTACATAAACATACATACGATATTAAATATTGTAACTAACAAGTTATTGGAAAATGTTAGTCATACGAGGTTAAAGAATTAAGTCCTGTACGAGTCAATACTGTATCTAAATAATTTATAACAAAAAATTCGATGTTTTTGTACGGCTGCGTTCGTTTTTATTGATTTTTATACATGAAAATTTTGAAAAAGCGCATATTACTTATGTACCTTTGTTGAAAGTCCGGTATAAAATATATGTACACACTGTTTGCGTTAATAACAACAATATAATAATACATTGATACACCGCAAAAAGTTTATATACAGATAACGCTATAAGTATATTTTCTTTAAAAGGATATATGGTAATTTCATTTATTATATAATATCATAAAATACCAGTTAGGACAACTTTGTTATCGAATATTGTTTATCTTCAGTAAACGAGTGTATCTGGCAAAATAAATATTGCCAATATTGATCTGAAATGAATTTCTGAAAACCATTGTACAATTTTATGGAGTAACATAATTAAATTTTTCCATTGTCATGGTGTTATAATAAAAACCTGCTCGTGTAATCTGGATCTGTAGTAGTATTAAATTAAAAAATGCCAAGAACATAGTATTATTCAAATAGCAATGTCAAATTCTTTTGAATATTTGAAAGAAATCCGATAAAAAGTTAAGAGGGATTGTAGTAAAACAATTGAAAATCGGTAGAAAAATTACTTATTCTTATGTTGATATTTAGAAAGTGCCAAACGGTACTTCGTATAGCGAGAGGCCCTTTGTATTATGGTTATGACTCATAAACCTATGTATTGATTGCTTTGTAAACACCTTTGTTCTCTTAGAAATCTACAATTTGGAAAATAATTGGAATTTAAAAAATATTCATAATATGATCAAAAACTATGCTTTATTAATTTATTAGCTAAAGGTTGAACATCATTATATTAAAATTTAAGTTTCGCATGTTAAAACACCTAAACATCAACTTACAACGACAAAAATTTTCCTTTCATCCAATCCAATCATCATTTTCAAAAAAAATATGCACTCTAACTTTATTTAACTTTTAATGAATACAGTTGTAAAATGTTATTTCTTCAACGAACTTTGTATTTACTTCACAGAAATGTTGCAATTTACCATTCACTTATTTTTACATAATACACCTAAGAGGGTACACGACTGATCATGGAGCTCCAAGCTAAAACAAAACAACCAAAGATGTTATATCAAACTGCATCTAAATATTACTTATAAAAAAATTCAGCAGGTTTATATTTAATGCTCTAGTATTTAAAACCACCCGTGTCTAGGAACTTGCCTCAGAAAATAAGGTACAGAACATCTTACTTACAGGGACCGTAGACAAAAAAAAACTTTGCAAATGGCGTGCTCAATCGGATTAGTGATTGTATTTTTGTTGCCAGATGTGAAATAATATATCTCCTTACTGTGTTAATACGATAGCGTCAAGATTGTTGCAAACTACTTTCGGTCGAAGGACATGAAAAGGGATATGAAAATGTTAAACGATGTGCAATGGCATATGACGTTTCCTTGAGATGTGTCGATGTTATAAACCTGCAGTTCGTGCAGTTTTCTACTTGAGAAATTCCAACTTAGGCATTGTGAATGAACATAATACCCTTAAATATATTCGATTATGTATTAGCATTACTAATAATATAAGTTGTACCTAATATTTACTACATTGTAACCTCATTTAAATAGAATCCAAAACTGTACATAAGCATTGTACAAATAATAAGAATGTATGTAACAAATAATATTTATATTTGCATTTGTTATATCAGTTACAACACGTTAATAATTATAAATAATTGTAAGTATGAATTCTGGTGGCATGTAAATAATGCATGTAGGCTATGAGTGCCATTAAAGTTATTGATTTCTTTCATACATCGAATATTACCTGTATTAAGTATAAGGTGAAGTGTGTACAGAAATTAAGATAATGTAAGTTTTGTTTATTTTAGATAATGATGTATTGAATGTATGCTTAATTTCACATTGAATTATAGGTTATTATAATAATTGAGTTTTTTTTCTACCATGAACCTCCAAGTCTTTTAACAGTTAATATATTCGTCATATCTCTAACGTTAACTAGGTCGAGTCTCCGGAAAGAGAACCGTTGTTGGATTTGATTACTCAATAGAAATAAATAAATTATATAATTTCTGAGAATGAATGAAAATACGCGTAGCAAATAAGATATTAGTTTGCATTATCGCTACTGAGGTTCTGTTTCCACACACTAGTCGATTTCCAAACAGTAGTATCACGCATTTTAAAATCATATTATGTACCTTACCTTCTACGAATTTCAATTCCGTAGAATCAATATAGAAATGTCACTACTCACTACACACTAATTACTACCAGTCACTCAGTATTGAGTATGAGTCGGACACTAGTACCTATAATAAGTATGTGTTAATTTTGGTTTTTATTATTATTAACTTGGTATGTTATATTTACTAGTTTGATTTTTTCTACTTGTACATCTTTGTACGTCATTTTAATTGGCTTATTTGTATAGATCATTTTTATAATACATCATGATCTTTCATTAAAATTAAGTTTTTGTGGTGGAATGATCCATTATAATATCATATGATTTATTATTATTATAATTAATTTTATCTATTATTATTACATTTTTAAATAAGATAAGGCTATAAGCGCCCTCTACTAATGTTTTGTTGAACCTATAAATATACATAGATTGGTTTTCATTATAATTCTAGTAGTGCTGGTGTACATTTGTTGTCAATAGTTCATCTTCATTTTATCCAGGTGGCGCTATAAACAATTAGCATGAATCAAAGGTAGCAACATCTCACACGGTGTCAATGGATGCGATTTACTTCAAATTAGGAAATTCTACTTTTGTACTAAATTAATTGTAGTGTTGTTTGATTCAAATTTTATTCTCCTATAATTATAGGAGTGGAACATCCTTAGTGGAAGATGCCTATGCTAAAAGGCACATCGAAACGCGAGATATTTTATAAACGAATTTGCTAAAAGCTTGTTACTATAACATTGTTAAGCTTGAAATTCGAAATATTCTGACATATGCTTCCGTCAATATACAACCGTATTTATATTTCGCGTATTCTTAAGATATCAATTTTTATTGTACGGCAATCAGGCTTTTGGAATGTACCTATAAATGTATACAATTCAATAAGCAAAACACCTGTTGTCATAACTTGGTGTAATTAAGGCCTTAATTCAATTAAAGAGGTGTTCAATAAATAGTGATAATGCGACACATTCTGTTTGAAAAAAATATACTGTCAGGCATAGCCTAGACATTATATAATATATGTCGGTACCAACTACCTTAATTAACCGTTCAATCTAGCCTTTTTACAAAACAGCGCCATTTAACTAGTGTCCTGAAGAAAAAAAATAAACTAGCTGGATAATGTTTAGACTATTCGAATGCTAGCGTAGAAAGGAGAAATTAACAAGATAAAACATATGACGGAAAAACCTTTATTTAATATTTTTGAATGATGACTAAAAGTAGGGGAGCCCACGATGCTAAATGGGGATTTACTCGAGCGTCATAGAGACCTATTGAGTTGCGAAGCTTAGATAATTATAAGAACAAAATGTTATATATACCTTTCATCGGTGGGGGGAGCAGCTTTAGACTATCAAAAAAGTAAGAAAAAACTGTGCCATGGACATACTCCTACTACTCATATGTCCTACGTATTTTTTAATGTACTGATTTTTTATTTACGTATGTTATTATGATTGTTTGCTTGGTGGGAGTGGCCGTACGTAAGGGTTGAAAATGAAAAAAAAAATATTATCGAGCGCGTCACATTTTCTAAGTGGAGTGTTAAGTGAACCTTAGAAAAGCTCTCATCTCACAATCTGACGATTTGGATGTGACGCAAACTCACTTTATGTTAGTTAGTAGTAGTAGTTAGTACTCATAGGTACTATATTTTTAAACGAATATAGGCATCATGCAGCCGCACGTATTAAACTTTATCGAAAAAATTCATACTTCGGCTTCTGGAAATCGTTATATTATTTATTTTTCGTCATCCTTGAATTATATCCTTCAATATAATAAAAAATCAGCCACGCTCGAAAAAGTCGAGTTGACGATATTTTTTTACAATTTTGCAGCCCACCTGCAATCTATACATCACTTACAAATTGTTCGATTTGTGAAATATACACTTCTCCTTTATCGTTGACGGGCGGCCATATATATGGAGCTCATATTTGGTAGGGATACACAAATATACTTAAGAGATACTTACCGGGTACAAGATATCTCCCTGTATATTAATCTGCCACACTGGAGTAAATACCGAAATTCCGTCTGGGGCTCCAGCTATAATAAAATTTAATTGCGTCAAACTCATTTTAAGTTTTTAATGAAAGACCCTCAGAGACTTTATCAATTAAATTAACGTCTTTCTATGTTTACCTAAATAATTTTTACCTGTTCGGAACGACTTCGTTTGGCAACGTACATATTATTGCAAAATTTTCAAGTCGTTTTTCAACTTTTTCCATAAATTTTTCTCTATTACAGTTTAATGAAAATTGTGTCGTAAATCCCTTAGCAGTTTCAAGGTTACAATCATCGATACGAGCATTTATTATATAAAACTAGATACGCTAGATTATAATTAGAAATTTAATGAGCATTTGTCTTAATCGCCGTTGGTTATTGAAGCGATAAGTATACTAGAGTATAATTATGAACCGGATAACGGGATGCTTACTCGATGTTGAGCCCAGTTGTTTTACAAAGCCGGACATTACAGTTTTGCTATTTAGTTAGCAGAAGGCGTAATTTTTTTATTATTTATTGGTACTTCGTTACATTAAAAGAAAAACAAATAACATAAAAATTTGAAGGGATGCAAAGGCCTTATCGCTAACAATCGATCTCTTCCACCGTATTAAGAAAAATCTAAATAAAATATTATAAAGGGTAATTTTAATTAGGAGACTATCTTAATAAATGACAGTCGACCGGTTTGTATATTATTGTAAAACAGTTGTGTCAATTAAAATGTTATGGATTTTTGTTTTTGGTTGTATACAATTCTCAAATTATCACTCTCAAATTTAAGTATCATGCATATTTTGTTTTTGCCAACGCGTTTTTAATCTGCACCCGTAGCATCAAAACAATAATTTTTTGTCTGGAATACGTATGAGTGACTCAGATCGTGGGCGGATGTAAAAAAGAACGGTAGTGTAGTAAACTTCTATATCCGTTGTATTAATAAAATAAAATCTTTTTAAATAGATGCGTTGCTAATGGCTATGTACTTTTTAAATGATTTACAAATAAATTCATAAATTATATCTCGATAAATGTTTGTAATTATCAAAAATATTTAATGCAGAAATTATATCATGTAAGGGGCTGATTGAGGAAATCTAAATTACCTGCTAACTATGTTACAGCTGTTATGATAGAAGAATGGTAAGTCTATAAAGTTGTAAGCAGGGTTAGAAATTGGCATATAAATCCTGGTGCAGGGAAAAGAAAGAAATAATTTTTATTAACACAATGTAATTCCTTTGAGGCTTATTTGGGGTTCTATCATTGTTATATAAGCCTCAAGTTCATATTAACAGTAATACGTAGGAAGCTAATCAAAATGGGTTTTATCATCTCAATTTCAAATCTATTATTTTTTATTTAAAGTCAGTAATGCCTAAGACAAACTCTCTAAAGTGCTTCATAACATTAAATATTTTTTTACCTGGGTGATATATTTTTTTTTATATTACAAAATTTCGTATGTAGGATCAACTTTCGAATAACATAAGCAATAGATATAACACCAAACGCCAAAGAAAAACTTATTTTCTATGGCTTGCATAAGTATCAAGTTTAATTGGCTTATAGTAACAGACCATCAATTACTTTTAACTTTTTATAGACTATGAACCTATGACCCTAGTTTGGTCTGGAATTCAGATGGGCAAACCATGAACATGAAATAAATATATAGATAGATATGCATCAAAAATCATCGCCATAGTAGTGCAAAATATTATCTACGATAAAAGAGTAAATTCATAATTTTATTTTCTTAACCTTAACTCGCTAGGGAGCAGCTAAATTAATCTCAACTTTCACGGATAAATATTTATGATACCACCGTATACTACTACTATTACAGAATACAGAATAATTTAATTACTCCATAAAACGTAATTACATAGTACTATGAACACAATTTAACTATGCAAAATTTGCGAAAGAAACTTAACGTAACTTCCGTAAGTAAACAAGAATACTATAAATTAAATTACTATAGACCATAATATAAGTTACTACAAATTCGTAAGGAATAAAAATAATATATTCTTTTAGATTTAAATAAACAAAGCTAATAATTCTAAATATGATTCAAAATAAGTAGTCCATAGAAGCGGAATCAATTGGAAAAAAATGAATTAATTATTTGTTATCTTTATCATAAATATAATATCGAACATTTATGGAAGCGCTTGGCTGAGTCAAGTATAGCACCGTTGCATTTGTGGAGAATGTAAGCTTCGAGTAGTTGACCATCGTCCGGCAATCACAAAGCACGCATCACATATACAACCCACATGCAGTCTGCGGCTGGCATCCGAGGAATTTGAAGTCAATAAAAAATAAACGTCTATGATCAGTTCCCGCGCTAATTGATTCCATTTTCAAATTGTGTTGTGTTTTAACTGTGTGTGCGTAATTTGCAGTTTATTTTGTTTCATTTTTTCCGGATTTATGTAATCAAGTTTGGATTATTCGTAAACTCCTTATAATGGTAAGTGGTTTTACTTTAACAGTTTCTTTAGACATTGGGTTACTTGTATTGTAAATTTTACTTTCGTTCCGTATGTTAAATTTGATTTTTATTTGCGCAACTTAACAGTTGCTCGTTCGATGAAAGAAAATTTTGTTAGAAATCCATCATGTCTTGAACTTAAACTTATATTAGACTTTGAATGCTGATTACCTTCTACTGAAAAACCACCAACGATTTTGAAAAATATTTTGGGAACTGGATTATTATTATCATATAACCAAATAGTATTAATAAGCCAACGAGCGATTTCTTCCAGGCAACTGGACAGAAAACAAAATAGTACTGAGGATGATATATGAATAATTATTATGACAAAGCGTGAAAAAATGTGGTTTTCTCAAATTCTTTAAGACAGTGTATATAGGCACGCTATTAACGTAGCTTAAAATAAGAGACACTGTTACAAAACATATCCCAGTTTTAGTAGTCTTTGAATATTCTTTATAAACTCGCTAGCACTTCAATTGCGGGAAATGGCATTAGTTAGGAAAGGAAACGACCAGTGAAAAATGAATATTAACATAATAAAACGGAAAAACCCAGCGGCAGTACCAGATTTTCACCAGATTTCTACCTGATACATGCCGTCGATTTTTGAGTCTAAAGCACGCCAGTTTATACCATCATGAGGAAATATGGTAATACGAATGAGTGTTAAATGCGCAAATTAGAAAGAATAATAAATTTCTGTATAGCCGTGATTTGAACGCATATCATCGGGGTTCAGAGGCGCAAGCTAAAGACACCACTGCTCTTAACAAAACGGAAGGATAAAACTAAACTCAAACTCAATTGCCTTCCTGAATGATGATGTTAAGTTATGCATACAGACTATTACGTCGTAGAGTAATGCAGATACTTGTAAGCCGGCTTGTATCCGAGCCTGGTGAAAAGATTAGCTAAATTTTTGGTGATAGCTGAAGCTAATTTTGTTAACCTAAATTATAATTGTTTCCGCCTATGTATATACATTGGTAAATGTTGTCATACATTACACAGACTCCGTCGTCTTCATTTATAAATATACAGTCTAATCATCAAAGTTATTTGGAATATTCACGCCAAACATATTTTTTTAAAGATATAATTTGTTAATTTTTTTCGGATAACTTAACATTAGGTGTGATTGTAGTCAATGCTTCCAAAGACGGATAAAAACGTGTTTGTTTAAACAATAATACAATTCCTATTAAAAACATTTTTGAATCGAACAAAAACCTAAGCAGACGAGCGCATCGAATGCGTTTATTTCTAATATATGCCATCTATTCATTTCAAATAATAATGTAGACGATAAATTATGTTTGATAACAACAAAATAATAGCTCTATTTTGAAGATCTTTTTACACTATTAGATTGACAGTATACCTATAAAATATTATAAATGAGAAAGTGAGTTTTATTTACATATATTTACATATTGTTATGTTTTTACAGTTTAATTGCAAACGCATAGGTTTTATAATAAGTATATATTTGAATAAGCTTCTTACAATGTTTATTTACAATATTTTAGTTCTATATTAGGGACTATACAACGTATTTATTATTTTATTCTGTGAAGTCTTGGCTTTACAATTCAAATTTAACATTGATAAGTTCAAGAACACGCCTAAACGCTTCTTTGAACCAAAAAGGCGTATTACCAGTCCTTGTAATCACTTAAAAGAACATTAAGTTTGTTACGTGTTAATCACTCTTAAATTAAACAAATAATAGTATATATTATATATTTTGAACAAAATCAGTCTTCGTCGAAATTAAACTCCAGGATAGTACTTATTAGGTCAAGGTAGGGAAGACATATTATTCAAAAGTATGCTTCATTATCATCGAGTCGACTAATCACTACGATGTGACCGTTTTGTGTATCGTGAGTAAAGTGTAAAAATCAATTTATTTAATCATTATTACACATTAAGAAAAACACTTTTTGAACGGATTGAAGCTATGTATTATTATTAAAAACTTATAATTATTTACATAATTCTAAATTTTAACTTTTTTCCGACGTTTCGAGTACTCTTCAGCGTGCGTGGTCACGGTGACCGTTTAATAATAATACATAACTTCAATCCGTTCAAAAAGTGTTTTTCTTAATACTTTATTTTAGTCAAATATTTTTAGTACATACTAATGACTTGTTTTTGTTTCCTAGATCAAACGGACTAATGTCAGGAACTAATGGTTCAGATTTTAAAATTACGTTTGTCTTATACAACGGGCTACGGGCAAACTAACTCGGTTGAAACTAGGGCCTAGTTTTTTATATAACACCAGCCACCGATTACGATTTGAGTAGTTATTATCATACATAATATTTCAGTGGGGCTACCTCAATATACATATTTGCCTCGGATTGCATATATTACTTTGTTCTACTTTATAAAAATAAAAAAAATATAATTTTACTTTTATTAAGAAGAACGTCAATGTTTGTGTGTTAGCTACAATTGCTTTATTATTTCTATATTCCTTTCCAATTACCAAACAAAAATACGTAAATGTTCCAAATATATACTTATAAAAATAGCAATCACATAAAAACTTTATTTTTCATTTTACTAAAAAGCGATTCTTAAACGATCCTTAAAATCTCACAAATTGGTTGAATTCTAGCAACAATTCATTACAATACATAATATTTTACACGCAAACTACTAGAAATTGCAAAAAAAATATATAAAAAAACCCTATAAACAAAAGAAAATGAATATTAAAGAATTGGATTGGATTGTTTTCAATTCTTAACAAGAAATACTTAATAACATGACAACACGCCGCAGTATCATGGCAGTTGGCGTAAATAAGGTAAAGACGGGAAAGGAACAGCAATGTTTGCCCTAGTGGCTTCAGCTTGCGATTCTCATTCCTGATTTCGTAGGTTTGATCCCCGTCTGTACACCAATGGACGTCCTTTCTATGTGCGCATTTAACATTCGCTCAAACGGTGAAGGAAAAAATCGTGAGGAAACCGTACTAGCCTTAAACAGAAAGTCGACGACGTGTATCAGACACAGGAGGCTGATCACCTACTTGCCTATTAGATTAACCAATGATCATGAAACATATTATATAGAAATCTGACACACAGACCTAAAAAGGTTGCAGCAACACTTATTTATTTTTAAGGGGAAAAGAAATTTACATTAAACTCGTAGTTAATTCTGTAATTTAAAGTTATACCTGTTATGTAAATTATTCGCATAACAAACTCTTTCTAAACGTGTCGTTTTAAAATTATACTACACTATATAACTTTCGTTTTTTTTATGAGTTGTGTTTTATCAGGCTGCTAATAAATTAACATACATTTGTGTTAATACCAATGATGCCCTTAGTCATGGTTCTAAGTTTCTACTCATTTTGGTACTGGCCATCCTTATATCTGATATTTTTTAGAAGTTTTTTATTAGCCTTATGTTCGAACCCGAACTACCTTTCAGGAGTTAAACAAAAATACCGCTAGGTTTTAGGGGTTAGTTATTAAAAAACCACAAAGGAAGTAACAAGGTAGTAGACAAAGTTACAATCGTAACACGAATATATAAAATTTGTTATCTTTTCTTGTCATGTTAGAAAGTCAGTTAGGTCGGTAAAGTTTTTCATAAAAACTGAACCACTGATTAAATTTTTAGATAGCACTTGAATGTAACAATTGTATAAGGTATTCAGAAATTATCGAAAACTATTTTCAAATAATTTGTCTAAATATTATCCTTTTAAGTAACAATGTAATATTTTACCCGAATCGAAAAAAAAGACTTCCAACTCTGATTTAGATTTCAGTGTTGTCAAATATAATTAATGATTTAAAATAATTGCACATAATTAAGCATTAATTTTGTTTTAACAACAATATAAGTATAAGTGATGAGTAGAGATTGCGTTCACTAATGAGAATCTGTAACATACTTTCAGAATGACTTGTGCTTTATCAAAAACTCTTGACACCTGAAATTTAGTCTTTCTAAACGCATACCAATATTTGTAATAAAACTTACAAAATTAATAAACATTACGATGCGTACAAATCTTAAAAGAAGTTACTATATTTCCTATAATAAAAGTTCCCGTGTTAAGTGTAACACCGTATAACGCGTGCAGAAAGTTTGTATCATGTCCATAGACCACGTTTTACATTTTTATGCATCGTTAAAAGCGAAGACAATAATCCTTCAATAACAGTACTTGTTAAGTAAGACGCGATCTCTACTGTTACGTCGGAAGTACGAAAGAAAGGAACCAGCCGTTGAGCTCATTAAAATTGCTAAACAGTCATTGTCGAAACAAAAGCGAATGCATTTGAACACTGTTTTCACTTATTGTCCGTCACGTCTCGGTTTTAACTGGTCAAGGATTCAAGTTCATGACTAAGCGCATTATCTCAATTCATCATTGAGCACTGTCACGAAAATTCATATAAAATGATTTAGCATTTCTTGAGACTTATTTTAAGCTATTCGGACTGTAGTGAAAGTAATGTCATAGGTGACATAAAAACAATAGTTTTTTTTGTTTAGATAAATTGGAATTGAGCTTTGACTAAAAAGTAATTGACCAACTTTCGAATTTCAATAAATTCGGCCAGTATTAACTGTGTCACCTTAAAATGAAGAGATTAAATATACATACTTTATTACATCTTAAAGATATTAACATTTTGCATGAACAATCAGGTCTTTTTCTTTCTTAAAATGAAGACCGATAGATCGTAGAAAATAGCACAGCCAAGTAAACACCCAAATAAAACCGACTAGAACAAAGAGAAAGAAAAAATTCTTTCGATCCTTTCTATCAAATTTTGCTTCATCGAATGAAAAGTACAGATAAGTACTTCAGTTAAGACAGTGATATTAGACTTATAATATTATTTATTAGACCTCTTTTTTCGACTAAGCGAGGATAACATCGCATTTAAGTTTCAGCACCTATACCCCAGAACTATTTATCTCCGTTGACTGACTGACTGAAAATTATTAAATGTATATTGACATACAATATACATTTAATAATCTTGTAATATATGCAGATGGTCTTATAAATGTTCCATATAAGGCAATAAGTATAATGATTGATCGTACGCGTAGCAATGTTCAGGTAACTTTCTAGGGGAAATTGCATGAATCTCCTGAGAACTTGCTTCGCTTTGATTGCGAGTAATGGGATTTTAATTCTAGGAAATTTGTGGAAAATTAATAATAGTGGAAAATAAATTAATATAGATCAAAAACCTTCTTATTCTCAAACTTATTTAATTTACTAAATATTGTTCTTCCAACTATTGTGTATTACAAATATGATACACTATTTAATCGGCCTCTTTTAGGGTCCTTTTTTTATTAACGCTTGGAAGCCTATGACATAGTGTATCACATTTGAAATACAGGTTAGTTGGAGGAACAGTATTGTGTCAATGTATTTTTTAATTATAAATGATGATATAATTGGTTTTAACGGATTTTTTAGTGACCGATATGGATTAAGCGTCAAAAATGGTACTGCATTTTGCCACATGGTAACGAACAGTAACGACTCCGAGGTAATTGTATGAACAGCGGTGTGAGATATACAATATATTAGTTCTTACAAACAGTTCTTATAACAGTTAATGAATACTAATTTTGAATTTCAAATACACTAATACGGTTGCCTACATAACTAAGTATCGCATAAAACTGTAATACATGGTATTTGCACGATAAACCATTTTTAAATGTTGTAACAAGTCTACTTGTAATGAGCCACAACGTAACAGTGATTACTTAATGCAACGTAATATTTATATGCAATTGACATGAAAAACATATTCTTAGCATTAGTGCTTCCTGAAATTGACAGGAAAATCTGTAAGGAAGCTGTGATTTACTATAATAGTAAAATTATCTATAGTAGTAGTGACAATTCAGAAGATGTTATCATAATGTAACGAAAAATTTAATTTGTGTTTCTCATCTGAATTAAACGTATATTGCTACTATTTGTACGCAAATAAACCATAGCAGAAATTAAATATAATGTGATATGAGTTAGTCGACAAACAATTTATACAGTACACTTAACTTTTCGGATGCGGGGCTAAAATGATAAAAGCAAATTTATACTTATATCTGTATATGGCACATTTACTATTAAGCCAAAACAACATACTAGTTGTATGTTTGTTTATTTTCGTTTACAGACGTTCGTTAGCAGCTGAAAATATTCTATTAAAACCTCAATGTTTTTCATTAAAGCAACAGTTTGTTAGCAATACAGTTCCGTAGACTAGATCATTCAACGATTGTCACGCCTCGGGTTTCCTGCTTTAAATACTTAAGTACAGTTGTTACCGCACGTTATAATTACCTAACTGATTTTAAAAACTAAGTCTTAGGCTGGGTTAACCCATATGAGCTAGTTAGATCTAAACGCTAGTACTGTATAATATAATATTTCATATGTATCATCATAATTCAATCTCAATTCAACGTGAAATCAACATTTCTATTGCTATTAAATCGTTTAATTCGTAACATATAAAAAATATTTTGTACAAATGTATTATCATTATAAATTAACCACAGTGGCATATACCTGTAACTCAATAAACATATCAAACATATTATTACTTATTGCATATAAAATATCTCTTATCAAATCTAAATAAAATCTAGAGAACCTAAGTGGATATCTATATCTCTTCCCAGTGGAAATTTTCTCAGTATGCGTCGGCAAAGCCAGACTGGTTGCTAATAAACCCGCCCATAGAGCATCGATCTATTACTTCACTTTCACTATATTTATAAACAAATTTAATAAGCGTGATTAATAGTCAAGCTTTTACTTCGAATTGGAGATTAATAAATATATTTTATAATTTCATTTGCATAACTAACCGGTTCTGAGTGTCCACATGGCTATGATGAAAATGTAATTTGTGCGGGCCTGTGTTATTTATTAAATTATTTGCTTCAAATTCCATATTATTAAGATGTCTATGAAAGCTAATTTTATTTACAAGACGTAAATATAATTATATTTTGACGTATATTATGTTATGTAAAAATAAATAATCTCCACAGAAATTAATTTATATTAACTATATAACACGCCGATTTATTTTTCGGCATCGATAGTAATAAAAAAAATATTTTTTTTGTACAGTAACAGTGTTTGATGAATATGTAAACATTCGTGATTTCTATACAGCAGTTATTGATACCTTAAATAATAAATTATTAAATTATAGAAATTATATGCTAACAAATTATATAGAGAAACGTCACGAGAAACGTCGAAAAAATATATATTTGAAATAAAGATATTAAATACCAAAAAATATTCTGCTGCTGCTGCTAATTCTAACCACATATTCCAACCCTAAACAAAACAAAGTAGATTTCAATTCTAAGTAGATCAGGTCACGATTGGTGAATATAAGCTTAGAAAAAGCGAGTAAATGAGATATTATAGTCTGATGTTATCTCTAGGTAATGATAGGTCATCGCGTATTAATGAGCTAAGCCTATGTGCCTATAAACCTAGATCTAGCCTGCGATTCATATAATAACGGGGCTTGATTCTTCTAACGTTGTAACATGTGTTTAGTAATATAATACTTTTTCATATTGAGAAACTTTATTAAATTGTGTAAGATTGGCAAATTTTAAAATTCGTGGAGATTATGTATAAATTAAGTAGGTTGTGAATAAGGAAGGTTGTAAATTATATGTTGAGACTCGCAACCATGAATGTAATCTTGAGATTCTCAATGCTCAGGTGCGTTCGAATCTCGGAAGGAATAAAACTTCTTTATGTAAGTGTTTCCTTGTTGGACGTAGGAAGACATTGTGAAAAAACGGGCTTGTCTCATTAATCAACAAACACCGTAAGAAAAATGTTTTTTTTCTCCTAAAAATATGAAAATAAATCCTAATTTTTTAACGTCGTTAGTGACGATTTATAGTTTCGATTCGATGAAAGCCATTCCTTCATGTATGTTAGATTGTCAGTTAGCTACAAGACCTTTTCAAATCCAGTTACAAGAGTAAATCAAAAGCATTGCGCGTGCTTGGTCTGTCCTCAGTGCGTCCCTCAGTGAAAGCGGGTGAACAACGTCACGAGATGACGAGAAAACTCGTAAATATTAACATCTTGAAATGATTAGCTGTTAATTTTAGAAAATGCTTCTAATCTACTAGACATTCTTAATATTTGATATGATAATGTTTTAAAGTTGTAAGATCTTAATACTGGATGTATTGCAGACATTATTGCAGGTATACATTAAGATAAGCTGTGTTTTTACCGTTATTTAGGCAGAGGATGCTATGGTCAAATCTCGTAGAAGCAAAATGTTTAGATCTAGTAATAATTATATTTTACTAAATATTTACTTGATCAATGTGTTATTAACTTTGTCTACGCTGGTATATAAATAATTCTCTGGCTTTATTTAACCTCAATTTAAATAGAAACTGTATCAAGTAACGAGTACAAACCATAATATCCTGCTACAATTAATCGAACAAGAAAACCAGAATTATCAAGATGCGTGAACGGTAAATGGGGAAATTTTAATGGTAAGATGACAGTGAAACTTCGTAATAAATTCACGGTTCTTACAGTAAGTGGGGTACTAACTGTAGCCTGCAGCAGGGCAGTAAGATACGGTCCAGGCCCCGTTATCTGTAATCTTTTGATTGAATCTAGGCGTCGATTTATCCGATTGTCTTATTGATGCGCGCATGCTCGATCATTGCCACTAGTAATGTAAAATAATCTTCCATAAAATAAATGAGTCATTATCTGAGTCGATACAATTAAAATAATTAAACGGACCAACGATGTATGTGTATTGAGAGTAAATATAAATGTATGTAAAACATCTTAATATATATAAATTACGCGTCACGTTGTTTCTCCGCTGTGGACTCCTAAACTACTTAACCGATTTCAAACAAATTTGCACATCGTGTGCAGTTTCATCTTACTTAAAAGATAGGATAGCTATATAGGATACACAATATATATAATTCTATTAATAGGTGTGTATGTCACTGAACTCCTGTTAAACGGCTAGACGGATTTGAAATTTTTTTAGAATGCGTTTGGGTGGAGTCCTGCATGGTTAAATTCACAAACAGACCGGCAGATGGCGCGCAGGCGGTATTTTTATACTTTGTCTAATATCCTCATCGCTAGGAATATCATGCTGGATAACGTCATGCATGTCTTAAGCCTAGTAGTTGAAAACATTAAATTAAATGAAATGATAATAATAATAAGCACCAGGCAATAAAACAGATTTAATAGATCGGATATATTTTTCAGCTGTTTGTCTTCTTTTTGCCAGGTACTACAGATTCTAAATATCGTACGCTTTATGTCAAGAAAATGATTTGTCTGAACAAATTATAAATCTAATAACAACTCTGTAATTATACTTGTTTCTCGATATGCTAAATGAACGTGAGACATCAATCATTCATTTCACTGCATACTTTCTGTTGACACTTATGATAATTAACATAATTTATAACGAATATGTTTACAATTTTATAATGCAATAAAACCGTTGCAATATTTAATTTGAAACTACTATAAAAAAGTTGGTCTTTCTTATTGTTATTACATAGTTTATACATTGCTTACGTACGTACTACACTATTCATGTGTAAAGTTTCAAGAAGGTTTAATACACTTATTTATTTGTTCCCAATGACCTTGATTTCAAGGCAATGCATTAATGTCGAATAAATCGTACAAGCTTGTTATTAAACAAATCCAAAAATCCAATCCTTCTAGTATATAGTGTTTTATTTTCAAGTTATATAATCCTAAAACATGTTATGCTATGATATGAAATATAATTACAGGATCTATAGTCTTAATTGTTAAGTTGATTTAAAATTATAAAACAATTCCACTGACCAACTAGTTGACTTTTTGGAAATATCGTTTTATTCCATAATAGTAATTCAAATTAGTTAATTGAATGATTCGGTCGATGCGTTTAATCTAATTTTTTATTGTATAAAAATAATAATAAATATTTAAGTAATTTTAAAAACGGTATATAAAATTTTCCGTGTAAGTTAGTGTTACATAAATATTGAGGCTAATTCACATAATTGGTTCGACCTGTTTGATGTACGCTTTTTATTAAGGATCTTTTTCGCAATTCAACAATTTTTATAACGGAACATTCTAGTTCGAGTGAGTTTAACACGAATTTTTTACGCTTAACTAGGTCAGTAATGTCGGTGCCAAATATCATGTACAGAAAGGTGATCGACTTCTACATAAACAAATGTTAACCGGAGGTTTTACAAGTAATGTCAAAAGTTAGCACATTTCTCTATGATGAAACGAAGATAGATAGACATTTTCAACAATATATTATTTTTACGTTTAAACAATGTATTAAAGGTCAATAACGTATAAATAACGAACAAATATGCCTTAAAAATACCTTACTAAGTATTGGCTTAGGCATTTTTTTGTAATAATTCGAGAATCTAATAAATTTCAAGGCCAATTTTTATCCTTACCGAACATTTTTGTTTTACCATGTCATGTACACGTATAGCACTAAACAGTAGTAAATTTTATAGCTTTTTAGACAATAAAGAGAAAACTTACCACATAATACAACTTCTCTCTAACACACGACAATGAACAAACATTTCCACACTATAATGAAAACGCATTTAGCATTCACATATTTTATGTTCAATACGGTTTATGTTAAACTATGCATCGGAACACATTAGTTCTTTTATATTCGTAAAAATAACTGATGGGCTTGGCGTCTAGCAAACTAGATTGTGAGCTTTCTTGTTAGTTAGATTATCAACCTCTTTTTTGTCACCAATGGATGTTTCTTAGTATACAATTAAAGTATTCTCGTCCGGTGAAGAAAAAGATCGCGATAAAACCGGCAATAGGCTATCAAACTAAATACAACACAAGGTGAAATATGGCCTTGCTTTTCAACGCTTAAATCCCAGCATTGGAGTAAGCGTTTTTAGCTTTTATGCCCTCAGTAGTTTATATTATACGCGTCGTATTATACAAATAATAGGCAATTTTAAGCCCCAATTGTACATTTCCCTGGGAGCATGGTTAGGTTACATAAGCACGTCCGTATCCACGCTTAGATGAACCCTGGTTGTACATAAATACATTTTTCGCCGTCGAATAAAAATCAGCAGCCCAAAAAACAATATAAAAATACATTCATAATTAACTGTAAAAAAATTCCAATTCACATTTTCATCGAGTACACGTATTGTTGGCGGAAGTATTTATGTAATGGGAACAATACACTGGCTAATTATTCAATAAAACATCGGTTCTCATCAAGCGAATCTTGCGTAATATTGACTTTGCTAAAACCGGTCATAAATCATGAAATTTATATGTGATAAGGAAACTTATTCATTTTTGATTTTTTTATTTCATCCACTCAGAATGCTCTCTTTTAAGGGTTTATTCTGTAAACGCTAGAAGTACTACCAACTTACGGTATTTACAACGTTTTTTTTTGTTAATTTTACTAATTGGTTCGTTTTACCTAACATCGCAGCAGCACTACCGAAATAGTGATTCTAATAACAAATGAGGCACAAAACATGGAAATCAACAGTTAAATTCGAAAATGGTTCATCCTCGATCGTAATACTATTTTGATTCAACAATCTATTATATAAAAAAAAACTTTCTACATAAAAGTATAAACAAAATAAATCAAATACCAGTTTTAAAAATTAACATTTTAACCGTAGTTTACTACAATGATAATTTGTACTCTCACTTTCACATAATACTATAATTTGAATAATCGTTTTGTTAATTGACAAAACGAACAATGAAATGCGATTAATCGCGGACAATTATTCATTTAACTTTATGTATATTACGTAAGTATCATAATATTATCAAAACTTTTTCGTATTTGTATAACTGTAGACATGAATAATTGACAGTGATTATCAAACAACAGACATATTCTCAATAAATAGAATTAAAAAATCAGATGTGGTTTAGTCAAATTTAATTATATTTTAAGTACAGAATAATCCGTTATCTTGAGAGGACTTTTGGTACACAACAGTATTAATATTGTTATGTTATGAATGTAAAAATAAGAACTTTTTCATCATAAATGTAATTAGAGAAATATTAGATAGACAATTGAAAAATTATAGGCCTTGGTACTAATTAAAACTAAAATAAATAAAATATTGTCGAAGAATAAATAATCTATCAATTTTTTTTATTATATCTATTGTAAGAAATAATAACATCAAGTATATGGCACCCTTCTTGAAAAAAATAAAATAATATTTAAATTATAATACAACGTTTATAATTTCCAATAATCGAAACATTATATTATGAGGATTCAATAGTGCTGTGTAAACTTTTTTGTTTGTTTAATATATACATGAAAAAAAATGCATATCATTTTATATATTTACATTATTAATAAAAATTATTGCTGTTGGCTAAACAAAATATTTGGAGATGCTTATTATTTATGTATTACTTTTTACTACGTCTAAGATTCCTTATTTGTTATATATTAAATAAAAATCGTTCAAGTTACGAATAAATATATCTTAGGTTTTGCTTGTTTACAGTATTTCGGAAATGTGGATGGAACTGTGACAACATGCTAGTACTCTATGGGCCTGACGCCCGTATACAGCCGCAAAGGTAAAAAATATTTTTTTATTAGTTCAACTTTATATAGTATATAACACTTAAAACTTCGACACTGAAATTATGAAATAAGATAACTATATTGATAATAAGAAATACGCATTACAAACTTTTGCGTTTTCGTAAATGTTTTGAGGAAAAAGCTTCATTAAGATTTATTTGTGAATACGAAATATATTCTAATGTGAGATCTAAAATAGATTTGTATAAAAATTAGTGTGAATATTTTCATTTTATACTCAATGTCTAGTTCGAATCAATAGATTGCTTCGGTATGGAATAACGGGCAGGTGAAAGTTGGCAAAAGCCATGTCATAAGACCTTCAAACCATCTTTATAAATCAAAATATTTTTTGGAGAAAGTTTTGCATATCTGACAATGCAATGAATTATACATGCCTTCATATCATATATCATATTTCATACTTTAGTTATCATGTCAGGTTATTCGTTTACTGAAAGATTGAACTGAATCGTCATATCTTATATTATATTTATTATATTATGTTATATTTGGATTTGTTTTAAATAACTCTTTTTACCAAATTTCCTAGAAAAGAAAACTCTTTGTTAATGCAAATGATGCGTTCTTTTTTAACGAATTCGATACTATCCAAAAGAGACATTTTGTCCAATACTATTACTATTGTAATATCTACTTAAATTTTCTTAGCTTTGACTTTTCCAATTAAAAGCATGAATTGTAAAAAGTTTTGCGTTTTTCTTTAAAACGTTATTTACTTAATCACTAAACTCATTACCTTACCCAATATACCAGACAGAGTACCAGACCTCGGACAGAGGCAATTTTTAAGTAACAATAGAATTTCAAATGGCTTCTTAAACGAGTGTTGACCGGTCACCATTTTAAATCGTTCACGTAAGTTTACGGAATGCGTAAATCTCAACATCGTTACATCACGGTCGAGTGAAAATTTTCAAAATAAAGTTTCACTTTTATGTTTTACAGTTAAGCAAGTATCACGGTGATTAAGTGCTTTCTTTGAACTTTATGTCACAAAAACTCTTTTACTTAAATCATACTTTACGGTTAAGGAAAACTAGTTAAAGGCGTAACATGATTTAAAATAAATAATAATGTCTAATTCTATATGCGGGAGAAGAATAAAACATATTTGTTTTAATTTTAAGAATACATTTCTTATAAATAATTATATTTGAAAAAAATATATTTTTATAAAGCCGAATCTTCATAATTTAAAAACACTGAAACACATTTAACAATAGAACTCTTCGTTGCATTTACGCGTTTATGGATTTTAATTTTGATTCATTTTAGATGCAAATTAATTCTTCTAACCACCAGATGGTAACTTGCGATGATACATCAGTCGGCTTCCACCTAGCCGGCCGCGAGGATGACGGGCCACGTGCGCGTGCCTCTTGTGCTTCCTCCCTCTCACATTACAAGCAGAAGATCGACGCGCTCTTTGACGATAACCGCTCAGTAAGCAGTCAACAGTATGGATCTAACTCGGATATAGGCAGGAGAGATAGTAAGGTTAGTCTGTTTTAGTGTTTGTGTTTTGATAAATTCATCAGGCCTATGTATGTCGATTTTTTACATCTATTTCTGATTAAAGAAAATTGGACCGTATTATAAAAATAATGGGTTTAAATATTGGAAACTTAGAATTTCTATGCTTTGTTAGTAGTTAAAAAAAGTGAATACTCCATGTACGGGTGCTTTTTACGGTTTCTATTATGAATACCATACATCAATGTCTAATATTTTAACTGCGTAACTGAGTGAGATCGTTTTCGTTGAGGTTAAGGACTAAAATCAAAAGCGGTTTAAGCGGCGTATCCAAACAAACAATGTGATCAAAACTACTAACCTAGCCTAACCTATCTTCGTAAGAAGAACCCACTTTTTTAAAACTTGAAGAACAATTGATGGATTTAGACAGGTATTTCTTGTTGGACTGGAAATTTCTACACAACGATTACATTAATTAAACATAAAATGTGGGAACATTGCAATGTACATTTGAGTTCCTGTTTGATGGAACTTTTTTGTATACGTAGAGTAGTTGACAACCGACTTCCTACGAGAAAAGTTGAATAATGTTGGTGATCTGATCCCAGTTTTTTAATCCTTCTATATATAAAATAGGGCTAAGTATAATTAACAAACAAATTATTTATTTATTAATTATATCGTTGAATATGATTGGCACTCACTCTGAGCTTTGTATAATAGATAAATAATTTATTTACAGAATAGTATCACGCGGGATAAAACAACATTACTAGAGGATGACAGTGGCTTCTGCGATAGAGAGATTAAAAAAATTAATAATGAAGTTCAGGATCGTATAGCGAAGATGTTTGCGGAAATGTCGGAACAATCACGAAAACCAGACACGATTGGTGAACACCAATTCAATGTACACTATCTTGGATCTACTCCGCTGCAGAGTAAGGTCACAAGTCTCTCTGGACTACAAACACCTCTAAAGGATCTATATTTTGCATATAGAAGAAATTTTCGACACAAAAGTACCCTTACAGGCAGGTTACAAATATCAAAGAGTGGACTCAAAGTTCGATATAAAGGCGAGAAAGGAGACTTAGAACAATTGAATCCGTTCCCAACGATAGCGGTTTGGTCTGCAGTAAAGTTTGTCGTCCAAAATTCAGAAAAAGATTCGACTGATTCAAGTTACGCATTTTTGCCTCTAATTACCGACCCGGATAATATAGACCGTCATGCTTTATTTAAGACGTTAGAGACATCAGAAAAGAAATATATCCTCTCCCACAACGAAAACACCCATTCACCCCTTTTCGCTGTTGTGATGAGGAAGATTGGAGTTGCTAAACAACTTGAGTGTCATGGTTTTGTATGTCAGACGACTGAGGATGCTATCGTTATAGCAGCCACGTTATACAAATCCCTCATGTCACACATGAGTCGTCAAGGTCATACCGATAATAAGAAACTGAAAAATCGAAATGGTGTCAGCTGTATGAGCATTGCGAGCAGTATTACCGTCAATGATATTCCAATTAGACCACCTAGAAAAAAACGTAGCACTTCATCATATAGCGGTGATAGTGATAGAGCTGATGGATTTTCAGCTAGTGAATCGTTTAGAGAAAAATCGAGAAATGATAGTTTTAAAGAATTATCAATATCATCTCCACCCGTACTTCCTCTTGATGCAAAGCGTATAACTGTCGAGGAAGTAAGAGCTAAATTAGATTCAATTAAAGATAAGAGCGTAGCACGTGAGAGAAAGCTAATGGAAACACTACCACAAGTTTCAAATAATTTACCCCAAAATCCGCAGAGCAGTAGTGAATCAACAGTTCGAAGTAAGGTATCAGAAAAAATTGAATTATTTCGTGAATTAGAAAGACGAAAGAGTATAAAACGCCCACCAACACTTCCTCCTCCAGTACCTATTAAATCTCAAACATCAGATAATAAGGAACCTTTGAGAAGAACCCACAGTGGCAGGCAGTTAATGGGTGAAACTGGAGATATTCTTACCAAGGTAGCGATACCGAGATCTGGCAGCTTTCTCAACGCAGGTGGACTGACTCGATATAAATCTATAGGCCATAGGTATGTTTATTTTTATTTCATATCCTTAATCCCATATTTATCGAACCAGACAGGTCTAAATTGAATATGTATAAAAATATAAGAAACTACTAGAATGCAATACTTATAAAACATTATGACTTTAATTATACTTTCTAGAAGGTCTATTGAGATTAGGCAATGTTACATCAACAAAGTTGTTTTTTTATTTGCCATGAGTAGCATTCATTCCATGGGTACACAATTCCAAACAACTGCAGACCTGTATGTCCACTTCAGTAGAATAATAATCGCTACTAAACTATCCGCTACCTGAGCTATAAACTTGCAAAGTCTAATTTAACACATTGCGTGCTAAACGCACCATTACATTCACGACTGTTCTTCATTAATTTTAAATTGTTTAATATCCTCATGATAATCATTAATTGGAATCAATATCTTTTTCAGAAATAACGGCAAGAAGGGCGGGGGTTCACCATTGGGTTTCAATGAATTATTTCACGAATTCAAAGTACAAGAAAACCTACATTCAATGGATGAAATATTGAGCGTCATAATCGACCCAGACGGGATGTCTTTTAATGATTTAAAACCCATTTATAAAGAATTTCTCTTAAAATTAGCGGTAACGCTAACTAAAGATGAAATATTTCAGCATAGCAAAGCAATAATGAAAAAACAGAAGAAGAAAATTCTACGGCGTAATACATTTCAGATAAAGAGAAGAAAATTTTTCAAAGGCTCTAGTGGGCTGCGGATGGTATTTAGGTTTCCGTTTGGAAAAAAGAAAGAAAAGAAAAAAGCACCAGCTGTGGAAGTAAATGATGCTTTAGAAGTAAAAGAGCCAGCTTCTGAAAGTTCAGTTTCTACATCTAGCTATGATTTGAGACAGTTTAAACCTAAAGAGCCTCCGGTGATAACAACAAAACGACAAAATATGAAAAGAAATTCCAGACGATCAGAAAAAGTCCACGTGTCCGAACGAAAAGGAAAATTGTCGAGACCCGGAGAGAGAACCTCCTCTGAAGATTCGGATTTTTTGACGCTGAGCAATCGATTGGGATGCCAAAACCGCAATAGTTCAAGTGGCTACGTTTCGTGTTCTGAATGTGAATCCGAAAGCTGCATGGATAGATGTTATTGTTCCTTAAAGGATTGCAAATCGAAATGTTATTGCTCGGCCATAGAGATCGGAAAAGATTCAGCGAAGGCCAAGTTGTTAGGAAAAAATTGTAAAGAATGTTCGAAGTAAGTAAACAAGTAATTTAGACAAACATCAGCACTTTCTCGCATTATTTCTTCCTTTCTATTTCGGCGATATATAAACCTTATCTTGAAATAACAATTAATTGCGTTTTAAATCTACATTTAATTAAAACATTAGTCAATGTCCCAAAACAAGAAATATTTCCAATTTAAATTATACTATGCAAATTACCTTAAGCTTATCTTTTCGTCGTAAAGCTCTATAATCACGTTTTAATTGAATTCTATATCCTTAAGCTAGTTTCGCTCGAACAAGTGTTTCGTGCATTTCTCTACTTTCATTTACTTCATATATATCATTCGAATTTAATAAGAGTGCATCTTCGCGAAAAGAATTAATTATATTAGCAGGCTCATCCGCTAACGCAAAGGAATGCGTGCCTTATTTATTAGGTATTTATAGTTCGTTATTAGAGTTTCTAAGTGAAGAAATATAATGTTGTTTATCAGAGCGTGGCTCGTCTGTGGCTCGAGACGCCTCATGAGTAACTAAACCAAATTAAAATTACTTAGCTCTATGAATTTATAATCGCGCTAATAGGACTTTCCTCGTACAAATTTTTACTTTTATTGGCTGCTTTCTGTTGTGCCCACTATTAAGTTAATTAGAATTAAAATCAGCGTATACCGTCACTTTCATTGGGCGCTTTTGGAATTAATTTACATTATTTTCCGTATTACTACTTCGATCAAAGAAGTTTCTTTAAATTTGATACATTTTAATCATAATAATTACAAACTTAAATGGTAAAGGTATGAAACCAATCTTAAAGAGGTTCTGTTTAAATTATGGGATTAATTTGATATTAAAGATAAATTTGATTTATTAACTTAGTTAACTTGGGTTAATAGTAATCGAAGTCAATTTCTCATCCAATATTTACAAATAAAATTTGTTGAAATGTATAGCTCTAATTTTCAGGGAGGTATACGAAGCAGATTATAGCTATTGCAGCTGTGATTCCGAAAGCTGTGAAGATAGCAACAAGTGCTATTGCGCAGGTCCGCGTCGCAGCGCACAGAGCTTAGAGTATTTGAAGGGTGGGCGTACGTACACGGACAAACTGCGACGGGCCTTTGATGATCACGATGGGAAGACTAGGAGCCGGTGAGATTTTTTTCATAACATTTAGGTCTTATGTGTTTAACACTCTCTTGTTAGCTGAAATTCAATAGCTACAACGCACGAAGATAGCTTATTAAGATAATAATAGTTATTATTATTGCCTTCTAGAAAGGTATGTCAAGGGGCGACTGTAACACACAACACCAGGTGAGCCTTCTGCCTCTTTACAAAAACCTATTCTCTATCTATTAAATGATATTAATAATAAAAATAATCCTTTGGCGCTACAACCAACAATGTGCATCAGATTGAATCCGTCTCTTCGATCATTTTTATTTTATAGGCCTATGTGTTAAGGGTTTGGAATGTCGCTTTCTTCATGTTCGCATTCACAGTAGGGGCAAGTTCAAATTGCGTACATAGAAAGGGTACATTCTATTGGTACACAGCCGAGATTCGAACGCACGACTTCAGAGATGAGAGTTGCACGCTTAAGGTTCAGGGCTAACTCAGTCTTATTTAATGGCATTAAATTATTACTATGAATCTTATGTGTGTGTATTTAAGTATCCTTCTAATTCGAAAACACTATTTTATATACATTTATTGCGTATACTATAATTTGAAATAGAGGGTGGTCCAAAGATTTTGTTTTAACTTACAGATCCGGCGCGTCGAGTCGTCGCCGTGAAGAACGTCGGCGCGCACGCAGCTCAGACAGCCTCGCGTTGGATTACGAGTTGCTTTTACAGAACAAACCGCGGGACACAAGAGCAAGAAACATGCAGCGCCTTACTGGTATGACTTTTATTATTAAACCGATATATTTCTGTGTTCTCTTGAAGACTTAAGTTCTTATAACCATAAAAAATGTTTATTATGGAATATAAGAAACATGTATTATTCCACGTCATTAAATTTGTATCGGGAGATATTCCTACTCATCGGCAAAGAAGAGGGTGTAGGCCGAGAGGAAAAGCCAGCGTAAAAAAAATTCGATACCTGTTTAAAATATCAAATCATCATACTAAATTATAATGGTAAACATATATAGAACAAACCAGAAAGGAGGGAAATAGGGAGATACGGTCCACTCTTTATTTGTATTAAATTAAAAGACTGAACGGAAACCTCCCAGTCCCTGCCCACAGGCATGACGTGTGAGCCAGCCATAGTTTTACTCAACCATATTTGAAGGAATTAAACGACCCGTCAGACAACGCTACCTTGGTTTCCTTTACTATGTCCATAAGGTGTATTCATTTATTTTGCTCCTATTTATACTTGTTTAGTCATTTCGTTTATATCAAATGATAATTAAAATATGAAATCCGTATCCTATATAAGTTATAGTTATTTCATTTTCTTAATGGAATGAGGAAAGATAAACTTTATTTTTGCTTTATTATTACTAAACTAGATGTCATTTATTTTTAATTATTATTAAGGAAATTATTAAGAACTTTATTAGAATGCGATATGACATACACGAAACATACAAGCTAAACCGAAACAGTTGCAAATTATCATTCATATCATTACACTTAAGCATGATCAGGGAGTGGGAATATATGAGAAATAACAAACGTCAATTTATAAAAAAAATAGTTCTTGTAATACTAAAAAGATTTTCATTCATTTTACACATTTTCTCATATATTCTATGAGAAATAACAAAGTATTAATGTAATCTTATTAACGTCAATTTATAAAAAAAATTAGTTCTTGTAATACTAAAAAGTTTTTCATTCATTTTACACATTTTCTCATATATTCTATGAGAAATAACAAAGTATTAATGTAATCTTATGAACGTCAATTTATAAAAAAATTAGTTCTTGTAATACTAAAAAGTTTTTCATTCATTTTACACATTTTCTCATATATTCTATGAGAAATAACAAAGTATTAATGTAATCTTATGAACGTCAATTTATAAAAAAATTAGTTATTGTAATACTAAAAAGTTTTTCATTCATTTTACACATTTTCATTTTATGTGGCTTATTATTGGCTTTGTGGCTCATCCCTGATGTCGTGGGTTTGGTCTATGTGCGCATTTAACACTCACTCGTACGGTGAAAAGAACCATCGAGAGAAGACGGACGGACGGACCTTAGACCCAAAAAGCCTGATCCTGTACTTGCCTTTAGAAAAAAAACTATCCCGAAACAGATACAGAAATCATAGGCCGAGTCCTTAAAAAGGCCCCTTTTTTACTCTAAAATTATATTTAACAATTCCAGTCCGAAGTACGGGCGCCGGCTCTCATGACGCCTTAAGCGTGAAGAAGTCAGCCGAAATGGCGGCCTTATTTGCGGACGTGAGATTATCGCAACGGACTGACGTACGATCGTTGATGGGAGGGAGGCGACCTCGTCCCGGCGCTTTGCCCCCAAGTGGCGCTCCGCCCCTCGCGACAATGTTCGACCATAGACCCTTGAGCAGGAACGCCAGCCTCGAAGATACATTGGGATACTTTCCTTAAAATGGATACTGTGCGTATTTTTGCGAAATAAATATTGTACAAGTGTGAGTCAACGTACGAGCTTGCATGTCAAGTTCCGACTGCAATGAATTTTTGTCCGCAATTGAAATTTACTCGTACAGTTAAGGTAAATTGACCCAAAAAAACCATGTAAGTCAAGACAATAAAGGAATATGGAGGAATCTGAGGTGATAGAGTTCTAGTTCCTAGATTCTTATTATATTAAACCTTTTTAGGAACTCAGCAGCATTTCTGATTAAACTCTCTCATTGTATGTTCTGATTTAATTAAATAAAATGATGGGTTCTTCCCTTAGTGAATCGACAAATATAGATTTGATGATTAAAACTTCATCCATTCAATATTGATGTAACAAGTAAATGAAAACTCATAGCAACATTCACGACTTAACAGAGAAAAATTAAATACATTTCATTCCGATTTAAATATATATTTATTTATTTTAGCATTTATGTTACTTGGCACGATTATGTGAATCGCATATGTATGTATGTGATATCGTATCTCAATCAATTTACCACCTTATTTAATTAAGGCCGTAAATTATATATCTATATATATTTATTTCGTAAGTTAATTTTGAGTCAATTTTTTATACACATGTATAATTTTTATGAAAATAAGGCCTTGCGGAAATCGAAATCCTAAGCAAATGTACATTGGAAAAATATATATTATATTTATGAACTATAATCATATAGTAGGCTAATGAAAGTCCATGTCATTTTGAAAATATAACGACAAAACATACTTTAAGCATTTGAGACGAGAACTATTCGTGTTCTTCACGACCATAATTATTTACTTTACTTTTAATTTGAAAGTAATTAAGTAGGTTTTATATGGACCCCAATATAAAATTAGCTTGAAATCCTTGCCAACATAAATTGCCTAACATGTAACCGTATCAATGTACATATCTTTATTATTTTATCGATGTAATTAATAACTTTTAATTTATTCTGTAGGCAATATTTATAAGTGAAACCTGCAATAATGTTCCAATATTTTGTAAGTGTAAATAAACATTTATACAATTATATTGTTACTAACTATACTTTTGACGTTGTGCAATGACAGTGCAATATTTTGAATCTACTTGCTAATGCGATATTTGTGCAATAATTAATGATCTGTTAATAAAGTTTTTATGAAAATGTGTTGTTATTTTACTACCAATACTTTTATTGGCTACATATAAATATCGTCGTATTTATAAAAATCAAAACAGGGAGTAATAATACGTGTTGGAAAATATTGACCCCTTAACCTATCAACCACGCGATTAGGCAGAGCAATGGCCGAGAACCTAAGCAGCAGGGGAGTGTCTAATCTCCTCTTTAGGGACTTTAATTACTTAAGCTAGGCTTGTATTTGTATAATAAAAAAATATAGAAATACAAGTACAATATAATTGTCGTAATATTTAAATTTTGCGCCTTTTGGTCCATTGACTTGAGTTGTCTTTTATGTCAAGTCGGTATTCCGTTTGTCTGTGACCATCTCTTTTGTCTGTGAACATTACAAGCCGATGTTTAATTTTTGAAACTAAATAAGTCCTAAGTTATTAACCACATATACAACTACTTGTTTCCGTTAAATATTAACCAGAATTAAGTCTAAAATGATATTCTTAAACACTAGTCCATGCGTACTCGCAAAGCTACTCGAAATAGGTAAAAACAAATATTAGATTAAAAGATTTCAAAATTAACGTATTGTTTACTAATATCGAAACGTACGTTTTGTATGACGACCTTATCGAGACCGCCTCAAGCACCTAATATAGTATAAGCCAAGACCTTTTTAAAACGGTAAACTACATTTTAAAAGCAGTCGCTATTTGTAAATGTTGTTCCTAGTTATGGTCAAACACATACGTATGTCTTATTTATTTAAAGAAAAGTCAATAAACTTTGTACGTATTAAACGTATTATAATATATATATATATAATACGTATTAACGTATTATATGAACATGTTCAACAGAATATTTCTAGAGTCATGAGTAAAGAATTGTAACAGTGTTTTAGATATATTGCTTACAAAATGTTTCATAACAAGAATATGAACGAATCTATTACATATTACGAGGACGTTTGAATGAAATTTTCTAATTTAGAGAAGTTTCAGCATAGTAAAATGTAATTTATGGTCGTTTCAAGAGAGGCTCTCACATACCAGACAATTTGAATTTACATAAAGTTCTCGTTTTGTCTTATGAGAGTAGTGTTTGCGCGTTACTTAAAGTATTTTGTGTATTTATTAGTGTTTTCCCGTGTAATTAAACTCCTCGTTTTTTGTTATGATGAGATGTACGGTGTCTCGGTCCGATCTCTTAGCTCGTAACAATATGTTAAAAAGCTATATAAATGGGTAGATAATGAAAATAAATTTGAATTTATAGAATTTATTATTTGTTTGTAAATTAAAATATATCTATTAAGTACAATAATAAGTGATATTGACAATGTTTATTTATTTGTTTTAACTAAAAATAATAATGCTCTATACATAAATATATACTTATAAAATATTTGTGATTATACAGTTTAGCAGGTATCCATTTACAATTTGCTCAGACTATTTATTATGGCAGTTTAATATGGTCTTACAGTTCCGAGGCGCCCTCTGGAGATTGGTTCCGCATAACTATGGCGGAACTTCGTCTGTGGTCTATCAGCTAAGTCGCGAAAATCCCTATAGTCCCTTTCATAAAACCTATCCCTATCGCCTTCCGCGTACGACTGTCTATGATCATCCAACAGGCGAGTGCGACTGAAGGCCCGTTGTCGATCGTTCCAATCTCGTCTCCTCTCCTCTACGGGCTCTATCTCGTCCTCATCCGGGGCTTGATTTGATTCCCTTCTATCGCGGTACCTGTCATAATCGTCTCTTAGCGGCTTCGGCTCAATCCTGTTCAGATAATCTTCAGTTCCGTACTCGTATCGCTTCAAGTCATCGCGCTTTCTACCAACGCGCGGCAGCCTTTCCATTTCCCTGTGCAAATCGGGCGGTGCTAGATCGCGGACTCTGTCTTCTTTACGTCTCTCCGGTTCTCTGTGAGAACGCTCAACCTCACGATGAGAACGCTCTTGTTCTCGCCGAGAGGCCGTTTCTCTGTGACGCTCCTGACGCTCGTCCCGTCTTTCTTCTTCTGGAGAAGAAGTCGAGCGACTGTTCCTGGCTTCTAACATGCTCCTTCGCATCGCCATGTGCGCCTCTAGCTCGCGATTGAATCTCTCCCTCTCTAAGTTCTTGAACTTTTCCTTTGCTACATTGAAGCGTTCTTTCGGCGACGTGTCGGCCATTTTGAGGCTGCCTTCGCTCGTGCCTCTCTGGAGTTTGCCGAAGCGACCATCCACTCTGTCCATGCTCCGGTTGGAGGGTTTAGTGTCAGCTACGTATCTTCGTCTGTAATTCGTTGTCTCTTCTGGATATTTGTCTACTTTTTCTTTGTTGCGTTCGAGAGATTCGGGTCTAAATCTCCTCTCGAAGGTGGCCTCGCGGAAAGGGGCTAAAGCGTCTCTGAATTGGTCTGAAAGATCGTCGTTATAAGGGGTTCTGTCGTAGTTTCGTGGTGACAAAGCGCGGCGAGGTGGTGATGAGCGTCGCGGGGGGGAAGCGCGGCGGGGGGAAGGAGCTCGACGCGGAGGAGACGCGTCAAAGGCCTCGTGCATCAAGTAGGCTGTGCTTTCAGCCCAATCCTCTTCTGAAAAATTTAATAATAAAATGAGTAAATAAAGAATTTCGATTTCTCAACGTAATAAATAGCTTATAAATATATCATCATCCTTTCCTTCAATTCTTTTTCAAGCGAAAATTTAACCACGAAGTCTACTTCGTGTTTTCTCTTAATTTTAATTACATTCCATTTCATTTGGAACTATATTAATAAAATAAATATCTATTCCGTATTTGAAATCTCAATCTTGGCAACAAGGAATGTTCTAGTTCAAAAAGGTTTCTTTACTTTTATCAAGACGAATTGTGTGAATGAATGAGTATTTATGTAAAATTCTCAATTTATACTGTTAATGAAGTGGAGCAGTTGCACTGTTAGTATAATCATAGTAAAACATAACAAAAGCTACTAAGAAATACCGATTGGTTTATTTGATAACGTTAATATCGAATAGTTAAAGGAAACAATACATGACAAAAGAAAGACTTATCTATGACAAGTGAAAGATTAAAAATGTTATTTGCTCTAACTACAAAGAACTGATTTTATCTACCTACTTTAAGCTTCATAATTACTGCTCTAAAAGCCTACTTCTTAATATATGCGACACCTTACAAACGTCATTGTCGCTTTTACATACAACGGTACATCTTTAGAACAAGTTTAACTCATTTCTAAAATACTATTTGACATAGAAAAAACCTGTCGCTCCCACGTGCCAATCTTGTGAATCATTTAGTGGAATGAGGTTTTATTAAAAAATTTCATTGTCGCACTAATTTATTGTGAGAATTAGCTTTCGCCTTTCTTCGTGATTTACACTAGTTTCATTAAAGTTTTCGCTTAAAATGGGCAATATATATTGTGACCCCGTTTATTAACTATGTTAATTGATTGTATATGCATACAATCTTTGTTGATAAATAGATTATGTATAGATATTAAATTCAGGTGAAGGGCCAGTTTTGTGCCAACCGGACAGATGAAATTGTGATGACGGCGAGCGGAGAGTGAAAATTGCGGAATTCCTTGGAGGGAGAGGCTTTCAACCATGGCCCCATATAAATATATATTGTTTGTATGTTTTATTACATATAACCTTAACCATGACGATGAAAGCAAAACGTCGGTTAAATATTAAGTAATTAGCTTCTCAAAATCGTACTTTTAATATTCGTATATTTAATACACGGGACAATGTTAGATAGCGTTAAATCGATACGGCTGCCCGTGTCCTTCTTACTTAGTTGAGTGTTTTCAATACGAGTGTAATGCGGCGAAATGGTAAAAAAATAAAAAAACAAACCCTAAATTGACTCAAATACTTAATGTAGTTTATCGATATTGAGGTGCCGGATTAAGCCAGCGAGGGGCCTGTAGCAAATTCTATCAAGGGGCCCTTGGTATGCTTTAGGTTCTCAAGTTTAGGATATTGAATAAAACAAAACCGTTACGAATAAATATATATATCTGGATCGACAAATTGAGTGATAGTAACACTTTCAATCTTTAAGCAAATCATGCTCTATATTCAACAAAGTGAGATGATAAAGACGTTCTTATAAAAATTTCTGCCCATTTGATAGGTAGATGTGCTAGCTTTTATATGCTAGTCCAAAGATATCGATTATAATTAAACATTAGAACATTACGGTAAAAAGTTTGTGAAATACTTACTTAGTTTTACGCTTTAACGTGACGAAATCGAGTTTTAGATTTTTAAGTGGAAGTGAAGCAAGATATATTACGCATTACGCTCCTATTTAAAAAAAAATATTACGGTTACCGGTGCGTTAGAGAGCGGGCCCCCAAATTCTCGGGGCCCGTAGCATTTGCTAATCTTGCTATATGGCTATACGGCACTGTCCTTAGTAATAGTTCTATCTTCATAGATTATTATCTGCAACGACTGACTTCTATTTGTTTAGTTAGTTTAATTGGTTTACATATGGATTTACCACTAATTTAACAGAAACTGGCGAACAACTTATTAGTATATAAGGAAGTTGTCCATAACACCAGTACTTAATATAAAGAAGTTAAGTAAAAAAGGTTGTAGGGAATCTCTGGATCTATTGAACCGAATTTGAAAATTATTTTACCAGTATAACGCCACTTTATTTGTCAGTGTCACGGATTTGCAACTCGCACTAAAAACACTCGAACCGAAATATTTCATATTAATATATATTTCTTACTAGTATAAAGTTTACAAAAAAGAGTGCGAATTTACATGAATTACAATCTAGCCTATATAATAGTTATCGCTAATAATCGTAATATTATTTCATATACTCGTATAAAAACAAGTCTCGTACCATGTCTCTCTGTCGGGTTCGCGTTAGATTTAAAAACTAATAAAAATGTCGGAATTTATTGTGATTTTCAGTAATAACTAGTGTTTAGTGTATATCATCTTTCAAGGTTTATAGGTCACCAGTAAGAACGTCTTTAATAAGCTTTGATGTGATTAACGTTATGTCGATCGAGTAGAACAAAAGTAAATTCTAACTAAACATATGCAAAACTATTATTGGAGTTAAAAACTATTGTTGCACATTTTCCAGAATCCCTAGTCTAGTCTAGTTTCCTCTAACCCGCTCAGAAACAGTACGTTGACTTTATTACAGAACAAAATTTGGAATTCAACTCACGCGCATACACATTAACCTGAAATAACGGTCTCCCGTTGCATGTTGCTGTTTTAAGGTTGCCGTGAGTTTAGCTTCTAATCGATTTTTTATACAGTTCGTGCACGTGCAAAAGCCAATGTAACGTAGATCGTTGGTCACCATTTTGTTTTAATTCAATAAAAAATACACCTTTTTAAATGTATCGTAGGAATCTTTTAAATCATATTTAATCTATATGATTTGTTTACCAGGTAATAAATAAGATGTGACAAGCCAAACTGGTTTACCAGAAATCCAGAAAACCGAGGTTAACAAATATGAAGTGTCAACATTTAAATACATTATAATCATTAGTTTCATAAATATGAAAAATTTAGAAAGTGCAGTTCACCTCGCATCTGTAAATGGACATAATGCGTTTCTCATTCCGCCATTATAAAATCTAATAAGTACATTTTGTAATGCAATGTTCAACGACAGAGTGAAGGTGAGAAAATGGTCTTGAACCATTTGAGAGATTGCAAGTGATACAATATGTTTATCACGTTCTTCTGTTAATAATAATGCAACTGCCACGATTTACTTTATAAGTGTAGGTTTTTAAATATGTAGCCCATGTTGTTTGCTACATGAGAAATCATTCGTAATTGGTATAGAACTAAGACAAAGTTGTATATATTTAATATTAATGAGCATCGAGAATAATAATTACTAAAATTGTGAGTAATAAAGTTTTTTAAGTAAAATTTGTTAATAATTTACTTGTCCATTTTATAACTAAGTATGAGTGCCGAACACAAGTGATGTATATCGAAAATATGTTGATATAATATTGTTTAAAACACAATTAAACAGATATATAAATCCTGGAATCAATTTATTTGTTAAAACTTTATAACCCTGCTTTGGAAATTGTTTCAAAATGATGATACAAAGTGTAATTGCAAGTTGAATGTAAACACTGTCACGAATGGTGACGCCATGGACTAAAAATATTGCGTCTTTATTTAAACTCGAATTGTAAACGGATAATATAAAATATTCATCAAAATGAATATAAAAATAGTATGTATTTGTTAAGTGAATTTTAGCGGTATGTTATTATTATTCCATTCCAGATACATATAACAAATCAGATTTCTGTATTTTCGTGATCACCTGTTTTTTTCTAATAGGCAAGTACCTCGGTCTGGCCTTCATTGTATGAGCGTGTGTTAAATAATTTCGCAACCGTGATTCGAAACTACGCCCTCAGTGATAAGTGTCACACACTGGTCAACGTTTGACAAAACAAAACTGTGCTTGAATCTGGGTACAGGTACGACATAAAGAAATTAAAAAATTGTCTAACGTTTTCGATCAGTATAATACTTAGATCCATAGTTTTATAGTTAATGCACTCGTGGTAAAAAAAAAAATTATATCGCATGTTAGCCAAAGAAGGCTGACAAGCTTAAAAAACTAACATTAAAATGGATTTCCCGGCGCCTCATTTCTAGATGTCAAAGTCAATGTAAAGAGATCCTTAAAAAGTCTGATTAAAAAAATAATTCATACCACTAGTACTGTGGTTGTCGTGGGGACGATAGTCATTCCTTTCAGGGGATGGTGCGAGGTCACTCCCAATCCCGGAACTACCGCCAGACGATTCCAATTTGCGTCTGGCATTCACCCCGACTATGTTCTGGTTTAGGCAACGCCGTGTGTCAATGTTGTTCAGGTTGCCTTTCTGTCTGTGTACTGTGTCGTAGTCGCGGGGTGGCAACAAAATTGGGCTTTTGCCTGGAATGTAATTTACATGGCTTAGAGTGTGAGAAAAGCTATAACTATATAACACCGATAAGAAAACCGATTTTAGAATATTTTTACATTAAGAGTTGCTAGTGGAACGCAATTGCCATAAAACATAATGCAATTCCTGAAAATCGAGCAAACTTACAAACACGAGCAAATTTAATAAGCCACATCGCAGACCCATCACGACAATCCTTTTATTTCAATGTTTAATATGTTGAACACGCAAAGACCATAACACTACTATACAAGAATTTGCTAATACTACGATAGGTGCATACAAAAATATAAGCATATATAATTAAAATACCAGATAATGCTCCATATTTAAAGCTGCCAAACTACAGTAAAATAAAGAATGTTGACTGACCTAATCCCTTTTTACCTGTAGACAACTTCTGCTTCAATTCAGCAGCCAAACTGTCATACAAATTTGCAACATTCCTGTCCTCATTACTGCCAGAATCTGATTCTCTTGATACTTCGCTCCCCAGAGAGGAATCTGGAGGCTTCTTACTGTTCGGCAGCGCACCTCTCATTTGTAATTTTCGCTCAATATCCGCGAATTTCTTCTGATTTTCCGGTCGTTCTATTAACGCCAAAAGATGGGTGTAGAGCATGCCAGCCGTGTGGTCAGAGTCACATCTGTAAACGTATAGTCTATGGTAAGTAAGCTGATATATCATTTGACATTAACCGAAAATATGTTCAATATTTATATGGTATATAATTGAAATAATACTTTTGAATGAAAATGACTACATACAGGCACGTTTTAATTGGTTTGATATTTACAAATTGTGTACAATATAGCGCTGTACAATCTAAGAACTGTAATTACACAGGCAAGTTACACATGTTCTAGCAAATTGGGTTATGTCACCAGATAAGGGCAACACCGTAACGCGACTGACCGCGCAACCTGCTAGATTCTTTACCAAATCCGGCTTACTACTAACCGTTTTATGAAAACGTGTCAACATATTAGGACAGACGCATAATTAAACACAGATTATATGACAAAATATACCTATCGGGTAGAGCTTTTGACACGAGTCTCCTAAATACCGGTCGATCTAATTTAGTTAATAAAAAGACGCAAAATCATATATAATTTTTGAAAATGATTGTTTGTGTGTAAAGTTGCGTTGTCAGTACAAGATGATGTAACAAAGGTATATATTAAAAAGCATATAAAAATATTTTGCTTTTTAATATTTAGATTGAAAGTCAAGTGAACTTAATTAATCTATAATGTTATGTAAATATTACAAAAACAAATTTGCGAGAGCGTCGTTACTTTCGCTTGACATTTTTAAATTCATTAGAAATCAATTGTTGAGAATTATTGTAAAAACACAACTTTCTTTAGAAAGCTTTTAAATATTCGTATTTTTTTGGTATGATTTAATGTAGACTAGACAGTAAGTTCATCATTAAATAATAATAATTAAAATAACAAAACCTTATTTATCAGATAATTAAAAAAAAAACATAAATAATTAAATCTTTTTTGACATAAATGCAAATCGGGCATAAATAAAAACAACTTTTACATTGTTTTTAAGAATTTAACTTATAGTCATTATCAACATAATTAATAAAATATTCAATAAGTCTATTACACAAATTGCGGTGAACACTTTTGTAATTACTAAACATGAAATTAATTTACAAATTCCAAAACCACATCGAATGTTATTATGAACACGAATGGAATGCATTGTGCCATAATGTCAGAGCTACAAGGTCCTTCTTGTCACAACATATATCACACTTTGTTAGTTTGATCGACGGTTAATTTAACGAAAATTGAAAAGTGTGGTTTCTAAATGTAAATAAACAGCTCTTCAAAAATCGGAGTATATAAAAAATTATGTTAGTATAAAGTTAATTTCAAAACTGTAATAAAAATAATAACTAAGTTCAAAAGTATGTGAACAGCCGTAATAAAAAACGTATTCTATCTATTTAAGCAGCCGCTGCATTTATGGAACTCAGTAGAATGGACATTTCCGTTTCCTCTTAACTAAGATTATAGGCTTGAATGGATTGCAAGACTAAATGGACTGAATAAAATCCTAAAGTAAGGATATTACAAAACTACGAGACACTTAGGCGGGAACGTACAGGTTATGTAATGTCATTGTTGTACACATATACAAATCTAATACTGGTTATCTATGGCCCACCCACAGATCAGATGCAATAGAAATGATGTTCCATTTTCAACCGTAATACAAATAAATGCCATCTCACATTGTCCTGTAGATTTTTATAAATCAAATGACAATAATTCGAATTTAACAGACATTGTTGTCTATGTTAAAAATTTTCCTCCGAGAAACAGGTGTTACTACTTATAATATTACATATATATGTATGTTTTTGCTGAGTTACGAGTCAACGATTGTTATTTTTTTTGCATAGGATGATGGGCAATTCTTTGGTAATTATATCAAGAATACAAATCATACCAACTATACTAATCAAGGTAGCGTTGGATAATATCGAAATTGAATCATTTCATTAAAGCCCTCATACGAGGTTTCTGACATACATTCATTTCTTTAGCCGTAAAACTGAAGAGGTTGAAAGAAAATCTGTACATATGTTTAATGAATGCCATTATGAAAAATAAATATATGTGTATAATCAAATAAGTAACAGTTAACAGCCTCGTAAACACATTAAAACATGAAGCTCACATCAATTATAGAGAATTGCATAGCACGACTTAGACAAGATCTTCACAGCACGCAATTAGCAATTATCTGGTTAAATATTCATACATTTTGTTAATTCAGCGTTAAAAGTGCTTGCTGCATGAATTATGGCGTGAGGAAATAAATATGCATTTTAGAAAATAATAATAAAAATTGTATTATATCGATCATCATCATACTATAACCTTAGCATTTCGATAAATTCCAAATTAAAAAAAAAAAATATCTAAATACGATTATTTTTAAATATAAAGATTATATTTACCCTTTTATTAATAATCAGTTGCTGGTCAAATGTATTCTTGACCCATTTTGGTCCAAGTTATAATAAAAAAATATAGAACTCACCAAATCACAAGTCACAACAGTACAGAATATAAAACACTAATACAACAGAACACACATTATTACAAAAAGATTTTACAAGTGATTTTGTGCAAAAACTGGTTTTTAATACTAAGAAGTGTTTAATGATTCTCAAATTACTAATATCAAGGTAAGCACAATTACAAATGACGATTGTGAAAACATCATTGAGTATTCAATATGACGCATCTTACATTTTATATATTGACTAGCTGTAGCTCTCAACTTCATTCGCGTTGATTTGAGGCCAGTCTAGCACCTAGCAGCATCATGAAGGCGTGCGTGGTACATGATCATTATTTTGCGTTATTTTAACTACGCTAAGAAACTAAATCAATTTCGTTCAAAATTCTATTTATTTTGATCAAAACCTTTGCAACAATTTTAGAATAAATTTGATCACGAAAGCGTTTTTACTTAATAAAAATAATTAAAAAAAATCAATGGCGCTACAACCTTTTTTTAGGTCTGGGCCTCAGATTTCTGTATCTGTTTCATGATCAGTTGTATATCGAATAGGCAAGTAGGTGGTCAGCCTTCTGTGCCTGACACACGCCGTCGACTTTTTTGGGTCTAAGGCAAGCCGGTTTCCTCACGATGTTTTCCTTCACAGTTCGAGCTCATGTGAAATGCGCACATAGAAAGAAAATCCATCGGTGGGGATCAGGGATCGAACCTACGACCTTAGAGATGAGAGTCGCACGCTGAAGCCACTAGTCCAACACTGCTCTAATAATAGTATTAATAAAAATAATATTCTTCGATAAACTATCCAACATATTAAGAATGTTTAAATTCGAACCACTACATTTTAACCTTTAACCAAACAAACAAACAAAATTCAGCTTTATAATATACAGGTAGGTAGGTATATTATTGTTGATAAGGAATTTTGATTGAGAAACAAATTCTCATAATTGTTATAGAAGTCTCTAGTACCACACATTTTATATGGACACAATTATTAAATGTAATGATTGCATGTGGTGAAAATTTATTGAATATTTTATAAATTCAATACGAAAATCTTTAAAGGCATTTATGATCAAGGATTATTTTATACATGCACGGATATTGCACGTCTATGATAGAATTATATTAGCACTTTTTGTAATTCTTGTGCGGCGATCATTCGTCACAGTTGACAGTATTACCAACTAGAAGGGTTCTACTCGTTTGCCTTGCAAAATGCTGACTTCAAGGTGTCACAATATTTTCACTTCATGCTTCGTCAGTTACTAGCTTTAATTTTTTATCTAACACCCGCGGGGTGAAAGTACTATGATTGATAATTGCACCTATCAAAAAAAACTGAAAATGTTACGGTGATAAATTCTAAAAGTATTTTGCCGTTTTTAGCTACCACTGACTTAGATTCGAGGAGAAATCGAATGACTCAGCAGCATAATAAGTAATATTTTAATATGTGTATTTATTTGATGAATTTGTGACGTTCGGTAGTCGATTCTAAGGGCCGATTTAAATTAAGTAATAAGAGGTTTCACTAAAAACGAATTGAGAGCAAATTTTAAAAATTTCAATGGTATGTCCTCGTGTTTGGCGCGAGTGAAAGTTAACGAAAATTTCTCCTAATTTAATAATAATAAATTACGTTGAATTATTTATTTATAACCTTGACACTTATTAAGATAAAAATGTGTGGAATTTTTATAGCCAGTGTGGTAAATTATCGTTATGAGCGTGAGTTTATTGCGACACTTCAAATAATGCAATAAATTATTGTCTGTATGACCCCGTTTTTACTTAGTATAATAGTTATACGAAATGACACTGTTGTTAATATTTATTTTTTTCTTACGCCGAATTCATTTAATTAGCAAACAAATCGCGATATCAACGCTGACGTACTCGCGGCAAATATCGCCATCTACATTTACAAAATGCGATTTCTAAGGGTCAACGTTCCCACCTCTGGGCTACAAACAAGTACATTAATACACGTATTCATAATTAGAAAGGCACAATATATACATTTCTATGAACAAGAGAAGCGACATCAACTGTGAGGGTCTACAATAATTTGCTAAGAAGTCTACCCTTAGCTTAGTGTTACGGACGACGAACAATATAATTTAGAAAGCTGGTGAACGAAGCTAGTTACCAGCCATCCTTATGTAGACACAGCAAAGCGTAGTTACAGCAGGAGACTCTGTGTTACTGTGAGACTCGACTCAGCTTGGGCCGTCGCGGAGTGTTCAATCGCCTAAATGGCAGGATGGAAGCTCACTGGTGTGAGTGAAGTACGAAGTAAAGGTCCTCGCCTTTTTTCACCCTAATCAGATTTTTGTTTTGACTGCGCGGGCGGCTTTTACATTGTTCGTTGCCGTAACACTTAGAGTTTAATACCTAAAAATATATGTCCCATTTTTACTTCTTCAAGATCCAGGTGACGTTTAAGCGATCAAGTACGATCCCAGTTTCATATTTTTTACTTAACTAGTGTTTTCGTTAAATACTAATACTGTGTGAGTTTATTGCCGTTAAACGTGGTGTATATAAACATAGTTTTTCGGACAAATAAACTTTGGCTAAAAGCTAAATTATTGTATATACAATCGGTTATCTTTTATAGTTAATTGTAAAGTTTATAACGTTGATGTTTTATGTTAAACCAGTTTATTCTTATACAAAACACAGAATATTAACGAAAATACACAGATTAGCCAAAAAATTGCAATGTAAATGCTATTATTAGCGTTTTCTAATTCATTTCAAATACACAAATGTCTCATATGGAAATAATTTTCCTATATGCCGTGTAATCGGAATGCACAAATGCAGCATTATAGTAGAAAACTACCAATTATTATCAGCTACATTGATACAGCATGTACAATATTTAAAGAATCTTGTTTTAGGAATATATATTCCTTGCGTTGAGATCTTGGTATGTATGTTGCAAGTTTGTTAATAACTTATATTTAACTGGGCTGTGAGAACATTTGTATTGCTTTTGGGTTCCACTCCATAGTATTTTTTACGCATATTTACCCCCCTCCCCCATTGTCTATGCTTGAAAACGAAATGCATTTTCGAAGATTCCTACAAAAAAATAGTACGTTTATGTACTATGACTTTTGAAAACTTTGCTTACTTTTGCTGACAAGAAGATTAGAATTACTTAGTTAACAGCAATTTGACTCCCAGGGAAACAAAAGAAAGATGATAATTGAATCAGTCAATGATCTACAGAAGTTACATTTCCCAGACTCATTTTTCAACATTTTTAAATACTTATACACAAGGGCTATATTTCTTTAATTATTTAACGATAGTTAGTTAACAAATATAGTGGGTATAAACAATTATATTATTATCATATAGTCATACCAAAGATGTATGTAGGTTTATTTAGAAATTATCTTTCAATAATGTTATACTTTCTATCTTCAATTATATTGCGAAGACTTGAAATGACACCATTTTGTGTTTGATTAAAACTGTACAACCAGTATGTACACTACTGAAACAGCAAAAAAATTAAAATAAGTAAAAGTCAACCCTATATGGCCAGTATTTTAATTCAAATTTAGAATTTATTTTTGCTCTGTAGCTGCCATCTTGCGGTCATTGCTACAAAACTGGTATGGACTGGAATAATCTAGCTTCTAATCTGGTTGCAGGCTGTATTGCGAGTTAGTGAACTTGAATTAGTTTTAAATAGTTCCCGCTGTTCGTTCAAAAATATAGAAAAACAATTAGGGGATATAAAAACTTGTGAAGTGAGAGTGAATTCTTTGTAATATTTAATTCAAAACTACTAAAAAATGTTATATATTTAGATAAATTGAAGAGCTAGGTTGTTCTGTGTAATAACTTTTTTCGACCAAATCTCATACACATTTAAATGTGAACATTGGCCGAAGTAACGTAACAGATCTGTTGATCTTTTGATGTTTAGAATAATAAAAACAGTGAAATCTATAAGGTTAGGAAAGTTGTCATGTCTGACGTATATATAGATTGAGATTAGTGCCATGAGTGGCTTTAAGTAGTTTTCGTAGTACGACTTGTAGAACTTAGGGTGAGATACAGAAACGAGACTTGACGCGAACTGACTCCTGTATGACAAAATCCAATAAATGTTTGACATACGGGAGTCGGACTTAGCCCTAAATTACATTTCTGAATATTATCATTAGTACTCTACAGAAACCTCTCGCAACCACTCGTTACATTAAGATTTGTAACTCTATTTAATGAGGTCGGGTTGGTACTGTTGTCTTTAGACTAAAGTTAGCGTCATTTATGTGTCTCTGGTAACAGCGAGTAAACTGTAATCTTTAAAACATCAATAATAACAACTACATAGTCTAGTCTAGTAAAAATAAATATACTATGGTGGAATTATTATTAATTACCTATTATTTTTTCAAGCAAAGAGCGTACCAATTCTTGAAAGGCCGGCAACGCACTTGCGAGCCTTCTGGCAATGTGAGTGTCCATGGACGGCAGTATCACTTAACATCAGATGAGCCTCCTGCCCGTTTGCTTCCAATTACTTAAAAAAATTGACTATAAAGTAGTCAATAGTACAGAGTCTAATAGTTATTTTCATGTACTGGTGCCAAGCCACTAATATTAAATAAGGTGACGAATGCAACAATAAGTTTCCATCAATTTTCTTAAATGCTACATGGCTTTCAAAATTGTTAACAAGCGTCAATTGAAATACAATTGTGTATATGGGACATTTTACCTTATAGGTTCATTATTAAGGTGTATTATTGCATACAATAATATAGCCTTCAAGATGCGCCGGTACCGCTAGGCAGTTGTTGCAACATTATTGAATACGGTAAATGTCAAATTAATTGTTTTTCTTTATATAAAGGGTATAATTTAGTAATCGCAAACTACTACAGGTACTTAATTAACCCAAGAATTTATTATATATATAATATAATAACACATATGTTCACCATAATTGTCATATACATATTTTAGAATAGATAGATTGTAAATTATACGTTTTCGTACTGTAGAGAATGTTTTGAATATTTTTTGGTTATCTTTCTTTCCCGGTTGCTAAACTAATTTCATATCTACGTAAAAAATGAATACAATATGAGACAGCCTTGCTTCATAACGAGGCTTAATTGTTATATTTAAAAAAAAACCATATCGGCTAAAATTTTATATTATTACTAAAATAGTAAGATACATATGGAGTCAATTCGTGGTAGGTTGATGACCTGATAGGTCTTGGCTAGCTGTAGCTTATGTAATCACATACCTTCACGCGTGGTCATCATCATAATGCAAATATCAGCAAAACAGTGGAATATTTTTTTTTAGTTTTAGTAGGAGTAAGTTATTTGGTAACTTAACATAAACTTTATGTCTGGTTTCTAGATTTCTGTACTTTTATTTGCATCTGCATGCCGGTTTCCAGGCGATGTTTTTCTTCACAACACGTGATATTTGGCACAGCCGAGGGTCGAATCTACGACCTGAATATTTAAATAAGTCTTACGGAATATTTAGTAGTTTTATTAAATATTTATTATAAAATAAGTTCGACGGCCGCATCGGTTTCTGTATGAACGCGATAAACTCAAAAACTACAGAACTAGGTTAGTTTTTACCAAGAGAATTAATTCCGGAAGGTGTATGATACTGTATGGTTTTATATAAATTGACTTAACGATTGAATTGGTCACGCAAATACATGAAATCCACGCCGGAAAAGCTGCGGGCGGAAGCTGTTACTATGTCTCCCGTATAAATGGTTAAATAGTAGTGAACTTGTTATAGATAATTTGAACATTGGCAATTTGAAGGCCTAAATAAAGGTGTTGTCGCAGAACCAGCTAGTTAAAATATTTGGTTACATGTAATAGAGCCATTGTCTTGCGTGGCATATTGTCGAAGACACAAAGGTCATGTTCTCAACAAATGTCAAACGATCACTCGATTTTTTTAAATTTCAATGTCGTTTGCGTAAAAAAAGTAAAACGTGTATATTTTTTAATGTAACATTATTTATAAAATTCTTGATTTCACACAATTTATTGTTTTCTCAGACGTGTTAGGGCACCTATTTAACATACCTCATTACATAGACTTTATCTTTTCAATATACGAATAAACTCTCTTTATATTTTTATGAGAAAACATTCTCATGTATTTGTCATTTGTTTATCTGGCCTTAATATGAATGCGTAAGAAGATATTTAGGAACAATAGATTTATTAATACCACTGCTCGTTGTCACATTACATAGCATAAATGTCCGAATCTTAAAAAAAAAATTTTTATTGTAATATATACACATATATGTATATAGTGGAGGATCGGATTGGATAAATGACGCTAGGGCTTCTTGCATGCGTTACTTTTTGTAAAGTCATAAATTATGTATTTCCTGCATAGTATAATTTTAATCTAGCGGACATCAAGAAGTGATCTTTCATAATGTAAATAGAATTGCCCATCAGCTCGAGTTTTTACACAGTTTTCAATTTCCCGTTCCATCGCATTGAAAGTTTATATGGTTTAAAATATATTGTTTATGAAACACAAGTATTTATAGATTATTGTGTTAAGATATATAGATTAGCAATATTCTACTTAAAATATAATTTATTGAGGTTACGCTAACTCTATACCAAATTGTAGTGAAAACGTTTGCCGCCTCACGTAATATTAGATTCCTTATCCACAGACCCAATTTCATCAAGAAAAAAATAATACAAAACGCGTCCGCAGCGTCGTTTTCGCAAGGATTTTCATTATTGTTTTCTTTAACATGAGGCAACTAGTACTTCTTGTACTTTATCGCAATCAAAGCTTGTGACAGCGAGTCAATTGTCATGTTGACATCGTCGGTACACTATAGTGCAAATATGCAAAATAGTATTGTGTTGAAATAAAGTTCATGTTACGATCATGTTACGTGGCTTAATCGAAAAAAAATTGTACTGTGTACACGACATGACGATAATTGATTATATGTTATTATTTTCAGTACCAAAAATAATTACTATATTACGACAAATAATAATCCTAGAAAATGAATGAATTTCACAATCAGCAAAGTAGAGCGTATTTAATATGATACCAAAATTAATGCTTTTGAATTATTTATTTGTATTTTTTGGAATGCATCCGTAAATCGAAACCTCTTTTCTAACAGAGAGGCAGTAAAAACTTACCGGTAAGCATGTACATGGACTGGACAGCCTGTGATAGGATTGTACAGCAGCAGGACACAGGCCACGACGTCTCCTTGGACCACGCCGCTTGTGATGCTTCCGTGTGGGATGAAGTGTTTAATAGTCTGTTGCTTTCCCTTACTCGTCACATTTTGGATTATTTTCAGACCCTTATGGGACACCTAGGAGAACAAATTGAAAACGCTATTTAGTAAATCATTCAGTAGATTGACTATTTTCTAATTACGTAGTAACGGTAGGCGATTGTAATAATAATAACTTAAAATAATTTGATATTAAATATATAATAATATAATTAATTACTATATCCCGTATATCTCTATTATTACATTTTTCAATTTAAATGAATAATTGATGTCTTTTTGTACGGTTGGGTTATCGTGGTCCTTTTATTATCCAGGAAATTTGTAGATTAATCTACTTACATGAATTGTTAGATTCGAATTAATCGATTTAAATGTCAAACTTAAAAGTAACAAACAACCCAGGTTAAAATACCCCATCGTATTTTTTGTATTAGTTTTACCTGTAACGTGACTTTAAACGGTTCCAAATCCCTGGCTCTTTCTTCCAGTATCCGAATGGCAGGTAGCGCGAATTCCTCGCCGCGCAAGCCTCGTGATTCCTGCGCCCCAAGGAACCACACGTAGTAGGAGGCTTTCTTTATGTCTTTTTTTAGTCGTAGTGCCATTTTGTTGTTATGTCATTCTCGGTCCTGCAAAAGAGTTTATTGAAGTTAGCATGACACTTTTTTATTCGGGAGCACGGAGCTTTTGACTATTCTTATGTAAAGTTCTATACATTTTTTGTAAAAAATAAATAGTTTTTGTGATTTTACACTTGAAGAGCTATTTTAATCTCATTCAATTATATCACGTATAAATTGAATATCAATGAACTTTATTTGGTAATTTAAAGCTGACTTGCATGGAAACTGACTATTATATTTCGAGCAGTACAATCTACACGTGATAACTGCTGTTAAAGTCATATTAGTAAAAGCGGTGAAAATAATGTCATTCGCGACTTTGTGGTATACACATGGCGTATAAGCCGGTCCTACTTTCGCGGTAGCAGTGTTGGCCTAGTGGCTTTAGCACACGACTCTCAACCCTGAGGTTGTAGGTTCAATACCTGGCTGTGCAGCAATTGACTTTCTATGTGAAATCATCGTGAGGATACTGGCTTGCCTTAGACTCAAAAACTCGACTCATATGTCGGTAGGCATATGAGGTGTTTTTATTCTGACACTCAGATGCCTCTTTATAATTTTCGCCGTAATATCTGCTACAAAGATAGTGCGTCCATTTATAGTTTTTTTTTATAAGAACGCTGACATCCAGTAAGTAAGGAAAAGTATGAAAAACCAGTGTTCATACTTTTCCCATGCATAATTATTCTTGACTAGGGCCAAATATTGTTTGAAGAAATAAATAAATTATGGTAATACGTAGCGGTAAAAACGATTAACTAAATTATTATGCCTATCAATGATTATTTAACGCTTAATAAATAAGGGCTTCAGTATTTTTAAATTAAGAATTCTCACAACTAGTTACCACATTGGTTCCCAAGCCTTGACTTCTTTTCGTAATTGCACAAAATTAAAACATGAACTGCTATGACGACCAATTAGACGATTAAACATATTTAATGTTTTCTAATATCAGTTATTTTATCTAAAACATTTACCGGCCTTTTATTGCGTGAGTTTGAAATATATTTGAAGTTGAAGTTTTATACAGTTTTCGACGACATCGTTTAGAACAACATGCCGGTTATATTGATCAAAATGAAAGGGTCTGGCTGAATTCTATTGTATTGTATTTACTAACAACGTCATCAGCTGTTACGACTATCGGTGCTAACGACCAAATATGAATAGACCCTCGTACTGTATTCGTACACCACGGGAAATATATATGCAAATCTCAAAAAGCGTATTAATATTTGGTTGTATGAAAAATAATCCCCTTTAGTTGTAAGATATAAACCGACTTAAGTAATAACATAATTAATTAAGTTGCAGAGAAACTTTACTCTTTACTTAAAACACATTTAGAATTATTATTAAAATTGTATTCGTTATAACGAGAGCGTATAAAACTGGGTTAAAAGCTGTTAAGTCATTCTACAAATATTTAATTATAAGTATTCGTAAAGGTTATAACTTAATAGTGTGTTGTAGATTATATAATATATTGATGGGTTTGTGGGTATGTTTATAAATTGCACAAGGCGATTATATAAATCGTGGAGATAATATGGATAAGTTATAAATATTCATGGAAATTGTTTAATCAAATTGACTATTTACGCCATATAATTCTTAAATTGTTTTATGGTTGGGAAGTATCGTTAAATATGTTTAGATTATTTTAAGTCCTTTTTTAAACGACATGACGTTGTATATAATATGCATATGTAATGTATCTGCCAAAGTCTAAGATTATCTTGTACAAAAGCTTTTATATTATTATTTTAAATAATATGCCTAATACGCAGTGTTACATGTTTTCAAAATTAACGTTTTTACCGAATAAGAAATTATAATGAATTTAGTAAATTACATAAACGCCGCTCTAATGCCCTGAATACCAGAACAAATTCACATGTCATAAAATCATCTTGGACACCGTACAGTAATGTAGGTGCAATTTTAAACATTACGCAATATCAAGCTCTAAGTTTATAGTAATAAATACCAAAATCGTGTGAGGCATTACATAATTGAATAAAACTACATTACTGTACTTCTGACATTACGATACATTCACATTGTAGGTAATTTAATTAGCAGTTAATATCATACCATTGTTAAATAAAATAATTCTTATATTAAGACTGTATATTATCAGGACTGAATGGCCTCAAGTATAAACGAATGAGTATCGCAATACAGCGAGGAACTGCTGCCAGCGTTCAGCCACAGGGACCAAATATTTTGTGTTTGCTTTGATTTTCTTTTTAATAATTACTTTCTAGGTTAAGAAAATTGTAAATATTGCTCAATTATAAACTACATTTAAAATTCAGATTTCGAAAGTTATCGTCGAATATATAGACAGGGTTAGGTTTAGACCAGATATAACAAAAAATATCAAAATAAAACCTTATTATGCTGATAGATAGGTCAATGATTACAAAATCCTTTCCATACGACTGCGTTGTACAATCGTTTCACCACGATCATACAGAACGGTCTATAAACCAAAGACCTATTCCTGAATAGACCTATGACAAACGAATTACGCGTCTACCTCCTCTATGGTTTTTTAAAGTCAGTTCAAACAACACACGAGCTTGGCTTAGTGGCTTCAGCGTGAGACTCTCATCCCTGAGGTCTTAGGTTCGATTCCCGGCTGTGCACCAATTTACTTTCTTTGTTTGTGCGCATTTGACATTCGCTCGAACGGTGAAGGAAAACATCGTGAGGAAACCGGCTTGCCTGAGACTCTAAAAGTCGACGGCGTGCGTCAGGCACAGAAGGCTCGATTAACAAATGATCATGAAACAGATACAGAAATCTGAGGCCCAGACCTAAAAAGGTTGTTGCGCCATTGATTGTGTTTTTCAAACAATCCAACAAAGTTTCCGTCTTAATAATTATAGTTAATTTCAGTACAAAGTACTCGATTACGCATAATAGCAGCTAATGTTCCTTAATAACTTGTGAAGATCTCTTAAGAATTTTGTTTGACCTCAAGTTTCTAATAATTATTGTACTTTTGTATAACCTCGGGCAGTTTTCAAACTGCCGTTACTCATTTTGGGAGTGGTCTGTGATTCCGTTACTTCACTGAAAAACATGTTCCGATTATTAATATCTATGAAACAAGAACTATTAAGGCTAAAAAACAGTAATTTGTCAAGCTATAAAATATCTTCTTATTTCCTAAAGGTTTTTTCATAATATTAATTAGGCAGGTAGGTCATCATAACATCTTTATTAGATTGCCGGTACAAACACTTTTTTTACGTGGGAAAACGAGCCTGCCGGACGCCCAAAAAGGGCCATCATGGCAGCCATTTTCAGTGGGTTTGTTGCCGGACTTTGGGAGGAGTAAACTCGATTTTTTCAAGAGTTGGAGGTCGTATGTCTCAGAAAAGACCCCAACCGAGAGTCGATTCTACAGTTCATCATCTTTAACATAAGTATAGACATTCAATCTTTTGGTATGCAGTTTCCAAATTCCGTCAAAAAATTACGAAATTATAAATTCTTCTTGTTTTGATTAATCTAAGTAGTTTTATACATACAACAGTTAATAACTGATTTGCGAACAATTTTAAACAAGTATAAAGGATTGAATGTGTCAAGCGACAAACAAAATATTGTTTTAAAAATAATAAACATACTTTTATACGTTATGCTAATTACTTGACAATATATGATTGTGTTTTTATGTTGCAACTGTTTATGGATAAACAATGGACGATTATATTTTAATTCTATCATCACTTGTCTTCACACGGGTTCAATGCGAAACATTGTTTGTACTGAACTTTGTTTTCATAAGTACTTTCGTATGTTTTAGAACACCTAAATGCCAATTAAAGACTCAAACAAAGTGTAGGTTGATAGTAAATGTTAAATGATAATAATGGAATAAATATAGATATGCAATCCATGAGGATTTAAAATTGATTGATGTAAATCTACCAATTGTTTTTCAAATTAAAGAAGCAACTCTGACAATTTTACCGTGAAATAATCCGAAGAAGGAATTAAACGATTTCACGTGTATTTTTTCAGTCAGTTATAAGTACATATTTTAACATTTTTGACAATTTCTTAATGTATTACTTAGCTGTCACGTCAGGTCAAGAGTTCGAGACGGTTTCACGTTTGAAAATATTATAATTACACCCAATCAGAGAATAGGTCCAAATTATTAAGTTTCTAAATAAAGTTTCTTTATCGCTGACCAACATTTCTGAAATACACTCAAAACGTAAAGTATTTAATTATAAATTTGAATTTTAACCGCTTACTAAGGTTTTGCTAAAATGGCATAATAGTTTAACTTATAAACCACGCCAACCAACCAGTCCAGTTACATTTATTGGTGATACATATTGCTATCATATCATTTTGCACTCATATTTATTGGAAAATACTTATATGCTTTAAAGATAACTTCGTAAATGTGGTTACATTAATAAATATCCTTACATAAAGTGACAAATTTGAATTAAAAATTATCATATATAAGGCATATATACTTACATTTATAACTGTTCGAGAAAGATTTTGACGATACGCTTCCAAGTGTAACCGTTTGATATCCCATTTATAAACATTAAAAAATACCGTTCTAATTTTGTCGAAATAATCACGTGGAATACATGCTAGTTGTAACTTCAGAGTATATATTCCATTCAACTTTTTGTCACAGCTCATATGACATTAAGCAACTGTAACCAACTATTAAAAAGCTAATAATATAAAGCTAACAAAGGAACAATACTGTCTAAAAGTGAGACTGACGAACGAGGCCACTCGGTTAGGAGGTTCCCACTGTTGAAAGCTTAGCTTCATTGTTTATACAATTTCTAATATATTATTAAAATAACCTTCACTTTTCTATGGTTTTTGGACGAGTAATTATAAATTAACCGCTTGCGTGATTTAGTTGGTCACAGATAATTCAGTCACGAACAAAAAAAAACCAATGTATTAAAAATTATAAACAAGGCTTACGTTAACAAAGTTAAAGGTGTTCCGAAATATTAATAGCAGGCCCTTATACTTTAATTTCATTAACAATCAGTTATAACAGTATCAGCTCTGAGTTTGTTTAAAAAAACTGACTTTTATAAAACTTAATGAGAGGCGGAGTGACACACATACCTTTTAATTACGTAAGCGCACGATCAAATTAATGATTAACTGTCACCGTTACCGTAACGTTATGTAACGAAGCTTCATACTCGTTTATAGGGAAGTCGAATCGCACGGATTTCTATTAGATAATTATAACGGTTCGTTAATTATAAAATATCTGATAGTGATAGTCTCAATAATGAGTACCTATAATTTTGTCTGATCGCCATAGTTGCGTGGTATAAGCCTTTGGTAATGTTATTATTTCCATTTAATTGAAACATTTACTTTATACATAATCAATATATCTTTTGTCATTCAACATGATTCTTGAGTTAATATTACCTCATTTTTGAGTAAATATTAAAGCAAAAAGTAAAGTTTTGAGGAAAATTTTCGTGACTAATATTTTCTGGAAACGCTTTTACAGCTTAATAAATCAACATTTCGATATCTATCAGAATCCGTATTCGTATCATAAAAAAGTAAAAAGTTAAAATATTATCTAACTAACATGGTTAAAGCTAATCTTAATATCAATATGATTGCTATAATGTGGTTGATAAGAATAAATAACTGCGCGAATTGAACCAACGTAACATTTTCTGCGTTGAATGAATAAAATGCCTTTATAAAGAACTTGAATCTAAAATTATCATAACAATGCAAAATCTAATTACCTTGATAATATGCATTTAGCTGAGAATTGTAGCAAAAAACTTGATTTCTTTTGTCAGTTAATTTCCAAGTAGATTCGTATGTCTTCCGTCCGCGATCCATAATAGCGCATTGTTCTTTAACACTTGGTATTAAGGGGAAACGTGTGTTTGGCGTAAATATCGTGGAATGTTAGGAGATGCACAAGTTTTACCTAGAGTACAAAAATCTGTCAATGTTGCTTATGATTTTCTCTTTATTTTCCATAATTTTTAAAAACAAATCCTAGCATTTATTTTTAGGTAGGTATAAGAAGATAATGTTTCTGTTTTCATACATGTCTAATAGTAAATTAATCTTCGGGTAAACGATTTCATTCTAGTTATTACGAACGTAAGTAGCTAATCTAGATCTATCAATTTACATTATACCGAATAGTTGTGATGATGTGATAGTACGTGGAATAGTGTCAGAATAAATTAAATATAGAAACAAACTGTGTGTATGAATATATGCTCATTTTATAAAGACTAGTTACTGGATTACGATACGATTGCATTTTCATATTAGGCACAGTTTTGTGATAATGTTCAAAAATATCAAGCGAATTAATGCTTCAAATGACATAACTAACAATTTTAGTATCTAAATAAAATTATTAAAAATAAAAAAAACTTGATAAGTAGGAAGTATATTTTATTCGAAGTACGAAGCATAATACTACAAATATCTAATGTCAGTTATATGTTTCTGTTATAAATCTGTTAGTTCTATCATTTTCACGAATGAATAAACGAAATAATATAATATAAGTCTATTTAAATTGCCTTAAAATTACTTTAGATCAGAATCTTGACAAAAACGTTACTAAGTTTTTATAAGTCGTCACAGCCGAGTGGCGTGCGTTTTTGTTCATTTTAGCGCTAAATGAAAGTAGGAAACTGGCGGGAAACTTGTGACAATTAACTTCAAATCATGCGATTACATTGACATATTCAGTATGCAGTTTCTCTACACATATTAGATTAATAACTCTATTTACGGTTATCGGTTTGAGGTGAATTGTGGAACAATCGATTAATAAAAATATAACAATACATAAGCTGGTGTAAGTGCTAAAGATATTGTTACTGACTGTTTGTTTTGTTGAGTACAGTATTTATTTGCTTATTCAATTTTAGTTGTAGAAAAAACAACGGGCATATGACAATCCAAAATGCCGGTTTAACAATTAAAAATATAGTCAGCACATGCCCAAATTCGCTGGTAACGTTTTTATGCTAAAAATACCCTAATTTAAACTTGGAGAACTAATTAAGCTTAATTATTTCAACCTTAACAAAACTGGTAAACAAGTTAGAAAGCAAAAAGGTTATTCGGTTCGTTTTTTTTATTATTTAAAGACAAAATTTCGAACTAGCATTCTTCGACAACGACAACTGATAATAATAAAGTGTTCACAAATAGTAAAAGGCGGTCTTGTTAAAAATACTTTTGAGAAGGTGAGAAGTTTAACATGAAAGGTCAAAATTTCATTATCTCAATTCTCGACATCACATAAGTGTTACATAAGAAGATGCCACATATTCTCCTGTGTTTGTTTTATTTAATTGGACTTATGTAACCTCGGAATGCACATGCAAGTTGCCAATGTAATGAGAAGTCTGATGCAATTAAAAGTAATATATGTCTTAAGATGTTGAATAAAATATTTTTTTATTTTACATATGATATTACTATATATTTTTAAACTGGCATCATTGATTTTTTAAACTTCTCTCAAAAAAAAAACTATATAAACATAGACATTATCAACGCTTATTGACCGACATAGGTGACGTAACCTTCCTATACCGGAAGTAGGTTGTAGGTGCTTTCGTCTCGATTCAGTACTTTGTAGAATAGGAGACTGTGAATAATTTATTGCCTCTTAATTGTATTGCCGATTGTATTTTGAATTGTAATTTGAATTATATTCACGTCGTAATAGTTGAATATATTATTTTTAAAATGTACTCATTTAGATGTAGCTATCTTCTTCAGTTACTATCTAAAGTAAATATGTTGATTTTATAAGTTCCAGAATTTCAGAATTCCATGTGCAACGTAATAAAGACAACTAAAATACAGCTGTTTACTTATTTGACGTTTTGGTACATACATATATTTTTCAGCTTTAAGTAAGAACAAACATAAAAAATCAAATTACTCTTACACTACATGTGTGGGCCAACAGCGAAAGCGCCAATATGTTGATCAAGTGGATTTTTATGTAATAACTTGTTCCATTAACCAAGTTGTTCTGATGATGGACGAGATATTATGACCACTAAGAATTGGGAACAAACAAAATAATGTTTTATTTAAAATATAGTTTTATACATTTTATGCTACAGGTTAAAAAGGATATACACATTTTAGTAATATATGATTTATTAATGAAAAATATATCAACATCAGAATTGGTTAATTTCCTTCGAAAAATTAAGAAATAAATTCCATTAAATTTACCGTCATACTATAAAAAGCATTTCAATTTCGTGTGTACCCCTAATCGGAATATTTTTCCTTATGTGTTGTAATAAATATACCATTTTGATGTTGAAGGCTCCAGACTGGTAATATGCACCGTGATATACGCGTAAGTATGGAGTGGAGGTCCCGTTACGCGGACCGGTTAAAACCTAGGTTTATTAGTAGGAAGTCTACCTTGAATTAGATGCCTATACTGACATTAATGCTAGGCTATCATAATATTAATTACCATTTTGTGCGTATATTCCAAGAATAATTGTGCAGGCCACATGCCTACTTACTTGTACTCTAAGGTGCTCGCTCCATCCAGGGGTATGAGTATACGTTAGTACGCCTGAGCGACAAAAGGAAAAGAGGCAAAATAGACGCACATCAGCACATTTCTAAAAATAGATTTGGTAATCGAATAGCTAAAAAAAAATTTCCCATTCGTTCACTTGTAATAATGTATCTGGTGACATCATCTGGATGCATAAAAGCAATAGCTGGCCTAGTATTGTCTTTAGTTAACAAAGCTTTTCTACATTGAAAGAAACCAATTTTTTTAACTGGATTAAAGCTATTTGTATTATTATAAACTTATAATTATTTTACATAATTTAAAATTTTCCGACTTTTGGAGTGCTTTACAGCGTGCGTGGTCACGGCATATATATAATTATACAAATAGCTTTAATCCGGTTAAAAAATTATTTTCTTTCAATAGCTGGCCTCTTACTATAACTTTTTAACAATAATATTAAAAAGTAACTAAGCCCAGCCCACCTTTCTTTTTGTGCCTTATGACAATAGGTAAATACTTTTGTTAATGACCTAAGAAGTAATAAACGATGATCCGTTTAATAACTTAACTTTCCAAAAACCTTATAAAGAAAAACGAACTTCAATCTGAAACTAGCAATTTTCTGGTCACCTTAAATTACAAATGAAATTCAATATATGAATTTGAACAGTTAATAACACTTACTTTCGCTTATTTGAGAAAGCTATGAGTATCACCTGAGGCTCTTCAATATTGTTATTTATATATTCTGTAGTGTGCCAAGTCGACATTATTTTATTCGCAACAACTACTTTAAACCTAGGCATTGTGTTTATTAAAATAGAATTCCTTATCTTGCAAATTATATATGTGTAAATTGTAGTATCCGTATGCAATGCATTTCATAATATGATAATGTTACTGTAGAATAAAATTGAGCTTTGGGCAGAAAATCTTATTAGAAAAATTAAACAATAAAAGATTTCTTAAATATGGCACTACTAGAGTTAGGTTCCATAAACAATGAAATCCATATACCAAAATCCCGTATGTAATTTTTGACATACTTGATACTCAATCTGAATCTTACCCTAATCATTTAGTGCACGAGCAAGCGGCTGTCCACATATATATCATTATTTTACCTTTGAAATAAATATTTTAATAAAACACTACAGGATGTATGAACTTAATACTTTTCTATTTATGTACATAGAAATATAAAAAGTTGAAACCGGCACCGATGACTCACATAAACAAAGATTACTATTCTAGAAGCATTAGATCCTTCTAAGGTGCCACTTCTTGACTGGAAATCGACTTCCGATTTGAGTCTCGGAACGAAACAACTCATTTGAATATTATTGACGTTTCTCTTGACTTAAATTTAAAACAAAATGTGTTACAAAGATATTATTATTATTAAATTTAAATGTTGTTACAAATAAACACATCAATTCCCTATTTTTCTTCCATAATATTTTATAACTATAACAAAAAAAAATCATAAGTAAAACTTTTGTACTAATAACAATTACGATAAAAAATTAAACTCTTATTAAGCTTAAAACTGGTCCAATTATGACCTACATTCTTAATCTAAGTTCTTGTTAATCGTGAAGTGTTATCACTAAGGTAAATGGCCGATAAGCAATTAACATACTAACACAACTAAACCTGAATCTTCAAGCAAAGAAAACTTCTTGAAAACGTCTTCGGTGAGAGTCCAAGGACCGTCGGGAGCAAAGGAAATAAAAATAATTTTGATATTTCTCTTTTCACACTGCTTATGCTTGCTGCTTAAATATTTACTTTAATTTACATGTGAAGACGAAGTACTTGGAAAGATAGATAAAAATATTTATTGGTTAAACGATTATTATAATATTAATTTAATTTAAAACACAACAGAACAAAGTAATAAAAGTACACAGTCTTGACATTTTCTTCGAAAACTCCACTATTTTAAATACGATATATAGATTCTAAAGGCCTTACCGTTATTTCTGAAGTCTTGACTCCGCACAGTGTTTATGTAAATACCAATATTAGTTCTACTAGACTAAACAAATCGTGTTCCTTGACATGATTTAGGAACATTGAACGTTAAACAAGACACCTTTTACGTATTATTATTTCTGATTTTGTTTGTATATAATTATATAAATGTCTATATAGTTATGACTTTTTAAATTGTAGGTAATTCAATATGTACTATGGCGTGGCTTGTCAATCACCATGGTTAAACCCCTTCGAAGTATTTTGATTTCTCTGTAACTTATATTGTTTAAAAAATAAGTAATAATTATAGGAAAAATAAATAAAATCTAAAAGGAATTACATATACCAATTTATATAGCAGCTAGGTAAGTTTAATTAGCAACTATAGTTATTTATACAAGAATTGGGTATAAGAGAAATAGCCGAGTTCCGTTCATGAAGATGACTTAACTGTCAAAAGAATAAATAAGTCATGACCATAAATAAACTATTCAAATCACAGATAAACGGTTATCATTGTTTTCCCTTATAACTATTACTCGTGACGTTTGTCTCTATTATCAAACTCGTGAGAATAGATCAGTATGCTTTGTATATTTCGCAATAAGCTTTATACAGATAAACATAAAGTAGGTTATATATGTAGCCAATTAAAAATAGAACAAAAAAAGAGCAATATTTTTCATTTTTTTTTGCAGTTTATAAATTTTTGAGTCTATTATCTGCTCCTGGGAATAATGGCGGCGGAAGTAGATGGCGTAAAATAATTTAAATTCTGCTTATTCGGTATACAAAGAATACATACATTAAAACAGGAGTTCAATCATTAAATTGTTTGGTTAATTATTACTATAAAATGTAAATGTTAACGTGTATCTTTATGTACACTAACATAATTACCGTCAATGGCTTTGAGCGTTTGTGTTCGTATATTAATCCAAAAAGATGTCAATTTCTCTATTGTGATGGTTGGTTATTATATTAATAAAAAAACAAGTATCTTCCGCAAACTTAAAAACGACATTAAGTACATTATACCTTTTTAACTTACAATTTTATTGACGATTATGTTACAAATACACATTCAAATTTACTTGGGACAAATTAAATTCACCTGTCCTTGTTGGATTGAATGGCTTAAAGACTCCGTCATACAATATTTGCATTAAGCTGCTTTGACCTCGACTCGTTGGTATGCGAGAGAAAATCTTGATTTGCCACTTTGTTGATGAGATGTTAATCAATTATTTAAAAACATCTACAAATAGTTACCTGTTAACAGCTGGAATGCGTGATATTTCAAGAGAAACTTCGGTGAAGATAAACCGAAGAAACATGTTTTAGTGTTGCGGGAGCTACTTTGTAATCTATGGTGTATTATACGGGTACGCGTTACCATGGCAACGGAAAGTGCGCCATGTTTACTTGTCGAGTCACAAATAATTAGTTGCTAAGCATTAATAAAGATACTTTTTTTTTACTAATATAGCGTAAACATAAAACGGCAACATACCTAAGTAGTATAGTAAAAATGTGCAATATACCTAAAAGATAAAATATATAACTATATTTTTAGAAAGTTCAAGGCTTAAATGTATTTTAAAGAAAAATACAGTATAGACATTCGCGTAAATAATTCGCGTGAAAATTGAAAATCACTTCAGTCATTCATGCCCGATTCATCACAGACGCAATACGAAAATCAGAATAACTCCTCTGCCGAATTATATAGAGACTTAGTAATACGTGAAAGTTATAGATGAAATAATTGCGATAAATTGAAGCAATAGTTATAACTCGTGGTTATAGGAGTTGTATCAAAATCTGAAGACTCATAATGGTAGGTAATTGCTTCTTCGTACGAGGTATGCTTTCATTTTTTGGTTAACGATTCGGACCAGTAACGATTCGAACCAGTTATTATTAGTTTACTATTATAATGTTCAGTAGGTACGTATAGTATAAAACTTAATAAAAAAAAACAGTTCCTTTCTAACTTATATTTTGATGTTCCTATGACTTGACTTATTTCATACATCCTAGGTGGGCCATGCGACTGACGGCGTCCACAATACTTCGCCATCGACCGTCCTCTCTTTAGCCCCGCGGATCCATAGAGAGCAAAAATAAGTCTACTTAAATTGTTTATGGGTTATCCGGTAAATATAGACTGTCCCTTATTTTAAAACTTGCTATATTGTGACAAACATTCGTTTAGAGATCAGCACACGCGCTCGCATAGGCCTCAGGTCCAATGCCAGAATAGATAACACAAAATGGCGCCGGAGTGGACCGTAGAATTGCAGGTTTTCTCCTGCATAAATCGCCAGTGTCAAAAATAAACCGTCACATCGTTATACAAGAATTACTATTTTTGTATTTGCAGTTATAATATATTTGATTTCACGTTTGTGTTTATTTGATTACATCATCTTTGAAACATGCCACAAGGAAATTGAACGCCAGGTGCAAAACGTTTATTTCACATAGAGGCGTTAAATATAGAAATAAGGAACGGAATTATCCTTATCCTTATGATGTAATGCGTTAAGGAGTTTTTTTACGCTGTAACATGTTTTTATTTTACCAATATTGTTTTATTTTAAGATTAATTCCAGCTTTTGGCTTTTGTGTCCGAGATAACGGTTACACATATCAAGAATTTGGAGTTATTCTAAAGTTTTACTTTCAACAAGAAACGTCTAAAAAGTGGAAACTATTTAGCTATTTATGAAAAAGAAATAAAAATACTTTATTGATTTATTAAATATGGAGTGTGGAAGACATTATCAAAAGATATTTAAAATGCATGTCATTTAAACTTTATTATCCTGTAATATTCTTGTAATCATAATAACAGATTGTTTGAACATAATACTTCGAGAAAGTTCATATCATTCACTTGCTGACCTTTTAAAAACATTGAATTGGAGAAAAAGGAAAATAGTCGATGTATGGAATGCGACTGGTCAAGTGCCTCACCTTGGACGGAGGCCGACGATACTAAAGCCAGTATGTATCCCAGGGCTCATTGTTTGTGCTAATTACTTCCATGGTTAGATTGGCTAATAGAGTATAACTGGTTAAGAAGTAAGGCAGTGTATTGGCATATAAAATTAACGATTAAAAGAATGTCTATAAAAAAACCTTAACATAATAAGATATATAGGATCATTTTTAAGAATCGTTTTGGCATTAAATTTCGTTTGCTCTTATACTTAATTGAGCCATTTTTGTTTCAGTAACACACAGATTGTGTATATGTAAATTATTAGTGCTTGACACTCAGCCACATGTTGAAAGATTATTTTTTTGTAACTTTTGTTCTACCCCCATAAACATAATACTGTAAGTACCTACATATATACTTCTTAACGAGTTTAGAATTTGCTTGAACGTTTGATTATGTGTTCAAATTGGAGAAGATGAAGACATGTCTTATCTAGAATATACCTACCCTCTGTTTAATAAAACTGGTAAATTAACGTAAAGGTTAACAAATTAGGGATATTTTTCGGCGAGAATACAGTCTGATAGTGTCGTGTGGAGGCGACAGTTTTTGCTTACGTTTTGCTGTAAAATATCGTTGAGTCAAACATCTTATAAACAGTTGCCAGAACATATTAGGCACTGCGCAATCGTCACACTTTCGCCTGCGTGGACGCAGGTTTGTCTCCTTTCACATCAAAACAAAGATCGCAGGCGGAACACGTTAACGGACTAATAATTATTAACTCTTATTAATTGAAAATTGCCGTGGCAGCAACTATCAGTGAAAGTTAGGATGTTTTCTTCCTTTTATTCGCAATTACCGGTTTAGCAATTAAAGTATAATATTTTTAATTAACGTCATAAACCAAGCAATTCCGTAGAGAATCACATTCTATTTTTACCGACTTTTCATCGTTAAATTTCAACGATATATATCTGAATACTTGCGGTTCCCTTTATATATTTAACATTGGCCTTTTTATAGAAACTTACAGCTAAAAAGATATATAGATAAAACATAGAGAAATAGAATGTTCTTACACTTTTTTGAAATCTTTTCACTACATATTAAGTTAAGGTACACACTATTTATTAAGTTAAGGTACTAATTTAATTTCACCTTAAATCAGAAAGCTCACAAAGCTTAATTAACCGATTAAGAACTTACAACTTTCCTTTTCATATTACAGATAAGCAGTGAAATGAAACCTTAGCGATTTCCCACCTCGTATGACCTGTGAGAAAGCATGGACTGTGTATTGCCTATACTCGAACGTTTATAACTTGTGGAAATTATATTTAAAGTATTTGATGTTAACACTTTCAACAGTATTGCCGACTATTTATACTATATTGTATTACGTTTACATAAATGAAGACGTTTGTAACAATTGTTATCTAAAATATAATTGGTGTCAATCAACTATTTTTTCATATTCTTCATGACCATAATTAAAAAACCCATTCCTTAATAATTTATTGAAGCGATCACAAATTTATACTATTTTTAAAAATTAAGAATTTTTTATAGGTCAACATAATGTCTACTGTCAACTGTCAAATGTCAGGGATTGTAGCTGCGAGTGATATCATATTTTTAGTGTCGCTCTTAAGTTACAATTCTCATATAAAGTACTGAAGGTCGCTGTGTTCATGACAAGAATACGATCACTTCACATTCTAATGCTAATAACACAACATGACTTTCTTATAATATACAATTATTATTTCCGTGATCAATTTATGAATTATTAATAACTTTTAAAATTATTGTCTTTTTTATAAATTATTTTGTAGTATATTTTAAAACCTTGGTACTCGGACTAGGAATTCGTACCATAATTGTATTATTGACAAAAAAGTATAAGGTTTGAGGAGTCATGTTATTCCATAATCAAACAAGAAGGAATAAATAAGTGATCAATAATATGTAGTAAACGTAACATCTGCTTTTTACGAATACTCAAAATTACATTTTTTAGGATACTTAATCAATGATACGCAACATCGATTTTGCGGAAGAATCAATTGATTGTTATTAGCGTAAAATACCGTAAGTGGGTCAAGTGCTTGCTAAATCGGACAATGAGTTTATTATGAACCAAATTGGAAACGTGCCTGTCCCGTGGTGTTACGACAACCATGATTTTGTAACTTAACTAGAAGCGATTGAATGTACAATACATTCCACATCTATGATACGAAATGTAATCCTATACACGCATATTTAGAAAAAAACTTCGTCTTGGAAGTCCTCTATCCAACTATCCTTAAGTCGAAATTAGTGAGCGAAACTGCAATTTAACACATTCATTTATAAGTTTATATAATATAATGGGTAATTTGAAGATAAAAGCCTGAGAGCATCCTTAACAATATTTTATGTAGATTCTTTTAAAAATATGCTAATAATGTTATCACGATGATACAACTTTATTTGAATATACTTAAACTGTGTAGATATTATTATAATTTCATATAGACAACGTAACAAAATTCCAGTCCAAATAAGGAACGTGGATCCCAAATAGTACCCCGTTTGTAAAAAAGCAACACAAAAACGAGGCACGCGATCAAGAATCGAACTTGAACCATTAACGTGCCAGACACACCTACCTGTTTCGTAAAAAGTGCCCGGTACAGGCGGGTACGAAAGGGTAAATTAACTATCTTAACACTAATTATTTTTGAGCAAAGATATACTTTAAAGAGAAATCTTTGGACCGCAACATTTCGTATTTACAGAGTAACTCCAAAAAGTAACTTTTTATATAGTTTGCATAACAATATCTAAAAGACGTTGCAGAACTTAAGTCGATCAGACCGTTTAGTATAAAAAATACTACTCAAAATAACTCCTGTCAGTAATGATACATTTTATACTGAATACATTTCCTAGATACTATTTATCAGTCGGTAATTAATAAGTGTATTTCTTGCATAGGATTGTTTGATAGGTAACTTATAGAGATTTTTTACTCCTTAAGTTTCCGCATACCAAGCATGAGCTTCAATAACAGGTTTAATAATTATTCCGGTTTCATATATAGTTCGAAAATCATGATTTTCAATATTTTGCGTAGGCTTAAATCGCTAAACTTAATAACATAAATATTCCAGGAGTATATAAATATATTATAAAATATTTTAATTAAAAGTATTCATGTACGAGCATTAGATAGTTGTTAGAATATTTCTTTGTGATTGTACCGAAATATGGATCAAAACTTGTTTACGTGCCTTAAATAAATCTAAGATACCGAAGTTGACTTGATAACTAAGATCGACAGGTATTCAAGATAATTCTAAGCTGTCGAAATTGGGAGTCAACAAAAAATGTATGAATGTAAAAATGTTGTCAAAATTGTTCAATAAAAAATCGCTCGCGAATTTATTTATATCCGAAAAACCATGATAATCTCCGAAAATATGAAATAATTTGTAAAAACGTACTTACTATTTTAATGAACATTCATTGTTGAAAAATGTTGTTTATTATTAGATTTTTATTATTAGAGATAGTCGTTATCAGAGTGAGATATAAAAAATATCAAATTTTTAAGTAAATAGTTTAACTATAATCGCAAGCTAAGGTCACGTTCTAGTGGTAGGGTAGTCCCTATTCTCAAAGAAGCTGCTCGGGCATTACATATTATGTTGGTATATATGTTAATTTTTGCGATCTATAATAGAAGATTACTGAAAAGTCTCTAACATTTAAATCAAGAGGTATAACTATAACTAGGTCTCAATTTTGAATATTACCCTAAATAGATAATTGAAGATATTAAGGAAAAATTACGTTGTATAAACTTTTGAAAGTGTTATTTAATTGAAGAAAGTGTTCAAATTCCTTAAGCTAAATCAGTGTAAGTGGACTTTAATACGTATTTACAACCACACTTGGGTTGATTCACTTTTACTATTAACATTCACGCAATGCGGTGAAACAATTGATTTAAACACTTTCACCTTGATCCTTGAAAGTTATTCTAATATCCGTATTTTAAATCCCTAGGCGAGTGATTCGTCAAAAATAATAAAATAGATACGCGCTTGGCTGAGTCTAAAAACAATTGTTTGTGAGCGTTGAGTTTTATTAATCTTAACAAGCTGACAGTGATATTATCAGTGTAAGTGGTTCTGTGTGCACTGTCTTACTTATTTACCATCCTGATCGCGTAGGTCTAATCAGCAGAGGTGCAAAGGCATCAGCATATCACATGCATTAGATTTAAAAATTGGTTGATTGCTCTATCAGTGCATAACCACTGGGCGGTAGGTTCGTCATAGCCCAACGCCGAAAACTTTGTTTTGATCCAAGCTGAGGACTAGATGTGTAAGATAAATGTTTTTTAACTTCAAGATGTCACACGCTACCACCAATTTATAACAGTTGAGACGTTTATTAATGTGCAATTAACGAAATGCGATATTTCCGAAGTGCTAGATTAAATTATCAACTAGTTGCACGCGAAAGTGAACGATTTCCGTACAAAATATTGACACGAATTTTAATAAAAATACTCCCATTTATTCATTTATTTAGATCAACGTCAAGTATTAGTGTTCTGACATAGTTACTCCACAGAGAAATCGTATTTTTAAAATGAAATTTAATAGAATAAATACTACTGGCCAAAACATAACACTACATAATAAATAAAGTGCAAAGTTCACTGTGCACAGACTAAAAAACATTAGACACATTTTGGCGCGTATACATTTTGGCAATTTGACGTTTATCTGTGCAATAAACTAATTCGGTGCGATAATATCTGTGATAAAACCTTATGTTCGTTCATAAAACTGAAAGTGTCCATTTCACAGTTTGAGATTGCCGTATATTTTCGACCGCACGCATGCGCACTTTCCCTTGTTTATATTTCACACGTTTTCAAAGTTTTCAATTGTAAATTATATAACACGTGTTATTGTGGGAACGGTTACTTGGTGAAGCTAATTTTATATTAACACGATCCGCTGTTATGACGTAATATTGACTAAAAGGCTTCTATCTAAGATAGTAAGATTATACTAAGCTATAAGCAATATTTCCTTATCCGCATAGATAATTACTAGTTATAAATTAATCGGTCGTTTCAAATATCAGCATCAGTTTATTGCAAAGTTTTATCCCCTTTTATATATTGGAATTTAAAAAATATACGGCAAATCGAAAGACGCTTCCTTCATGTTTTTTAAAGTTGGTAAAAATAGCGATAAATTATTATTTTTTACAATTAATATATAATTATAAGAGGTTTAAACGTTTTAGTAAATTAAATTAAAAAATATTATATATGCAGCCTTGATCTAATTCATCCGGTTACAAAGTTTATAACTGCTAATTCACAATATTAATTAATAAATGATATCAAAAAACTGTGTGTAAAACTTTTTAGACGCAATTATATACAACAATTTAGATTTCTTGTATGTGATTGCGTAATAAACTATCAACAATAAAGATATAGGAAGCGATATTCGTTTAAACTTAAATACAATTGGTGTGAGAGAAATGTTTAAAACATATACTTATCTGAAGAATCTTAATCGTATAACATCGCTTTTAAAGTATACCTTCATTAGAATTGTTCGATACGATAGTTATTCTCACCTCTCGCGTTTCGTAAGTATAGTGTAATGTATCGTAACATTATTATCTATTTTGGCCAATTATACAACAACCAACCTGAAGCGAAGATTTTTTCACCAGTAATAAACCCGGCCGATCAGAGTAATAGTTAACCACTAAGCTACGGGGGCGGTTCTGTGATACAACACATAAAAAATAAAAGCATTCGTCAATACTGTAAATTTATGTGACTATGGCATCGAAAAAAACACGAGACTGTAATCTTATTTTGTGTATTTCATAGTCATGACAATGTTCTGAATCACCGTTCGACCATTTCATGAAATAGCCAATTTATTACTGAGTCAATTAAAGTTATAAGTTCACATTATTCATCGTAAGATAATTTAGCATTGCATAATTATATATTAGTTCTAATTAAAGTAAAATCTAATAATTCTAATGAATATGTCTTTTAATATTTTTTTCTCTATGCATATTCCAGTTTATTTAATTTACCTATTATAATACACCAACATTCCTGGTTACAGATGTTATTGAAACTTAAATGTCAATAAATTATTAAATATCACAAATGACGCACGACTCACCAAACAGGATTCCAAAGAATGTCAGCACATCTGAAATAAAATAAACATATTATAATCTTCAAATTATTATACAAAGAGCAAAGTTTACGTAGTCTTAAACTCATTAATTTTATAACGCGGTGAAAAATACGCGCATGTACCTTTTATAAAGAAGATGTATATTATTTAATATCTGATGTATTTATTAAATAATTAATATGTTTCTCGAGTATATTCTCGGGATGCAAGTTGGCAAAAGTATAAAGCTGAAATTTTTACAGCGCACTTAGACCTCACCAACAATTTGCAAGCGTTGTTTATTATTATTATATTACTTGTCCTTTTTGTGTAATCTTTGAATTGAAATTAAGAATTTAATAAGTATATGCTAACGTTTCTATTCACATCACTCACATTTTTGTAAGATACGCTAAGTCTAAGTTCGCTTTACAAATATCAACGTTAGATGAAAAGTTGTTGATTGGACTTTTTGTAATTAAAAACATAGAAAAATTACAGTTACGATGCATTTTAAGTGCTAAGAGCAAAGAATGTAACTAACGACTTTAACCATACTGTATTATAATTTTAAATGCGACTGAAAAACATACATATACCTAAACATATCTGCTACAAAAACTAATTCATTATTACGTAACCAGACAAGCAACAATCTTCCAACCTGAGTATAGAACGATATTTAAGTTTTGAGTTTACTTTATCAGGTGTATCTTATGACCTCATAATGTTAAACAAGATTAGACTACTTGACCAAGATAGCAAACAGAGGATAAAAGTGGTTTACAATTTTAAGCATGTGGAGCGTGTTATGCGCATCTAACTGCAGTTTACGCCTTAACCCGGAAAGTCAATATCACATAAGTAATCAAATAGTAAATAGCTATTATATTTATTAATAGTAAAGTGGAAAATCATGGTACTCTAGAAATAACAATAATTTTGTTTAAATACGCAAGATATACTTTACCTATATTAGAAGCATTTAATATATATTTCTTTATCTTTCTTCTTAATAGTTTATATAATTGTAAATACGCGTTTTTGCTATAATAAATCCTAAATATTCTTTGACTTTATTCGTATTTAAGCCGAAATACTTCTGCAACATCAAAATATAGCCTTTATATATTTACCAAATTGGAATTCATCTCTGTGCAGAGACATTATAAACGATATAAATAAAAAAATTGTTAATATACAATAATATTAATATTATAGTAAAAAATACTGCATTGATTTCAAAGCAGCTATTAGTGCGCAAAAAGTAAGGACGTTAAAAAAAATTCTCAACACAAAGATAAACAGTATTTTATGATTTAAAGTTAAATTTTAAATATATCGAACCAATCAGACTGAGTCGAAAATAAGGTACCAATATTTTAAATGCCGAGCGTACTAGCGAGACTTCTGTCTGTGTAAGTGACCTAACTTCTTTGTATTTAAAATAATAAGATTTATTTGCTACGACACGTAAAAGGTAGGATAAAAACCGGTCCAATTGCTAGTGTTTAAATGATCAACATTTTGGAGTTGCGCAATTATTTTGGCAGCTTTCATATTAAAGAGTCAAGAAGTCAAAACGAGCGAATTATAATAATAGGTATATTACATTAAATAAGACGTCGTTAAAAATGATAATTTTATGTTGTCATATGTATAGTCTCGTAACTCCCTATAAGCAAACATTTATATTCAGTCTTTAAGTCTAAGAAAGGCTTTGTTAATCTAAATGTTTACTGCGTCGAGTTTTTTATTTATGTAATTGGAGGCAAACGGGCAGGAGGCTGATACCGCCCATGGACACTCACATTGCCAGAAGGCTCGCAAGTGCGTTATTGGCCTTTCAAGAATTGGTATGCTCTTTTCTTGAAAGACCCTACGTCGAAATGGTTCGAAAATACTTCAGTGGGCAGCTGGTTCCACATAGTGGTGGTGCTTGGAAAAAACTGCCTTAGAAAACGCTTAGTTCTGGAACGACGGACGTCGAGGTGATACGGATGGTATTTTCTATTTTGCCCTGACGTCCGATAATAAAACTCAGCTGCAGGTATTAGACCGAACAACTCTTCTGGACACTCTCCATGGTAAATGCGGTAGAAGATGCAGAGGGACCTAACATCTCTATGCAACACCAAGGGATCAAGTTGTCTTGCTCCCTTCAATATAGCGAGGGGGCCGTATTACGGTTACTGGCCATACATTGTACTCGTGAACGGGAGCTACTTGTGGTGACTGGTCGGACTTGGATCAGTGAATATATTGTCCTGTATTAATTTTTCCTTCCACTTTGATACTGCGTATTTTACAATTGTTTTCACGATGTAAGTGCCGCTCCTTGCTGATAGTAGTGACGTTTAGTTTTCTTATTTATTCGTTATTTATATTAATTGTAATAATTAACTACTTTAATAAAAGGAGCATGATGTCATGCTTGCAGGTGCTTACAACCTTCAAACAAATTTTCTTCACCATAATTGTTGCACATACTGAATATTTTTAGCGTAATTTCACAAACGGGTATTTTTAGTAACAATATTACAATTATTTTGAAGTTTGTACGTAATTTAACCGGACACATGTTATTATGCAAGTTACGATTCTGTGTGAACGTATCAGGAAGGTGTAACATTTGTAATATAATAAAAAATGTATCCTATTAAAATAATTTTCAATATTTTATGCTTAGATATGATTTTTGCAATTACTAGAGGAGAAGACTCGCAGCTCATTAAGAGTAGAGTTCAATAATCTAGAAAGCTTTTAGCATACAAAAATCATGCTTCTTTGAAAATTATCTTAAATGTTATAAATAGTTACCAGCACATAAATATTATTTATTTTCGTTTAGATTCTTAAACACGTTGATGACGTTTTTGGTGCATATACACATAGTTTTCCTTCGTCACATGCCCAAGTATAAATTACGCCAATAAATAAATCCATTGGGAACAAAGGGGTTCGGACGCAGAACGTAAGGTTTGACAATCGAACGCTCAGATATAGTTGCCCTGCTTAACTAGTACTAAGGCAGAAGCCGTTTAAGCGTTAGAGTTATATTAGTACATCTTACAGCATAGTGACTCTATATTTAGCATAGGAGAACTAACGCTGGACTGTTTAAGATAACTCAATAAAAAATTCTTCAAAACCTATGGTGCGATTCTTGTATAATATTTATGTAACAAAACGTTTATAATATTACATAATATTTTAAAGAACCACCGTTTCTCGTGGAGATTAAAATGTCAAAGCGTCTCAGGTACGTTAATATTGTTCCCAAGCGAAAAGCAGCTATGCTACCTGTTTTTGTAATATGAGTTATACGTGGTTTATATTTTATAACTAAAAAGTTAAATGCAATAAAATGGTCAGTAAATACTCAGTTTTTGAGGATTTATATATTTCGTCAACTCAATTTTGTTAAAAGTTCTTGTTAAACAAGCTTGTATAACAAAAAAAACTTGTTTAAGAATTATACTATTTATATAAATCGACGTCTGAAGTACTTTTCAACGTCAGCGAGAGTCGAGACTGATCCATATAGTTTATTTTTAATTTAACACAATGCATAAAGCTGTGTTTTAAACCGAGTTCGAAAAATCGATAGTGTCTCGATTTCAAGTACAGTGCTAAAAATGGATTACATATTCACTCCAAATATGATACTGAAGTCTTTCGTCTTCGTAATATTATGAAATTGTTTTCCATGCAATCATTTACACAGTAAAAAAATTACTGTGTAATTAAAAACAACAAGAAAACAAGATGTTAAAAATGTGTCTACCTATATTCTTTTGGATTTCTCCTGTATTGTTAAATCTACTATTAAAAACTACTTTGTCGAATGCATTCAGGCCTATTAAATATACCTAATATACAGTTCGTAGTTTAATTGCTATAAATAAAGCCATTCTATATTGTTACGGACATTTAATATTAATTCCATTGGTTCAAAAGTTCGCATTACGCAAGTGACTTTTTTGAAGTTAATATTATTGGCAATATTGCAATGCTAATTACGACAATGTGGTTTATTTGATCTATATATTTAATTCTAAATGACTATTACGTAGTAAGTAGTAGTAGTAACAGGTGATTGAAAATTTTATTATAAATGCAAATTTAAAGAACGTGAAATAATAATAGTTACTAAATTATCTAAAAATTAAAATTACTTGTTTAAACTTTAAAATATTCGTATGGCTGATATGGATAACGAATTATTTATTAATTTAAATAATTTTGAGGATTTTAATTAAATTACACATATATGAGAATATTTACAAATAGCTATCGGATGAATGATAATAAAACTGGAAAACCAATTTCTGTCGACTTTCTACTGCCGTGCGTTGATGTCTTTTGTACCAGGCATGCATCCGTAATTTATACTTTCCAATCGATTCGCAAATATAAGATATTTATGAATATATTTTAATAGAGTTAAAAGTGAAAAGTTATTTCAGCACCTGTGTACAATAACATTTGCAACTATGACTTACACAAGAATTCCATGAATGTACTATATAAAATTATTATATAGTCTATTGTTACTTTATAGTTTGTACGTAGCTACTAAGTATAAGGTATTGAACAAATATATTTGCTTTATATCGACAGTAAATACTTTTCTAGATCTATGTTTTGTGGTTCATAAAATAAACTATTACTACAGCCAAATAAAACTATAAAGTTAATAAGTTTACGTGAGTAATTTCCACAAATATTCATTGTTATACCAACAATATGCATAATTAACAAATTTAAAAATCCTTAAAATACTCAAGGCTACCTTTGAAACCTGACGTTTAACATTTTACCCACATATGAGATCATCATTAAAATTCTTCACGATAAACTCACGACTTTATACAAATTAACAACTATTGTTTTAAAAGCTTTGTTTACAAATATTGACCAATAACCATGTTTCTTGCTATGTAAATATTTTATGTTTATGTATACTTATACCGAAATAGTAGATAACTAATGAAGTTTTGTGTGTATAAAGTTGTGGTTATATTTAAAAATTCGTTTCTTTCATTTTTTAATCTATTGTATAAATAATGAAAAAAAAATAACAACACAATATTAGTAATCACAACTACAATAATACACTAAACGCGTTATATCACCAGTTTTCCGATTTTCACTCTATAGTGTAACAATGAGAGCATTTCTTCATCTAGATTCTAGATAAAGAAACTCAATAAAATTTTATCAGATTTAAAATTATACTTTTCAAGAAAACAATTTATAACTGTATCGAGTGAGGTCATTTCATGTTGACTAGCCCATAACTCCTTAATATTTTAATAAAGTAAAACATAACTTTTTATTTAAACAAAAGGTGTAAAAATATGGATACATCAAATACCTTTTTATGGAATTTTATATAAATTGTTAGAAACAAAAAGATCTCTTACCATTTTTTCGAAGCAAAACCTTCGAACAATGATCCAAATTTAATATTATTTATATTGACGACTTTAGACCCTAGTTTTAGACGTATAAGCTTTATTACAATTTAGATCATATTGTTTCCATTAAACCAGTATTGATTCATGTGACGTGCTAATATAGCCTTTAATCTTTTAACAACGTCGTATTAAAATAAACGAAATGTCAGTTCTACTAACTTTAATGTAGGTTTTAGGAACATCTCAGATGAATGTAATATATAAAAAGTTTGATCAGTAGACTATATTAGCAAAATATTTTGATTTAAATGACTAAGACGTTGGATAAGGCTTGAATACAGTTAGTACGTTGTGAAAATTGGAAGTGAAGGGGTCAACGTTCTGTGGTCTGTGCGCTATTTTTACACCCTACACAAAACCTCAAGATAATCTTTGAATCATATCTGTATCAAAGACGTTACCGGCAAAATGAATCTGAACAAGTGCAATTTGAAAAATTGAACTTTCCGTTACGTTTTTTTACATGCGAAACAAGGCAATTACAAAACTTACCAGTTATAGCGCGAACTTCCAAAATCCACTTATCGATATCACTTAAACTTCACTGTTCATAGAAATCTTTATATTGAATTATCTTATCCTAATATAATCACAACGCGTAACACTAATAAGCAGGTAGGTATATCTATACGTCTAACTCTCACAGCAATCGGCGATTTACTGAAGGAAGAGAAGTGGAGACACGTCACACGGTGCGCCCGCGCACCCGAGCTTACCTTTACTTATAGTGCGACTTATTAGGTTTGATTTATGAATTTAATGTTGGTTAATTACATAGTTTTGTTGCCCAGATGTATATCGTAATTTGTTTATCTATTTGGGTTGTTTTAGTTAAGTCAATATTATTATCACGTTAAGTGCTACCAAGTTATTATGGTATATGCTTTACTTAAAATAATAACATTTAGAAAAATCAGTACATTCTTAAATTAATATATAATATGAATATAATAATAATACCTACCCCATACATACAAGTATCAAATAGTTTCAATCACACAATTTTCTCGCTGTGTCGGCCTCGATATTCGGCTCTTACACACACACCTTTACGCTCCATCTATTCCACATTCATGCATACCTCTAGAATGGATCGCTTGTGATCGATTAGTGCAAAAAGTATTGGCCAAAGTTTTCGACTAACAGTTGCAGATAGATGATCCAACAGTATTTGTAAATGTTTTTTTTATTCTACAATACAGTATACATATAAACTGTATGTTGTTTTGCATATCGCTAATTAAACCGATTATTACTATTTCACCAAAGCTGGGTTATTGCATAATTAGTTGAAAACAAAATAAAATACACCAAGGATCGTTTCGGTGATTTTTAGAAACGCTGTAGTTATTTATTTAACGCAAGCTACAATATTTTAACACATTATTTAATGTATTTTACAAACTGTTTGTCAATAAGGGAGTTATCAAAGAGCAAATCCTCGCCTATTAGGCTTCAAAACCTAAAAACCAAACGTGGCTACCTTTGTTTAATCAAATACATTTATTAAAAAAATATTGACCCGAGTTTTTAGTCTGATTAGAGCACAGTGGATACTCCATGTGCTTGTACTGTTTTTCTTCTTATAACTGAATGATAGTTAAGTTTAAGCATACAATATCACAAACGTTTAAGACACAGTCCACAGAGAGAACCATTATTAAAATGCAATGTAATACGTCAATTATATATAGTGTACAATCTAGGATTTAAAAAATCCTATTTCTAAATTAATAGAACTATTGTTGGGATATGGGACGGTAAAGAGAAGCTTAAATAAGGTAAGAACGATTTTAAATAACAGTGTCTCCTTAATTATAGTTTCTAAAATCTTTTATTGTATATTTTATCAAGGAGAATTTAATTTACCGTGTTAGCTATGTACAGGTAATTAGGTGGAGGTGAGTAACGCACGTTGCGAACATTATAATGAGCTGACTCAATGAAGAGCGTGTCCATTGATTGGCTTTTTAAATACATTGTTAATTATTACTACTGAGATGTAAGTAACTTGAAGTATGCACCTTGCTATTTGTACTTTACAATTGTTTATATTTATTTTAGTACATTATTAGTGTATTTGTCCCCATACAAAAAGCTTGCAATTTATTAATTTATGGCTTGATTTGAAAACATGTATTAATTGTATCTGTGCTCTGCTTTTTAGTTATTTATAGAATTTTAAACTAAATATCCGTAATTGGGTTCTGTTAAAGACATATCTACCTACTGCCTTATATTGACAAATAATCTAACAGACGCAACAATATATGTCTTCACGACATTAGGTCCCTAGGTCAAGTGAACAAGAAGTTTTTTAAATAAACTAACGTAATCTCGATTATTAAATCTCTAAAATTAATGAAATTGAAAAATTGATATGAAAATATGGATCACAAGATGCAGTATTCATGACAAGAAAAAATAACACGCAACGACATTGCTCGAATTATTACAGAGTAGAAACTACTAGACATTAAAGTTGCGAAATAGTTGCGTATTATTTGATAGAGAATTGAGTTATAACACGCGGTGATATTTTAAATTAATAGTATTTTTTATAGATGGCCGTTTTATTACCTGCCTCGGGGTTCCACTTAATTTAGCGCGAGTGTTATGTAGTATACATACACAGTAACATAATATTACGTGAACATTCACATACTCATTTATGTTCTTTTTTTTCATTGTTATTAAATTTCAAAGTTATTATTTAGACTTCATTTTGCGTGTATTATAAAAGATGCACACAATTATTTATATTTGTTGCAGTCTCTTTTTTATTTCTACAATCCATATAAATAATTATACCAATTGTGTGACTGCGGGACATACAGTATAGGAAGGTATATAAGAAGTCCTGGATTCGGTTCCCAGTGTAACAAAGCAAGGAAGTCTGTCAACCTACTTGCATTAAAATTGTTTTTAATTAAATAAAGGAAAATTATATATTGTCGTGTAATTCAAAAATCATAAAGGCTATCTAGTACTATTAACTATACAAGCTGCCTCCACGAACTTTGTTTCGTCGAATATTTTTTATTTAACATTTTATTAGCATACTAACAATTTCGAATATTTTGCTATGCCACCCCATACAGGCCGTTTGCTTTTCCAATTAAATCAAAAGAAAATATTTGAATTGGTGAAGCCTTCGAGTTTTGAGCTTAGCAACATACTGTGTTAAGACAAAACAATAATATTACTTGACGGCAATCTTCAATATATTTTTACGTAATCACAAATAGGTACATAACTCCGTTTGTTTTTTGAATGTAACCCTGAAGACTTGACACCCGCTGTCGTGAGGCCTAGTCACGATATTCAACTGGCTTCTCGAATGCCAATGAGACTTATGAAGTATCAATTACCTATATATCTATATATCTTAATATATTGACTGGTTAAGTCCCATAATCTTTGAATAAGGTCCTTTCTGAAACTTCAATAAACTTTATTATCGTCCATAATTTACTCAAGTACACTTCTAAAAATAGTTCAGTTTCTCGCTGCCCACAACTGATGAAAAGCACTCAAAACGGTAAATAATAACTTAGAATAAAGATAGATAATTTTATTCTACCTCGTAAGATTCAGACTTCTTACATTACACCATTATTGCCTCGTCGACAGCAATTTTGCTATGGAGTGGTGCAGTACGCTATAAGTAATGCTTTTTTTACTACATCTTTACAACTACTTATGAAGCCTAAACTCTCTATCAGCGTACAAAAATTTGTACTTTCGTAAAATCTAAATTACATACAATAGTTTTTCTATAACATTTTCTTTATTTATCCCTATACAGAACTTCTATTTTTTGTAGTTTAATAATATAATATATGCGTAGACATTTTGGAGAGAATTTCCTCGCGTTTTATGGCAGCGTCACTTTTGACCATATTGATTTGGGACCGGTTTCCAAGTTCACAACAGGTTGTGACCCACATGGACAAACTTTCTTCATGTTAACGAGAGGATTCGAGAAACCTGTAATGTCTCGATGTCATTTTTTAACATACACAGATATTAAAAGAAAAAAGTTGCCACAAAATTACAAACAGCGTAGTAAAACATACATAAATAAAAAAAAACAACCTCTTTGTTAGCAATCCTGTAGACCATCTCTCCGCACTGTAGCAGACACATCGCTGTGTCTATTTTATTGACTTGAAAGACCCTCGCTTAAATTACATCCAGGTTTATCTGCAAATGTGCGCCATGGAGCCACTTTCACTGTCTCACATATTATAAGCTGTACCTAATATCGCCAAGTTCAAGGCTGTAAGAAGGCTTTTGACTGCTTGAAACGGAGCATGTTGGATTAAAGTCACTTATTTAAGAAACTACTTTGAACTAAAATATTTTTTTCTATCCATTTATTGACGAAGGATAAGTTATGATTCAAGAAACAACCAATAAACGAGCATCGATGAGAAATGTTGCGAAACGGATAAAATCTCTCCAATTTATGATGTACAAGGTGGGTTTTAAATTAACACGGTCTAAACCGAGAGACGGCTAGTGTGAAAAATAAGATTCACTAATAGTCAAAGACGTTTATGATGATATCGTTTAGAACAACATACCGGTTATATTGACCAAAATCAAACGCCCCGGCTGAATTCTATTGCATTAGGTGCTTAATAACATCATCGGCTGTAACACTATCGGTTTTTACGACCAAATATGGGTACCTTCGATGTCGATATAACAATAATTAGATATGAACTGATTGCGTAACTGCATAACTCACAGGCATTTTGCTTTGGAAAACGGTTCCGCCGCCAATTTGTTAATTATCAAGACTTCGTAAGTTATTTATTTTTATTATTGATTCGACTGCTGGCCACATATTTGGTCTAAATACTAAACCATATTTTATTATTATTAAAAATATATATATATATAAAAAGTTCTATATGATGTAGTTTTGAGCTGGTGGCTTAAGCATACGACTCTCAGCCTTTGGGTACAGCGTTCGATTCCCGGCTGTGCACCAATTTAATTTTATTTCTAATTGCAAAATTTACATTTCTTAAATTATAATGTAAAACAGACTCAATTATTTAATAGCATAGCATCTACTTTTTAAACTCAAAAACCTGAGTTGCGATATTTACATACGAAATTCAAATTTTTCCGTGTTTTGCAATTAATATAATATGAACCAATATTGCAACATAATAGGAAGGAATGTTTTAAAAATTCGGTGATGATATTTGAAACTGGAAATTGCATTACAATATATCACTAATGTTTATATTATTCTAAAATTCCGAAATTCGAACATTATTCTCATAATATTAATTATCCAAAATCCAGTTTTGTAACCGCTTCGCAGAACTTAAATGTCATAGTTGTTAAGCAACTAATTTAGCAAATATTTTAATTATAAAATAATCTGTTCTAGATTTAAAAGACATCAGTATTATATAGTTATTATTTATATAATGTTGAGACAAAAAATTCAACTATTTCAAATAGTAGGTCTGTCTATTTAGTAAAACTTTTCATGGGGTAATACTACCCACATATTCGTTGTCTTATTTATTGCATCATCTGGTTGGCGTCACGTTAGCTTGTGAACGTACCTACATATAATTTTTACTTTTATACTTATTCGAATATAGGACGGGATCCTCGGTCGGAGAGACGGGTCTCTTCTCACATGCTTTCTGTAGATACATCAATCAAAGGACCTACCTCTAAACCTACTGGTTCAAAAGGAATTTTATTACGATTTCATGGCAAAACCCCTTAGCCGATTCGACTCTGCTTAGACTGACATGTAAAACGAATTAGATTTTGACATACAGGAGTCAAAGTTCGAGATAAGTATGGACTTTGAATGCCCGAAGGAGAGCATCATAATACAGTTGAGTTGATTTGTAGTATGATTGCAATTACCGGGTAAATAAAACACAGCATTCATATAAACATTATTTAATTTGACACCGTCAACATTAATCACAATGATACATAGTCTTAATTTTTAATTTAATAAACATTTAAAGAATAATATAATGGAATGATAGATTTAGTGAATGTTCCCAAAAACCCAAAACTTGTGATTTATCAAGACGGTACATTGTTATGTAGTGTTTATGATGGTGAGTCGCTAATACTTAAAGCACTTATCTAGAACGAAAGATTCGAAGGTTTAATGTTATTACTACTGAACGTTTTGTTCGTATCGCATTGTTTTTTATCAATTCACGGATTGAAGTCTAAGTGGAGAACTTTACATGAAGGAATTGTGGTAGTATAACAATGTAGTTTAAATAAATTTAACATATACATATGTTATAATTCCTTTGCTTAAATTTGTATGACATCAGAAATATAAAATACAATTCAATTGGGAATTACAGACGGTACGATCATGCCGTATTAACAGTACTATTATGTGGGTTAAAATGAAAAAAGAAATAAACTTCATAATACTGATAATATTCCTTTGTAAGTGGCCTTAGTAAACTTCTTCGGTTTTAGATTGCCTATATAATTGCGGTATATTGAACTTAAAAACAAACAGTACATAATAAGATACCGTCATGATGCCAAAACATTCTTAAATCTAGTACCCAGTAATACGGTGACTAGCATTTCTGACATTGAAATAAATATGTCATTTATAAAATATATTAACGTATTACTTATTTTAAATTGCTGTCTGTCGTCATTAAATTGCTTGTACATAAATAATATAACAACCGGCACATTAAATCGCTTCAAAATATTTAAAAAGCAAGATTGGAATTAATAAAAAATACGATTTGAGGTACAACTTCTGAATGTTTTTAGCTGATAATTTACAAAATTAAGAGCTAGTTGAATAATTCATAGAAAATGGGGAACTGCATAGGCATCAGTTACCGTACAAACATTATGTTTGTGAGATTCCCATGCCTATGAAGGATCATAATCGTATCATACCAACACTAATCCATATGACTAAAAGAATATGGATAAAATTTAGAATATAGTAACGCGAGTGGGTATTCTTCTATCAGAACCTAAAATATTTCCGGGATACCATAACTTTTGGCTTTGCAGTGTTCATATAATCATTAAATTAACGCCAGCGTTTAACAAAGACAGACAGATCTAAAAAACGAGCAAATAGGAATGAATATATTCTTACACTAGCGGGGTTATGGTCCCGCACACTTATTCTAAACATCCTACCAAATACTCTATTGATTGAAACGTGATTGTATGAGGCACATCATCTAGTCGAGTCTATTGAGAGATACAAACCAGTTACATTTGCAAACTACCCACATTACCGTAAAATCTGAAAGATAACTTTGCAAACATATGGCCATTATGTATCGTTTGTGACATCTACCCTCCTAAAAGTATGGAAGAACGGATAACTTTAGTTGGTCTATGAGCTACTTTTAGAAACAGTTATTTGTTTTTAATAAATATTTTTTTTGGTAACTTAATACTTAGAATGGCTAAAAACCAATGTAATAGAGGTAAAATGACAGAACAACTCGAATTATTCACTTTATTAGGCCATTTGAATAAATATTATGATTAATATAACGTAAGCTTTTAATATTCTGAAACGTGACATGTGGCTTCAAAGAACAAGTCTTTGGTGTAAATTAATTTAACAATATGAAACATATCTTGGACTTTCTCGTGTCTTTAAGAATAGTCTATAGAGTTAAAGCAAATCTGTACCAAAAAATCTTGCGTGGTGTAGTACATAAGTCATACTAGTGATAAATCAGTATTAAGGGTAGCTTAAGGAAGCGTTGCCACACTTTTGTATAGTCCACTAGGCATCCGAACGAATAAACACTATGCGTTGAATGCAAATAATGTTGAAATTAACTTTTAAACGAACTCCAAGTCGGGTTCAAGAAAATACAGTTGTTCAGCAATTTATGCAATCTGTAAAGATTGTGCATAATTAATTGATTTTGTATGAAATGGCCCAAAATGCATGCTCATATACCACCCTACCTTATCACCTACAGAACCTACGACAAATTACTGTATTCTGAATCGTCAAGGATTTATGTATAAACAATACACGTTTGTAATCAATTATTATATATTTTTCACACAATTGATGTAAAACACTAAGTAATTAACGCAAACAGCGCCATCTAGTAGGTATGACAGACACTGTCAACTAACTACAATTTTTACAGAAATTTGATTATCCAGAATACAACAATTCAGCTTACGCCCAACTCCAAGTATCAAATTGCAATTATTTATCGCAATTGTTTATTTATGTTACATTGTCACATGCTTAGCTTTAGTTTAGCTATTTAGTTGAAAAAATTGTATCGTCATAAGCTATTAGTGCCTACCATCTACGAAATACAAGTCAAAAAAGATTAGCATTCAAACACCTGTGTAGATAGAGAATTTAGCAGAGGTTTTAAACCCCCTTTTATCTAATTAAAACAAGTAATTTAACGCTATAATTAATTAATTGAAGACACAGATGGCGTTGACCACAACTAGCTTCAATAAATTCAAAGTTGCTTTTTCAGTACTTGTTTTAATTAGATAAAAATCATATTTTATACCTTAAATAAGTCAGCATTATTTTTTAAGATATACTCATAGGCAAATATCATTAAGGAAAAATTACGCGACGTAAGTTTAACGTCAAACCATTTCATATATGAAATCAAAAGTTCAAATTTATGTATCAAAATTTGAACTGGCTCAACCCGAATCAATAAATGAAACAGTAGCTCTAAAATGCGAATTTGTGTTCGTGTAAGTATTAACTAAGTATGTGAGAAAAATCCTATGAACGTTGGTTTTTTTATTGTAACGATATTGACAGACCTCCAAAACCCAAAAGAGAAAATACAATTATTTTCTTTAAAGAATCGCCTACTTTGATATTTAATGAAGTTTTTCACAGGATTTTTTACACGTTTTCTTATATAACACACAACAGTTCAACATTTAACGTTCAAGATACTATAAAGTATTAACATTTATTTTACATGGACTATGATCACAATGCCTTAACCATAGACCGAAAAGTAATCTTAGAAGATGCATTATACATCTATACATTTCGCTGTCATTCAAATTGTTTTCATCCCAGCACGTGAATTTTCTGGCGCAATCCATGTAGTATATAACTTTTATAAACACCTTGTTTATATTGCCCAAGAAGGGTTTTCTTGCGCCATTTTCACAGCAAATTTGACAGTTGCATGCTTGTACTATGTTGGTCGTATATAGGGGAGGTTTTGTATCGACTTCAATACTTACTTTCCTTAAACGACTGTTGTCTTCAACTACAATTGTGGGCACGTCCTGTCTACTTTTAACGCGTTTTAGGGATGAAAAACTAGCTTTAAGTTTACGTAAGTTTGATATGCTACGATTTGCTGTATCTATATTTTCATAGCTATCGCCCAAGGGGACAAAAGTCGATACTTGTAACGTGTTAGTAGAATTGCATCGTGACGGCGGCTTTTTATTCTCAGCTACGATATCATTGCAACTTTTCACGTGCGACAAATTTTGCTGGATTAGGACCAGTTTCCGTAGATCATTGCTGGATCTCTGCTGCCATTCATTTGTTATGACGCCTAGTCTTCTTTGTCGGACTTTATTTTCATCTTCATTCACTTCTTGCTCTTCAGATATATTCTTGAGGGACATCCTTAATCCCATATATGGCTCTTCGTCGTCTAAATTCTCAATAGAACTCTTAGCGGAATCCTTGTAGTCGTCGAAATTTTTAAATGAAAACGTTTTCTGCAACTTTTTCACATGCGACGATACGTTGCCGCTATGTTTTTCCATCTCAATTCCCTTATAACTCTCTCTGAGCACGGCCAGCGCCAGGCTGTTGCCGTGCGGTGAATTCGTTACATCAAGCGAAACGTGTCTATTTTTCTTCTTGGGTGGCGCCGGTATATCTTCAAAACTTCGATACTGTTCCAATCGTAAATCAGAATTCGTTCCGCCATAATCGACGGACCAAGCGGATGAAGCGTCGCTATCCGACCAATCGGAGCCTAAGGTTTGCAAATAATTGACTATATCCAGACCTCGATCGAGGGATACGGATCTCTGTAGAGGGATATCGTGGTCGAATCTGAAATCTTCCGTTTCGTCATCCCTCTCGTCGAACTTGCCGAGCCACGTGTCGACTTCACCAAGGTTCAGATCGAGACTCGTGAGCTCTTGTCTCAGGTCGGCGTGTGTGTGTTTGATTTCGGAGTGGCGCCTGTGTTTGTGTGAGTGGGTGTGCGGGTGTGAGGTGGGGTCGGAGAATCTACGCGGGGGCGGAGGCGGCACCGGAGGTCGCGGTAAGCTTGCCGCCCAACGAGCGCGCCCGCCGGGGGAACGGGCCCACGGCGATATCAGACTCAGCAAAGAGCTTGCGAAAACTGTGGGACGATACAATCCTCTCAATACACCTGACTACGTAGCGCTGAGTACGCTTATTACGGCAGGACTGATTCAATATAACTTTGAATTTTAGTCAATTGTATTTATTCATATTAAAGCAATGTCAAGTATTATTGTATCAGTTCTGACTAGAGTTTGTAGACTATGACAACCTCTGGCTGTTTATGTTGTAACGTTATAAACGCATACTCCATAAACTGCACTTCTATGTCGTCAATGGATTTTAAGTCGCAATCTATGACACTATAGACTAGCGAAAATATATAAGATTTAAATTGGTTATCTCTGTCTACAAAAATACATAAAATATAAAATTGTATCAGTGAAATCAGTACTGTGTAGTAACTACGATAAAAACAATAATAAGCACCGAAAATCTACAAAACACAGCAAGAGTGCAAAGTTAGCATCAATATTTCAATTTAACTGTCTCCCGATTTATATTTTTGTGTAATACTATGACAGTCTTTGTACTTAAAAAAAACTATTTAAACTTCTAATATTATTACAATATCATCGTGGCCACAAATTGAGCAATAATGAAAAAATACTAACACCAAGGAACAGATCAAGATATTACAAACGAGAGACTGTCAAACTCGGGATACCACGCTGTCAATTTGGTTTAAATACTAAGGTCACCAATCGTATGCTTTTTATACCTTTCTGATTCTAATACCAGGGGCCGAAAGAGATCCTTGGAGGTGGCGATCGTCTCCCTTCAGCGCGCCATGTCGCCAGCCGAAACCTAACCATAACGCAATATGTAGGACGGGATAAAAATCAGCAACGTAATGTACAAAGCGAAAAAAATACACATAAAATGGGATTATTGACAATGATGTGATGACAAGAAAAATATAAATATAATGGTAGATAATTTGGGAATCAAAACTAAAATTTAAAACCGTATTTAATATCGTGTACGTAGAATAAGATTTCTTAGGAATAAAAAGGGAAGGTGTTTGCAAAATTGTAAATGAGGGTAGGTGGATAGCATAAAGCGGGTGTTATTGACACAATGATATTAAAATTAACGCTCGTGTTTAATAAATAAAAATAGGGTATAAATGGAAATCAAAACTTAAATTTAAAACGGTAATAAATGTCGTGTACGTAGAAGGAAATATCTGAAGGATAGAAGAGAATATAAAACTCAAAAAATGAGGGTAGGTGGATAAAGCTCGAAGCGGGTGTAATACTTATTTCATGCTATTCCGTGCCGTGCTAGTGTTACGATGGCTGATCTCTTTCGGCCCTGGTCACATTTTTTCAAAATTAATAACCTAAAAAGATAATACAATTTTGAAATATAGAGCCAAATATATAGCGAGAATCAATTCTGGCATCTCTGTACGTCATTGCATGTTTTTTAATACCACAAGTATTAAAAGTAAGGAGTGTGGAATCTGTGTTGTTAAGTTTTTATTAAAACTGCTTGTAATACATAGTTTCATGTAATTTTGTAACAATCACGTTAGAACATAGGTTTAAATGTACACGTGCAAACAGACATTTTATAAGTGAAATCTAATGTAACTAATATAGTGTAGGGACGTACGAAGATGCGACAAAACCATTTAAAAACTCATGCTCACTGCAATCCCATAGAGAAAATGAACCAGAACCAAATATACCTGAGACATACAACGTTTTGTTTCGCTAACAATTATATTATGAAAAAGAGAGACAAAACACTGCATAGTTAACATTGAAATATAGGTGTACATGCTACATGATTGGAAAATACATGGATAAAGTTTGGCAAAAAAATATCTATATTTCCTTTATATTTTGAGCTGTATAAAGACGATTTTCTTGCCAAGCCTTTAACGTTATGACTAGTGTACATGGTGTAACATAAATAAATATAGAGCGAAGCAACATAATAACATAGATATCAACATATGTATATATATCACTTATATAAATATATATCACTTAAATAATAAAAAAATAATATTGTTTCATATTTAAAATTACCCCTTAGCGGAGGATGCATTTTTAGAAATTGTACGAAATAAATAGATAAAAATTATACTAAATATAGATTTTAAAAAAGTTGCGAAGTAAGCCCCCATTAAGCATGCAACCGAACCAATGCTACGAAAATATTTTTATGTTAAAATATGCCATGCACATGCTATCTTAAAGTAAGGAAAATTAGTAATAAGGGATTATTCTTATCGGACCGTGTCATATGTAAATATGAAGAATTATCTATAAAAAATTGCAATCTAATTGTACCGGTTTAACAAACGTATTCATCCGTCTCTTTTTATGTTAGCGTAAACACAATTTAACAGAAAGAGACGAAAAAGTACTTTAGCTTACAATTGGAGCACTCGGACTACAAAGCGTCCTAGCTCGGTCTAATATGAATAATCCCTTAACAATATGTACTAACTACGTTTGGAGTCGGCCATTTATCACATGAGACACGAAAATAGTACAGATAAATGGAAAAAAAACACGAAATATGAAATGGAGGGACGGATATAACGATATATTACGTGAAGATTCAAACTCCATCTCTGTGATACTTGGGGGAAGCGATTTGAAACTTGGTATTTAAAAACATCACGTGATTAATGGACGCCCGCTTTACGAAAGATCGAATTCGAAATTTAAATTTTGAATTTGAACACAATTATTTCCATAGAAGAATTGAACGTTGAAATTAAATACAGTCAAAAAAGAACACTTTGCAGTCTACACTAAATTCTGTCTCTTTTCATAGAAAGAGACGTATAGGAACTTTTACTATTGGGTACCATCTGATCTCATCATTGGTTTACATTATTTCTACTCAATCATATTTTCAACTTAATCCACAGGTTAAATTCCAAAACTAACTTGTACTACGCCATATACTGGCGATGCTTTAGAACTAAGAGCAAACTGTATTTATTTTCAAAAATACTTCTAGACTATACTCACAACTTCCTTATTCCGCTGTTACGTTTCCACGGCGCGTCGTCCGGTTCAGCCGGAAGTGGCCCTTGTACGGGAGCCTCGTCCTCTTCCGGTATCGTGCTACTAAGAGATGGCGATGTGTCCGAGCCGCTGCTGGAAAATCATATACGTATCTAATAATCACCGTACGATCGAGTTTCGATTGTACATAGATAGGAAACATTAAATATGCTATATATGGTTAAAGTTGAACTGTTTGATAGACTACGAGCCGAGATGAGAACCTGTCCCGTCTTTACCGGTACAGTTTTGTGTATGAAAGTTCAGTTACCCTAGGATGAACTTACCAAACCGCAAGTGTTGAATTGAATTTTTGTCTTTAAGAATATGTTAAAAAATATACAGCCCAATATACCAAATATATTTAAATACGACTAAAGGACTGGCTTATGAACATACCCCCTACGCAGAGTTAGAGCTTCTTCTAAGAAGCTAGGTCTAAACCTAGTATGTAGTTATAGACTTTATTCATTCGCTCACTGACTCACTCACTCACACATTTGCACTCACACACTCACTTATGCACTCAAGCGTGTTGATAACAGTTAAAAATCAATAACAAAAATAAATAAAATAAAAGATGTATTTAAATATTTTAAGGAAAAAATATTTTAAGGAATGTATAATTTAGTTTGTTCTGAAGGAGCTGGAAACCCTGACACAGGTATTTCATACTTAAAAGAGTTCCCAAATCTTACACATTTTAACGCATATGTACTTAAAATGAATAAACACATATTTTATTATTTATTATATCCAGCTCCGGACGAGTACTGTTTAATTCGTTAAAATCCCGAAGAATTCGAAGAATCCCAAATTAATAATACGCATACAGATCTCCGCCAGTACACATGATATTGACTCCTATTTCATTCGAGGTGATAAATGCAAGTGCATTGTTAAGTGCTCGTAATTTCACGCCCAACGGACCAATAGAGTCTAAATGTAGAAACTGAGTCGATAAACCATTGGGCTCTTACGGTTCAAATTATAAATTTGGGAGTACAGTAAATGTTTTATGACTTTTTACATGAAATATTAACAACGTTTTGTAGCTGTTTGTGTAGACCATAAATATCCATTCGTTCGAGCTAACACACATAGACATATTAACGTATCAGATATGTGCCAGCAGTATCAAAAAGTTTACGCAACACACAAGACTGTATAAAATAAAATATACCATAAGGTTGTATATGTTGGTTGTGGCAGAGAAAAAAATACAAAAGAATGAATGCCGTAAAATGAGAGCGTTAAGAATGTGTGGTATACATTGGTTGATAAGTAAAAGTGAGATACGTGAGTAGTGTAGGTTAAAAGAGGACGTAATGCCAAGGATACGAAAGGAAAAGCTTGCCAAGTTAAAAGTACCCGTAACCAACAAGCATGGTGAATGTCTTGATAATGGATAAAGCGAGACATTTGTCAGGACTGTAGCAAGTTTAGATCCGTGAACTATGCCTACCCCTTCGGGAAGCAGCCGTGATAATATAAATAAATATAAGGTAAAGTAATATGTCTTGTTATATCTCCTTACCTATCTGGTTGCGGCTCCGTCTGTAGCGCCTGCAATTGCTCTTCAGCCCTATTCAATTTAAGTTTCAACTCATTTCGCTCGTGTAATATTGCACGCAGCTCCCGAACACTGAATGTAGGTTTCGATGATTGGTCCTCATCGTCCGTGCCTTCAGGAAAACCAACACCGCAAGAAGCGCACTTCTGAAAGCATATTTCAAAAGATTAACACTTGGCGCTTCATAATCTACATTACGGCTTATTTTATTCCATTAATTTAGGTTTGTTTTACTTTTTAAGACAAAAAACACATTTTCTCACGAATACGCATGACGTCACTAAAGCGTTGTTAAGAGTCGTTTCTCGTCATTTCGATTCTCATGAGGAAGCAAAAAGTTAGAAGGAACGCTGGTCTGACCAACATGTATTGTATGTTATGTTTAAATTTAAAAATAATAAAACTAATATAGCTATAATAATATTTATCTAGGGTTAATATAAATACCTTGTTCTGTGCGTCCGATTGCTGTAAAACGGTGATGTCTCTTTGTTGGGACTGAACTATAGCCGATAATTCTGTTCTCTCTTCGCATACTAAGCGCATCTACGATTAAGAAAGCGCATTTTTATTTTAAAATTTAATAACAATGATATCGGAATTAAAATCCGTTAAATTATTAACATACGCTACGGTGACGACACTGTCTTAAAACAGAAGCGGCTGGTAGGCTTCATTGTCTTTCGATTAAAACAGACAATTTTTATACGTAGTCGGTCCCAAAGTTCTGTCATAAATGGATATAATGATGAAAACAAGAACAAAATAAACCTCAGTTGGCCTGTAATAGGAAACGCCCTTAATTTAAGGTTTGATTGGTGCTGGTGTTCTTGCGGAGCGTGGCCGGCCAGTTCTTTCTTGTCCAACACTGGAGACTTAACTTTACCTATCAATAGTACGGTACACAAACCTAAGCGTTATATTAAAATTTTTGAGCAACTTGAAAATGGTACCTACTCGAGGAGTGCCCACAGCTGTGCAACGCAATAACAGCTATTCGGTTTTCTTTCAATGTCCACTGCATCGTAAAAATTACGGAAAGTGATTGATTTTTGTTTTAAAACAATTGTCAAATATTCAAAAATAGAATGCAATATTTTTTTTTAAAACATGTTCACATTTTTAAAAATAATGTGCCAGTGACAGATCATTGGGACCATCTACGTATACTACCGTGTTGTCGTAGTAGTGCTTAAAACTTAACTGGTCTTAGGTTTCTTTCCTAAAGACTCCAATTATTTAAGACTTGTTCAAATTCTACTTTCTTCTTAAACTTTAGTAAGCGATTAAAACTATAGCTTATACTTATATAATATTTTTGAATACAGCGCACATTTTGTTTCTGCCTCTTACCCCATTCCTCTAACACATATCTAGTAACATAGATTATTAAAGATCAATGAACAAGTCACTAGACATCGCGATGCGATTCACATCTGTAATTAAAGGCAGTTTATGATATAAATAACCGTATAACAGTAAAATACTGTCTTAGGTAACGATTCTTTAACCGTCATACTTAAGCCATGAAATCACTTACTTGATTTTGCAACTGCTTATGCTTCCGTCGTAGATCGCGGCTGACCTGCGCCAACTTTTCTACTTGGTTTGTCAACTGTAATGTATCCAAAATTGCCATATTCAAAAACTATGTTTTCATTTAAAACAATTCCATCAAAGGGATTTATTGCACAACGATACAAGCACGTGCTTAAAACTAATACGCACGAAGGAAATGCGATAATCTTAAATGAGTAGGTCTAAAAAAACACGATAAACCTTCGAGCGCAGATAGAATGGCACTTCACTTGCAATGATAAGATTATGTCAACGGCTTATCCTCTACGAAAAATCTGCAGTTTTGTTAGCAGTAAATTTAAATTTTAAAATTCGAATACATTTTTAAATTTCTTCTCTACGATTACGGATATTATGGTTTAGTTAGATTGACCATAGAATATATTATCTATTGTTTGTAGTCCGTAGCTCCGTTAAACGAAACCATAGGAGTTTTAGTCTATTTCTAGACAGTCGAGAGCATTAAATAAAAGATCTATTAATATCAAGGTATACAAAAATATTTACCTTAAGGGCAGATTAAAGCTTACAATATAGCACTTGAACACATAAGGTCAGAATCTAGGTCGCGCGTAGGTAGTTCAAAACTAGCATTCATTGCTTTTTGCAAAATCTCGAGTTGTTTGTGTTAGAAAAGATAAATCTACGCCTTTCAAGTTCGCATTTAAAATGTTTTTATTTTTTCATAAATGTTGTTTGACAGTTGACGATTGATGATTGATGTTGAAAATAATGATTACTTTTACATTCCGTCATTTGCGATGACGTCAATAATTCACGAGTGTTTTTTATACTTGTAAAAACGCAGCATTTCTCATACACATATATGTTGCCATTTAAGGGTGTATAAATTATAAGTATGAACCAGTAATAACTCGATAGGGCTGATGGGGGTAGTCTATTCTATATTAAAAATTCCGTTATAAGATACAATACCTATAAATTTTATACATAACACTTCTTTTAGCAAACTATTCGTTGCACGTGACTCTGTTCACGTACAGAGAGTGTTTTTTTACTGGTTTTGTAACTGGTTACTTTTTATTAAACGCTTATCAATAACGATTGTTTAGATAAAAAAATTAAAAATGACCAAAAATTAAAATTACCATTTCTTTTAAGGCCGGCAACGCACTAGCGAGCGCTCTGGTAATGTAAGTGTTATAGGAGGCGGTATCACTTAACACCAGGTAAGCCTCCGGGCAATTTGCCCCCTCTTATATAAAAAAGGACCAAAAATACGATCCTATTTCTAACGGCCTTAACACCATCAGCTACATTGCAGTTTTCATAGTAAAAAAAAATCTTACCAAATGACTTAAGTTACGGCACCTTACGAGTGTTTTGTCTCGCTCTGTTTAAATTGCGTTACACCATTAATCTGTTTTTAGCAAAGAGTTTTGTCACAAAACAAGTTACTATCATTGTGTGCCTAATTCATTTAGTGACGATAAAAAATATCTAATTGAATTCTGAGTAACCGAGTAAGATATTTTTTTCAAAGGGAAAACTAACATGCAATATTGGGGATAAGCTGCTTCTAGAGGAAAAGGGAAGTCACTACCACTGATATTATTTATATATGGAACTGTAATACAAGTAATTAATAGGTAACCAAAAACATCAATAAAAAAACATCAACAACAGTTAATTGGCAACCCATCAGTTATATTAAATATGTAATGTATCTGTCGCAGCCAACTAGCTTAATTAGCCGTTCAATTAACAGCCTAGCCGTTTAATTGGCGGCCTGAAAGATGGTCAGCCAGTTGATCGAACAGCTAGGCAAATGAATTGGATCGATGACGTTTCATTACTTGCCTAGCCTGATGACTGTTTATTTAAATTTAATTCCACTTTCTGCCACTCTCAAACTCGAAACTAAACTCTTCTAACTGTCAACTGGCGTTGGCAAACCGCAACTTTGATGGTGTTTTCCAAAGTTTCATAAAAAAACAACAAGAACAATTGAAGAGTCTAGTGACGATAATAATGTGAACTTGACTTAAGCAATTGAATTGAAAAAGAAATATTTTTTATGTCAAATGTATCAGATGTAAATAATGACTCTATCGTATGAATGGCCCAAGCATTAGCCAGTCAGTTTATTAAATGTTGTAACAAACGCTACGGCTCAATATCTTTCAGGCCGTTAGTTAACGGTTACCGTAAATCAATAATTTCGTAACAGTGACATTCAAAACGTGTTGTAAAAACTAATTCCTGCGTCGATTAGTGATCAAATCAACAAACAGTGTTAGATAAAAAGTTACAAGTTCCAACCACAAAGATACATACATCATATAAGTTTAATTTACAAGGGAGCATTGCAAAAGATAGTGAAAACAAGGAAAACAAAAAGCGACACGCCATTAGTACAAATAATACTTGATCTGTACATTTAATTTATTATTTATACAGAACAAATATTATCGACAATTATAAACCTAGAACCACAACGAAACTCATAGTAACAAGTACAGCTTTCGGTGAATCGAAAATAATGAGATTCTCAAGCACTGAAATAAAAAACAGATATCTACCGATCCCTATTTGCATATTTAACAACATCGTTGTGAATACAAATAAACGTTGCGGTCTGGATTAAATCGAAAATCTCGTTAATTCGACTGTATTTTAAATTCTTTTGATTAATATGAAATATATTGGATTAATAAATTACAGAGCTTTTGCTCGCTTCGTTATTATTCTCCACAATTATAAATACATATATCCAACGATTTTCACTTTATTTATGACGACACCGGAGTAACTAATACTACACGAAGTCTCTCTAGACTACATGTGAATTGAGAAAAATTTCAACAGACAATTTCTTTAATTTACGCGAACTACGCAAAACTAAAACTTAAATATTGTATAATATATAGAAACGAATGCCACACAGAAGTCTTTTTACAGGGAGTCAATCGGAAATTTCGAGTAAGTGTAAATAATGTAATATATCGCGTTTATGTAAAAAAGTTGTTATATAAAAGTAATGTATTCTTTTAAAAGATGGCGCTAACTGTAAGGTAATGAACAAATATTCATGTTACATTTAAATCAAAATCTACCTGTACCTGAAGAGTTTTTGTAACGGGACTTTTTTTCAATAGAAATTTACAATATTCACAAACATGAGTTTAGCGCTTATGAATATTTATAAACTGGTTGCATAATTGTATGTGCGTGGCACTGATATGTAGCATTATGCTGATTTTACGTTCTCATCTATTTGAAGATTATAAAACCTTTATGTGTTTAAGTGTGGTAAATTATGTTATAAATAAATATTTTTTATTACGATTAAATAACTCATATAGTTTGTATGTGTACATGATTCAAAGGCGAATTTAATTTTAAAACATGAAGCAAAGCAGCTGTTTGTAATTTTCGTTTTATTAAATTCCCGGCGACTATATTTGCTTCGGTTTATCTTATTATGCCTATTGTAATAATGATCATATGCAAAACTCCAATACCTATCGCACCTATAGTACCTAAGATTAAGGGATTTAAAAAAAATCATACTCGTACAACAGATTTTTTTTACTTTATGTCAGAATTGTACATACAATACATAGAGTCAAAGAGAAAGTCCAGCGTCACTACATCTTACATTTAAAATATGTAGATTGCGCGTATAAAAAAATCTAAGATCTGCTATATTTACTTTAAGTATGAATAATCCCAGCTTGATTTAAATATACGAACTAGTTTTGCAAAATTATTTTGCAAGTCAAAGCGTTGTACTTAACCTGCATTCCGGAATCCAACTCCTAACTAATGGCAATTCATAGCATACAACTGAACTGGTTAATTAAGGCTTTGTAACTTGGCACTTGTGCACGATATAACAAGTATCAATTCTATTCATAAATTTCACAAAAAGAGTTTATCAACGGAATTATTTTCCCGATTTTTATTAACGCCGGTACCCTTTATCTTTTCTTTGCAAGGTGTTCTAATGATAATAAGTTCGGGATTTCGCAATGTGACCTCTCTGGACTTGCTATATGTAATGTGACCGCATAATTTTTTTGTTTTGCAAAATTTGGTAAAGTGGCGAAGACTAGCAGATACAAGACATTTTGTTCGTGTATTCTGTAGTCAGGTGATAGATTTAGACTTAGAATGTGAGATCAGATTACATCTAACGAAATTTCTAATTTTTTAATGTATAACTAAAAATGTGTTGTTCTTTGTCACATGGACATTAATTCTGCTAAAATTTGGAAAACTATTTATTTTCAGACAAATAATTATGAAATAAAAGATGTGATAATTTATAGCGTATTATAAGCTCCTCTGTTTACAATGTAAAGTACACACGCATGTGTATTGTTTAAAATGAATGAAAAACGCAGTTATTATTCTTAATCATACACGGTACACACACGGTTGTAGATATGACGTCATTGGCATGTTAGAGATACGACGATTGTAGATACTAATTTAAATACACATACCATTATAACGAGCTGATTTCTGTACATTGAAGATGTTTAAAAAAAAGAAAAGGTAGTCAAATTAGTCCGTTGTCGAATTCTGATGTAGTTGGTGTATAAGAGTTGGGTATATTACGAATGTATTTAATTTTGTAATCAAAAAGCACTTCAGATTTGTAGGCGCAGAATAGATCTACTATCATAATTATTAGATAATCAAGTAAATCAGTAGTAGTAAGTAAAATCTGTTACACACTCATAGTTACACAATACATTATTTTTCTTTTGCTGTAAAGAAATTATTAAATAAAGTATGGGTTTATAGCAGTCTTTCCCAACTCTGTGGCCCCACAGAGGAAATTTATTAAAATTATTTGGAATTTGAATTTCTGTTTTTCATTATACCCAGTTATTATCAGTCTGGCCATAAATACTGTTACATTAAACTTTTCTTTTTTAAAACTTTTTAATTATTTTAAATTTGGAACACGTATATTATTTTAAAAACCTTTTTAGATTTTGCGCCATATCACATATTTATTCGTGTTCATTATCAAATTACAATGTGGAATGTGTGGTAAAAAATCTTTAGAACAAGCAGTGGCGAAATTTCCCTTGGAAATCGACGAATCTGTGGAAGCAGATCCACAGATTCGTGGCCAAACATAAAGGCTTGTATTAAAGCCAAAGGTTGCCATTTCAAATAGAATGATTTTTGAGAGCTGAGACTTTAATAAATATGAAGGTATAAATTTTTCATTCACTTCATTTAAAAACATATTTTCAATTGTAACAGAACTTATGACTGGACTAGGTATATTGTAAATTTAATTATTGTGTTAACAATTTTCTAGTTATTTCTTCCTAAAACAATTAAGGTTCCTAAAGTGAACAATTAAATTTTTTTAATATTATTAATTACGTATGTATAAGATATACACGGCATAAGAGTTTCAAATTTAATTTAATTTTTGCGTTCTGTCGCCAGTTTGAATTGGGACAAGCCCTTACTATCAAATAAATGCCTATTTATCCAATTATGATAAAAAGTTACTCCTTCCATGTATGCAATTTACACTTCATAATTTCACCCAATCATGTAACATAGCACTGTGTTTAATACTTTGTTGTTTTTTTACGCAATAATAACCAACTATGCCTATTAACAAATTATGATACTAATATTAGAGGGATACTACTATCTAGGGAAGTTATAGTACCTAATAGCTGTAGCTCTTGGCATTTGCTTTGTTACGCTAAAATATTAGAGAAATGATAAAAACAATTTGCATAATTATTACAAATTTAGATAACAATGATAATTAAAATTATAATCGATAAACAAAATTATGTAACATAAATTTCATCTACACGCCTAGCGTAAAGTTGGTAGAAATCACAATTCTACATTCATAATAACGCGAAAAGGAGCTTTCTTAAGTTTCAATTACGTTTAGTCGTGACATTAATACATATTTTATTTATTGCATTGTCTACCATATATACTATCTCATACATAAACGGACAATAAGCAAAATTAATATTGTATTACCTCACTTGTAAACTATCGAGAGTAATAAAACCAAAACATTTAGCTATTGAAACTAAACTACATACATTTTTAGGATAATAATAATATAAAGAAAGGTATTTTCAAGTTATTTACGGTATATTAAGATAAATATGCTATCGGACATGGGCAAATGCCTGATTAATATTTCATGCCATAATCAATCATAGTATCAGGAGATATCGATAAAACAATAAATTTATTTTAAATTTCATCACATTGAGATTTTTTGTTTCATGTGCGGTATCGCCGAGGCTTTAGCAAATGAATGTAAATTTTATTTGGAGTTTACGAAAGCTAATAAAAATGGTAAAAAAATCAGCATTGTCACAGAAGTACTTCGATCATTTCTAAATATTTTTCCCTAGGAATCTTCATGAGTAGGTATTAAATGAATAATTAACCACATCGATACTACCAGTAAAATTTCAAATATGAAATGATGTAAATATTAAATTTGAAACTACAGATAAGTAACCTCCTCCTAATCGGACTTACTGAATCGAACATATATACGACAAAGGTTAATTTTACTAAAAATATTTGACCTTTAAACCAAATAAATATAAAGAAACTGCGAACTTATAAAAATACTCTATATAATGTATAAATACAAGTACTAGTCCTATTTAGCACCTCAATAACTTAGTAAATAAACCTTTTAATTAAATCATTCTTTTCGTTTTTTAATCTTTCGTTATTATTATTTTTTTAATAAACCACCCACCATCCACGATAATTAAGATCGCAATTTCAACTCTATTTTATTCATCATGGTTTATAAGTACACTGTTTATTATATTACGTGGACCTTTCAATGCATAATATAACAATAAACTCTATTGTATTGAAATAGTATCCATGCTTCATTGTAAATATAAAATGCTTCAAGGGTCGTACAGCTCTATCGTTGTGAAAAGTATTCGTTAAAATGCGCAAATTCACCTTTCGCGCTACTCTCATTAAACTCTTTACAATCGCCGCTTACAACATTCCCTTTCTGTACTTACGTCTTGATCTAGATTCTAGTCTAGAGAATTTATATTTTCTAATTCTTTACACGGGAGAATATCGCTTTGCAAAAACATATTTTTAAAGAACACCTGATGAGTGAACTCGCCGCCCATGGATTAAGAGTGTATTGCCGGCCTTTTAGGAATTAGTAGGCTTTTTGTCTTGAGGAAGCCTTTGTCGAATTTGTTTGGAAATACCTAGACGGGCAGCTAGTACCATACCATAGCGGTGGTGCGGGGCAAATATTCCTTAAAAAAGGCTCAGTTGTGGAACGACGGACATCAAGATTATATGGATCCGATAATGAAACTCAGCTGGAGTCATAAATCTAAACAACTGCTCTGAACTCCTGTGACGTCTGGGTTTCGACGACTCGAATCACTCATCGTTGTATTCGATTAAGTCGAAGGAGCTGATACAAATTTCTTGTTTGGATCGCACAATTCAACTATATTTTTTGCGAAATACCCCCGGGGCAACAAGTAAAGCTTAAATGTCAAACAAAATAATCAATTTTGTAGCTATAAATGATCTTATACGAAATAGATCAGGGTTGTGTCAAATTTGCTGACATTTAGGCTGGATAATAAAACAGGGCATTAGGGAATCGTAAAGCTTTAGCCGGGTGATGCAAAGGTCGTGGGGATCAATGTAAGGTCGGCTATTCAGAATGGTTATAAATACATATAGATAATTATTTTGTGTCTTTTTCATCTGGGGCTTGCTTCCTTCCCTTACAAAATATGTCTTACAAAACAAATAAAAACAAATTTTGTTGAAACAAAACTACAGATACTCAACACATAACACAGCCAAATCACATGTTTGTTTATTAAAAAACAACGTATTGTCAACGTATTGTAAGTCTACAATGTCTTTACTAAAGCTTTTTAAACGTAAACTTGTCATTGGCATCATGTCTTAACTATTATGTTTTAATTGCTAAATTATAAAAAAAAAAACATGGAAAAAAGGCAATTATACAAAAGCATAATTGAATGAATTTATTCATATAAAATGTCTCAAGTGTAATACTGCTCAATTTCCTATGAACGTAACCCTTAACAAAATATTTGCAGAGTCGCAATTCCATTTTATTTGATGTTTGATCAAATTACTCCGCTCCTATCAGTTTTCCTTTTATTTCGTAGACACGTTAGGGACAAATCCTTTTCGTGGGTCGGATAAAGGTCGGAAATATCAAAGCGTATATAATAATAGTGATTCTGTTTTGTCACTTAAATATTTTTTAGAGTTTAATTACAGCCCTTTCAGACATCCAGAAATGTAATGAATTAAACAAATCTAACAAGACATTAAGACAGTATAAAGTATGTCTGTCTATATCTAGTATAAAGTAGATATTTTTAGTTTAGAAAAAAATTGCCATTACCTTCCGCTGAACCGCGGTATCATGAATTATTTAGACTTTGGAACTCAAACAAAATGTTATTTCCCTACGAATTATTTTAATAATACAGATTTATACTCTATAACTCGAATTTCAATAGGGAGACTCGTAAGTCGTAGTTGGTAAAATATAATGACGTCTTACTTGGAATTCCCCGAAATAATAGTAATAAAATCTAAAATGAATTTTCGGGTTCGGGCCTTCTAATCTATTGGTTTTGTCTTGTACAAGTGCAATGAATGAATACATTAATAAAACTTTCTAAGTAACACAGCTCTTTATTTTTACTGTAGGATTTTCTTAGTGTATAGTTTTCTTCATTAATATGTAATTCGTTTTAATATGTAAAAAATATATACTACAAAAGTTAAGTTGAATTGTTATTCAAATTCGACTCTACACTTAGAAATCGCGCGAATATATGTCTAAATTTCAGCAGTTAAATCGATGTGTATCTCGATGTTTTTATTAATTCGAAAACTCGTTAACTCGATTATTTGCGTTTCCCGTGACATTCAAGTTATAGAGATTCCACTGTATAAATATAATATACACATACAATAGTTGTTCGCCCAAAGACATTATATTTATTACTATTACGAAGCTAACTATTGACCGGTCTGCAAATAATGTTATTACTATTAGAAATATATATTATTCAGTTCAACAGAAGGGAGTGCCTAGTATTATTATCACAAAATTGTTTTAAATTGGTAATAAACATAGGTCACTACTTTACACATAAAATTACTTTCTCTTTGTTCTCATATTTTTTTGTTATGTAACAACTTTCAGCTTATCTTCTATAACTATTAATGTGTTGAGTGGAAACTTGCAGCAATATTGAGTACTAACTTCGGCACGTTCACTTTTACTCATTAAAGCATGTATTTTATGAATTATAGGGAATTTGCGGTGAAATAGCTGATTGGTTATGGCTTGGGCATAAATATTTATATATTCAAAAGAGCTAATTGCTAAAAACGACTTCTATAGATTCGATAATATCGTATTTAATAAGATGAAAAAGAAGCATAAAACAAAAGACGATGACACGTTTTCCTAGATTGTGATTGAACTGGAATGTCAAACATTCACAAAAAAAGAATGAACGCCACTTTAAACTTTCATTCCAATGAACCGTCGGAGGGTTTCGGTAATCTCCGATTGGTCTAAAAATATCGTTAACCAATTAAATCACCAAAAATATGTAGTTTCAGTTGTAGTTACAATGTTCAAACCTATTATTATTATACCATAACAAGTATTTCCAAAGAGTTATCTTTACCGTAATTTAGGGTATTTGACCTTTACCCCTTACTCATAGGTAATGTGGCTTCTGATACACCACTGTATCGCGGCCGAGGGAACAGCTTAGTACCGTTATAAACCTACTATAGTTATAGTGGTAATAGCATTTTAGTGTACGTAAAGGTTATTAAAGAATTCTCCTTAGATTCGAACACAGACCACATCGTTGTAGAAACAACATTTTTTATTTCCAATTCGAAAGAGTTTTTACATCCAACGTGTCACGAAAAATAAAAATTTATATGAAGAACCAAGAAATCCATCTGCCAACAAGGTTGCTAACATAAAATTGCTGGTGAAAAAAAATTATATATGTCAGGCAATCACGGCCGCAGCGGAGCAATCAACTTAGTAAATATGTGTTACGATTACATACATCCGTTCTAGGCCTGCGTTGTATAAGACAAACGCTTTAACAGGAACTGGTAATTATTAGCAATATTGAAACTGCACTTCATCGTTATCATGACTGTTTTCACTATACTCTTCGTTATCTTAGTTATAAAGCGTTTACAAATATATTGATATGTAATATATACAAATGTATTGTATAAGTACTTAGTGGAGAAATGTGTGACGTGTTTCGCGTAGAAACACATTTACACCCAAACTAGCGTTCAGCCGGCTGGGTATTTAAAAAGAAATGTAAATTATATTAATTTAAAAAAAATATATTATTAGACATATGTTATGGCAAACTTCTTTATAGATATTGACAATTTTCGCAGGGCATATAGGGAATTTTATTGGTATTTTTTTCACATCTCGAGATACGTAATGAAACTTTTGTACCTATACCTATATTCGTCAGGGCTGATGTTGGATTCTAATGATGAAAGATTTTTTTAAAGTTATAATATTAGTCTAAATAGTGTATATGTGACCTCGTAAGACATACATTTACGACAAGTGGCTTATTACAGAAATTTGCTTTGGTATACAAAATCGAAGTATACCTAATGTAGAATTACATAGACTATGTGATAATTAGACGTAATTGTGTTCCATCTGTCGCTTTCTAATTCGTACTTACAAACGAACCGTAGTATTTAAAAATAAATCAAGCTTAAAACGTACATTGGCAAAATAAAACATTACTATTTACTGTGTACTTTAATTAGGTGACACGAGTGTGAAAGCCGCTTATGTTCAATTACAAATACGTCAATCAAATTTAAGAGCTGATAAAATTTTGCTGTCTCTTTCTTTAACACATGATGAATATGCTACACCTACTTGTATAACACGCGGTTTTGTAAAAATCAATATTTATATATTTAATAAAACATATGTATTTTACATTAGGACAAGTAGAGCATCGATTCGACAAAAAGATAATATAAATTTATTTGTTAATAACAATTCCTTGTAAAGATCTTGTTAAACGATTCTAAATGTATAATTGACGGATAAAATGTTCATTGTGAATATAATAAAATTTGTGGGTTTAACTATACAATATTTTAAATTTGACACATGTAGAACTTAATTTCTTCACAGCTTTCGGCAAATTATTCATACATTACTATGCTATGCGATGATGTAGCTTTCTAAAGGTGAGTATAATAGGTGTTTTAGTTTGACAAGATACATGATATCTTGGCTTCTTTATATAAGAAGATTTGATGATCGAAATAAATAATTTCAAACTTTAACTACCTATAGTATGTCATTCGTCGCAATAATCTCTACTTCTCACGACACGAGATAGAGCTTCGTTCGGCTTAGTTAAAAGTTATATAATTGGAGTAATGAAATTTGTAATTTGTTATATCATTATATATTAATCTGAAATGGAAATTGTTTGCATGTTTATTAATCGCTAAAGCAAAAATCTTGACATGATATTCATGCAATGTTACAATCTAATCGTGTTTTAATTTGTGGGTAATAGAATTGCCAATAAAATAATAATCCAATGACGCTACAACCCTGTATTGGTCTTAGTCTCAGATAGTTCATAAATGTTTTGATTATTCTTATTTTATAAACAAGTAGGTCATCTTTCTGTCATGACATGTCGTCTACTGGACACACGTCGTTCGGATTTGGTAATGCCGGTTTCCTCACGATGTTTTCCATACGAGCGAGTTTTAGATGCGCTAGTCAAAAACCTCAAAGACGTGAGTTATAATGAGAATAATATATTAAATTTAATTCAAATTCAACCTAAGTTTTTGAATTTTATTTATTATTATTAATAAATAAATAATAATCAATAATTTTTATTAAAAGCTTGTAGAAGGAGAAATTAGTAATTAATGAACACGAGGTACAATAAATTGTGAGACAACATTACACATTACTTTGGTCATACAATTTAGCGATGAGTCATGCTAAGCATAACATAATTATTGTGAATCATAAACTACCTTTACAAAAAATAAATGGAAACAGGTTTTGGTTAAAATTCAATGTTTTCATAAAACCCTTATATATATATTAGATAAATACATCAGCAAAAGTAGCCAAGACCCTGAATTCATTGAAGCTACTAAAAGGTGAATCTGCTGCAGTGAAAGGGGCCGTGCATGACGTTGCATTGCGTGACGTAATAAATTTTATATAAAGATTCATTTAATTCGATTTTGTACTTAGACGACGTGTTTACGGGTTCACAACCTTAGCTATTTCGTATTTATTGCATACATAGTAGCTACTTAATCTAGCATTAATGCCTATTACATGTAAAGAAAAATATGTTAATCTAACCGTAATGAAGGACTTTAAGTATAGTTAAGATAAGATACCTACAATGATCATGATAAAATGAAGAACCTTCGCATACAATCATCAAAATATCTATGTTCAAACAGGAATAAGTTGTCAACTTATTGCTTGAAATTACGATACCAGCTAAGAACTAGTAAAGTATACTAGTAATTAAACTTCGTGATAACAGGAAACGGAATTTGGAATGTTTTGAACATATTAATAACTTTAGTTCTACATGTACCATATACAAGATACTTATTGACAATATTTTGTAGAGTTATGCTAAAAATACGTCGTGTAAAAATAGATTATGAAAAGCATTATTTGCGCAAGCAAGTTTCGAATTCCATAAAATTAATTTCCCGGTGACATAATTTAAGTCGGGAAGTTTTAGAAGTTACTAAGTTTTCCAACTCAAAATTCTTTAAATAAGCCCTAACCTGCCATTAATTACTCAAATTCCAATTAAAACCCCTAAACAATTAAAAACAGGCTCTTTGAGACAGAAAATTTACTGGAAATTGTATTGTTTTAATTAGGAAGCTTCAAGTTTACGCGATCCAGAGTTCGTTTAACTTTAAGAACCTTGTTAATTTATCCGATTACTCGATTCGCTATGTCTCGGTTCTTGGAAGTGCCAGTTGTATTTCTTATTTCTAACGACTCTATTAAAATTGTACTTTTCCCACGTGAGATGTAAAAAGATTTATTTTGTCAGTAGGTATCACACACACAGAACTTGAACCAAGCCTATTCAACTAATTCGTTAAAGGATTATTAACAGAGGACGTTGCATAAAATCATTGAACGTCCAATATTAATCACCCTCTTTATATATAGATGACATACTAGTATCACACAGTGAGGTGATCTCCGAGTAAGGTCATAGACAATATCAGAGCATAAAATTCTGTGAGAAGGCACACATGTTAACAATTTATGTACTTACACTGTCAATCAGCTGCTGCTTCTCTTGCAATTGCAGCTCCTGATGGCGAAGAGTAGCTCTCTGTTTCTCGGCCGTACTGCTGAGCCGTGATAGCACCTCTTGATCATGTTCCCGCGCCGGTGAAGGGGGCGCACTTGTGCCTATAAATACGCATTCGTAATTATGGAATTATGTTGCTATTTCTACGTAATATAATTAAACTATAATAATAGATAAAAGATAATAGGTATTTAAAAAATGCTAAATCATGATTCTTCTATAACATATAAATTTATATAGTTTTTATGAATTGTTGTAAATAAGATTCTTACAAGTGCAGATACATAAAAGTATCAAGCACGTCGTCGTAAGCAGTTATTACAGGTATTTTCATATGGAACCCAGGCTTTACCAATATCAGCAACGGAATCTTTTTGATTTCACATTCCCGCGTCATTCCTATATCAATTTTTCATAAACTGATCCGTTTTCACATAATGTGTGTTCAACTATAGCTATTGAATATTTATCATTTTAAAAAATAAATCATTTATTTACATCCCATTATACTTTTTATATTTTATATGGCATATATGTAAGTGTACCCCAAGAATTAGTTTTGCTCCTTGTACAATAAGTGCATAAATATTAAACTCAATATTATGCATATATTCTCGGGTAAAGACGAAAGAAAGAAATTTTGCTTACTGTAGCTTCCTATTAAAAGTGCAACAAGACAGCAACTCTGATAAGGGGTTGTTTACCTTTTTATCACAATTTAGTAATTCAATATAGTAAAAGCCCAGTGATTTACTTAGCCAAAAAGATGAGACACACATGCACTATGATAATTATCAAATCAGAATGATAACCAAAAAATGTGCAAATTCATATTCAATAAGTAATACTCTTTAGAACATGAATCATAAACTGGCTTTAACCATAAAATAAAATTCCTTTTAATGGTCAATTACGGACCATACTTATAGTTATTTTACCACTTAGGCAGATTGTTTATTATGGAGGATGAGAACAATTAAGTAACAGTTATAAACAATATTATACCTGTTTCAGGTTACAATGGCAGAACAACCATAAAGCAAATTAATTAGCACATAAATTTTAAGTGTGCCACTCTGACATTGGTAATATATGAAATGTCCATCACCATATTGATATTTATTCAGACATACATCTAAACTCACCGTCCGCAGGCGAGTTTACTGTTCTTCGCAGTCGTTTGTTTTCATCTTGTAACCTTGCTACTGCTGTGACTAACTCTGCTGATTCTGTTCTCCATTGCTCTTCAATTGCTTCTATTTCCTATGATAAAAAATTCGTATTGTAGAAATTATCCGTAATATTAAATGTTTTTTATTTTTTTTCTGAAATGACTTAGTAGATCTATATAATAAGGTCAAGGTCATAAAGTATACTTTATCTCACAAAATAAAATCACTTCAGACCATCAAAGTTAGATGAATCAATGAATATATAGGATTTTAGAGTGATATTATTTTTCATTTTTATTAAATCACTATTTATGGTTACATGTACACAAAATAATGATGACTATATTTTACACTTTTATTGACCTAATGGTATTTGAATTTTATAGGATAGGTCTAGTCCCTTATATCAAAAAAAATAAATGTATTAAGTAATGAATGATTGCATTAGTACATTATCCAGTTCATTAAATGTATGTAATTAGTAAAACATATGAGCAGGTGACATATACTCATTATACAAATTTTTAACTATATCTATTACATGGATTTTTACAGTATGTCTCATAGCATTCCCTAACCAACTAAATTATGTTGTTTTAGTTGTAGTAACTTTACTATTCTAACTAGAGATTTTTATAATGGTAGATAAGGATAGAGTAAGAATCCTACACCCAAATTAACTTATGATTAATATAAAATACATTGCTCTGAAATTAAATTGTATAGTATTATATCCTATACAATTGAACAGCTTTAACAACTTTATTTACTGAAATTATTAATATTATCTCTAATACCCAAACTCGAGTATTTCAATAACTACAAAGTACTACACAAAAAATATATTAATGTATGATAAGTATGTAGCAACAGAAATGGTATTTCATTTTGAATACAAATTTTAACTTAATTCATTATATTTTTGAGAGCAAAACTGAAATGTATCTATTTGATAAGTTAATACGAGCAATATTTTGGTACACTAGACTAAATTGAGTGCAGTACACATTAGGAATACAGTGTAAAATGATAGATTGCAAATTCGGTAGATACGTATATTGTGTACATATATATTAATTTAATTATTACATGCTTGAGTACGTTCTGAGCGATATCAATGTCGCGCAATACACTAGCAGGTGGAAAAAATTAGCAAAACTACAAATGCACCAAATGGCCAATACAATACAAGGATGTTGAAACTATAAACAGTATTTCGTGTCGAAGTATGTATTTATTCAATCACCAAATAACAATGACCTCTAGTTACAAACCTTTTCAAATCGTTGTCTATATTCTGCTTTTTCGATCTTATCGTTTTCTAACTGAGATATCTTAGCGGTCAACTCGTGTAATGCCCGATTTTCTTTCTCGTTTCGAACTGCTAAGTTTTCCAGGAGTTCTAGAGCATTTATCACTTTCGGTAGAAGTGCAGTCACGGCTTCAGGGCCGTACTTCTCAATTATTATTTCACATTCCTTTCCAATATCTGAAGCCAAATCGTACACATCAACGACGGTTACTTCGTCATCGAAATCCGGCATTTTGTCGGAGAAACGCCTGCGGTACGGCATTAATAAAAACACTTTTTTAATTCACCGCACTAAATAAAATGATTTTAGAGAAAACTATCCACCTTACGCAAGTGCGCCATTATTACTGAAAAAAAAGAAACAGTCACCTATTAGTTGTCAGTGTCAGTTGTCACGTTTTATTCGACAATCCATGGCTGCCATCTTAAGTGACAGGCAATCATAGGTAAATTATAGCATGATGAGATAGATTATAATTATATTGGTTTTTAAGTTATCATTTTTGCATTTTATTTCTGATTTAAAGCATAATAAAGCATTAATTCATGCTAGTGCGCATACTTGGATGAAATCATCATAGGATACGCTTGTTGAGGATATATACTTTATTCATTATTTATGGAACTTAAACTCCGTAATATTTTGTACAAAAGATTTTGTTATTATTCCAATTGTATTTTATTAATGTTTAATTAATACTGTTTCCTACAACCAATACTTGTACAATGTAAAAATACACACAAAAGTCATACTTTAACTTAACCTTTTTAATCAAGAAAATCAATTTAATGTAATAAAATAATTTAATCAATGGCGCTACAACCTTTTTTGGTCTGGGCCTCAGATGTCTGTATCTGTTTCATGATTACTTGTTAATGTAATGGTAAGTAGGTGATCCGCCTTCTGTGCCTGACACTCGCCGTCGACTTCTTTTTTCGAGCTAATGTTAAATACGCACATGGAAAGAAAATCCATTGGTGCACAGCCGGGGATCGAACCTACGACCTCAGGGGTGAGAGTGGCACGCTGAAGCCACTAGGCCAACACTGCTCTTAATTAATTTATTTAATTTACTCACAAAATTATACTTAGGCGTATATGATGTGGCAATAGTAATGCATTTTATTTTACTTAAAAAAAAACATTGTATGGGTCAGCAGGCCAACGAGCAGGCGCTTACAGCACTTTGAATAAAGTGCTAGCCACCGCCCATGGACACGTGCAGCGCCGGGACATTGCGTGAGTATTGCCGACTTTTGAGGAAACACAACACTCATTTTTCTTGAAGGCTCCTCAGTCGCATTGGTTCGTTCAATATCAGAAATACCTCTGTTAACAGCTTAAACAGAAGAAAAATGCGAGCCAGACTTTCTGCCTTAAAAAGCGTAAGTTGCGTCTCGTTGTGGATAGGATGGAATTTTACATTCTGCCCCTTCATTGAAGGAATCAGCCACAGGTATTTATCTAAACAATTAGGAAGAGCACTCTCATAATCATTTCTTTTCTAGTCTAACATAGTTTTTTATCAAGTTCAAATAACCTAATGTTGACTTCGACGCGTCTATTTTTTGTCAAGAAAAATCCTCAGAAATTAAAAATACTTTTTATATTTTCCCGGAAATACAAACATGAAATTATATAAAATAATTGCCTTACAAAATAATAATTACATGACAACGATAAATAATGTAGTTTATTCAGCGCGTAATTTAAACCTATTTAAAATTCGCGGGGAATATTGAAAATCAGGTTAAAGTTTTATGTTGATAAATATAATCTAAATATACTATAAATAATCTAAATATTGTTAGGTAGACTTTATTCGAATTTTAAAATTATTTTGTAGGTAGTAAATCTTGGTAATGACGTAATTTAAGAATACCTATATATTTACCATCGCTTCTTGTATTATTAATATTATTCTATAAAACCATGAGCTTTATATTGTACTTGTCGTTGTGTATGAGGCTCTATGTAAGAATAGACCACAATGGAATGTTTCTTCTCTCAACTGACTTTCAAAGCGTAGCTATTTGTATATTGATTTTGTATTCGCCACGCGCGAAGCAACAGTTGTCAAATCAACAGGCAAGAGATTGCCGCGCGGTTCTGTGCTCCGGTTTACCCGGAAAATATAAATTATATTTTGTACAATGAACATTCATAGTAAAGCCAATAAATATGTGTGTCCAAATGATCGACAATTATCTTTACGTGCAAAGTAAGTATTTTTTTAATTTTAGTAATTTTTAATAAGGTTTCGTTCTGTTCCGTTATTTCTGTCGTTTGGAATAACTTTATAATTCTGTGACAGAACTTTTATCTTAGCAAGTTAAATATAATTTTGTGTCAATCCGTATACAGCGGATAAATAATATTTTTTCAGTTAGCTTTTGGTAATGAAAACACTTTAAAAATAAGTTAAACGTTAAAATACACCGGCAAACGACTTATTTATTACAATCAATTTTAAATATGTAAAGTGTACGAGGAATTAATTTTATAAACTTTAAACAAAAATAAAATTATACAATAATGATAATACAAATTCTACGAACAACAAATACTTATATACCAATTAAAGGATTTATCATTATTATAGTTTAAAAAAAGAAGAAAACGTTACTAATTATTATATCATTTGAATTTATATATATATTTTTTAATTTGAGTTATCTTGACAATTTCGATTTAGTACATATATACGACATAGAAAAATTTACTTATGTTTTATGAACGAAAATTCTATGGATACTCATCATGATCATCACTCACCTTGTTCTACACGTTTAAACAAATATTTACGTTACAATAAGAAATTTTAATCACACTATATATCTAATAAAGTGAAGCCATGGATATTTTTTGTTTGTTTGATGTAACAGCAGCCTAACGGGCAGGAGGCTTTTTCATAGCCATAGTCATTGCTAGAGCAATATATCTTTTCTTAAATATTATGGCAATAGTACAATATATCTTTTAATAACGGAGTACACCATTTGCAATGATAACATATGTTTTAGCGGAACTCGGCTGATATTTGCCTTATCATTCAAAGCACCTACGCATAAATACAAAAGAAATAATGTTATAATTCGTTGAATTTATATAAAAAAATATAGGTAGTTTTATTTCAATAACATATATTTTACGATGATTGGTGTATAATGGTGATACATTTATAACAATACATTTACTTCGTATTTTAAAAAACACCAGTTAATGATATAATAATAATATAGCCTATATATTCCGAAACAATCACAGATCTGTGATCTTTAATATATTTTCACTACAGTATATTTCGGAGTTCGGTGTGCCTTTTCCAAAAGGCCTCCTCTAACCCTTCGTATCTAGGGTATAATTCCGCCAATATGTTGCTCCATTTTTTATGGGCTTGTCCATCTCTATTTCATTTGGTCTATCCTAGTGAGAATGTCAGTCACGCCTGTCTGTCTGTGTTTCTTTGCTTGTCTAATATTCTTATTCTCATCATATTATACATATACTATATAATATATAATCATAACTTAATTTTAATATATTTAATGCAAAGTTAAGTTGTAAAGTTCAATTACACTTTCGTGAAAATTGTTCTACTTATAAAATAGATTTTAAAGATACATAAATCAACAATAATCATCTTCTCAAAGCATATCATTAAAATTTCATTCTATGAAATGATTCATAATAACGTTTATTTCGGTTTTATTTTTTGTCTGTGGATAAATTAAAAGGATTCGTTTCTAAAAATAAAGCAAGGTTATGTTAACATACAACCTTGCATCGCGATATCAACATCCGGCCTACTTCCGCTTCCTATTTCACTACATTACATACCTACAATAAAAATGGTGTGAACCAGACACAGGTATTGTTGGATTTAAGGAGCTCAACAGAATATTTTCCGTTCAAATATTATCAGTTTATCTTATGGTATTTCAAGTTAATAAGCCTCCAAACCGACTTATTATTCACTAGCTAATGCATAACGAGTTATCACTAAAAAATTGAAGACAAGGTAGTCTTGAGGTATCTCCTATATAATTCTATTTACAAAGATTTCACGATCCGAAGCAATATATTTTCATTAAATCCCATCAAAGATTTCCTTTTCAGGTTTTGTATAGAGTGGGTGTTAGATATTTTTATCCTAAAACGTTTCCATAGATTTTAAGACATTTTATCGGAAAAACGATCGTTTAAATTGATAAGGATCTTAATTTCGTGTTTGTATTTAAAAAGCTAGTTAATTTATGTATTTGCTATAGATCAGCTGCTTCACCAGCAGCATAACCCTTCTGGTTATATTGGTCATAATTAGATATTGTAAAAATAATCAATATGTCATACACGAAAAGCTAATTACGTAATCAGTCGATTATTGATTGAAACACGATAGAGCGATAATCGTGGGGGAGATAATGTTACATTCATATTATTCATGTTTTAACGGACTTTGAAAAAAAATCTTAAATATTATATGGGGCACACTTTCGGTTTAATAGTTCATACATATTTTATTCTTTCCTGTAAAAACGTTGGCCAATAGATTCACAGTCGAGTTAGGAAGACTGTTCTAATGATATCATTATTTTTAAAATTAGAATTGATCAGAACGAGTTCTTAGAAGACGATTAAAATACAACTTTATCTAACCTTAGGTTACGCACTGGATGGAGTGCTGCCCGCAGCGAGCCCCCGTTGACAGCGGCTGAGCGAGAGGCCATATCTGCCGTTGTCAAGCGAGCGGAGAAGGTAGAAGATAATGAGGCGAAAAGGATCGGCCGACTAGTTGCCCGACTTGAAGGTTCAATCTTATTTTATAACATATAGGGTTTCGCCCCAGGTTTGCTGTAGTGAATACCAGCACGAATAGTAATATTTTTATTACTATATACTGATACTGATTGTTTTGTAATTAGGTCATAAAGATAATATTCATTATAGCACTCGGCGTGAGACTGAGCGGTTATTAGATACCCTTTCCTATCCGTACTACACGTCGACTACGACATCGGAATACTACATAAATCAAAGACTATAACCAAATTATATAGAAGTCCTGACTTCCAGTCGAGTGTACCTGACCGTTTTAACAAAGCGATGTTTTTGACCGACGGAGCAGAATATACAAACAAAATAGAAAAAAATTAAACAGAAATATATCTATTATTAGGCACGTGATTATACTCTTCACAGTTCTTATAAAACAGTTTTTTTTTTAAATATACAACGTAAACATCGCAATACGCCTTTAAAGGATTTTCTTTAAAGTGTAACAAAGTCCGTCAGAAACAAACGCATTGAATAGAAATTGCTTTTCCCTTTATTCAAAGTAAACTATTCATAGATTACTCAACCGTCAGCTTGTGCAATACAATAGGTATATATAAAATAATGCAAGTTGTGCGTTCGGGCTTGTAAAATAATAATGTAATTCTACATAGACGAGTCGTAAGCATATAAAAGTGAATTCGTATTACTGTATAATATACCAAAGTAGTGGTTATTGTGACTGGTAAAGCAAGTATGTTTTGCAGCATAAATAGCTGAACGAAATCTCGCGAAGGGTTCTTCTAAATTCTACGTAATTCCATTATTACAAACGTATCTAGTCTGAAAGCTAGTTCCCACTACCACTTGTATTATACAATGAAGCCAGGTACATATTTGTTTATATTTTTCTGATTTACCTCAATAAAATAATTTAAGTGAAAAATCAATGACTATACAGTAAAATTTAACCTAAAAAGATCACACTCACACACGGTATATATTTACGAAAAAATGGGACGTTCGAAATATGGATAAAAAAAATCAAATCGTAAAGAAATATATTAACTTTTTAAATAGCATATTTATATATATATATCTAGTATATAGCCAGATATTTTATCTGGCTTAATTCTACGAAGTCGTGGTTTTCATTTATTTCCTTATATCCCCTCGTAGCGGCTAGCCAGGATTTTCCTGAGATCTTGTAGGTAGTAATTTAATTATAGGTTAACAGTAATAAAACGACTTAGGCCTAATTAGTAATCCTTAGACCAAACAACATAATATGTCTTTATATAATGCACCGTTTTATTACACTATCTTTTAGGGATGCGCCGGTCAGCCCAAGGACCAGCACCAAGAAGCTGTGTTCTCTGCGGGGAAACTTCAAGGCTTCTGGCTCCCCTTCGGCTTTGTTCCATGTGCAGAAATTATGCCTGCCCAAAATGTGTCATCGATACTCCTCATAAGCAAGTATTGTACTGAAATTCATGAAAACAATACTATTTTTCTAATACTTACAGTTGATTATTTAATTTTTAGAAAAATACAAATATATTTCTATATTGTGCTGCGCATTTTATGTTTGTAATTTTGTTTAAAACTTTTGGGTCATCAGTTAAAATGGCACAGTGTGTGTTTGTGAAAGATAAGTCTCAGTTAGATAACTTAGATCTTCTTTTTTGCTTTTCAGTTTCCAAGCGTAGTCGCGCCGGCATTGGTTAGTAAACTATATTAAAATTTATTTCCACAGATTATATTCTAGAGAACAGTACATGTGCAACCTCTGTGCTGAAACCAGAGAGATGTGGAAGAAGTCTGGTGCGTGGTTCTTTAAGTCTTTACCAAAGTATGTCCTGCCAGAACGGAAAACCAAGTATAATGATACAGAGTTCTCCAGATCACTTCAGGTATTTTGTATTCCTCTTTATCTACAGTCTATCGAGTGCTAACTATCTGTTTAGGTTTTAATTGTAAATTACGTCTTTTAGAGTGTGTTATATAAATATTGTGTTTGTTGCTGACGCGACTTCGGGTGACTGAGAAAAAATTGTCAAAATGACCAATATTGATATTTCTTATGTAGCTTTGTACTGTACGGATTTTCTAACGTGGTTTGAGAAAGTAAAGCACCTAATATATCATTCTATTAATAAATAAAATATTGAATCCAAATATAATACTTATTCATTTACGTGGTATGATGAGTTATTAAGGTACTAAATTATTGTGAAAGTCGATATTACTGTAAATCAAATCATCTCGAAAAATAAATGGCCCAGAAATCTCGTTCGTACATCTCGCATCAATTGCTCTTAAGATAATTAAACGTTTCATTTGTAAAACATGACCATACAGAATTTTCGACTTTGGGCATTTATTGTCCGTGTAACTTGTTAATATTGTTTATTTAAAAAATTGTTTGGCCTGCGATTTTATGTATTTAAAGGCAGTAGACGAATTGGTTGGACTGTAATTGTACAATGCCAATAAGATATTGATATATTTGTGAAGACAAACTTCATAAAATTAACAACCCGGAATACAATATTTTACCAAACTTGGTTCTGCCGTTCAGAAAGAAGTGTTACGTATATTATAAATACTTAAATGATCCTAATCCTTGGGATTAATTTGCTCCAGTTCAAACAATTTGTATGACTCAATACTTGGCGATTAAAAAGAGTGGCGGAAAGTTTCTTGCCAGCTTTCGTGCCCGCTCTACGCCCTTGACTTGCGAACTGGTGTAAATATAATTTTAGAATAATTTAATTTTTTCTATTGACGTTCATAAGTGTACTTGTTTACCTATATGAATAAATATATTTTGAGGTTGAGTTTATAAAAAAAAAACTTTTAAGGCATTTTAAGAGGTTTTAAGCTGTTTGTAGTTAAGAACAAGCAATTCTTTTGAAACATTATTGTTTCAGGAAGCGGGCAACAATAGCAACGAAGGTAGGTCAGATTCAGAGCCGAGCTCACCGCTAAGCCTCCATCCACCAATGTTCTCCAGACAACCGAGCAACACTGATAGCAGGAAATCTGTCAGTATATCTCAGGTAAGGCTTTCAAGTACAATTAAATTTAATTCAGGATTTGATCGAATTTTAATATTTTACTCAAAACCATTTTATCGTGAGCAAATTATTGCTTTTAGATTATTTTTTATGTAATTAATAGTTAGGGTTTGTTAAAACTAAATTAATTCAACTGAGAATGTGCCAAATAATATTAAAAATATGTTTTAAAATAATAGGAAACAATATTCAACATATGGAAGCATATATTGTAAAATGTTTAATAATGAAAGAGCAACCTCATAGAGTCAGATAGAAGTATATTGAATAAAGATAGTTATATAATTTGTATCCTATTGTATTGCGACGCAGGAGAGTGCGGGCTTAAATGAAAATAAAAGATGTCAAGTGATATCCTTCTTCCTTTAACAAATGCCCCTTAATCATGTTAAATGTCTACTCGAGAACGTCAAACGAAAGGCTTCAGGTCAAGGATTATGCTATTTCTAGCTTCTACCACTACCAATTCCCTTTTTAAGTAATTTGTATTCTACAGATGTTTGTCATCGTCCTTGCATTTCTTTTCGACACATTAATCGCGTCGCCGGTCGGATGTGACGTCATTTGCGTTAATTGATACCCCGTGTTGAAAATACACTTCTACAAAGTTTCCACTTATGAACAAGGAATACACATACTTTATTATAATAATATTTAAGATTGCACACATTTAAGTGAGGCAGATGATAAACGTGATAGGATTAGCGTTAAGGTGAAAAAAACAGTTATGAAGCCAACATGTTACAACCAAAAATCGATGATACAGATCACCTAGATTAATGGACTTAAAATAATATTTAATGATACTGCTCAACTATGCAAACACTTCCACTTCACTACATAAGCTTAACAAATTCACTATCGCATTTATACTATTATGGAAAACAATCATTTCTTTGGGATTATATAAAACATCTAAAATATATATATATATATATATATAAATTAAGTATATAATATTCCCGTGTTTGTAACTCAAGCGGATCTTCTTTCGCTTCATACTTTAGTACATACCTATTAGATTATTTTGTTCATGGGACTATCTGGTGGCAATTATTGTTGCATTACGCATACCACACCAGTGAAGGCTGCAGAGGTATGTGGAACTTGAGCAGTCATGTCTTGTTGTTCAGTAGGTCAACCAGAATAATAATATGATGATGATGTTGACTAATCACAAAGTAGAAAGCGCCAGATTGTTTCGCCTTTCGTTGAATATAATTTTAATATTTTCGATAAATACGTCCATGAATATTTTATCTACTTCGGCTATTTTTATAATTTCAAAAGTCTATTGAAGAATTTAAGAATATTTCCACAAATATACCATTTGACGTTTAAACTTAAAAATATATTAGACATTTACTTGGTTATTTTCTACGGCATTTTCAAACTTTTCCTAACTAGCCGTGGCATTAGTTTCTCGCAAAACTTTCAGTGAATACCTAGGCAGATTTTCATTTTAAAGTTTTTAGATTCCCTGGCTTTCCATTAAAGTTGCTTTGTGTTTTACGAAGATGAATCTGAAACTTACCTTTGTACAAAAATGCATTTCCTTCATAAATCGACAGGTATTTTCTAATACGAAAATTTAATTATCATTGGCACACATTTTAGAAAGAAAATACGCATATTTAATGATTAGTCAAATATGTTCTACTCCAATATACAGATACCGGCAAATATCTTGAACAAATGTCCTTGCCTGCGCTGAAGCGAATTTTAGGTATCACTGGAAGGGGGGCGGTGGCGGGAGAGTGACGTGTCGATCGCGTGATTAGTAAATCATATTTTGACGTTGGTGTCGCGCGCTGCCCAAACTTTCCCCCACTCCATTATTTAATGCTCAAGAAGTTTGCCGGTATCTGTATTAAATATCTTTTCCATTTATTCTCGGTCTTTTTTAAAATATTCCTATTCATGTCATACTGTCACACTATTAAAAACAAAATAGTATGTAATATTATATAATCAAATATTAGAAATAAAATTGTGCAGACGGTACCCGCGTAAACATCTCGTAAATTAAGTTTTACGTATAAGGTAAAACTTATATCACCGAAACAGCTTCAAGAAATGTTATGTTTAAAGTAAAATCATATACCCGGTGTTTAAAATACTCAACGAAAAAGATTCACCTAAAATAATTTTAAAATTTATTACATTGAAAACGTTTTGAAATTATTAAAATAACCTTTCATATTAACGCTTTAAGGGTAATATTTTTGTACGGTATTACAATTTTACTTCGCTTACTTTATGTTATTTTTTCAATCATTGTGAATGTAGGTCTCTTTAAATGAAATCAGACATGCTCAGTTCGAAGGAGGTCTGGACTTAGACGGAACGACGGTCTCCGAACTTCTTGCATGTAAGCTTCCACGTCACAAAAACGGTGCAGGTGAGCGTCGTCGAAAAAATTGGAATATTAAGTATACAGTATACAGACTACGTCAGATAATTAAATTTCATTTAATATACTGAAGTCGACCTTAGAACGTAAATTTCGTTAGGTGCCCGTTTTTTGCAAACGAGTTTAGTCTCAGTCGTAATTATGAAAACACAATGTTTTTACGACTTTGAGGATTTTTTACAGCATACAGTATCAAACATTTTTAGTTTGGGCGAAGTCAAGACTACCAGGTTAAATTTATATTCGGTCATTAAATTTGTATCATCAATTTCATATTAGACTTAAATAGTAATCACTAACAATTAAAATCAATTGAATGACTAAGCGATGAAGTAAAAGACATTAGAATTCGATGTTGACTTATTTAAAACGCTTAAATTATCATTTGAAGGTGGACTCTGGAAACTTAAAGAAGTCCTTTGAAGATACAATTTATGATAGCATTGAAATACGAAAGAAGAAAGTAATTGTATATACAATGACGTCACGTATCACCCCTTAACCACACCGAGACCACCCTCAATTAAGCGGAGATAAATCAATAAAACTTCCTCACCCGTCGGAGATACAATTTTATATGGTATTTTCTATTTTTAAATCATAAACAATGGTTTGTCTTTGAGCTTAAGACACATTAAACTACTTTTGGTTTGCTCTCATTAGCCACCTGAAGGATATTTACCGGATTTAGTGTAATTATGAAAATTAAATTTCAAATATTTTATAACGCTTCATGATTTTCAAAGCAATATAATAATATAATTAATGAAATATCATCTAATAAGATAATTTGGATAGGTAACGGAGACATCGAAACATCTAAAAGGTGTGAAAGGTTTTTTTTAATAACTTGTGTTTTATGCATCAATTATAATAATAATAATTAAGCCTCATTTATTCCTTGAAAATTTACAAAATAAACACACACACAAAAATATATATGTATATATATATTTTCCATTTCTTTTTTCAAGGACCTCTTATTGAGTATAGGCCTCCTCCAACTGGCTCCATCTCTCTCTGTTTTGAGCATTTTTCTCCCAATCCTCTCCACCAACTTTCTTAAGCTCGTCAGCCCACCGTGCAAGAGGGCGACCACGCTTTCTTTTTCCTGGTGGCCCTTTCCACTTTGTTACCCTCTTTGTCCATCTGTCATTGTTCATTCGAGCGGTATGACCCGCCCATTTCCACTTAAGTTTTTTGCAATGGGATAGTGCATCAATAACCTTCGTTTTGTTTCTAATTTGTGTACTTCTGATCTTGTCCTTCAGTTTTAAATTTAATACACTGCGTTCCATTGCTCGTTGACAAGTTGTTATTTTTCTATTTGTGTTCGAGTCGAATATCCACGATTGGCTACCGTAAGAAATACATGGCAATATACACGTGTCTAAGACTTTCTTTTTTAAGTATATTGGTATCTCTGCCTTCAGTACTTCTTTGTATCCCCAGAATTTGTTCCATGACATCCTAGTTCTCCTATCAACTTCATCATGATGCCGTGAATTTTTAAAAGATATTTCCTTACCCAAGTAGATGTAGTTCTGCACGTATTCTAAGGGGTATCCATTAATTTTGACCGGATCTTGTAGGTGATTTGTCATTATTTTTGTTTTTGTTTAATTCTAATCCTATTGCTCGACTAATAGAACATAGTTCGTTTATCATTTCCTCTATTTGTAGTGATGTTTCTGAGAATAAAACGATGTCATCAGCAAATCTTAAGTTGTTTAAGTAATTACCGTCAATAATTATACCTTTTTGTGTCCAATTAAGCTTTTGCATTATGCTTTTAAGTACTGTTATAAATATGGCAGGAGAAAGTGGGTCACCTTGTCTAACCCCTCTTTTAATGGCTATTTTAGGACCCCTTTTTTCTAGTTTGACTCGGCTTACACTTTTTGAGTAAATATACTTAACTAGTTCAATCACCCCTGATGGTACCTTACATTCGTGAAGGGCATTCCACATACTGCTGTGTGATATGGAATCGAAAGCTTTTGCGTAATCTATAAATGCCAGATATAGTGGTCTCTTTTTTTCTTTATACTTCTCAATAATTTGATCCACAACATAAATATGATCAATTGTTGAAAATCCTCGTCTAAAACCAGCTTGTTCTGTGGGCTGAAAATCCTGTATATGTGTGGAGATTCTACTCTCTATGCATGAAGCAAATAATTTGTAGAGATTCGGTTGTAAGCTTATCGGTCTATAGTTACCAATGTCTGTAGGATCACCTTTTTATATAAAAGATATATATCAATTATTATAACTCCTCACAAATAAAGAATTTATTTAAGAATCTTCTTTTGAGCATTTCTCTTCAGCCTCATAATTAGCTACTTTTATATATTGATTATGACTCATTTATTTTTACTTTTATTGTAGATTTTAGTATAGTTGCGTGTTGTTCAAACGAGAATGTAAGTGCGTGTTCCTATTTCACCATGCCTCCTGCTGATAAAAGACAAGTCTTTAATTTATTTTGTTATTATTAATTACTTAAGATGTCACGTGGAACATGGTGAAACATGGCGATTAAAAAGAGTAGCTGAGAGATTATTGCCAGTTCTTCTCTTCCGTTCTACGCCCTTGATTTGAGAACTGGCAGTAAATGTAAAATAAGAAGCATTTAACTTTTATATATTTTTCTTTTTTGAAGTTCATAAACGTACATTGTGTTACCTAAGTATATGAATAAATAATTTTGATTTAGTTAGTAGTTCTGGTGTTACATTTAATTTGACTTCTTTTATAATTCTTGTACGATACCCTCAGTTGGTGTTTATTTTTTTCTCTAAGGGTGCCTGGAAATAATCACCTGCTAGAGATAAGGCTGCTCGTTGCCTAATAACATATGTAACCTAGTTTTATATATGTTTAAGGTAACGAAGTGTAATTAAAGACATTATTACTTGTTTGCCTTTTTATAGTTGCTATAAAATTATTAACTACTCTATCTACAAAGGTTACCGGTATTAATGACACCCTCCATCTGCGATCAACCTTAATATATTTTGATAGCTTTGACTGTCTTTCATGTCTGATGACAATTTATCTCATTTTTGTAGTCATTGCTATTCTAGACACGCAGTCGACTTTAGGATTTGAGTCGTATCGGTTACTTGCTTTATTAAGCGTATTACAAAGTGTTGGTACGAATATATATATATATATATATATATCTTTTCTTACGTGCCGCAACGAAAAAAAACATAACCATTGTGCTGCACTACTTAGTTCATATAATCTGGGAGGACATCAATAGGGGCAGTAAATTTAAGGGGGGTTTATCAAACTTCTCGGTTATCAAACAAAGCCTTGAAAAGTCAAAACGATGTTCCTGTAGGGCATTTTTGTAGATTACAGTATCTTAGGCAATTTCGTTATACAACAATAAATTAAATATTGGTTGTGCTCTTAATTCCTCAAAGGAATCCTTACGGAAGGCAGTTACGAAATAACATTTTTTTAAATTAACTGTTTTATATTCTTCCAAGGCTCAATATTTTTTATGAATTTTCCTTAACCATTGGATAATATGTAAATTGTTTTTGGAGCACGTACTTTTTTATAAAATGTTTCTATTGGCTTTAAGTTTACAAAAAAAAAACTAATTGGCACTTAGATACAAGTTGATTAACATATATAGTATACAAGGTCTATGATAGATGTATATGCGTGTTGTCTATTCTACACTTATATAAAATATGCTAATGACATGACAATGTCTAACTATTTTATAGTATTGTCTTTTGTTAACATAGCCTTTACATATTAAGAAAAACACTTGTTGAACGGATTGAAGCTATGTAGGTATTATTATTAAAAACTTACAATTATTGACATTATTTTTATTTTTATTTTTCCGAGGTTTCGCGTACTTTTCAGCGTGCGCGGTCACGGTGACTTATTGTAAGTTTTTAATAATAATATATAGCTTCAATCCGTTCAAAAAGTGTTTTTCTTAACTATTTTATAATAATAAATGGTAATTACTAAGTAAATATCGTAAACGATTAAATAAATAAATGAGTTGTGCAACAAGCTTTTTAGGTCTGGACCTCGGATTTCTGTATCTGCTTTATTATCAATTGTCAATCAAATAGGCAAGTAGGTGATTGGCCTCCTGTGCCTGACACACGCCGTCGATTTTTAGATCTATGACAAGCCGTTTTCCTCAATGAATTCCACATAGAAAGAAATTCCATTGGTGCAGAGCCGGGATCGAACCTCAGGGTTGAGAGTCGCATGCTGAAGGCTAACACTACTCTAATCGTGAACGAAAATAATCAATAGATATAATTGGTATTGATGTTAACAAGTTTTATATTACCTTCTTAAGTATAAAAATAATACATTTATAGCAATAAACTATTTGCTTGTTTTAGGACGCTTACGATGCCAGTGAAACCGAAAATCTTACACATGGTGTATCTGGTCTAAGTCTCCATAGAACTGATAGTTATAGCCAACGGTCCCTAGGTCTCAAACGCACAGGCAGTAAGGGCAGTGTAAGAACTATAAGAAAGGACTCAAATAAGGCTGAAAGACCTCCAGTTATACCGGACGCCGGGTTTGGCACCTTAGAGATAAAACTCGCGTATGACAACGGTACATCGTCGTTAGCTGTGAGCGTTCTTCGAGCGCGGGGTTTAATAGGAATGGACATGACTGGGTTATCGGATCCCTTTTGTAGATTAGAAATTCTACCAATTGGTAAGTGATCTTCGAAAATTTGTTCAATGATTTTCAAACTAGAATATGAACGTCGATTAACATTATGTTTCTGTGAGATCCAGTGTGTATAAAAAGATTGTTTACAGAAGGAACATATTCAAATAGATTAAGAACGAAAACCGTACACAAAACGAAAAACCCAGAATTCAACGAAACACTTCATTTCTTTGGCATCACAGAATCGGACCTCAATTCGAAGTCTTTGGAAATTGTTGTTTTCGATGACGATAGGTAAGTCTATGAAATCTTTGTATCGCACTTTTAATTTTTGAAATTATTAGATACAATAAGACGAACATTTTAAACGTATTACAATACACTTTGGACCTTTCTTTATAATCGTGCATGAATAATATTGGATAGATAAATCGGGATTATTAGTTTTCATCAATGAACGCATTTTCCTTTCATTCCAGATACGGCTGTGACGAAATGGGTTCAGCAACAGTAGCTTTGCGAGAATGTATAAGTTCGCCAGCTCAACTCCGCTTAGCTCTTTCAGCGGCGTCAGGTTCGGAACCATTAGGTCCTAGACTACTATTGGCACTTTGCTATAATACCAAGAGAAGGGCACTAGCAGTGACTGTATGCAAAGCTACCGAATTACCACCTCGGGATAGCAACGGATATTCCGACCCATTTGTTAAGATGTATGTATTAGCCATATGTAAAACTTGTATAAGTGGCTTTCGCATACGTATGATTTGTGGTAAACGTAAATATCTTGTATAATAATTTTACTCTATTCCACACTCAGCTGTTATTTATTCCCCAGATCGATTTTGATTTTATGTTAAGGATACCTTATATTTTTCAAGCATGTCACCAGATAATAACATGCCCAATTTATAAATTATATCGAAATAAAGAAAAGAAAAACACCCACTTTCCTAATTAGTTTATTATTTAACTTATTAATTAAAGAAAACTCGTTTCCAAACAGCCACCTGGATCCGGATCCCTACCATAAAAAGCACAAGACGTCAATTAAGTGGCGAAACCTAAATCCAGTTTGGAACGAAGGTTTCTTTTTCGAAACCCGTTTGACAGAACTTTCACGCCAAAATCTGACATTGACAGTTTGGGATAAAGATTATGGAAAGCCAAATGACTTTTTAGGAAGTTTGATACTTGGATCAAGTAGTAAGGGTAGAAGATTGAAGCATTGGATGGATTGTATCAAGTTTCCAGATCATAGACACGAACAGTGGCATGCGTTGACAGATACACAACATATTTAATTCTGTTTTAAGAGCGGACTATACGGCCGAAACATAAAACTAATGTATATTTAAGAGTTATACTTACATATAAATTTTTGGTAAATCGTTTTCAAAGATAAATACATAAGATACTTAAATTAGTTTTATAAAGAACCGTCTAGATAGTGCCAAAAGTTATTATTAAGGAATAAAATAATATATTATTTATTATATTATCCGTAGCATGAAAACATTAAACGATATATTGTGTAAGAAAACATACTTAATATAAAAAATATTATTGTTATAAAAAGATTATGAACGGTGTTTATAACTATTTATAAACTCTTTACATATTTTGAAAATCCTAGTATTTTAACTACATTATCAAACTCGTTAATGAGTTTATATTATATTGTATAATATAGAACGTAGCTTGTATGAAATAATAAAATAATAAATTCTTTAATATTAGTAATGTCAACCGTTTCATTGTACCTACCTGTTGAAAGAACATAATGCCTAATATCAATATATTCCTTCAAACAAAGCTACACTACATGATAGCCAAGCCTTGGACTTTGTTCCAGAAAAACATTTATAAACTCATCTTATGCATAAGGACCAGCGGTAAAATTAAAAGTAGAGAGTAAGCGTATGACTCTCGTGTGTCAAATCCAATGTGTTTTTGTTTTATATTTCACTACCTTTGTACCTTCCTTGCTAAAGCACCTTATGCATCACAAAAAAGTCTTACAATTTTTTTTTTTTGTTTTGAGCTTTTCTTGAGGTTCGTATAATATAATTGCAGAGCTTTACATAATTATCAATCATAAACACTTGGCAGTCTATGTGCCTTTTTCGATTGACAATTTGTTCACATGACACTTCATAAATGTTTTCCTTTTTTGACTTTGGAAGTAAGCAACAATTAACAAGTTAAATACCTACTTATTAGTTAACTTAAATTGATCTCAAATATTTGTGAACTAATTTGTAAATGGCTTTTCATAAAATTTTGTAAATCAAACAAACATGGCATTCTTGTGCCCCGTGCGAATCAGACGGGGTAAAAAGAAAAAATGTAAGTAGTACACACTTAACGAGCTTTCAAAAGAAAAACTGCAAAGTCTGAGAACTGAGTCAATGACCTCAAACGTTCGATACTCAAAAATAATTTAAAACTTAATTAATTTCAACTGTATTTTAATACTTTAGGTTAATTGTAAACATTTCACAAGTCTTTAAAGATATTGATTTTATATAAATAAAATATTATTTCTATTTATAAAAAAATGCGAATCATCTATACATATCGTAACATTATACATGTTTTAAAGTTTAAAATTATATTATTTGCTAGCAAGTATAGGAGATTCTGAAAAGGATCTCTCAAGGCCTGGATCAGGGTTGAGTCCAGGTATGGGCCGCATCACCGGCTCTGCAAGTATCGAGACTCTTGTCCGAGTTGGCATTGAGAAGGAACACGGCCTGAGTCCAGACTCGAAAATGGTTGTACTTCATGATTTTACACCATGTGTTGATGATGAACTTGAGGTAAAGCCTACAGTACAGTTTACTTATTTTTATTTATTAATTGTATTTTAAGGTAGTGGTACAGATGTAATATATATGTTAGTTAAATTATTGATTGTAAAATGTTATATTCATAATAAGATGATGTAAATTGCAAGATATTCATGGAATTAATTAATTAATATACTTGTTGCATATTAATTGTGTTGTTTTTGATTAGATACTTAATACAATCTATTTGCAGGTGAAAAGAGGCCAAATTGTAAATGTATTATACAGAGAGAATGATTGGGTGTATGTAATAGTGGCAGAATCTAGACGAGAAGGATTTATTCCACATTCCTATTGTGCACCCTGTGAACATCATGACTTGAAAAAGAAATTGCCTAGAAGCCGGTCACCTACAGACTTAGCACATAGGGATGTTTCACAGTAAGACAAAATCATTTTTATATAATCCTCCTATTCTGTTTTTTATAAAATAATAAACTGCATGGCCCAGCTTTAGCTTTATTTAGTTGTTTGGAAACTTTAAGTAACAAACAGGCAACAATTTGGCACATTGCCCTATGAAAGGGTTTTTACAACTATTTTTATATTACATAGGTTAAGGAGAGTCCGTTTGTTTTAAATAAACTTTACTTTCAATATCCAAAATATAGTCATTAAATATATTAAACCCTTGGATCCTTTGTCTTGGATAGAAAACCTACCTACTTGATTTAATGCAAATTTTACAAATAGTGTTTTTTAAATTCTTTTAATAAATTAACTAATTTTAATTGTTTCAACTTAATTTAAATATTTCAGTTTTGTTTAAAACAACTTGATTTGCATTATCATTTCAAAATTTGTTTAAAATTGCATTACTTGTTGCAGATTATCACTATCAGATGGTGCAACAAATGATGTACATTCAGAGTTGGGAAGTGAAGGTGATGCTTGTCCGTTTAGCAAAGACCCGTCTGGGCGTTATGTAGTACTATACACATTCACAGCAAGAGATGAAAATGATGTGGATGTAGAAAGAGGAGAATTTGTTACAGGTAACTAAAGTAATATAAATTTTATCATTTATTTATAATGGTGACTTGTATTGAAGGCCCAAAAATACCAAATGTCTCTAAATTTAGCACCAGTTCTCACATCAAGGGCATATAATCGACAATCAATAATTATCAAGATAAAATATTGTGTAAGCATGTCCTAAAAAACGTATATATTTTCTCTTTTTAATGTTGAATTGATTTATAATATATTATTTCCAGTGCTAAATAGAGAAGATCCAGACTGGTACTGGATAGTGCGCAGCGATGGCCAAGAAGGTTTTATTCCCTCTGGCTTTGTGTATCCAGCTGTTGTACAAGGTAAAAGCACTCCAAACATTGAGTTATATAAATTATTACCTATATATCTGTTAATGTTTAATTTTAATCGATTGTAAATCCATTATTATTTACCAAGCCACTCTTCAGTCATTTCTATCCAAAAAAATTCAATTAAAAAATAATGTTTTAATGGGATTGGTTGTAGGAGACTCTGTAACATAAAACAAACAAAGATAAAAAAGTAATATTATATTAATGTTTACGTCAGTCCCTTCTCTACCTTATGGCATGTTTTGGGCCCTAATGCTTGACATGACATTAGTCATAATATGAAATGCATATACTATTAATTCCAGCACAACAAGAAACTCCCCAAACAATTCATTCATCACAAGTTAAAGAAAAAACAATTAACAACACACAAAAAGACAATGACACCAGATACCATGGGACAGAGCTAGTCATGCTCTATGATTATAAGGTAATTGTATATAAAATCTGAATTATTCTTAATAAATTACTAAACATTATATTTTATTTATTGTAATGGAAGTTTCAGTTGTAGAAGAAGTGCCAATATTAAAAGCCACCTCTTGGTATATGTGTGTATGTTAATGTCAAGTTCCATTGAGAAGACTCAATAGAATTCAATTACTTTTTGATTCGTCATTGTTTTGTTTTTCATCACAGTTACCTTAATGCAAACAATGAAATTAAAGAGAATAATAAAATAGTAATTTTGTCATTAATTCAAAGCAATTAAAAAATGCATTTTCATTAACAATTCAGTTTATTTACCATTGATGGATTGTACACCGCGTGTATTCGGAAACGAAAGTAACAGATAAAAATGAGTTTAAAGTCCAAACAATTAACTTACAAATTGCGATTATATTCTATTTGTTACATAGTACCTAGATATATTTATTTTGTTGATTTTAAGGCACAAGCACCAGACGATCTATCAGTGAAAAGAGGAGAATGGGTATACGCGGACCTGACTCAGCAAACAGTAGAAGGCTGGTTATGGGCTCATGCTCCTAAATCACGTCGATCCGGCTTCATACCCACGGCATATGCGCGCGCGCCGCATACTACATCACTGTAGTTGGCGTGAAACGTCAGTATCAAAATTATCCACTAAATTTATTAACAATTGTTTAAACAACAGTTATCGAGGTCATTGAACTCAAAAGCTTTTATATTTTTATTAAACACCAAATAAGAATTAATATTAAATTATGTTGAATTCATGCGAATTTGATCATTCATTGTTAGCACAATATTTTTGGTGTAATATTTAAAATATATATATTTTTTAATATTTAAAAATGATATCTTTGTATGCTGTTCCACTGTTTAGTTATTGGTATATCAATATATGTATATATAAGTAGTATACAATTTTTTATGATGTTAATATTGATTTTCTCTCGAATATATAAGATTGTAGTGTAATTTTTGCACTAGCAAAAACATTTTTTTTCTATAGAAACAAAAAATGCTTTGATTGTTGGCCAATTTTAACTTTCTGATTATTCTAAGATGTAGTAGATCTAGATGGTTATACTTTATATTATTATACATTAAGTCTTGATATTCTTGCCACTTGTACTGTAAACTAGGATTAGCTTAGCAGTTAGTTTGTTTTTTAAGAGAAGTATTTTTGCACAAGCTTTATAAAGGCCATATTAAATTTTGTATATTAGCATTTTTATACCTGTAGGTAAGGTTGGCATTTATGTAATATATCCGTCCAAATTTGACTGAAATTGCGCTTTATATTTTCTATGTAAGTTATAATAATTGAATTAATAAATAATTTTATACATTTGTTTTTTATACTTCCTGCCTGATCAGCCTTCTGTGCCTGACGCACACCGTCGACTTTTTGGGTCTAAGGCAAGCCGGTTTCCTCACGATGTTTTCCTTCACCGTTCGAGCTTATGTTAAATTCGCACATAGAATGAAAATCCATTGGTGCACAGCCGGGGATCGTACCTACGACCTCAGGGATGAGCGTCGCACGCTGAAACCACTAGGGCAACACTGCTCAATAAAATAGGTTTAGAAATAATGCAATTACGGCGTCTTGTAATGCAACTATTGTTTATTAACCACAGTTGTACCGCCTCTCGTGGCTTAGAGTTAAACGAATAAAGAATAATGTAACCATCATCGTTAAGTTACAGAGTACCCCTGCAACTGTAACTGACCCGACTTCCATATAATATTTAAGACAATAAACAATGTTGATTGAAATTGCATTTTCAGTAATAAAATAGATATCTATTGCTTTTGGTTATTCTTTATATTCACAAATGCGCTCAATTTTTTAGTTGTCTAGTCTATGATTCCATGCAAATTGATCAATGCACAGGCACATTTAAAAAAAAATATTATAGTTTACTTTACGTTTACTTATTTCCATAGAATCAATAAAATAACAAAAGTCTATAATCTATTCATTTAATTCAACATTTCTTCTAATCTATCAACAGATTTTTCTTCTTTTGCCTAGCTTGTTGTTTAATTGCTTCCTTTGCTTTCCATTCTTCTAACTGTGTTTCTACCTTTTTAATATCTTGTTCGTTAACTGTTATAGGTAACTGTAGCTCAATTTGTTCACTTCTTATAAATTTAAGAGAATTCAATTTCTCTTGTAGGTGTGGTCCTTGTTGACTCTCAAGTAGGTTCCTATAATCCTCCAATTTTCGGTTCCGTATCTGATCACAGTGCATTTCTGTTAATCTTCTTAGGGATTCCCTGCGTGAGAGTTTATGGTACGACCTAGGAAAATAATCAAGAAAATGTAACATTAAGTATTCTGTTTATATTAAATGTGCTTTTCTTAAAAGTAAAAATGAAATCAATCAATCAAATCAATGAAAAGGTAAGAGAGAAGATAGAAAATGGGTTTCTCTTTATAAACAAGATTTCTCCATCCCTGCATCACTTTGGACATGGAAGAAAGGTAGAACTCCTGATTCTTTGTTAGTTAGAGCTGGATGAACTACACCTCAGTGGTTTTAATACAAGCCACCTCAGAGATCCTTCAGGTAACTTAGCATATTAACTACCCAATATTATGTTGTTTAAGAGATTTTTGAAAGGATGTTGCATCATGAATTAGGGAAATACCTATAAAACACATAACAGAACCCACTTACTCAGGATGTGCCTTATACTCTAGGTTAAGTTTCTCAAGCAACCATTCAAACTTTTTATAATCATACTGCCTTAAAAATTTCAGTAACTTCTTACGCTTATCTATAAGCTCTTGAACAACTTTCTGTAAATAAAATAAATTAATGAGGTAAGTAAATATAAAATATTATAAGGTTATGAAAGAGTTTTAATTTAATATCCATAAATATAATATCGCTTGCCCTGGGGAACAAAGTCATGAAACCAAAATACATCTTTTTTCAGGTAAAATAAGTTTTAATGCTAATATTACTAGGAAATATTTATATTATATACACAAATATACATATCAAATGAAAGCTATTTTTTCTTATTATCTTTAAACATTCTTGTTATTTATTTAGTGTAAAGAGTTAAGTAACAGTAAATAGTGTAAAAGTTAGTAAAAAAAGTGTAATTGTTAAGTAAGTACAGTAATTTATCTAATAAGACTGAAGAGAAAGCTTTTTACGATTGTTTCCCTGTTAAAGATAACTAAGGACGACACAGTAACCGTACATTACGTCGGCACATTTTGACGAATGTTTAGAAGGTATCTATAACCACTGTCTTTACGGAAACATTTTTACCATGGTGGAACAGAGCTATATTATGACCATTCTTTAATTGTTTTTAAACTGTCGCCTTTAATTTCATGATTATTTGGTAGAATTACAATCTAAACTAAAACTATCTTTATGGTTGTTGCTATGTATTTCAGGAAAGTAAAATTAGATATAGAATAAAGATATCCTCGGGTTTTTTATAGAAAAATGTTTTGCAAAAATTCTGAAAAAATTACAGTTACTATCACTACCTATCCAAGAAAGTCAAAAATGAGAAAACAATAAAACAGTTGTAACAATAAGCAGAAAATATGTATTATGTGTTTTGTCTTTATCATTCTATTATGCTGCTAATAGTGAAAATAGTGGTACTTTAAAATAATTATTAATAGAATGCAAACAAGCAACAACATGCAAATCTCAGTAGACAAAGTAAAATTGGTAAATTTTTGATACTATGTGCTAAGTGGATAAAAATTATGTTAAAATAACTAAATATTCATTTACCTTTGTTTTAACATTTCGAGGAAACAAGTCCATAGTTTCTTGCAGACATCTTATGTGTCCAGTGATTCTGGCAACTGAAAAATTTATAGATCAGTTAAATATGCAATTAAATTTTGAAGAACTATTTTTGAGAAAATGAAAATATTTTAAAATTTCCCAATTGTATTTGTACCTAAAAATAATTTACAACCTATAAAAAAATATTGAACCAAATGTTGATAGATATGGACTATTCATGTTATTACTCCTAAACTTTGTATTTCACTAAATAGCTATTAAATTTGGCGCACTATTGTGTTTATAATATCTTAGAAATACAAAAAAACATCTTTTAAGTACTTGCAATTCAAAGTATTTGCTTGGCATAGTTTTTATTTATGTCTTTGTAGGGTGTACTTGTGGTGTGATTCAAGGAGCCAGTATAAGATTTTTAATATATTAAAATATCTATAACAATTGGTGCTTAATCTAAAAGTGGAAATGCATACTTCGAGTTTCAGCTGTATTTTCATCATATTTATGCCTCCTGACTCGGTCTGTTAGTTCTTTCTGTACTAGAGCCTTGTATTCCTTTCTTCCTAAATGTGCAACTGAAAATATTTGCTTCACGGCTTCTGGTGCACTAAAAGGTAAGGTATACAAATAATAATTTCATATATGTGTTACTGTATGCGCGTAAGCAAATAAATGGATAAGTTTTTAATTAACAGAACTATTAAATTAATATTCCATTATGACGATTTCAGTTTCGCATAACCTCGAAAATACTAAAATAATATTAAACGTCTATACGTACTCTATTAATTCTTCACTAAGGTTATAGTCTACGCCAGCACACTTTTCAGCGTTTTTTGGTAGCCCCTCTAAATCACCAGATTTTTCAGGTTTGTATGCAGGAACGTAATCTGGACGAACCCATTTAATATTTACTAATTGTTTAACCCCACGATTTGGAATAATGAGTGAAGTAAATCGTTTAAACATTGCAATTAATCTAGCACACCTAGTACAATATTAATAGGTATTAATAATTTCTTCAATATTTACAATATATATATATATATTATTTTTTTAAATTTCTAATAACTCAACTAACATCTATCAAGTGTTAACTGTCATCTGTTAAGAAATATGAAGTATGAACTGTTCCCTGTGTGAGACAGATATACTTTATGGAAACAGTCTGTTTTTTTTATATTGACGACATTATTACACGGTATAGACTGCCTACCAACTTATATGACGGTGACCCCGGCGTCGCTAGAGCCGATATATAGTGCCCTTAATTGAAACTTGGCGGTTTTTAGGCTAAAATTATTTTGACCTTACAGAAACAAGATTCCTTAAAACACTCGATAAACGTCGATTGTAATATTCTGTGGTAGAGATTTTTCAAGAAAAAGACGTAATAAAAGATTGAATAAACGAGTGTTTAAGAGGAATCGTGTTTTTATACATATGAGCGTAAGTCTTTTAACATGAAGTAAAAAATAAACACAAATTGTGATCAATTAAACAATTTATAGGTGGAATTCCAGAAATTTCCGAAGCATAAAAATCATCAGTTTCATCATCTGCAGAATCGCTACTTTGACTTGCACTATCACTGTTCAGTCATGATAAACGGTTCATCTAAATATCCATATTTTTAAATATTTACCATAATATTTTTGCCAATCTTCTGCTGATATTGGATTAAATCCATTTGAGATTAATTGCGGCATTTCTCGGTCTTTCTAATATCGGCGACATCACGTTTCATAGAACTCCAAATCATTTCTATGGCGTTCAAATCGCTATGGTATTGTGGCAATCTAAGATCACTCCTTTATTTTTGAGTAAATTATCGATTTCGTACTCTGGTGCTGGTTTGTGCCTCTTTATTAATTCATACAGCTGCAGGTTTTGTGAAACCCTTCCACATGGTTTTCAGTGAGCCACTTATGCATATCACCTCGTATTTGAATTAGGGAATTTGTTGATGCAATGCTATGATAAGGGGCATTATCCATGACAATAATTGTCTCTTCGTGTAAATTGGGAAGAAGATTTTCGGTTACCCAATTTTTAAAGTTTTTAGTTTTTTTAAGTCGTTCATTTCATCATCATCTCCACTTTTCGTATTTGATTTAAATGTCAGTAAGGCATTCGCTACGAATTCTGTTTCTCCTCCAGCATGAACAATTATCCACCTGCTCCCTTTTGAAACGGGGTTCAACACCATCCATATCATCACTCTGCCATGTGCGTCCAACAGTGTGTGAAGAATGAATGCATGTATCGTCCAAATACATGATGGTTTTGTTCGCCAAGTTCGTGTTTCTTATTTTTTTTGGAGGTATGTTGCTCTCGAAGCACTTATGTCTTTGCCTTCAACGAGTACTTTTCTGTTCGATATAGTTTTCTTATATCGAAAACCAATTTTTCACAATATTTCTCTGAGCGTTTCTCGACTTCCTTTGAAGTCAATTTCCTCTCGTAAGACAAGGAGCAGTTTTTGAATAGACGTAATTTCTTTCTTGGCGTAAAACTCATGAATTTTCCGTCTTATGACACCTAGGTCAAATTCGGCAATTTTGATCTTCCCTCTCAATCGCAGCTTTTTTTTTTGGGAGTAAAAATTTTAGCTACGGTCGCATCAGCATCTTCTTTTTCTTTAACTAATTTACGCACAAAGCGCTCACCAAAACCTGTAAAATAAACCATACTATAATAATAAAATTTAAATCATTGAGAATGGAGAAATCCATATTACAAAATCTGGCAACACTAATCACTGTGGCAGCACTGCAGCAGTTATTCGTTCATATAATTTTTGAAATGGTATTATTGGGGCTTGCAGACTTTTCTCTTCTATCATAAAGGCCAACACTTTTAAAATCATGTTTCTCATCATGTTGATGAAATCATGTTCATCACTTTTATCACAAACTAAGCAAAAAACAAACGACATTGCGCTCTGCTTTGCAATGACATCATTCTGTATGTCATGTCACGTATTCAAGAAGGAACATCAGTTCCTGTTTTCCGCCACCGGGTCAGGTCAGACCCGGTGTGGCTTGTGGGCTTGTATAAATATTCGAAATTAAGAACATTAAAAAACTGAATCGTAGTCAAAAGGAACTATATTCGTAGGCATAACCACAACGCGTTCTGTTTTAGCATAGATTAAGCAACCGGCTCTTGCGCCGCTGAAAACATGTTTCTAAAATAAGTGATAGCCTGGATCTAGAGACAAAATGACTTTTTTGACTAATAAATTATGTATGGGCTCACGTTTTGTCAGGTGACAATTATACAAGTTTTTTCCCAATCCCTTGAAGGTTTAAAAAAATAGCTTAAATTTTTAAGCCAAATCTGTTTATTGATTTTTTTAATGCTTTACTGCAGTCGTGATCAAGCTCCATATATGTGAACCCGAAAAAACTTTAAATGGAAAAAAAAACGATACAATTTTAACCACTCTTTATTGTTTTCGATTATACAGCCACAAACTTAAATTACTTAGCCGATTTTGTACTAAATGTACCGCTTATATTTTAGATAACAAAATAATATGAATTTATATAAAGCAATAACATTTGAATATAACTAAACAATCCATAATTATTATATGCAATACATAATGCAAAAAACCAACTATATAGGAAGCAAATAAAATTTGCGCTTACAAACAAAGGATGCGTAAATGGAATATCTCTGAATACCTCACAAAACAAACATATTGAAAAAAATCCTAACTTTTTAATGTTTTTTATTATTATATGCATTCAGAATAAAAGGAACAAGAAGAAAGAAAAATATTTTAAATCTAATATTGAAGAGTAATTAACTTTATTTGTATTTCAATTGGACACAATTTATAGCTAGCTTACAATCAAAACTTTGTCTAATTAAAGGTGCTAATTTTCATTAAAGACCAATAGAGTAATGTGTAATGAGTCAAAAAAGTACTAAGTATACAAGTCTTTAAATATAGAAGAATATGTTATTAGAATTTGTAAATTTTTAAATTACGTGCAAAGAATAATAGCTAATGCATAGCAATGTTTCGTGGAATGTAGAAACACCTTAAAACTATATCTACGTAAACATTAATATTTAATAAAGAAATTTAACAACGCTTGGGCTTACGGGATTTTCTAGCAAATTCATAGGATATTTCAAACTTCGTAGATGACTTCTTTCATCACTACTTAACTAAAGAAATAAATATATAATTTAAAAATAGCATAGAATCCAATTTGTTTAAAATTTTACTCAAAAGCACCAAAAGAAATTGCTAAACTGTTAAATAATTTAGACTAGTCGTTACACATTGGGATAGTACTTTCATTCTGTTATTTTATTATAACCCAATAGCCTTGTTTCTATCTTCATTCGCTCTTACCGACCAAGAAATGTGGCACTGTACATATCTAGTCTAATTATGTGACACTATTTTGTTTGACATATACCCGCGCAGATAAAGCAACGATCTACGGCCATTTTCATGTTGTTTCTGTATCCCCACGTCTTATAATAAATAAAATAAACGATATCGTATTGTATTTTTTACCTTCTCATCCCGCAAACATTTACTAAATAACCAACCAACTTCTACAATATTTATTGGCGAACAATTTTGGAACATTGTTCTTTCATAATTGCTAAATATATCGACATATCTGGCTGTATCTTTATTAAAATTATGTTACATATAATGGTAACAATGCACTAGAAAAATCTTTACATACTATATATGATATAAGCCACAATTTCTTAAAGTTAATGTCTTTTATATTATCCAAGAGTTTAGAATGTTTTGGGGTAGTTAAAAATTAAATTATTTAAAGTGGAACAAGATGGTTGACTGTAATTGTCACAGTCAAGATATTTATTACTTTTTGACGATTAGAATAGTAACTAATAGTCTACTGTTTATGGTACTATTATCAAAAATTATAGAAGAATTAAATTTTCACCATATTTAATGAACAATTTTTTTTCATTGTATAAATGCAATTCATTACTTGTGCGTTTTTTTACATACACATTTTATAATTCTCAAATCGCTATAATTATTATATTTTCCAAGTAATACACAGAAAATTTGGATCATTCATAAGTTATTTAACTTTTAGTTCCACAATTGAAAAAGAAATACTATTTTTTTTTTATTATCAAGCTTATAGATAAATTCGACCCAACCTTAATATATATTTTTATAGATAATTGGGCAAGATATAATCTGTCGTGCATTAGCTGCTTAGTTATACAGCTTTTTATTAAAAACACACGTCTCACATAAACATCAAATTTTTTGGCCTTTTATTTTTTAATAAAAATTAAAAACCACCGTTTTAATGTATGAAAAATGATGTTAATTTATCCTACCATTATTTTAGAATACTATTTTATTTTCTAAGGTAACTATGTGGTACCTAAAAATACAAAAATTGCGTTACTTATTTCACTTATTGACTCTTTCCGATGCGTCTATGTGGACAGCTTAAAACCATAAATGCATCATAGACAATATCTAACTTTATAGCATAGACATCTTGGGTAATGTAAGTGTTGCAATAAACAGGTTCTTTTTTCAAATTAAAGAAATTAATATTTTGTAAATTGACTAACGCGACATTTACAATACCCAAGCTGTATCGTTTAAATCATTTAAACTTACTCTCAATTACCCCTTTAATGCCATTTTCTAAGCAACTTCGAATATTATAATAGCTTCTATAGTCTATGCTCGGCGTAGTCTATGGTATTGGCGTTAATCATACCCCAGATTCAGAATCGATACTTAGCGCTAACATAGACTTCCGTGAGTCCAAAAAAAATTAATTTGGCGCACGAGAGACATACTTACTAAAGCTCGATTGTGAATCTGATTAATAGAGTATAGAGCATCATAATGTACTACCGATGCCGTTGAGTCTTGTCTGTCCTCCGCCGTGCTAAAAAAAGACTCTCATGTATCGTTTAACGAAAAGTGTATAGAATATATTTTGTAATGCGGTTTCAATTCTTACCGAGTCCGACCGCTTCGGCGGCCTTCAAACCCTAATCCTTCTTCTTGCCCTTTTTCTTTGCGGAGCGTTTGCTGTAGTTCTGTGCGAGTGCATTCACTATAGACACCACAAAGTATAGAACCATAGCTAGTACAAACTTTTCTAATATCATAGAGAGGACTGAGCCCTGGTTGTCAGTCTGTGGCGCATTTTTGTGTAATCTAGCTCTTTGGTTCCTGAGGAACTCCAGTAAGGGAGCTTCAAGTTTGGGCCCGATGTACGGTATCCGTTCTACCCATTGGAGAACTTGGCTGAAATTTATTAGAAAAATGAAACATTAATTAATTTTATTTAACCAAATAAATAAATTAGCAAGCTATACTTTTTTGTAAATAATGTAAATAAATGTGTACAAAGTGATTTTTATGCGATATAGGCACCGAACATTGAATAGCCACGCGTATAATTCTAAAGACCTTTATAATAGTAAAAACTCACCCGACAAGCGTTTCATTAAACGCAATTATCACAAACATCTTCTGTATATGCATTTTAATTACTGCTTTGCCCAAAAGCGTCGCCCCGAAGAATGTCCAGAACGGTACGAGAAAATGTCCACACGTGAGGCCGGCCAAGTCAAACAATGGGTTTGGAATCGACGCACACGCAAGTATACCAGCGAATCCAACACGTTGTACCAGTTTTTGGATCATTACTTTTGCCCTGAAGACAGAGAAGTCCATTTAATGATTCATGGAGTTTAGAGAAAAGCACATCCCAAAGAAAATATTTCCAATGCTTATTATCCTATAATTGTTTAAACAGAATTTCTAAAAAATGCCATTATATTTTAAACTTTAACACATCTATGAAGAACAAAAAATAATCAATACCTGCCAGTTTTGGAATCGTCATCAGCAGTAAGTTCAGCTACTCCACCCCCTGATAACCGAGCAGCTCGGGCCATAAAGTACGGAGGCAACTCCCCCAACGCTGTTCCTATACCCCACATCATAGACTCTATTCGGACTTTGGCCATAATATTCCATATCGACACAGTGTTTTGGGGGTCGATCTCCGACGGACATATTATACTGGGGAAACAATTTCAATTAACCACTTTTCACTATTTTCGTCCTATTTAAAAGTATCAATATTACTATGAGTACCAACACCTCATAGCAGACAAGTATATGGGTATAAAATATAAAGAATTTTAACGCATCATCATCATTTTGTATATTTCAAAAAGATTCTTCGGTATTTAAGATAAAAAATATAAAAATGAATCCCTATTTCCCTTGGTCACGGCATCACGCGTGAACGTTCTTTTTTTGTGTTTTTTTAATGTCAGGAGAAGGTTCTTATTAAAGAAAAAAAACAAGAAAATTGTGCGGAAAATTAGTAAATTTAAGAATACTTTTGTTACGATAGCAATTTTTTTTTATTTCATTCAAACTTTTTTCATATAACCTTATGACGTTTGACATAATATTGACAGAATCCGTGCTGTAAATATAGTCAAAGAGGATGTAAGAAAAATTAATATCGTTTAAAACATTATGCTTCGATTGGAGTTATTATATTGATAAAATGTATACATTTTATTAATTACAGTCACTAGTTGTTTGTGGCATTAATCTTGAAAATCCATGTTTTTCACACGGCCGCCGCCATATTGTCGCCTGTTCCCATGTCGGAATACCAACAAAACTATTTATATACGCCAGAAAAATAAACAATGTTGTTTATCATAAAGCATTTTTAGTTAAGTATACCAATTGGAAATCAATATTCATTATTAAGACAGTACAACGTCTGTCGGGTCCTCTAGTAATAATAAATTTCGATCTTAGTACTCTACAGTTCAAAATAAACATAAGCACACATAAAAGCATATGCATAACAAGGAATTTAAATTGAGATCAATAAAAGCGCTAAAATCTGGAAAATTATACTTACTCGTTGGGATATGGTGGCGAAGGAAAGTTAAGTCCACCGCACTCGTACGCGGCAAGCGTTACGCGTGCTATATGCGGGCCCAAGTATAGGAGGAATGTGTGAAGGCCTGTACCGAGACCTACTGAGCTGCAAACACCGAGTACTACCCACCAGCCCCACCAAGCGAGGGTCAGCACTGCCTCCTGACAATATTAATAAACTTTTAAAGTTTCAAAACCTTACAAAAAATCATGTGACTTATACAATGTCTATATTCAGTCAGCGGAATGAGAACAGTAGGACTTGAGGTTGCAGCAGTGCTCAATTGTGTTTTGTTCTATTGCCAATACTCTTGCGTAATTATAGTTCGACAATCTCGAACTTAATATTATGAATGATTGCCGAACAGATTCTAAAGTATATAATTGCTTGGAGTCGTGTTTAATTTAGGTTATTGGTTAACGAAGCAGACGAGTTGGCAGACTTTGCATACTAAAGTCAAAATCAAAATCATTTTTCATAATTTATGAACGTCAAAAAAGAAATACATTATAAACGCTTCCAATTTTACATTTACTACCAGTTCTCAAAAGAGCGTAGAACGGAAGAAGTTTTTTGTTTTACACAACGTTTGCAAGGAGCTGCAACCATTACACCATGTTCCAAATGACATCTTAAGTAGTAAATAATAATAAAATAAATTAAAAACAAAGATTGTCAAAGATCCTCTATCAGCAGGAGGCATGGTGAAATAGGAGCACGCACATTCTCGTGGGAACAACACGCAATATTAACATCAGGTAATTCCCGAATTTTATATATTTTTTTTATTTCGTATGTTTAATAATTTATTCAAACTACTCCATCAAGCGCTGCAGCACAGTTCAAGTGTTTAATTGAAATAGTCGGTTAGACAACGACAACTCGGTTAACTCAATAATTGTTTTACAAAACCAATTACAGATGTCATATTTTAGTCACACTGTATGTCTATGGTAAGGTTATTAGGTCCTTACATATGAAATTGGCGTTTTGTCGTACTGGCCACTTTGACCTCAAACTAACCTAACCAACCAAAGAGGAGGCTCTTTGGTTAGGAATTTCAAATTCAAATTTGTACAGCTATTTATTCATGTATTTGTGCTTCGATGACCGTCATTCATTTGTTTTTTCTTCTGTTTTTTTCTGTTTGCGTCACTCATTTTACAAAACGGAAAACTTAAAGTATCGCATTATTTACGAGTACGAGTTCCGCCGTGGCACTAGTGCTGCGGAAACGACTCGAAGGGTGAATGATTTGTGGCGGTAATGTTGCAAAAGAAAACACAGTTCGTTTTTGGTTCCAACGTTTTCGTTCTGGTTATTTCGACCTGCAGAACAAGCCCCGTGGACGGCCTGAGACCCAAGTTGATAATGAAGTATTGAAGGCTATTGTGGAAGCGGATCCATCGCAAACCACGTCCGAGTTAGCTGCAGGCTGCGGTGTTAGTGATAAAACTGTTTTAATTCACTTGAAGCAAATTGGGAAGATTAAAAAGCTTGAAAGGTGGGTACATCACGAATTGACTGAAGCAAACCGGCAAACGCGCGTCGACTGCCGCGTTACATTACTGAACCGGCACAATAATGAAGGTATTTTAAACCGAATCATTACCTGTGATGAAAAATTGATTTTTTACGATAATCGGAAGTGATCAGCGCAATGTTTGCATCCTGGCCAGCCAGCTAAATCCTGCCCCAAGCGAAAATTAACCCCAAAAAATTTACTTGTAAGCGTTTGGTGGACTAGTGCCGGTATTGTTCATTGCAGTTTTCTCAAATCTGGCCAGACTATTACGACTGATGTCTATTGTCAGCAATTGCAATCCATGATGGAAAAGCTAGCGGCTAAACAACCTAGGCTGGTCAATCGCTCCACGCCATTGCTACTTCACGACAACGCTAGACCACACACTGCACAACAGACGGCTACCAAATTAGAAGAGCTTCAATTGGAATGTCTAAGACGGAGTACGGAGGATCCGTACTCCCCGGACCTTGCTCCAACAGATTACCATTTTTTTCTAAATTTGGACAACTTCTTGCAAGGGAAAAAAATTAACTCTGATGGGGCAGTCCAAATCGCCTTCACAGATTTTATTGATTCCCGTCCGTTTCTTTAGTAAAGAGATCAATGAACTACCTATGAGATGGCAAAAGTGCATAGAAAACAATGGCTCATACGTTAATTAATTAAATACATTATATTTAAAAATATTCGACTTTTTGTTCCTCCCATACAAAACGCCAATTTCATATGTAAGGACCTAATATATACTATAACTAACAGAAGAGAAGTAAGAAATACCTGAACAAAAGGCTGATGAGGGCCATTAACATAAAAAGAGGTGGCTACACCGCTGACTAGAACAATTAGTGATACTGCTAATCCCTTGTACGCTAACAGTCTGAAAAAAAAATCATAAACTAGTTAATCATCGTTATTGTCGTATCGATTACGACCATTTATATAATTTAATGATTTAAATACAACTGTCCGGCAAATTCAAATTCCAAACAATCCCACTTTTTAGTCTAAAAAATCATCACATTTGGACAACGATGCTGTAGTCCCATTTATTCTATATATTCTTGCTGGTAACTTTGAATGCAATAACAATCTTATTTCAGTGATGAGATAATTTTGACCACTCTGGAGAAACTAAATGTTTTAAAATAATTTTTACCACGATTCATACATAAAGTCAAATAATCGATTTCATCATTTAATAATCATATCAATTATTAATATATGACATTTATGTTTATTAGCTATACCCGGAAATCTATTTTGTTAAACTTCAAACCGGAACTTTTAAAACCTTTCCAAATAAAATTCCTTAAAATCATTCAAATACATATATATCTATTTAGAGTCCAGCCTCGTAATAAGTAAGGTACTTCGGCTATATGTCAGAGTTATGTCAAAATACATAAGACATACCTTCGTAAACCCGTTGAGCATAATATAAATAGTTCCCGAAAAAAGTACTCCAAAGTTGTGAGTGGTCTCCTCCATAGCACTAAGCTCTCGGTATCCATTGGGGCTACTTTTGTTCTGAAATTATATAAAATTCAAGAAATTATTGTACCGTGTACATTTACCATATATATGTCGTAGCCAGCTAGCTTAATTAGCCGTTCAATTAACAGCCTAGCCTTTTAACTAAACGACGCAGTTTATCTAGCGGCCTGAAAGATATTCAGCCGTATCGTTTGTTACAACATTTAATAAACTCACTGACTAATGCTTGGGCCATTCATACGATAGTCATTATTTGGCAGAAATAAAAATGATGAAACATATGACATAAAATATATTTCTTTTAAAATTAAATTGCTTAAGTCAAATTCACATTATTGTCACTACACTCTTGCATTGTACTTGTTGTTTTTCATTAAACTTTGGAAAACACCATCAAAGATGTGGTTTGCCGACGCCATATTGAAAGTTTGAAGAGTTACGTTTAGAGTTTCGACACATATGTATATCGAAAACTGTTAATAACCATTGTATCAGAGTTTAGAAGGAGCTAAAAGCAGTACTACTTTTTCTATTATTTGCGAATGTTTTCCCCTTATATGGACATTACGTAAATTACATAATCTGCGTAAAATCATTATAATATCGTTCAAATTATAGAAAAACAGGTCCATAAATGTATCTGCCACATGTGTAGGATACACATATAGTATATTATTTATTATTATTATAGTACATATTTTACTATATATTATATAGTAAAATAATAAAAACTGCCGCAGTAATGTCCGTGTCTAATAGTTTTTGTATTTTTACAAGCGTTATATATGTTTATAGAGCATATGAAAAATATTTTCATTGTTTTACGAGAGAGCAATTAGGGGCGCGTTCCCGATTTGAAGACAAACGGTACCTACGATGGAGCAGGCACTATTTTAAAATGTTAATCGTGTGAAATTAACTTTCATAGTCTCTGTTTCAGTCTTTTAGTGCATTAAACAATAGATAAACAAAGCATAGGGTAAATCTCTGCATGCATTCTGTACTTTTACCAAGTTACACGTAATAAAAGAGCACAAAAGATTGTTCTAGTGCGATCGCTGATGAAAGATTAAATTTCCATATACAAGCGTCAATTGGATCAAGAGTAATGTTTACTTATGATTTAGTGATACAATGGAAATATTCGTTACTTTTTTGAGAATGAATTCGTTTAAATAAGGATCTCGAAGAATCTAGAAATACTTAAGATTTAAAGACGAGAGCAAAGTTAAAGGTAATATTTCAATTACGTACTTAATCTCTTTCGAAGGCGCGTGACGCAGCCCGTTGCGTGGACGCTGTATTTGCTCGGTATCTGTTTGCCCTGCAGCCGCCAGCTTGTAGTACCCTAAGCGGGCGAGCTAGAAAAAACATATTAAACTAATTATTAATGGAAAGCCTTGGATTCGGGAGCCGGTGGATCCAAAGCCTTTACAAACGGGACAGATCGCCAGTAGCTAGATTGAGTGGGGAAAATGTCGAGAATTTCCTTTACTATACTTAAGTATAATAAAATCTAAAACGACTGCGCATCTAATAACTCTGCCAAAGAAATTACGTTTTAAGGAGCATAAAGCATGACACAAGTAAAAACTTGTCTCGTAAATGTAAGCAGTAACAACTTTAAATTGAATTGAAAAAACTCCATTGATATTCTCTTGCAAGGAGTCGTTATATTTCAAAGGCTTTTATAATCATCTGTTATATTAAGGACTTTAAGGACTTCATTAAATACAGTGTAAACTCCATGTAACGTCCCGTTAGCGTCGAAATCAATTGGCTTTGGTTGGTTTAGCTGTCTTCCATATAATGATAAACTCTACATATCATTACACCCACTCTCAAATGAGTAATAAAGTACTTAAGGTTGCTAAAATTAGTAAAAACTGCGCAGCTGTGTACGTTGTTTTGTCGCTTTACTGTCCTAGCCCGCAATAAACTCGACCGTCGGCATCGTGTACGAACTTTCTAAGTAATTTGTTCGTTTTTCGTTCGTTCTGTTCTTGACTAATACGTAGGAGTCATGTATTATCTATACTTTTATCTTCTATCCATTTAACGACAACTCTCTATAACACCATAAAATGCACAGTCTCTTCAGTCCCGTTATATAGAGTTTACACTGTATGTGCAAATTATCTAATGTTGAGGATCGAAACTGCAAAATTCATATACGTAATATTAAATATATTTAAGATATCACAAGAGAAAATTACGTTAATATAATGATAGATCCACTTTGATTTAGCGTTAAACATATGACCTAGGTTCAGTTCTATTCAAATTAATACAAAAATTTATAAAATACATTAATACAATAAGTAAATTAAATAAGTAATTGTTGCCTTTCGCTAACACAACAGGAATTTCGTTAAAATTTCTATTATATTCTTCCACTGCCTATTCAATTTCTGTACATTAAACAAAAATTCTTTAGAAACATCTCGCAATTACACAGAATATGTACATTTACGAGTAATTGGTAGAAAATCGTGACAATATACTACACTACATGCAAAATGAATTATCAAAGCGTGAACATAAATTGATGAAACAATATTTGGTAGTGGTGATTAATGTCTATACAAAAAATATAGAAACTCTGTAGTTCTGAGGGAAAGAGCATTGACCTTAGTTTCGAGTCATCAAAGCAGAAATAAAATGAACCAAGGAAATATATAACAAGATTTATCATTAATTGCTCAATTTAAGCCGACAAACATAAAAATTTATTAAAATACATAATATGAATAATTTTTTACTAAATAGTAATAATTATATAAACAATTTTCTTAATATTACATGGACCTAATTAGCCCATTAACACTTTAAACTATGTAAATTTAATGTATTTCAAGTATTATAATCAGCATCGAATCATTTTAACTACGCGGAAAAATACGTATTCAAAATTGGGGCTAAAATTGCTCTTCAGCACAAATCTACAATATCAACAGAATTGTTATCAGTAATGTAAACTTACAAGAGTATATCCCTTAAGAAGTCTTATGCTGGACAGGTTAGCTGGCAACCGCCGTGGAAAGTGACGAAGACATCACGAATACAAAATAGCATTTCACTTTCCAAAAACGCAACAAAGTTCACTCTCATTTTCGTACCGTAGTCACACTTTCATGACAATTGTTCGGAGAAAATAATATTTTGCAATATTTACGTTTAGAGAAAAGAAAAGCCATCCTGAACTTGTCACACACCACATTTATACAAATACTGTTAATGATCAAACTAATACTGTGGCCGAGGGTAGGAACTAAAGTTAAAATCTAGCGATACAAGTCGACACTATTTAATTATTTATACTATCATCGTAACGAATTGCAAACAGCTGATTGTTGTGGCAATACTCCAACGCGAAATCAACGCGCCTATGATAACAATGTAACAACACAACAATTGACTCGTATCGGACTCAAACTCGGATTTAAAGTGATTTTTTTATATATTATTGATACATAAATTTTCAGGTTCATATGTGTAACATTTCAGATTTCACAGGTACATTAAACATTTTGACATTGTGTGGCATTTGTTTTTGTATATAGGTTGATTAATTCAAACTTAGTTTTGAATCTTAGAAATATTGATGTTTCGGCCTGTAAGAGAATATTAAGTACTTTTTTTTTGTCTATTTATATTTACGATACTTTCTAGGGGTATACATAAAACTAAGACAAGTAACCTATAATATGACCTATACAATTCATTTCAAATAAAAAGACAATGATTACCAGTCTTATTGGATTATTGTTATAAAAAGTTTACAGACCGACTCTTAATATGCAAAAATAAAGTGGCGTGATCGTCGCGTGCGGTATGTGCCAGCGCAGCCAGTGACCTGTGTGTGAGTAATTACGTACAACGCACATACACTTTGGAATAAATCTCGTAATCTGTTGTTTCGTATCGTATCGTAATCGTATTCTATTGTTTCCTTTGTTTCAGGTAGCATTTTTATTGAGGTCATAAAAGAATCTGAATAACAACCAGAGATGTGCTATGGTGTGATATTTTAAATAATAGTGACTTTCTAAGACTTCTGTAGGTTATGATTTTATATAAAACTAACTGCCCCCGCGAACTTCGTTTCTCCTTAATGTGATTTAACTCAGCCTACCTTTTTAGTACATACCATTGCTATGCTACCCTAGTGGCCGTTTGCTTTTCCGCTGTTTGGTTTTTCTGCGAGTTATTCGCTCTATAAACCTCAGAAATCAAGTCATGAGTTTTTAACAAATAAAAATATAGGTTTATTTGTTATCGTAGAGGTGAAAATTACGGGTTGTGTGTATATTTGTATACTGTTTCATTAAAAAATAAAATTTAAGGGTGGGACCAACCTTAACATTTAGGGAGATGAAAAAGCAGAACCTAGCGCACATGTACAAAAAATTTCACGCAAATCGGTCGAGCCATTTCTGAGGAATTTAATTACAAACACCCTTGACACGAGAATTTTATATATTAGATAAAAAATTATAAATTCTAAATTTTACACCTCTGTTTGTTCTCATACCAAAAATTATTTTCAACAAACTTATTAAAAATCGATAAGTATGTCATAATTGAAACTCTGCGACTATCTACTCACTGTAGACTTTAGTTAGACGTCTTAGAACTTTCACCTTCCGTTTTACTTTCAATTCTCGTACCTACCTTTGTTATTATATTACATAAGTGTATCTAACTTATACAAACTGCATCAATCTAACTGTTTTATTATTCAGCTAGTAAATATGAAAAGTATATAAATTATGTTATTTACTCATGTGAGTAGTTGTAGTTTTCAGTTTCTATTCAAGTATGACTTTAGGGCTCTTCCGCTAACGTAAGCCAATTTATCATTCCATTAGCCACCGCCGGTTAAGCGACGTCAACAAAGTTATTAGAGCAAATCGCGTACTCGTAATGTATAAAGAAGCATATTCATTTGATTTTCGGAGCCATTTTAGGCCATTGAACTCTTTTTTTACTTTTCTTTTATCATTTCTACCACCCACACTATTACAATTATATATGCAAATTAAATATTTATTGTAATTTAAATGTTATATAACACTATGGATTGTGTTGCCTATCAATAATTGGATTAAAGAGGCTTTTGACTAATCACGAGAAAACACACAAAGATTTACATTAAAATAAGATAAAAATTAAATTTAGCAAGCAGCAAGCACATACTAGTCTTACTTTACACATGCATGCTAATTAGTCTAGTATCTACAAATAACAGTCATAAAATATTGACCTAATCAACTAAGTAAGCCAAAAGAGGACATAATAAATCACATGGTGCAATGTAATCAGTGGATCAGTTAATATCAATAATCCAACTTGTAATTAAAAAAATAATCAATAAATCAAAGTAGTAAATTGAAGATACCTGATAGATGTTTTGACCTGTTTTTCGTCACAAACTATACAACTATATTTTTTAAATATTTGAAATAAGTCAACAACTTTAATTTATTAAGGTATTTCCATTATAATTACTTTGTAATTGCATATAAGTTTAATATTAATATTTCAAGGTTTTAAAATATGACTAATTAATTTTAATTTACTATTTAATCAATATAGCAATTGTAATGCATAGATAATTAGTACAAATAATTTTTTTTATTAATTTAAACTACTACAAATAAACTAATAACTGAAAAATGTGGGCTACTAATATTTTCTTGACCACACAGGTGCAAATGCATGACTTATTTAAATACATTGCAATCTACTTATCTCCTGTAGAGATTAAGAGACAATTTTGAAGAATGAATGTCTTTTGAAGAAGACTTGTAAATCAAAACTCACAAGGGTTTACCTTAGGATTACACAAATCAAATTCTCAAGCAATGCTTTTGTGAAAAAAAACTTCAACACAAAGATATAACAAGCAAATAAATTCACACATCAACATACAACTGATAATATACCAGCTCATTTTTGTTGCCTGAAGTCCGTTGGCCACGTTTTCTACATTCTGCACGCAGTTGCTCCTTGCTCATAGATGCTAGAGCTTCTGGACTGAGGTTTTGACGCACCTTGCCATTGTCAGAAACAGAGTTTTGACGGGGTATAGCTAAGGAAGCAGCTTGGTTACGTGCCCGACGAGTGCTGGCTAGTTTTGTCATTATTTCTTTCCAAATCCACTAAGCTTAAGCTATTTATGTATCCTCATTCTTTATAGTCTTAGCACTTTCTCCTGGTTGTAGTTTGCATATGCATCACAAAAGCAACAACTTATTGGATTGAGTAAATAAAAATATACTTAAAACAAATGTAAGAAAGAGAATATTCTATAGTAAACAAGACATAAATTGATTAAATAATATATATATTAAGTATGGGCTCTTAACGTAAACCATCACTCAGTAATAATTATAATTACCCATTCGATATCGATTTTAGACACTTTTCACTGATGTGTATCATCAATATTGTTCAAATCATTTGAATAGTTGCTATTCACGTAAATAGGCAATTAATTATGAAATGCTATAAAAGCCGCTGTCAGCCCCTAATACAATAAGCTTAATAAATTAGTAGTCTCATTCTGAACAGTCAGCAGTTATTGATGCAATTTCTAACCTAACAAAAAATAAAGAAACTATAAAAATATACTCACATCAACAAACCAATTCACTTATAAAATTATATAAAAATTCTGTTGTTGCCTTCTAATACAACTGGTACTTAAACACAGAAACTAAATCTAAAAAAAATTCTATGGCATAACACAACACTCTTGATCAATCATCATCGAAAACTGAAATAAATTGCCATTTTTCGGAGGATTTTTACCTAGAACTCATCAAATATTTTCATTCATTAGAATATCAGAAACTCATATAATGAAATGTTATACCATCGCTATAGCCCATCGATATCAATATTACTAAAATAATTTTAAGAATGTATAATATTAAATTAATACTAGACGTCTCAAGGAACATAGTATCAAGAATAAACTTTGCAATATTACCCCGATTTTTGTTACGTTTTAGAGTTATAGCAATACCACACAATTGTCATTTAATAGTGACGTGTATTAAACCATAGGTTACAGATTTACTTTGCCTTTGTGATTTAAACTCTCCTCTTCATAGACATTTAAACTATAATCCAATATTAAGATCAGATTACCTCGTATTATGGTAATAAATTCCTTAACAGTTATTTAATTGCACTACTTGAATTTCTCCTTAGTTTTATAATCCTGCTGCTGCACAGAGCTACTGTGAAATAACAAAGTTATGTGTTATGGCGGAAACAGTTATGACTAAATAAAGATAAAACATTTTTAACTATACTGTATTTTTAACCGACTTAAAAAATTTATTCATTGCAATTTCAATATTTAGGTTTTTATAAACAGTAAAATTTTACATTTCCAACGGTAATTTCATAGCCCAGGAAAGCTAAGCTCCTGGAGCAAGATAAAGTTCCGTCAGTTATAAAATGTATTTTATACTAACTACGATAGTATTCGTAATTTATTTAATTTTTAAATAAACTAAAAATTTAATACCACAACAGTTAAATGACCAAGCTTGACCTAACCTACTGCAATGTTACTGGAAATGTTTAGTCAACGACAAAACAGATGAAGAATGAAGGAGTGTATCTATTTGTATTTATTAGTAATGAAGAATAGTTACTTTCCAACCTAAAGTCGATGGTTGTACGCATGCGCGGTAGAAAATCAAAATCTGGGGTTACATCTCTGGGACCAGCATCCATTTAGTTCTTGAGAGGTGCCTCATGAATGCGCTGTGCCTTGGTAGGCGAATGCCACAAGATACAAATACACCAACAGGTATGATTCAAATAGAAATTTGTATTTACTATTGTTTTTTGTTAGCACAGATACCTCATGTTAGTCTAAGAAACGAATTACGTTTTTTTCAATAGTAGATGGACTGCAAATCAAAAAATAATTTAAAGTAATGAGAGAATTTAACATTGTGTTGTATATATCTACCTAATCTGAATATATCTAAGTTTCACGTTCAACGCTAAAGGATTTCATTATTGGTAATTAGCCATATGTTATAATTTTATATGAATGATATCTATCGGAGCGCATCTAATATAAGTACATACATTAGTTGTTCCATGGTAAATTCTTAGGAACCATTTCGCTTTATAGATACATACATATAAGAGCTTAAGAAATGAACGAATTGTTGAAATGGTCTTTAGAGATCCTCTTTGTTTCTATCTTAACAATTAAGTTAGTTTAAGGTTTATAAGTCTTGTTGAAAATATTTAACATTCATCCATAATTTCTTACTATCGAAGTCTTAACCTACTCGGAGATTAAGTCGTTAAAGCTTTATTACTGCTTTCTATTTATATAGTGATTTAATTAATTCGGAATAATTTTAGTTTTAAATAAGACTTCAAAAATAAATGTATATTATTATGAACGTATTCGTACAACATAAACCTAAATCTTCCAAAACATTTGATGTACAACCTTCCAGGTTTAAATACTGCATAATGTTTCTTATTTTATTTTAAAAATCGAATATTTGAAGAAACAATGTCCTTATTTCATCGTTTCCGGTTTCTAAAAGGATCATTTGGCGGGCGACCGAGCGCCTGCCGTGAAACGTCGACTAAGAGTGCAAACATATTCTCCGCAGTGAACAATTTCTTCGCTGATTCGCCTTTGGTGAATCAGCTAAAAGGCATAATGGTAAATATTATAGCTTCATTTATAGCGCCACGTATAAATATTGAGGCAGAAATTCCCAAACACATATGACAGGGAAGGCTTAGTAGGTATTTCATCAGCTAATTCTTATTACAATTAACCAGACATTTAAAACTAGAAAACAATGTTAAAATAATTCTGTATATGTTTAGTGCTACAATCTTTTTATAAATTGGAATTAAGGTCAAGGCCTATTGCTGATATTTCACAAAATAAATATATTTTGGATGGATCAAATAGTAAAATGTAAACATTTTATGATTAACTTTTAATAAACTAGACTCGACAAACAACCAATACTGAACCAGGACCGCCAGATGACAATCGCAGACCACCTACGGTCAACCTTGCTGTTAGCCCTTCGGAAAGGTATGTATAACTATAGTGCCCAATGTGTTTAACCATACACAACGTAAATGTATCTAGTATCTTGAACCTCTCAATTAAACATTTTGCATTTGTTACATTGATGTTGTATTTATTCTGCTCAGAATATATACTGAGTAGTTAATCTGAACAGAAAAGTAGAGCTAAAAACTACTAAACTGGTGCCCAAGGTACAGCAATAGAAAATAAGGCAACTTAGAAGGTGGATAGACCACATTAAAAAAATAGCAGGTGGAACATGGCAGAGAGTGGCACAGTGTAGACAGGAAAAGCGGGATTTGGAGGAGGAATTTGTCAAAAAGGGCACACGTATACATTAGTAGAGGATTGAAATGGAAATGTGTTTAAATGTAAATGTATCTGAATTAAAGGCTATATTATTATGTTGTTGTATTTATATTTAACTTTTTCGGGTGGTATCGAACGTGTTGAGTCTACTCGAGGCGGAAAAGTACGCAAAACGTGAACTGTATAATTTAAAAAACTGTTATAATTAATTAACCAAGTTTGACCTTTGATGTATTTTCGTTTAAATATATTGTTTATCAAGAGCCAATACGACTTATTATCTTATTTAACTTTATTTAACCTATTACTGTAAAGTTGCATATAGTAGATCATTTTTCGAAAAATAAGGTCATAAAGAAGTTTCATTTCTTACGTGTTTACACTAATGCACGCACACATTTTTGATTTTCTTGTGTATCTACTCATAGGCATCCCTACACAGTTTTGTAATGTTTGCTCATTGTATTGTAATTATTAACTCTCAAAAATATAATTTGCAGTCAAACATCAATGCGATCAATCTCGCCGCCTTCGCAGAGGCAAGTGAGTTTTCTAAAGCCAGCTGCAAACACTGCACTTGATAGAAAAGCATCAATCATTGATGAGACAACTGGTATCACTCGCACGCAAATGAAAGGTTAGAAGTACCTACAATCCTATTTAATAGTATTAATAATCTACAATAATATAATAAGTATACTGTTTTTATTATTATTAAAATAAGCGGCTTGTTCAGCCGCTCTGTTAGTTGCGATATTCTAAACATCAATCATTGTTGTGTTAACAAAAGAAGATCATATACTAGAATTGACCATAGAAAATCCTATTTTTTACGTTTGCGTCAAAGCACTTTTAAATCTTGAAAATGCCCTCATATTCATAGTGATCATTGTTTTTTATAATATACAAATAACCCTTTTGTACCTATTTAGAATTCCGCGAGGCCTTTCGCCTTTTTGACAAAGATGGCGACGGGACGATTACCAAAGAGGAGTTAGGACGGGTGATGCGTAGCCTTGGACAATTTGCACGAGTTGAGGAGTTGCAGGATATGCTGCAGGAGGTGGATAGTGACGGTATGTTCTATACCTTATTCTCATTATGCTATTAAATATAAACTCTAGAGCTCTAATTGATTTTTGGTATAGATTAGAGAACAATCATTTTTAATACTCAAGCGCCTTTTCTATGTATTTAGAGTAAAAACATAACAACAACGTTTAAATCGTCGAATATGGAAAAAATTGCTTTCATATTATATAATTATATGCCTATAGACAAGTAGGCAAGTAGGAGATCCGTCTTCTGTACTTGACACACACGGTCGAATTTTGGGTCTAAGGCAAGCCGGTTTCCTCAGGATGTTTTCTTCACCATACGAGCGAGAGTTAAATGCGCACATAGACAGAAAGTCTTTTGGTGCACAGACGGGCATCGAACCTACAGACCCAGGGATGAAGGTCGCACGCTAAAACCACAAAGCCAATAATGCTCAGTACCTATATGTAACACTAGACACACAAACTGGGCATATTTTCTTCCTAAAGAAGTTCTTAATATTATTGACGAACCCTAGTCCACTACTCAGAATAAATTAATTTTAAAACGAAAATAAATACGTATTCGGTTATAGGCGACGGCAATGTAAGTTTTGAAGAATTTGTCAACATTCTATCAAAATCCATGTCTGGTACTGGTGGAAACACGAGTTCTGCCGAACAAGAAGAGAGGGAACTAAGAGATGCATTCAGAGTCTTCGATAAGCATAATAGAGGGTACATATGCGCTTCAGATTTGAGAGCCGTTTTGCAATGTTTAGGTGAAGATTTGTCTGAGGAGGAGAGTGAGTATTTGTCTCAACACTATTCGTTTTCTAAATATTAAAAATTAAATCTTTAAATTTTTATTTCGTGTGATTTCTTCTATTAGATCTTTTATTTATTTTCAGTCGAAGATATGATTAAGGAAGTTGATTCTGATGGCGACGGCCGGATAGATTTCTTGGGTAAGTCACAAGGTGCACTTTTTTGATGAAGGTATTCAAAAGTTTATTAACATTAATTCAAACTACATAGTATGACTATTTATAAATGCTGATGGTTCGTAAGTGGCGCTTTTATGTTATTCTTTTTGTGCATGAGTTTCTGAATCTTAATTACTAAACTTTTTAATAAAATCTCAACTGCCAAGGTAGGCATGAAATGTCACCAGAAACGACATTTAGTCGATACTTGTACTATGCTTGTTTCTCGAACCTTGTTACATTAACATCAGCTGTAACTCCGAATTGCGATTCAGATCCCTAAATTGAATTATTTTATAGCGCTTTTCAAAGTCATCAACGAACACAAAAGCATTGGGATCATTATCAATATTGAAACTATAATATTAAATATACAGGGGCCAACTTCACAAATAAATCTATATGAAAAAGATTTCTTTGTTTGTTTATTTAAACGCAATTTCAATCAATTTTAAACTACTGGAATATTATTTTTGCACGCCACGGCTAGTTTACTTTTAAATACTTTTTTGTAACAAAATTTTTTAAAGCTATATATATCAGCTTTAAAAAATTACAGAATTTGTAAGAGCTCTTGGTGAGCCAGAAGACGCATGTGATGATGAAGAGGATGAAGATATATTGGAAACCAGTGATGTGCCATCACCGAGATCAGTTCTCGCTTCTTAAACTTTCATATCTGTATCCAGGCCTTTGGTGTAATTTTAAACTCTTATAGCGCAATTTTAAATACAGTGTAAACTCCATGTATCGCTCCTCAATTTAATGACGTAATCAATTGGCTTTGTTGGTATAGTCTGTCTTCCATACACATAGCATTACACCCACTCTCAATAACGACAACAATTGAGTAATAAAGTATACCTATACCTTTTAAGTTGCTAAAATCGGTAAAAACTGCGCAGCTGTGTACGTTTTTTTGTCGCTTTATTCTAGTCTGCTCACCAATGTCATCATGCATACGAACTTTCTTCATAAAAAACGACAGCGCCAAAATAATATGCCTATCTCGGGGCCACTCGTAAAATCTAAGGCAGAGAATGTTGCTGAACAACTTGGTTTAACTTCTTTCAAAGCATCTGAAGGATGGATAGGAAAATTCAAGCAATGTCATCATAACAACTATGGTAAAATAAGTGGGCGACATGTGGCTGCTAATATGGATGGCACAGAAAAGAGAAAGCTAATGGTAATAGACAAATCGAAAAATCCGCGCCGTTTTAATAAATCTTGGATGACCAGTTATCTTTTTGAAGAAGTACGAAAGTGGGATGCAGTTATAAAGGGAAGAAAAAAATTTACTTCTTGCTGACAACTGCCCTGTGATGAGGTGGAATCAGAACCGGATTTTAATGTTTAATAGCGACGACGACTTTCTATTTCAACAAATTCAAAAAATATCAGACTACACGCAATAGCATTCAAATAAGATTATTTTTTATGTACATTACTAACACTCATTTGAAATAAACTTTCTTTTTTCAATTCTGATTTTTCTTCTGTCCATTTAACGACAACTCAAAATGCACAGTACCTACAGAGTCGTTATATAGAGTTTACACTGTATACGTCTACTAGGTATATGAATTTCACTCTGTAAAAAGTTAAACTTTTTAAATACTAAAAAAAAACATATTTCATTGAATTGCTTTTAAATCAATGGGTTGTTAGGAAATCTTGTCGTAGGCATGCGTTGCTATCTCGAATCTAATTAGTATCAACACATGACAATTATTAAATAAAGTCATTGGCATATGTAAACAGACATCTTATTGTATTGCTATAATTCATTCATAATCATGATATGTGGATTGTGCTTTTCTATATTATTCAGATCGTATAACTACCACTATATTATCAAGTTGTGAGTCGGTTGTGAACACAACTAATCTTTAAATATATTATAATTATTCTCATATCAAAATGAAAGAGAATTTAAATGTATAGAATATATTATATTTAAGACCTGCTTAGTATTATATCTATTCTATTCATAATACAATTTAAAATATATTCAATTTTAACAACGAATGCATATTAGTATATAAGAGAAAATATCATGGATTTCTTTACCTACTAAATGCTTTAGACGTTTTGTAAAAGTTGTCATCTTACTATTAATTTTATGATACTCTATAGGCGGAACAACTAAAAGTAAATTAGTTATAACAATTATTGCTCTAACAAGTAATCGCTTCTAGGCAATACTAGTAACGAACACTAAGGTTAAAGAGCATTACTAAATTAACAAGTAAAAATTTACTTTAACTATTATAATAGTTAATAATAATGATAAATTATTATTACTATTACAAAACTAACATCTTAAATAAAATAAAAAATAACTTTTACAATACGTCAGTTATGTTTGTGAATAAACTTTCGACCAATTTATGGATGTGTTTTATTTTTGTTGTCATGTCTTAGTTGGTTAAAATAGAAAGATTAATTAGTTTAGTGACTGAACCCTGAGGTCGTGCAGTTTAATCCACACCTTCGAGCATTAACAATTGATTATGCGATGACGATAAGCATGATGAGGGATATCATGTACCTATCATTCCTTTAATTAAATAATCAACGTCTGTCAACAAAGTGCTAATCCAATTTTTATTAATGTGAATAGTCCTAGGTTGAAATTAATTATTTAGGTATCTGGTGGATAAAGGTTAATCGCTTTCTTGCCAACAATGAAAAATCAGTATGAAAAACATGTAAAAATTTACTTACCAATACGTTACGGGAATGCAAAATGAGTGTTTACTTTGCTGTAGTAGTTTGCATACTTGTATAATGGTCGAATTAGAATAATATTGTACAATAAAACGAAAAATCACATAAACCAGTTTAATATCAAACCATATATTTTACACTTATAAATAAAAATATAGGTACACTTTTAAGTAGTTTGAGGTATTTCGGGTTTATAATGCTAATACATAGCTTTTATTATAGTTAACATATGGTGGCAGTGATTATTCAAACAAATTACTAACGTGAGGCACATTTGAAATATAGCTTTACATACATGAACTAATTTCAGAACATACACAACCCTAGTATCTCTTCTCATGATTATAAGTTTTTTTCCATTTGGTTGAATACTACTCGCATATTAACATATTGACGTTCTATCGACCATGGCTACTATTGAATTATTGAAAATTGAAAAATTATATGATTATATAGTCCTTATTAGTTGTCAAGCTTTCCAAGTTGCTAGACAGTAATGATAAAGCCCTACCAGCACTGTCATAAACAGGCTATGGATATCTGACAACTTGGCATTTCCGAAATTTTGACACCCTCGGACAACTTTACAAATTCAGTAAGAAGCGTTTCAAAAAACAGGAAACAAGTTACACTAGTACATATTTAAGTTTACACACTCATAGTCTATACCAACAGATTCACTTCATTTAAGTTTTACGTTTTGGACTAATCTTGATACTTGAATAACATTCACAATTCCTGTTGAAGTACACGTGAAATGACTACTCACAACCTTATTTAAAATTGATCAGATAAATTTTTTTAGAGCTATTTGTTAAACCAAATCGAAATGTATCAAACATAGAAATCATAATAAGTCAAGAAATGGCGAGTGGCTTATTGCTTCCAAAACTGATGTTACCATTATTGCAACAAAACGCACAATCATAATCCTTAAGAAATAGTTCTATTGTCGTGTATTGTGTGATAACTTCTCATAGATTAAACACTAAAATTGTGCCTTAAGGCGGCGACAAGATCATGCTTGCCATTTCTTTTCTTATTATAAAAATAAGTATTTTTGGATGAACTCTTACATTTGCTGTAACTAAGCTACAAAACCTGTAAAAATAAAACCTATATAGCAACTCATTTACCGACTGGTGATGTATTTAGGCTCCATATGTCCCGTATCACTGAGTGATCTTAGCACCACATTGCCATTCGGAAGTATGGAGACCCACGTTATTGATGCATGGCTTAGCGAAATTCTAAGCCAGCCTTCAGGTGGGAATTGCAATGCCCTGAAAGAAAATTTTTGTTAGGTACTATTTGAATTCTTATATAATAAATATATTAAAGTTAATTGTCAAAGTGTCAAAGAAGCAAGCCGCCTGAACCTATAGTAGTTGCATAGGGCATGTAAATATTTTTTTTAATTTATTTACTTTATTTAATTAAATATGGGAACCGGCTCTAATTCACCAATAGCGCTGAGCTTATGCATTGTAAAAAATTGCATATGTCATGCCTGGAATGAGTTGGGAATCTTATAAATTTAAAGATAGCTTTATAAGACTAAGATCAAATTAAGATCAGCTTAAGATCTTTTTCTGAAAGGCTTTATCCAATTTTTTACTAGTAACTGAATATGATTTTGTAATGGCTGTATATAATGCTAAAGTGTTTGGGAGACTGGGACTGTAAGTTCTACTTGGGTATACTATGTGGGAAGCAGTCTTTCTAGGAGGAGTAGCCTTAAGAATTAACAGTCTATTAAGTTGTGATGCTTTCTTAGCAGAATTTAATGTAATTAACATTTAGTAATTGTTGTAAGTAACTCAGTATTCGGCCCAAATGGAGTTACAGTAACAAAAACTCATACATTCAACACAAATTTGGTTGTATCAATTTGTTTGCTTAATTCTACACAAATATTCACACAAAAATTACTTACTTGCATACAAAGAACCGTATTACATTTGCATGGCATACTAGCAAGGTGTATGTATCCTGTGTTTGTTCTGGTGATGCCCGATGAAAGTATCTTCTAAAGGCAGCTTCAATCCGAGCACTATCCTGGAAGAACTGCTACACATACCAAACCATACTGTATTATTAAACTGGCCAGTATTGCTTTTCAAAAATATAAATAAATAAAAAATGATTTATTATTGGAATCTTGTTTATATTTTCATGTCTTCTGCTGATAATTTATTAATATATTTAGATTTTATTGAAAATTTACAATAAATACTTAAGTATGATATACAGTAAACTTTACTGATACAATACTACTGAAAAGAATGAATGAAAATGAAAAACATCAATTCACATTACTTTTAAATATTTATTAATAGGAGGTTAGAAATTTAATGAATTTATATGGGTGTAATGCAAAACTGGTCAGTTGGGAAATGATATTATACAGTGGAGTATTAAAGACAAGCTTATAAATATATATGTTTTAAGTTTAAGCACAACTTGTCTTTAACATTCCAGTTGGTATGATTCTGTAAACAATATTATGGGAATATATTAATTCACAAAATAATGCTTTATCACAACTTTTACATTTTAGTAAATGGTTTTATAAGGTAATATAATAATTATTTGATTTCAATCAAGGAGTACTGTTTTAAAATATTGCTTTAATCATTCACATGACACGGTTTTGTAAGAATTGAAACAAATTGTATGTCATTAAAACCTGTACATTCTCAAGTTATAAATGGTGTGACTCACTCTTTTACGAATAAAAATTACATTGAAGATCAGTTCAACATAGTTAATAACTGGTTAAAAAACATACGCCATTTTTATTTCAGTTTGGAAGTATGTATGTTATAACTTATTTCAAGTGGGGGTGGGCCTTGTCTGTTTCATTGATGATATACTATATATTAAATGTATCCATAAGTTTGAATCTATTATTGTCCAAGAAATTTTTTTATTAGATTTCATCTCTAACCTAAGTACCAGTTATTAATATATACATATAATATTCATGATTTGATGATGATTATTCTGATTTCGTTAAACAAAACATAATTTCACAATATAAACAGTGTTAGTAACAAAAACCATGTTTTAGTTTCATCACTGTTAGTTTTATGACTTACTTAAGAACAAGGCTAATATTATTTGATATTACCTACTTTTGGTTCCGGTCGCCAATGTCCTACTGGAGGTTCAGGTGGAATAGGAGCACCTTCCTCTATCAATTGACAGTCTTTGATTTCAATATCGCTAGGTAAATATTTTCCAATAATTTTTGCAGTCTCCTGTGCTCGAGTCATAGTAGATCTAACAAGTAGATCCCATTTTATATCAAGCTCTGCAAGGCGCTTTCCAGTTAGCTCTGCTTGTTGCCTACCTGAAAGAATAATATATATAAAAAGAATTTAAACACATGAATGGTATTTATGCAATAATAATTTTATATTTTCCCTTAGCACACAATTTTTACAGATTTAGATAGCTTTATAGATCTCTAGTACTTCTAGTAAAATCAATTACAACTAAAACTAGCAGTCAATTAAATATTAAAATGTTTTCAAAATTTAATGAATCTCACCCAATTCAGTTAAAATTCTGTCTTTATCAGTATTTCCATCAACATTGTATTGCCCATGGCGAATTAAAAACAAATGCCTCACAGCTTTACTCTTAGCCTTCTCGATTTGCTCATTGTATCTATTATCGTCCTCGATCTTCCCATTTTTTGCCGGCTTCACTATAGACTCGGGTTCTCGACTGAAAATATTTGAGGTTGCTTTATTTCATATTTAAGGGAAAAGTAATTAAGTAAATAGTTTAAAAGAAACTAACTGGTCCCAATTCTTTTCCCATTTAACACTAGGCGTAAAGTTCGTTGTCCACGAGTTCTGAACACCGAATTTCTTTTCATTACTACCTAATTGATAATAAGCAAAACCTCCTCCCACAGCACCTAAACTTATTAGTGCAATTTTATGGAATCTAGAGAAAGTAGCCATAGTAACAACGATTTCTAATCGTTATGTTGACCTCATTAAACTGATCCTTTAATGATATTTTTGTTATAAATACTTTTCAAAATCTAGGTCACCGCAATCCGTTTATAATCACAGATATATAATATATTGTATACTCAATAGTCAATACTGTATAAACGTGTAGCAGAGAGGAGGCAGTGTTGCCAACTTCTGATTAAAATAAGCGTTCCGATACGCAAAATGAACATCAAATAGTAAATAATTTTTTATCGCACTCACTCTAATAGTATTAGTAATTTCGTAATTTTATATAAAGACCCAGTCGACTAAGTACTGCATCTAACAGAAGATTATGTTTTATGGACAGCAAGGTTACATAGCTTCAGAACTAAATCCCGATTTTATTTGTAAGTTTACGTACCATGAAATTTTAAGTACATACGTCGAAATAGATTTTGTTGATGCCATTAGGATTCTTTGTAAGGGAATGCGAAAATAAGATGTAATATGTTTATGTATATATTTTGTTTTTAACTAGCTTATCCTTTTGTTTACTTTTGATGTCTTTGTTTATTTTTTCTCGCGTGTAGTTTCCCAACCTTTTACTTGAAACTGGCATAAAGTCAAAACTATTGTCATAATATAAAAAAAGGGAATGCGACACTTATTTAAATTGCTACTCAAGTTGACTGTAACGTAAGGGCGCGGAGCAAATGTTTTGTGATAATCGTGATTGTGAAAATTTTATATCGTATAGGTAACTTAATATTTACTTCAATACACCTAATAAACATGATATGTGGATATTATGAAAACGATACAGATGTAGATTTTTTCGAATTTTAAGTGATTACTCTGCGGAGGTTGAGCTGAAGGACCTCCCGTAGAACATTTTTTTGCAGCTGATGACCCCATCTAATACCTAGTTGCATTTGAGACACGACTTTTTGGCCACCGTGTATAGACTGATGATGATGATAATGAAAGACTAAGCTATCGTTTGAGTGAGTAACATGAATATATATTATTATTTTATACAATCTTTTACTTAAGGAGATTGTTTTTGAAGTCATGAAGTTTAAAGACTCTCACCTTATGATTGCACTCGGAATGCCATAGAAATTATTTGGGTTATTGTGTGCAGTTAAAATTTTAAATATCTTGCGCCATTACGATGGAACACCACCTACCATCTCCGGTTCGTGTGTCAAAGTCTAATTGTGACATAGTGTAATGGTGACAATTGTCACCCTTCTTTGACTGACACCGATTTAGCGCGAACAGGGATAATGAGACAAAAAGTTGCTGATAAAAAGTTAAATAGACCAGCAAGTGGCATAAAATTATTAACAGAAGAAGCTTTCTATAAATCGGTGCAGAGGATTACCGAAAATGTTGTGTACATGTAAAGAAAATTGAAAACAATTTCATCAAGCAAGATAAAAATATAATTGAAATGCTGGAAAAGCGACTTATAATTAAACACTTCTTTATCTTTTATGAAGAACAAGGTGGAGTTCTTGGAATCGTTTTCTAGTTCTGAATGAAGATTTACGTTATTTTTATGATTCAAATGATATATAATAAATTAGTACATAAAGTAATATACGATTGATTTATTTTTCATGTCATATTTTCCTATATTAAGAATCCGATGTATAATATTTTTCATACAAATAACTAATATACTTTATACTATACTAGACAAATAAAACTAAAACAGTATCAAGATCATTTAATCCAATTTCCCCAGTATTGCCCACAACAAATTTTTATATTCCTTTTTGCCATGAGATTCCGGTAGAACTATACTCGTCAAATTATATTTCTTGGAGTCAATATAACGGGATATCCATTAACAGAGAACACTGATATTTTTATTGCCAAATGCAAATCTTTATAGGAACGTCGTGAACTGAGTTTAAAGTTCTGAAGTATTCGTACTGCTATTGTCTTTATTAATTTCGTTCCAAAATATCTTCCTAAAAAATAAAAATAAACGGTGACTGAAATAATTTGAAAGGATTCATGTTAAATAATAGATAAAATAAAGCAGTAAACAAAAAAATCCGTAGTTAAATGCAAATTGATAAAACAATAAAGCTATAGAACAGTACAAGTCTAAATTTTACTTTGAATTTCTCGGTGAAAAATGTATTATTGTCATTATTTTGGAATAATCACCCAAGCAATCCATCGGCCCCAAACTGAATGGGATATAAGATAATAGATGTCTGTACTCTGTATTTTCTGCATTAAATCTATCTGGATCGAAATCATTTGGATTTTCCCAAAAACGTTCATCGCGTTGTATGTGATATATAGGAACTACCAGCGATGAACCGGCTGGAATAGTACAGCTTCCTGTAACATAAAGCCTTTTTTTAATAATACTCGTAGAAAATATTTATACCTTATAACATCCGGTAATTCTTTAGTGAGTGAAATTACAGTTCACAATGCGTAGCTTAGAGCGTAGCGTTTGGTTACAATCTTAAATGATTTCTAGTCTGAATTCGCGGTGTCACTCTTTCATTTACTGCCAAAACGATTTATTTACCAGGAGCTTAGCAGAGACAATATTACCAACGTCATGCGTGACGTTGTTTGGCGCCGTTTTTAGGTGGGGACAATTGATTTTGTTTCAAGCTCTAACGAAAACTTACAATCAATATATTTAAAAAAAGCCAGAAAGCATATCACGTAATTTAAGTGATTTTCATTCTTAAATAATCTTTGGTTAGTAATTAGAGCTAGTATGGTAGTAGGGAAGAACCTTAAATAACTTAACATTTATGGGGTTCCAAATTTAAATTAAATAATAAATAAACATTTACTTATCTGAATATCTTCTAAAACTGTCCTTTGAATCATCGCGCCAATCGGGAAAAGCCTCAATACTTCTTTATACACCATTTCCAGATAAGGCATTCTCTTAAAATCATCATCTGTTAGAAGTCTGTCTTTGTTACCGACAACTTTTTCTATCTCTGAATACAATTTTTCCTGCAAACACTTAATGATTTAACATTTTAAAGTGACAATCCGTTGTATGAAAGTAAATAAACTTTGTAAAATATAATTAAATTTTTTTTAATAAATTTATCTGCTGTTTTAAAAGTTTTAAATATTAATTGATTATGTATTTTGGAGTAACTTTGATGAACTTTACAATAGATGAAATAGAACTCAAATGTTCCTTTCAGTACGTATAATAATTTCATTTACTACTTAAACATATTTATATTTCTAACATCTCATTCTTTATAAATATCCGTGCGGTCAGTTTGAGGAAAGGCTTCCTTTATGTATAATATCTCCAATATAAAGATTCGACGCCTGCCCATGTTAAAAATCGAGCATAGTGTCAGTCAGTTGCAAATAATTTATAGTAAACACAAAGATATATTTTAAACTAAATTAGTACCTGATGGTGTGGATTGAATGCCATCATAAGTAATAAATAAGAGCAAATTTTTCCCGAAGCCTCCTGACTCTGCAAACTCATAAAATATAAATACAACAAAACACAATGTACGACAAAAATGGTGTGTAGTAGGTACCATCGAATCGCACTACAGTTAGTTAGCTTAATTTAAACATTATTAAAAGTAAAAGACACGACTGCGCCTTTCCTGGCATTGTATACAGTCGATATCACAGCAAGAAGTCAACGATGCATTATATAGACAACAATACAAATTAACCAAAGTCTTGGCTTGCTAAGTACGCCGTTTTGGGAATATTAACGTTATAAATCATGTGAGGTTACATAGAAACTCCATATACTTTGTTAAAAGATTATAGATGCGATGTACAAATAATTTGTCCATTCATTTTATAATTTATACGACTAATAACATTATACATAGGAGAAGTGTTGGCCTAGTAGCTTCAGCGTACGACTCTCATCCGTGAGGTCGTAGATTTTCATTCTATGTGCGCATTTAACATTAGCTTGAACGATGAAGGAAAACATCGTGAAGAAAACGGCTTGCCTTAGACCCAAAAAGTCGACGGCGTGCGTCAGGCACAGAAGGCTGATCACCTACTTGCCTGTTAGATTAACAAATGATCATGAAACAGATACAGAAATGGCCCAGACCTATAAAGGTTGTAGCGCCATTGATTTATTTTAATAACATTATACATACAGAAGTGAATAAAGTAAATATTTCCTGTGTTAACTCTTCAGTGGTCAGTTGTTCAGATAGTAAAAATCTATCCACAACACTCAAGTGAGATGTCTCCTCCTTATTTTCATCTGGGCTTTCCCACGAGTAATTTTTCATTCCACTTAATTTCGTTTTTCTGACATCGATTATATATTTCGCAAAATTAGGCATTAATTCTAGAAAATGTCTTTGGGTTTTATAAGACTCTGTTATCCAAAATACGGGATCGATTTGTAAATACCATTTTGTCATTCTATCGAATATTATTTCGTATAATCTAAAAAAAAGCAGTAATTACAATAAGAATTGGCTTTGAATTTAAGACTTGAAATATACCTTATAGATAATTTAATTTATTTGAAATAAATTGTGTTCATGATATGAAAAGAGACAGTGATTAATTTTAAACAGTGTAGTGCTAATCATTATTAACGGATTTCAGTTTATAGTATGTGGAGGAAGGATGGTGCTCTTTTTCCGACCTAAAGCGGTTTCGGCGGATAAGTTATATATATCCATAACAGCCGGAATAACTTTGTTAGCACGTTTTGCAGGGTAAGACGTCATGGCAGTGGTTCTAGGCATAAAATTTAGGTGTCGCAACAAGTATCCTCCCTTTTTTCAAGTTTATTTTTTTGTTAAATTTCGGTTTAATACCAAAAAATTGGTTCGTGGAAATCAAATCAAATTCATTAGAATACGTTTGAACGATCAACTGCCACGGCAGTATTTATTGTAAAATTTAACATGAAAATTGCTCTAAAAATAATTACTTTGGACTTATTTCAGTTATTTCCTGTAGATGTGGTATTCCTAATGACTCGTCTCTAGTCAAACCCATTATGGTCTCTGAAACATTAAAGTATCTTTAAACCGAACATTAAAATGTTTTTAATGCGAAATTTCTGGCATAATTTATATTATAATGACGATAGATCGTTTTCGCTGACTGATGGTTGTCAAGATTTTGCTAACGCCACAACTTGTAATAGTCCTTAAGCGACACGTTTTGCCATTCGGTAACATTTGCCAAAAACATAGACATTTAATTTATCGTGATTATTTATTAAATAGTATCTTTAAAACATTTATTTTTCTCTGTAATCTAAACAAATCAATAGAATACAGTAATAATTTTATTTTATACTTTTTAGTGCATTTGTGAGTCGGTTGCATTAAAAAAGGAATACATATTTTTATATTTCTATCGCACTTAAATGCTCTATTATATAACGGCCTGATTATACAGTTAAAACGATACAAATGCATTAAAATCTGGCCTTTGGCCCAGTGACTCGTGATGTGCAAATCATGATACATATAATACGTACGGCATACAGCCATTGTAGTACATTGTATGATGTACTTGTAGATGTTAATCTCCTTTGTTTCCGGTACTTTCTGTAGATTATCAATCAAATAATCAGTTTCCTTATTGAAAATACTCGAGTAGCAGTCGACGGAACGTTTTGCGTAGTTTGGTGTTACAATTTTTCGATGTTTTCGCCAAACGCTACCTAAAATATAAGTTTTTACGGAATATAAAATAAAGCAATGTGTATTTATATTTGATCGTATTGTGTTTAAAAAAAATAGTATTTTTTTTCTACGTTTATCATTGGTATTGAGTAAACAAAACAGTAAGTCCTGACAATTTTCTAGATTCAAAGATTTCAAAGTAGTCTTATGTCCTGTAGCATGTGGGATAAAGGATTTCTACTGTAATTTTTGATTTACCTGATCCACTAAGTATTCCACCTCCTAAAATATCTGCCATATATTTGTACTGAGGACCTTTCATGCTAGTCTTGGCGCTTGTTAGTAGCGTCTGAAGTAAAAAAACATAAGCAATTTGAAAACAAATTATGACTTTCACCAGTATAATATTCGAAAGAGAACTAATCTAAGCGTACGACCAATCAGGCTCCAGAAGATAAACCACTCCTTATATGGAAATTGTATTCATTTTTACAACAAAATCCCAAGCGAAATTAGAGAATTATCACTGAATAAATTCAAAGCTCTCATCAAAACTAAATTAATCAGTAAAGCTTTTTATAAATTTGACGAATATTTAAATGATCCTAATCCTTGGTATTGATTTGCTCCGGTTAAAACAATTTGTATGACTCAAAACTTAGCGATTAAAAAGTGTTTCTTGCCAGTTCTTCTTGCCCGATCTACGCCCTTGACTTGCGAACTGGTAGTAAATGTAAATTTACAATTAATTTAACATCTTTTCTGACGTTCATAAGTGTACATCTTTACCTACATAAATAAAGTTATTTTGAGTTTCAGTTTAAAATAATGTAAGTTAAAGTGTTCGCAAGTCAAAAACATACATTTAAAAATAATATAAAACTTGTGTGGTTGCCTAAACTTATATGTATATCTACGCTAATATACTATTTAAGTTAAATATATTAATATATTCATATTTTAATATTTTACAGCTTGTGAAAAATAATGTATAATGTACCTTCACATCATCTGGGTTACTGACTACTATATTTAAATCTGGACCTAACCAAAATCTCAAAACATCTCCGTACTCTTGTATGATGTCTTTAATGATTGTAGTTAAATCTGTAAACAAAGGGGACAAGTCATTTAGAATTTCAATAGCACATATAGGTACACATGAATTCTTGTTACAGTAAAAACCGTTTACGACGACATCGTTTAGAACAACATACCGGTTATATTGACCAAAATCAAAGGTCCCGGCTGAAATCTACTGTATTAGGTACTTAATGACAACTTCATCGGTTTTTACGACCATATATGAGTAGTCCCTTCGATGTCGATGTTTCACTGTATATATATTTTAGTTTATTTTAGACTAGCTGCCCCCGCGAACTTCGCTTCGCCTTAATATGATTTTTTTACCTACCTTTTTAGTAGCTACCAATCGACCATTTTACTATGCTACCCCATGGAGACTGTGCGATTTTCCGAAATAAAAACCTACTTGTACATCCTAAATAAAGCAATAACCTGTCCATCAAAATTCAAGGTGGGAATAAAATTTCCCTCTCGAATTTATTTTGCCCCAAACGAAGTCATATGAAATCTACGTACATTATTCAAAAAATGCGTAAACAATGTATGATTATATGATTAAACGCTTTTTATTGATTCCGGTGGTTCTTCAATATCAGATAGAATAACTTTTCCAGACGCGCAGCACATAAGTACCATTCGCTTCATCAGTCAGAATTATTATTATTATTTGACTTATTTATAACACCTATTTGAATGCATTGAATGATCGTAATCAATTTGAGGATCGTATCTAAATACCGATCTGTTTCTATGTGATAAAATTCTGTTACGCTAGTTGTTAGTGACTGTTGCCTTTGTCTCTGTGCCATAAGCCGTTGTCAGCGTTTAGCGCTAGATGCCCGTGCATGCACTTGTGACCTAACTCTATTGTCAGTAAGACTCTGCTACTTGAAAATATAATTTAGCCTATTATATTCATATAGGGGAATTGTATAACTTTTCAGTGTTACTTGTAATTTTATTTTTGTTGATTTGGTTATGAAACTTTTTTTAGGTTTGAACCAATGATCATGTGGCGGGCAGACATCTCCCAATTTACCCTCCACCTCAAGCAGTCGCCCCACCCCACAATAACCCATTTCCCCCTTGAAAAAAATATCTAACACTGCACAACTATGTCTATATCTTGATAGAATAACAGCAATTTATTGTTATTATAGTTTATATAAAATAATGTCTTATAAAATATTATTTTCCGGGTCAAAGGTTTAACGCGGTAATTATAAGCTGAAGTATTAGAGATGTAATATTAAAATGTATAAATAACTGAATAATTGTAATCATTCTTTAATTGGAATAAAATTGTTTTAAGAAAAACCCAATCTATTGACTTATAACTTACATGTTACGATTAATTGAGCTATTTTGTATTATTTGTACCTGCCAGTGTTGATAATTGTATAGTTTAACAATTCGACGCTTTTGGTTAATTACTATTATAATTCGCTTAAATGTATGGATTTGCAAATCTAATTTGATTTTCACCGTTAGAAGTTATCTTGTTGATTTTCCAAAAATAGTGTACAAAAATGTGATTCTCATTTAGGCTAACTGTTTTGATTTCGTTTAGTAAATTACAAATAAAAAGTCACCGCTAGAAGATTTCGTGTTGGTCGGATTTGGTCGAACACCACCCACCTAAGTTTCATACTTTTAAATGCTGTTGGGGTCGAGCTGCTGATAGAGAGACCTTCGGACTATCGACATTAGAATCTCCATTCCTAAGGGTCTGCTATACAGTTGCACCAAAGGATTCTCTCGGCTCTTAGGTCAACCCACCGAAATCCATTTTGCGCGGCTGTAGAGCACCAGGAGTAAAATGGAGTCAAATTTGTATTTCCCCTATCAATTTATTCCCCTTTGAAAAAAGAGCACACTACACTCCCCTAAATATCAAAAATCCACCCGTACAAGGTCGCCCGAGATCCAGGAAACCTTGGGATCAAACATGAGCGAGTGAGTTGGTGGTATTGTATGCATGGTGAATGTCGTGAAAGCGGATGATGCGAGCGTCTGTCTGGACCGTGAGCAAGAGATTCATAGTATGTGCTTACGCTTTCGAGAAAGGCGAAAGGCGCGAATATATAAATAAATAAAATAAGGTTTTTCAAATTTTGTTGATTCACAATAATGTTCGATTTTGTACTGCGTAAAATACTGATAAAAACAAAATATCGCTTTACCTATGTGTCCTGTCTATTGAATGCGACATTGGATAATGGAACTTATCATTAGTGTTCATTGAAGTTATATAATATTTTATGACTTTTCCTTAACGAAGTATGTATATTTAATCTATAATTCTCATAGCGGAAGGATGATTAATCCATATAATTACGACTGTTGTTGGCGATTGACTAGGTATTTGATACTCGTGCATGAATAATTTCTTTATTTTTAGGCTCAGGCTTATGTAAGCCGGGAGTTTATATAAAAATTATCGTATCTGTCAAACGTTGTCCTGTATTCATGTATTAAATACTAAAAAACTCATCTACTCGTAAATCTAAATTATTCTCGAATCCACTTATAAACATAAAAATCGGTCCAGGCGTTTAGGTGAGTTTAATTACAAACATGAGAACAGAATATTTATATATTATGTAAGTAGCTGTATTTCGAACTTAGTTCCCTCAATTAATGTCGTATTAAAGACACTACTATCACCGAATTACAATATTAAACAATAGAATGTGTAAATATTTTATACAAAATAAATTTCTGAACGCTCAACTAATGGTCATAAAAAAAATTGACAACCAATACATATGTCAATCCTTTTTCATTACATTAGGTAGATTTTTACTTTTACTGATTTTTATTTTATATATTCTATAAAAGAAGTTATCAGTAAGAGTTTTATATATTAAAATCGGACCTGATTATATGAAACAAATTTCTACAGGAACTTGTACTGACAACTAAGTGACAGCTTTTATTTCCATAAAAAAACAAAATACTTCTAACATTTTAAAGCGAATTGTATGGTATTAGAAAATTAAATTATTTATCTTTACTCTATTTTTATATCGCTTGCCCCGGGGAACAAGGTCATAAAAGCAAAACTGTTTTTTTCACGAAAAATTAAAGGTGATGCTATTGTTACTAGGATACTAAGTACATTACATTAACAACTACATATATTAAATGAAAGCATTTTACAAAATAATGTACATATTTTGTGTAAAGAGTTAAAAATAACTAATATACATTACAGTAATTTATCTATTAACGCGGTAGTATTATGACGTTGGTAAAACAGAAATATATTATTTCACTCTGTATTTGTTTTAAAAACTGTCGAATTATCTTTTATGATTACTTGGTAGATTTACACTTTTCACTAAACTATCTTTATGGTTTCGGGAAAGCAAAATTAGTTTAAAGAGTATTACTAACATAGAGCCCAAAATAATTTTCGTAGAATAAAGAAAAAAATTATAATAAAATAGATTGAAATCATTCTGAAAAAAATACAGTTATAGTACCTAGGTCACACAAGGGATTCATAAATGAGAAAACACTAAAACAGTCGTAAAAGTGCTTAACGACTTTGTTCCCCAGGAAAGCGATATTATATATGTTTCTATCAACATTTAAATGGTCTCTGAACTCCCCAAATATTTCAAGATTAACATAAGCTTAATCAGTCCAGCCATTCTCGAGGTTTAGTGCGACAAATCACAACAACAATAGATCTCATCGAATATAAGTGATTAGCATTCTGAAGGAACTACTGGCCTAACCGACGGTGTGAGGGTTTGGGTCTCAGGTTTGTGACTAAGAACCTACAACATGCTTATCAATCTCGTTAACACTAAATTAATTAAATTAGTGTGTATAGAAAATGAAGCAAAAAGTAGCCATACAACCAATAGAAGAGTTAGATTGGTAAAACGCTCTTTCATTTATTTCATTAACTATACCTACTGTTATACGTAGTACGTTCTGCATTGATGACGTAATGTTGTATTACATTTTTCAACACTATTTAGCTTTTATTACAAGCCATATTATTAACCATATTATTGTAAATCAAATACTTTTAAATCTGGAAGACATCGCTTAATAAAACCACCAGTTGCAAACCTCGATTGCTTTGTGTGTTTTTCTTGTATGAATTTTGTTTTATGATCAAACATGTCAAGAAATAGTTATAAAGAAATGCCTTTTTCTCAAAGGTCGGAAATCACTTCCCCTACGATCCTCACAGATCTCTCATTCTTCAATTATTCTCATGAGTCACGAGACGGTTAGTTATGACGGTTCCTTTAAACTACCCCAAGGATGCTATTACCGATCTTTTTTCTAGAAGATGGGCAAACGGGAAGAAGGATCTCTTGATTTTAAGTGATACCGCAGCTAGAAGACTAGATAGCACTGGCATGGATACCCAACTGCTAGAATGCTCACTCGAAACCTATTAAGAATTAGAACGCTCTTATCACGAAGGACACTAAGTCAAATTGGTTCGGGGATACTTTAGTGGGTTGCTGGTACCATAAAGTGTTGGTGAGCAGCAAAATGACTATTTATCTCAACATTGTTATTAACCAGATACATGCAAAGAAAGTATTACCTTCCGATCTACACATGAACTTCAAAGCATTACCAAACAGTGGGACCACGGGGGGACCTGGTATTTTAGTGGCCATCAATAGCAGTCTTCTGTTTTTGTACCTCCAACTGAACCAAATGGACAAACATAGAAACGTCATGGCTGCTATTAGACCATATGAGAACATTTTGATTGACTCAGGATTTTGAAACATATCTAAAAAACGGGATATTTCTCAATTAGTCAATAAAAATTATACCGCTTACATCCTACTTCATTACCGCAAGATGAGCAATATAGACAATATTAAAAAAAATACATCTCAATGTATGGTTATAGATTTATTAATAATTTCTATTGTAAGGATCTGTATTATTTTTTTAAAAACGCGGCAAATACCATCCAAAAGTACAATGTACAAGTTATTATTTTATTACAACAATATATTACTTCTGATCAAAGTGAGCGAATTATTTTCAACTTCTACTATTTAATAATACAAAACAAAAAATAATAGAAATGTAGGACTCACCTGTTGTTTTTCAAGTGAGCGACACAGCATAACACGTAAAGCATTGAGCTATGACTGTAGACATCGAGGTAAATATCTTTAAAAAATAGATACAAAGCAACTGAATATATTATTGTACTGATTGTCGTTATATAGAATACAAAATATACAAAGGTACGATACATATTTGTAAAACTTAAATATATACTTTAAATAAATACGTAAACTATACATAAGCCAGCTGATCTTTTGATGATAGGAAGAATTTGTATGTTTTCTTTATAATCGTAATCGTACTTTTCAATCTTAATAACACGCGATTTTTTAAATATATGAGCCCTAATAGCTAATACAGCTCGCGATCAGGCAAATCTGTCGCCGAGAATCTAAACAGCATGGAAGTGTCTATTCTTCCCATTTTTATTAATGTACCTTATTTACTTAACTAAGACGAGGCGGGGCCGCTCCGTCCCGAGAGACGAACACTCCAAAAAAACCTTCATGATATTCATTGGCACGTTGGAGTCCGTTGGTCGTCGGAACCCGCGTCACCCGTTGTCTCCATGCGGGACCATATCAGATAGCTCAACCCGGGATACCCTCAAGCCAGTCTCTAGCTCCATACCGAACCTGGCTCTTTTGAAGGTCGGACAGTTAACAAATAAATTATACAGCCACAAAGCGATGCATGTAAAGCCTTTATCTGTGTAGACGCATACTCCTTTCATCGATATACTTGTATCATTTATGATCTGTATTGTTATTTATCCTAATTAAAATATTTTTTCGTATGTTGCTACAACGAGTGGTATAGCGCAAGCTAAAGCGGCATGTCATTTTATGTAGGTAAATTAATTTTTTACAGGCGTTAATAACAATGATAAGGTTCTTACATAATCAAACGTAAAGATTCGCTTAGTTTTAGAAGAAAATAAGTGATAGTTGACCTTAAACTGACTCGACATGAACTCTAGATAGACACTTTCAGATTAGATAATACTACCAGGCCTACTAATTAAGGCAGCTACATCATGAACACATCCAGATCTCTATTTAGAAATCCAGCGAAATCAAAAAATATCAATTAATATACAATTCGTGAATGTAGAAGCGTTTGAAAGATTTATAAAAATCTAAGTGGGTGGGTAATAATTTGACACCAAGATTGGTATCGTTCCGAAATTGTTTTTACGTGTGAGTTTCGAGCCTTCACTGGACGTGTCTTGACTTTTTTTTAGTATTTCGTAGAACGCATGTCGTTAATAAAATAGATAAAAGCCTAATATGGTATTACGACCATTTTGTAATTTAGACACGTATTCTAACGCGAGGTTACAATAGGAAAATACATTCAAAGAAATATCAAGGTCTCAGAGCTGTGTAGTAAGTAAAGTTCCCGGTACCTGGTTAAAAGTGCAAAAATTGTTTCTATAAATTTTCTGCTACATGCGCGAACCTCATCCACAACATTTATTATAGATACCGAAAATATTGCTAAAATCGCTTTATCAAATAAAACAATCGGTTTAGAAAGCAACTATTTCCCAGTTAAGATAAATATAAGTTAAAATATATGTATAGAAGATAGCAGTCATTTGTTTTCAAAACAATTTCATTCAAAAGTCACCACTACGATTATAATTCTACGATAATTGGGCAAATTTATCAGTTGGGGTAAATATTATGACAATCAAAAACATAAGTTGTAAAAAAAACAAGCAAATTACTTTTACACAATACGAAGTCGGTTAATTCATTTAGTCCCTAGATAAGGGACCTTCTGTCTTAAGTTATTACGTAATTAGCTAACCTAACATCTTATGGTGTCCATATCACTATTAGAAATCTTTTATGTTTGAAATTAATTTGTTGCCTTCGGTATCGCATGGAAACACAATATATCTCACAAGTAATACATGTTAAATTCGATTGTTTAGTAATAATTTTTTCCTTAACTTATAGACTAAACATTAATTGTATTCTAAGTTTGAAGCTTCTGTCTGCTAGAAGTGCCTTAAAAATTGAGAAAAAATACTGTTCTTTGACTACTGGCTCGTGTTACTGTTAAATTAATGCTAATTTTATCCACCACAAAGTTATAGAGGGGCCGAAAACGGTCTAAACTGCTTCGAGAAAAGATGATGGTACGGCATTGCCACTTTTTTGCTCGACTTGGCATGCGCACTGCCGAGCCCCCAGATTCACAGCGTCTTATTTCCGGAGCTTAGGAAATTCTCTAAAAACGCCTGGATCAGCGCTTAAAATAAGCTTTACTGCCGGGCTACCACACCACAATGTGGCATTATACTATATATAATTAGAATGCAAACTGATATTATATTGACTAGGCAGTAAAATACATGGCGACAACAACAACATTATTACAACGCGAATATTACCTTAACAATGTGATTACAGTTTCAGTCACGAGAGCGTTGTGTATGTGAAGACATAAGTTATATACTGGCTTTAGGGTCCAACCCTGTGGTCGTTTGAATCACGGCTGTTTTGTGCTGGAATTTAATTTCTATATTATGTTCGCAATCAGCATTTGTTTCTATGGTGAAGGCCAACATCCTGAGTAAACATGTATTAGATACAGAAGGCCTTCTATATAAAATGACCGGCCTATAAAATATAAATGATCAAAGAAACAGATACAATCCTAGGCCAAGACCCATTTCAAAATTGGCGCCTAGGGATTACGAGTATTGTGTAATAAAACCCATATAATTTATGAATCATTTATTTATTCTTGGTCGTACACGTAAATTATATCCTTCAGCAAATTTTACTGATATAGCAACATGCAGGTCCAGATCTTCAAGCTTCCCCTCCGCAGTTACTTCGACATGTCTCAAAACTCGGATTACTATTGTTTTTATGAGCGTTGTTGCGTAGACTCGTCCTGAAAAGGTTTCTATTGTGTATTCAATACAGGATATACATTCGAGCACTTCCGGAAGCAATGTTCTAGAAAAACACTAAACAATCCGCAACTTCAACATATTCCAATTTATTCATTTGTTAACTGTTTGTCCATTTATACCCGTTCTCTTACTTAGACACATTTAGTATCTAGGTATATAGGTTAAGTATACGGTTTGTGTTAATAATGAACGGTCATGCCTTAAAAGTATTATCAAGTATGGGATAGGCATCATTACATATATCTTTAGAAATGATGTTTTAGAGAGTAAGTACGTTACGTTAATTTGTGTAAAAATCTAATCATATTATTTTATTGCCATATAAAATAGAATGATTGAAAATAGATAGAGCTATAAAGCCTGTGTTACATTTGTGTTGCAATTAAAATAATTGCAACTTTCGTTTGTTTCTGTTTACCCGATAAACATTTCATTACTTTTAGGGAAATTTAATAAGTGCGTAACGTATTCAGAGTAAATGGTTTCTATAGAATGTTCCTTCTATCCTGTTCCTGATTAAAATGTAGTTACTTAGCTGTTTTAACTTGCAAAAAATATCAGTGCTTTATTTTAAAATAGTTTAGCTGATTCTCTCTATTCTCAAAAGATTAAACGAATGTAAGATTGTCCTAAAATATATGTATCAAGCAAATTCATTGTTGTTCGTAAAATACTACTTAAATTATCTTCTAATAAGACGAAGTGATTGGAATTATTATATTACCTTAACAATGTGATTACAGTTTCAGTCACCAGAGCGTTGTGTATGTGAAGACATACACAACGCTCTGGTGACGTTATATACCATTAAAAACCTTACAAAGTGCTGAGACACATACAATGAATAATAATAATAAACAATATTACAAAAGAATACACAAAAAAATTACCTAGACAATCCATAGCGCCCAAACTAAAAGGTATAAAAGCATTTGGATTTCTATTTTTCTGGTTTTCGGGAAGAAATCGCTCCGGCTTTATCTTCAACGGTTCGTCCCAAAATCGGGAATCCCTGTGGACTTCGTGTATTGGAATAGCCACTACTGTACCAGATGGGAGAGTGAATTTACCTGCAAAATAAATGTTTATTTAAAGCAATGTAAAAATTTCTCTTCATGTTTCTTTATATACTAATAGTATATACCCTACACTATTCGTATGTCAGAAATGTTTAGGATTTTAGTTATATTTTTAGATATTAAATGGTTAGTGTTCTTGTGCACACTAGTTTTGTAAATACTTACGGTACCTGCAGTCTATTATTTATTGTTAATTTATTTGTATTTATCAATAAGGTTCTGTTACATATTGCAATGAGATGTTGCAAGATCTAGCCAAGATTTAGTTTCAATACTTCGCCTTATATAATTAGGAAATAAATAATTAAACAACTATATCCCTTAGGAATCGTATTCAGTACATGTAGTATCCAATTACGTTACAACAAGAAGAAAAAGAACTTACCATTATTAATAGTGACATCTTCCTCAACAGTTCTTTGAATCAGCGCTGCGATTGACAAGTAACGCAAAACCTCTTTATACACCATATCAAGATTTTCTAACCGTCTTATTTGGTCCTCCGAGACGGAATCATCGTCTATAACATGGACAATTTCCTCATAGACTTTTGACTAAAATATGTAAGAATTCTGTTACTTACTATTGTGATTTATATAAGACACAATATCAACTACTATATATAATTGAGTTTTATCAAAAGCACTATGAACCCTGGCGAACCACACCACACCACATCAAACCACATATAAATTTAATATAAGAATATACCTACTTTACTCAGTAATAGATAAACTCCTATCATATATAGAGCTTTTCTATTGCTTCAACTATGACTTTAAAACACCTATTTTTATAATTAATACGAAATTTTTAGCCTGGCCAGCACTAATAGTATAAATCTCATACACAATTGTAATCTACAGTCAGAAGGTAGGAGATTATTAATAATTTTAAATCTAGCCGAATAGGATAGAAAAAATAGTAACTCTATCCTCTTAAGTCGTAAGTGTTTTATATCCATAAATCGACTATGTATTTGTGAAAGCTGATCAACAGAAAACTTAATAAAGGGGTTGTAACTTAATGACCTTCATTCTACGTATTTGAGCGTCGTTCGCACAATAAGTTCGTGTCCCTATTCTAACACGTCTATTGCTGATAGAGATTACACATTTATTTTCCTTATTTATTATAATGAAGGGTTTTTGAGATGTGTTGAGATTGTGATGGCTGCAATTTCTTAAAAACGTTTTATAAAACAAATAGTTGATTACTTAAAAGAGTGAGGAAGAGTTTAATTTTTCTCGTTCGTTCTACGGCCTTGTTTTAACAATTGGCAGTATATGTTAGATTAGAAGATTCATTTTTTTATTATTTTCTTGTTGACGTTCAAAAGTGTAAGTTCATAGTATTACCTATAAGAATAAGTGTTATTTTGATTTAATAATAACAATGAATGTTTGCACCCAAGAAGATGGAGCAAGATTGAAAAAAAATGTTAACGTTTGATTAATATTTTTGTTAAAGGTCTTGCTATATAATGTTTTAATCATAAGATCAAACGATAATTAGGCATTTTTTTTATATTTAGATAATTAATGCGTCTTAACGTTAATGTTAAAAGTAAGACCTAATTTCATTATAGTAAAGTTTTGTCCTTTAGTAGTTTTTTCCAGACTGTCAATGATTTTCCTCTATTCTTGCTTTCAATTATTTTAAATGATGTTTGTAATTCTATAGAACGGACAAATCTTACCTGCCACTCCGGTAAATGAGCTAAAAATAGCAATACACCAGATGCAATTTTCGCTGATGCTTCTTGACTCTAAAAAGTAAAAATTAAAATTACAGAAAAATAATTTTTTTCAACTAAAAAGTTAAATGAAAAAAGTAGACTTTCAGCTATTTAAATTTTTGTAGTGCACTAGAGGTTAAAATAGTACCATATTATTATGTCAATTATCCAGTTACAAAACCGGCTTATAATATAATTAATTCAAAACACGAATATTTTTGTAAGCGCTATATTTCACGTTATTACATTAAAAAAAATGTGCTTATTTTTCATTTCATATAATATTATCACTGGCCTCTCATAAGAAATACGCAATATAATATAGTTTAACTACGTGGAAGAAAATACATTTTTAATACATAATTATATAGCTTAGTGTTATTTCCTAAGAGCAAGGAAGCATTCTTAAAACTGCCAAGGCACAAATTATTATGTCAAACATGTATTTACAATTATACTTACCGCCTCTGTTATCGTTGATTGTTTAATATACTTCATTTGTTTCTACCAAGATTGGTTCGAGTCCCGTTAATAATTAGATACATACATAACGTAGATGTAAAAGCAAGTATAGGATGAATATTTGTAATATTGAATAACATAAATATTATTTTATTTATTGTATTGGTCCAAGCACGGGTTTTTGATTTATTATTTGATTACTTAGCAACATCGTAATTTAGTAAAATCTTTCAGACCAAACTACACGTTCGGTTATGTGAGTACTTTAAGAACAAACTTTACAAACGTTTCTTAAATTCGTATCGACTTCTTGGCACAAACTTTAGTGGTTCGCTTAGAATACGTCAATACTATAATCTGTTTTTGGAAACTCGAAACTCTTTTTTATATAATTAACTATAAATATTAATATTAAACTGCCTATTCGTGCTTCTGTTTAGATTAATACGCTGCTTCTAATACTATAGCTATTTTATTTTAAGACAATTTAAATACTTCAATTGCCTTTGGTATTAACTAATATTAAGGCTTCAGATAATATGTAAACATTATAGTATCACTTTCAATCGTATGCTATCAAGTATTATATACTAAATCGTACTCTATATATTCGAAAGCATACGTCATTAATGATTATAGTTGTTCCAAGCATTCTATAGGTTCATTGGAAAACACTACAGATCAAAGTCTTAATGTTTCAATAGTGTCCTATATAATAGAAGTCCAAAATCTGTTACTATTTTGGCGCCCCAAAGCAATCGAACTGTCAGCTGTCACAACATAAACAATAGCGTGATTTTGTCTTTTACTACAGAAACTTTAAAACGAAAACCTCTTAAGCTGTTTATGAGGTTTTCCTTTTTAAGTTTGTGTTTAGTTTAATCATAAATTTACGTTTTATATTTTTTCTGTTTTCCTTTTCTTGCTAGTTGAATTTTTTATGTAATGCAATTTTTAAACGTCATATTTTTTTTGTGTTTTTTTCATGAATGCATGTTTTTAGAACTATAATAAATAAATATTTAGAAACCCATACTTGACCTAATAATTTTCATACACAAGTCCCTAAATCCTCTGTGATGTATATTAATATTGTAAAGTTCATAGTAATGATAATAGTTAACTAACTTACCGTAGTAAATAAAGCGAATGACTCCAGCTTAATCTCATTTTCTGATAAACCATTTAATATAAATCTGTCGACAACGCCCATACCATAATTTTCCTCTTTACCTATTGATTTTCTACGTTTTTGAATTATATCGGTAATCAATGCATCGACAATTCTTTGGTAATACAGCTGTTTTCTATAATTTCCACTTAACCAATATATAAAAGGTATTTGGAGCCACCAGCGAGTCATTTTTGTAAAAATAAGTGAGTACATGCTGGAAATATAATTTTTATTTAAATAAAAAACTGTATCTCAATTGGTCAGCGCTAGAAAGGCGCTTTCTAGAACGTCAATCATATTTAAATAATTTTTTAAGAGCTATCAAACCAATTTTTTATATGAAGTCTGACATATTTGACAGCGCTCAAGACGAGATAGTGAATTTCGATACGATTTAGAATATTAACTACAAGTTATCCCTTTTTTCTTGAGTTGTGGTGTTGTTCAGATGTGATTATTACATTTTAAAATAATATTTAACAAAATTGATATAATTAACTTACTTTTGCGTCTCATGTATAACTTCGTCTAGATGTTTTAGTTTCGCGATATCTTCCTTTGATAATCCCATCAGTGTACCTTTAAGACATAAAGTACTATATCCGTAAATAATGTTTTGTCGTATTTATGTATTATCCGAGAAGAGTAATAAAGACAAAATATTTACTATATATTTAAGGAATTTAAATTAGCTGATTTACGCCCAATTAACATTACTTGAACGGATATAAACATGAATTTATTTATATACTTAACAATGTATCCGTTATGAAAATTTTATTTTGAAATTAAATTATTCAAATTGAAAATTCCTATTAAGATCTGCAAGAACATTGCGGGGTTCGTCCTTACGACTTTTGGGTAGAGAATCGTACGTGAATTACGTTGAATACTGATATATATGTAAATAAAGTAAATATATATGTCCTCGTGTGAAATATGATAGAAATTAAAGAATTTAGGTGTGTTAGACTTAATGCTAAAGTTGAATTCTGTATGAATTACCCGCAACCTTGTGAATTTTTTGTATATGTCGCAGCCAACTAGTTTAATTAGCCGTTCAATTAACAGCCTAGCATTTTAACTCAACGGCGCCGTTTAACTAACGGCCTGAAAGATATAAAGCCGTAGCGTTTGTTACAACATTTAATAAACTGGATGGCTAATTAGGCCATTCGTACGATACAGGTGCATGCAGAGGCGATGAGAATTTGGAGAAACTGATCGTTGTTGGTAACACAGAAGGTAAAAGATCACGTGGCCGTACACCAACCAGATAGACCGATCAAGTACAAGACTCATCGTCCTCAAAACTGTACACTATCATAAGAGAGGCGCTGGACAGAAACCGATGGAAGCAGATAGTACGCTCTAGATGCTTCGTTGCTGACCACGACGCTTAGACATGAGCTGCCGATTAAAGAGAGAGAGACGATACAGTCATTATTTGGCATAAATAAAAAAGATGAAACATATGACATAAAATATATTTCTTTGGAAATTAAATTGCCTAAGTTAAATTCACATTATTATTGTCACTTCACTCTTGCATTGTACTTGTTGTTATTCATGAAACTTTGGAAAACACAATGACAGTTAGAGTTTCGTTTCAAGTTTGAGAGTGACAGATAGTGAATTTAAATTAACAGTCATCAGGCTAGGCAAGTAATGAAACGTCATCGATCCAATTCATTTGCCTAGCTGTTTTATAAAACGGCTGGTTATCATTCAGGCCACTAGTTAAACGGCTAGGCTGTTAATTGAACGGCTAATTAAGCTAGTTGGCAGCGACATATATACGTCAATTTGTTTTTTGTTTCATGTGTGTCCTTATTTTGTGGTTCAATTAAAAAAAAATAAAAAAACGAATCGTATTTTGAGATGCGGAAGTCATAATCAGTGTTACTAAGATATTATCTTAAAAATCACAGTGTACAAGAAACTAGTATATTTTAAGTTATTTATTATGAAATTATCATACTTACGACACACAGATCGCGTAGTACATTGTAATACATCATAATAAACGTTGAAAATATTATTATCTCGAGTTTTTAAGACATTTGTGAGAGCCTCAGCCTCCTCAATAAAAACTTCATTAAATGTCTCTATTGATTTTTTGTTATACGACGGATTTGCGATTTTTCTATAAACGCGCCATTTGGGTCCTAAAAGAATTTAGAAAATTTATAGGAACAGGTATAACAGCTACTCAATAGATTGTTTATTTTTAAAATTTTCTTATAAACTAATGATTATCTGTATCTTTCGGCACCTTTAGTTTAACGAATTACAATTCAGAAATTCTGCCAGAGTTAATTAATTCGGAGTCACGACTCAGAGTCGATTCTAAGCGCGAACTGACTCCCTTAGCTCAAAAACGTTTTAATTTGGACATTTAGGTCCGCTTTTATATTTTCTTTTTAAATTCATTATTGACATATTATATTCATTTTAATAATGTTTATATTATCGAGCGTGGATGTGAATGTGTAATTTTCAATAATAGAAAAAAAATCTATATATATCACCTCCAGTTAAAATTCCTTTTCCAATAAATGGCGTCATGTAATCATATGCTGGACCTTTTTGGTTCATTTTGTTACTCGTCAGTAGGCACTGGAAAAAAGTCACAGTAAATTGGTGTCGATAATATGAAGTTTAAAGAACACGAAAGGCGGGAATGGTAACACAACACGTAATCGGAAATTAATGTTAATTGTTGAAGCATTTTTTATGGTTCGCATGGGTCCGATCTCTTTGAGAAGTGTCGTAAGTTATCGTAAGCGATAGGATGAAAGGCACGAAAACCCGAGGCCGTTTCTCAACTCGTTGGACTAAGTCAGTTAAAGTCGTTACAGACTTGCTGAAGACAGGGAGGAATGGAGGAAGCTATATACAATCACAAAATTCAGTAATGAAGACGCGACTTAAGGAGAAGACCTGGTTTTATTATCTGCATATTGTAACCGGCATTTAGTCCGAGATTTTATGGTACTAGATAATTTAAAAATAAACTGCTGCAACGGTGCTCCAACCTTGGTCTTAATTTTGTCTTTGATTTCTCTATCTGTTGTCTACGATATTGTCCTACACCAATGTTGATGACAATTGTCTATGTCACAGACAGCAGGTTACTACAGGTTAATACAGCTTTTCTGTCAGAGTAATTCAGTTCAGTCCGATTATAGTCAACTGTAGTACGGATCGGGTTGTCAACCCGCAAAAAGCGCAGAACGAATTCCAGTAAAATTTAAAACAAAAAATACCTTTGATTTTATATGTATTAAATTTGTAATTTTATATTACCCTTATATCATTTGGATCCTTAATGACTATTACAAGGTCCGGTCCAAGCCAGAACCTGATGTAGTCACCGTACTTTTCTAGTAATGTTGCTATTTTCTTTAATTGTTCTGAAAGTTGTTACAGAAGTTAATAATACCCAAATTTTAAATTTATCCTAAGTAGATTCGTTATTGCAGCATTTAAAATAAATTTAGAGGACACGAACGATTTCCTCCACTACATTCGCTACTTTTTATGCTTCGGTTCGTTTTAATGTGATTGGTCAAGACCGCTAGGTCAATCACAGATACGCGAAACAACAAAACACAATCAAGCGACCAATTAATTGTATTCATAGATTCTTCCTTTTCATTCTTCGTTAGAAGACCTACCTTCAGGCTTCGTCATAAACATTAAAGCATTTCCCAATATTGGCAAAGCCGTGGGACCTGGAAGTTGCGCTGCCAACATTAACATGCGCTTGTTCCGACATCTCCATAGCAACCAATACACAATTATTAGCACTACAGATAAAATACTCCCATTTAATAAGTCCATATTCTGTAATAAAGAACAAATTAAAACGTTACTGCGTTATAATTACATAATTGTAATTGGTGTTTATTGTATAAAATTATAACATATTATAAATTTACATAAGTGAAGCGATTGATTTTCTTTTAATTAATTAAATGATATAAACTATTTTGCACATAACTTTTCAAATTGTAGGCACTGGGGTATTCATTGTTTATTATCCTTGTCTTTATTATGAATATAAAACTATACATTTCAAAGTATTTATATCGTAGAAATATAGATGTCTTCAACATAAGTAATTAAAACTGACGAGTCGTGAAACAAATCCAATTATAAATTTCAAGTTCTATTTGTTTTCGCGAAACAATTTATCGTGTATATCTTAGTAAATCAGGGCGAAGACATTATAACAACAAAAATCTCAAAACATATTTAAAATATTACGAATTATGATTATATTTTTTATATGATTATATATTTCTAATAGTTTTAAAGCCATTTTACGTCTTTTTTCTTATAATATTAGTGAAAAGTTTTCTACAACTACTTTAATATTACCCTAACTCTCATATTTCAATTAATTTTAATGGTAGGAATAACAACCGTATGTGATTGGTTGGTAAATTTTTTTCAGTAGTCATCGTTTTTACTAAAGTAATTTTTTAAATTAGAATAAAAGAAAATGAAATGTTTAATAATTTTAACATTTTATAAGAAACTGGTACGTCACACTGAAAAGTACTTTTTCTGTTTTATTATATTTAAAACATTATACTGATGGACGAAATAAATATTTAAAATGCATTGATAATTGCGCTGTTATTCAATAATTTTGAGATATACCTTGTTTTTAATAAAATATACGTAGTAAAAATATATACTTAACTATTGAGTTGTTATGTTCACTTTTACACAGAAAATTCAAAAATCTAAACGACGTAACTTCGCGTGTGTTCAATGCGAGGTAAAATCATTCACTTAATGTGAACGCTTTGAGTATAGTAGGCAAACGTATGGCGTACTGTTCAAAGCTATAGTATAATTTCCTTATGAAATACCAAAGTAAAAGATAGAACATATATCTGACTTGACCGCGTACAATGATATCAATTTTACATTTTCCTAAAGAAACTAATTTTATTTTTATATTTCAAATATGTGCAAAGTTAAGAAATATCCTATGTATTGTCTCATAAATTGAGATTGATCCTACTAAAGCGTGACGTTTTTCAGAAGAAAATCTAATTTTTGTATTTTCCATACATAAAATTTAATCACTTGATATATTTTATAATGTACACGGTTATTCTTGAATCAAGAAAAAATATTCCATAGGACACTCTGCTACCACATCACTAAAACTGGTAAAAAATACAAATAAATAAAATAATAATAACTATTTAATATTTTATTCATTAAATGAAAGGAGGGCGACTGGCGGTCTTATCGCTTTCGAGCGATCTCTTCCAAGCAACACTGTGAGAAAAAATGTATTAAATTAGATAAGGTGGCAAGAAGTGCAAAAATACACATTACATATTAAGACAAAACGAAACAAACTAAACTTAAAAAGGATACATGAAAAATAAAACGTAAAAAGTGTACGTAAATCACGATAAGTTAAGATCAGTCTTACGTCAGTCAGTAGTTAGTACGAAAGTAGTGAAGTAATTCTTTTAAGTATATTAAAATAATATAGATAGGTACTAATTTTATATGCAGATTAAGGAGGCAAAAGAATTACCCACCACCGCATTCAGCGTGGATATTAGCTGGCGGCTGTGCTGTTTCATAGATCTTGTTTATGTTTAGGACAGAAATGAGGGAAGAGTCGTTTACGTATACACTTTATTGGGTTGAATATTACGACGATCCATTTATTTATTCCCTAGCTTTCGTAGGCCCGTCATTGTCTAATCCCGACTATTATATTAAGACCAAGTGTCGACCGACAACTTTACGTTACACTTAAAACGAATTCTTAACTTAGGCCCAACATTGATATTTTTAATAAATAAAGAAACATTACCTTGTACATAATATTTTTGGTTCCATCTCGTTTTAATATTCGATCAATGTTAAGGCCGACTTTTTCAAGCAGTTTGTATCGTTAATTTTTTATGCATAGTTTTGTTAAGTGAATATTCAATTAAATTTTTTTTCAGAAGTAGGTGCTGAAATGGAGAAACGAACTAATATAGTTTCAACCCAATCATTTCGTAAAAAACATATTACTAAATAATCTGGGTTTGTATTTTTCTAATTATGATTAGTCCCACTAACACATAAATAAATAAATAATTAAAATATGTTTATTCATTTTAAGTTCAATTTCATTACAATGTGTAAGATTTGGGAACCCTTTTAAGTAAAAAATATACCAGTGTCAGGGTTTCCAGCTCTTTCATAACAAACTTAGTTATACATTCCTTAAAATATTTAATTTATATATAATTTAGTTACATCTTCTAGTAACTTTTTTTTCTTTTTTTTGTTATTGATTTTTAACTGTTATCAACACACTGGAGTGCATAAGTGAGTGTGTGAGTGCAAATGTGTGAGTGAGTGATTGAGTGAGCGAGTGAGTCAGTGAGTGAATGAATAAAGTCTGTACTACATACTAGGCCTCAGAAGAAGCTCCAACTCTGCGTAGGGTATGTTCACGAGCCAGTCCTTTAGTCGTATTTTTAGATTGTAGACGGTAAGCGGGTAGATGTTAAGCAGCCTATTTAATTTATTATAGATGTAGTCTGCTTGCATATTGCGTCTCGCAAAGTCAGTCCTTAGTTTTCTCTTTATTGAGAGACAAAAGGTTAAAATCAAGCCACTTAGCAATAGTTGTCAGTCCAACTTCCGCTGATATTTTTACCTCTGCCCAGTTAAGCCCTGTGAAAAGTACAGCCGTATCATCCGCATAGGAAAATATTTGCCCGTGATCAAGTTTTAGATTGCTTAATGCATTAATATATATTAAAAATAATGTTGGACCTAATATGCTTCCTTGCGGAACCCCATAGGTGATTTCCAATTCATCACTTACGTAATCTCCCACTTTCACTCTCTGTGTTCGCCTTGAAAGGTAATCACAAAATAGCTTTAAGGGTGTATCTCTAATGCCTATATGCTCCATTTTATGTAAAAGTGAGGAGATACAGACTGTATCGAAGGCCTTTCTTAAATCTAGAAATGCACCATTTCTTTCCCTTATCTAGGTTTGATACTATTAGAGACGTTAATTGAGATATGGCATCTTCAGTTGATTTTCCTTGCCTGAATCCATATTGTGCGCTTGATAGAATATTAAATTTATTAAGGTAGTTTAGTAATCTAATATTTAGTAGTTTTTCTAAGACCTTAGAGATGGCTGGAAGAATGGAAATTGGCCTGTAGTTATTGACTTTGTCTTTATCGCCTGATCTAAGTACCGGTACAATAATAGCTTGCTTAAGTTTTGTCGGAAATATCCCTTTTTGAAAACATAGGTTGACCAGATGACATAAACAAGGTAGTAAAAGACTCTAGCGAGTTTTAGAAATCGTGTGGGAATATTATCCCACCCCGGTGCGCTATCTGATTTTAGGTTTTTGATTATGTGACCAACCTCTAGATGGTCGGTACTAAATAGAACAAACGAATGAAAGCTGGATATAGGGGCTAGTGCTGATGTGGAGGAGTGTGACGAGCTTTGTTGAATTTCCTGAGCCAGTAGAGGGCCAAGATTTGTGAAATAATTATTAACTTCATTTACAGACTCTATTACTTCTGTAGGCGTAGCCTTAAGATTTAATAGTTCATACATACGTAATTTATTACAGCTTGCCCCATTTGTATTTAAATTCAACACTCCCATATGCTTTGTGAACATGCTTAATGGGGATTTACCCGAGCGTCATAGATACCTATTGAGTTGCGAAGAAAAAAATGTTTAAGTATACCTTTTCATCGGTGGCTATAGGTTTTTCAAAAATGTAAAAAAGTATGACCTACGTATTTTTAATTATGTAAGAACATATGTTTTATCCCATTGTTTGTATGATGTATATGCCGCCCAATATTGGGTATATTGGGGGAGATATAGAAAATGAGTAAAAAAAGTAATCAAGCGCGTCAGATTTTCTGAGGGAGTGAAAAGCAAAGCTCTCGGCAATTATAAGAATGTGCAAAAAAAAAGCGCCATTATATAATACTTAAGCCCGTAAGCATTAAGATATACAATTATATTCCATCCTCAGATTGCGTATCAAGAAATCATTATAATATTTTACGATTTTTTATACGAATAACGTGTTTTTAATTATTGAAGAAAATATATACCTGATTCTGGAGTTTCCGCAAGAATGTCAGGTGTTATGACTTCATCTTCATAAGCTTTCGGCAATTGATAACCATTAATGTCATTTCAAACGTTCCATCGATAGTCCGTTGGTTAGTATTTTTTGCATATTGGGCATTACTCCATAAGCATGCAATAAATCCTGTCCGTAAAACTAGCTGTAGTAATTCCGATTGACAATGTGGCAAGTTGTACGCATCATAATTCCGGATACTCAAGGTTATGATAATGTCATCTCAAGAGAGGGGATAAAAAGTAATAAATAAAGCAAAGGGGAGAGAGGAATAGAAACGCGGAGAGAATAATATAGGCATCACGCAACTGCACGCATTTAACTTTATGGACGAATTTTTGTTACCTCGGCTTGTGGAAATCGTCAGATTATATATTTTTTCGTCATCCTTGAATTATCTTATTCAAAATAAAATAACGCCACGCTCCAGAATGTCAAGATGACTTTTTTACAACTTTGCAAGCCTGCCTTCTTTACGTCACTTTAAGCCGGTCACGTACACGCTTCAGAATTTCCGAAAAGTAAATAAATTTTTTTTATTAATCCTAAGTAAAGTCCGAAATCCCCTCTTGGGCTTGGTCCGAAATCCCCTATTATTAGCATACATGATATACATCATATCATACATGATAAAAAATAGCTCAATATATTATTTTCTTTCGATATAAATATCAATGAAGTATAGAAGAATATCAGAGTCGTGCACTCTAGCCTTTATGAAAACTCCTTCCAACCTACGTTATTAAAACAATGTTTTATTTTCTTTTCTTCAATTAGGATGTCATTATAAAATAAAAGCCCAAAATATTCCTAATCTTTCGCTTGCTATGTTTGGCAGGTTGATTTTGACGTAATTTGACAATTGACGGTATTGTTAAGTACTTCAACAGCCTCAAATTTCTTTTTATTCTGTGGTCACTACTAGACAGGGCGTTGATGGTTCGGTATTCGGTAATTTTGAAATTTAAATGTTGGGAACTGTTGTTGAATGTTTGTGTATGAAACAAATATTTTATCCATAACTTTTTAATTTGTGAAATTTTACTTTTATGAAAATGGTAAGTTTTATATGGAGGAGAGTATTTGGACTAATACACTTCATGTGCATTAAACTTTGCATTTATTTAATGGTTTCACCATCTGCTAATATTATATTAATCTTTAGCATAACAATAATTAGTTATATGATACAATCAAACATTATGACCTATTTTAGATGCCTTCAGTATATTCATTTCTTAAACGAAGTGATAATGATATTCTTCAAGAGCTTCTTAGAGTATTAGGAACGGGGCGAGGCTCTGTCAAAGAGAAATGGAGTATTGCTGCTGAGTGCCTGGTTGAAACCGGATGTGATGCAATTTGGAAGCTTTCAAAGGATTTCTGTAAAAAGTTTGGTACGTATTATTTAAACAGAACCTAATTATGCTGTATACGTCTTGATGATATTGATAATTATTAAAAAACGCAATCTCGAGAATACAACTAAATCTTGTCTTTTCAGAACTCAGATTTCCTTGTGTTGCATATGTAACAATTACCTCTGTAGTTTTTGAAGATTTGAGTGCTACACTTGAAGTAGCAAGTGTTCAGCATGAGTCAATGTCTTTGCCCGAAGTAGTGCCAGATGTTCCACTCATAGAACTATGGCCAACAATAGAACAAAGAGAAGACTATGTAAATGCGGCTACTACAGCATCATTCATTGATGTTCTAAGGTAAATACCTACCTATGAATGTATAACTATCGAAATAGAACAAAAAAATACAAGTATTAATAGAAGTAGAAGAAGAAAATTTTCTCAATTTGATTAGCATAATTTTAAAGCATTTCACAATTAACGTACATTGATATTGTTAAAATTACCTGATCTAGATTCTTCTACAATAACATTTGGATGCCATGGGATGACCAAGATGGTACAATAGTAACACCAAAAACTATAGAAGATCGAATGGGATTGTGGTTTGACCTACATAGTGGTATTATAAATAGTAGAGTTGCCAGATCAATTAAATTACAAAGAACCAGTGCTATTAAAGCTCATGAAGATTTATTAGAACTTGAATCATTATTCAGTGAAGATACTGATGAAAATGGTTTGTTGTCTTTATCTTCCTAACTCTGTTTGTAAATTCAGTTGTCTTCAACTATCAAATTACATTTAAGTTCCGATTACAGACAGCCAAAGTAAAGTTAGTTACAAATCACAAGTCATAAAAATATAGAGACATACATTTTATTAAATTTCATCCCTTTCCTAATTTAAATTAAAATAGCTTGTTCATTTATGAACATGAGGATCCTATAGTTCAGTTTGTTTTGTCACAATATTTCTCATGCAGATTCAATGCTACCAGCAGACAATATGCTATTTAGATGTGCTGAGTTAAATGCGAAACTGGAGTCAATTAAAGCACAATGGAGTAATTTATATGAGAATGCAACAGTACGAGAGCAATATTTAGCACAAGAGAGAAATAAATGGCAAAAGGATAAAAATAGAATAAATGTATGTATATTCAATATGCATGTACGTAAATCAAAGAAATCTATTTTGTGTGTTTTTTTAGCAAATGTCAGTACTTATTACAGCTAAGATTTTTTTACGGAATGTTCCTTTGTATAACAGCCATTATGCAACAAAGTGAACATTTTTGGTTAATAATTATTAATGTCACCTTTCTTAATTGTTTGATGTATGAATCCATCCTTGCTTTATGCAAGTACTAGAGATTTTAATAATACCTCTTTGAAATCATATTTTCATGTCTTTTTGCTTTATTACATAAGCACATTTATTTATCCTCCTCCCACCTCTTGTCAAAATTAAGAAAAGCTCTCAAAAATGAATTACGTTTTCAAGCACAGACAATGTGTTGGTAATATATGTAAAAAAGTTAATAATTAATGTTGACATAATCACCGAATAAGAAAATCAAAGATCTCCCTCCCCCTATAGTTCGTAATAATTGAATGGCCCCTTTTGTGTTAGCGTATATTTATTATAGATTTTGATTAGTTTGATAAAGTTATTTTAAGTCCTTATGATTTTGTTATACTTGTAATTTCTGACATTATTACATAAGAAAATAAACTTTTCAGTGTATAGCAATATGGCCAGGGGGGCTAAGTGATGAATTCTATGATATATCAAATATCCTACAATCTCACCTGACTAGTAGTCATACACTAACCATTACAACTTCTGCTGAGGATGGATTATCCCGAGATCCAGATGAAGTAATCATTTGTAGCCAAGAATGTGAAATACCTGAGATACAGTTATCAGATATATCTATATGTAGTTGGAAAGGTTGGTAATTTTAGTTAGAAGTTGCTGAAAAATCTTTATTTTTATGAAATCTTTTTGAAAGTGCTATTGTGTAATTATGTGAAAAATACTATATGATTTTTATGTATGTGCGTTGATCTTATCAATCTTCAATCTTAATTAAATCAAAAAATCAAAGATTATGATGAGCATCTGAAAGCACTGATTTCGGAAGTAGGGGATTAAGAGGAAATCTCATTGAAACCTATAAAATCCTTACAGGCCATGTTCCAGGAATTGAGAAGATATTTATTTTAAGTGAAAATACACATTTGAGGGGTAGTTTTTTAAAACTGAAGACCACTCAATATAACACAAATTACCTAAAGAACTTTCTCCGAAACAAAGTAGTGGCCCACTGGAATAGGCTTCCGGAAAATGTAATTAGTTCACCCTCTTTGAACTCTGAACTTCAAAATAGGTTGGATAGTTTCTCCAAATACCCAAATACGCGCGCATCAGTTTATTAAGCTAGTGTCTTAATATACATAATAATAATAGAGCTAAGTTCGCTTTAAGTATGCTTTGAGTTCCAGTACTTTACTCTATATTAATTGATTTTACAGGTGCAACTTTAAAAGCGCCAGAGATGCGGGCCTACCTCTTAATGCTGGGAGAAAAATGCAGACTAAAACATCTGACTCTGGAGTGTGGACAGGTGTCCACTGCAGTAGTGATGAAAGCCGGGACATTGGATGTCACTGACTGTAATATTATCAACAGCCAACGGGTATATTTAATATAAAATAATTTACTTTACTCTAATATATGTTAGGCGGTTCAATAACTGCCTATTGCGGTTCAGAAAAGAGCTTATAACTAAGATAAAGTTCTGGCAACAAGAATGTTATCTTTAGAATGTGAAATGAAATGTATATGTCGCAGTCAACTAGCTTAATCAGCCGTTCAATGAACAGCCTAGGCGTTAAACTAGCGGCTTGAAAGATGGTCAGTTGATCGAACAGCTAGGCAAATGACTTGGATCGATGACGTTTCATTACTTGCCTAGCCTGATGACTGTTAATTTAAATTTAATTTCCACTTTCTGCCACTCTCAAACCCGAAACGAAACTCTTTAAACTGTCAATATGGCGTCGGCAAACCACATCTTTGATGGTGTTTTCAAAAAGTTTCATATAAAACAACAAGTCCAATGGAAGAGTGTAGTGACAATAATAATGTGAATTTGACTTAAGCAATTTAATTTTAAAAGAAACATATGTTTCATCATTTTTATTTCTGCCAAATAATGACTATATCGTAGGAATGGCCCACACATTAGTTAGCCAGTTTATTAAATGTTGTAATGAACGCTACGGCTGAATATCTTTCAGGCCGTTTGTGAAACGGCGCCGTTTAGTGAAAAGGCTATGATGTTAATTGAACGGCTAATTAAGCTTGTTGGCTGCGATATATATTGGATACAAATTAAGTTTATCATTAACATTTGGGATGAATCACTCTTAAATTCAAACTGAACTGTATATGTTAATATTATTTATTTATATTTAAAAACTTTTTTATCTATATTTCCAGATGGATTTGACGCAAGGCATTGTCGCAAAATCTGGGACGAAACTAACTTTAAATAATTGTGTGCTTGAGAATTTCTTCTCTGGAATTGTTGTACACAGAAATGCGGAGGTATTTTTTTTAATCTATTTTTTTTTTGCTCTATATGACCACAGTAGCAATACCAGTATCACACTACCACTAAGCAATGTAAGCCTTTTTTACTCAATTGATATTTTTTTCCTAAAAACAATAATATAAACGTAGATAAATGCATATTTATAATACAACATAGGTAAAACGTTATGGCATTTTGTTTATATAGTGCAAGGTTATAGATGTAATATGTAATCGAAACAATACAATAAAGGAAAATCTAATTAACTAAAAACTTTATTTTCTCATACAAACAAATTTATATAAAAAAAATCGGTACGCCGCATGTGGCGTTTTTTTTATGTAAAGGGAGGCAAACGGGCATGAGGCTCCCCTGGTGTTAAGTGATACCGCCGCCCATGGGCAATCACATTGCCAAAAGGCTCGCGTTGCCGGCCTTTCAATTGATATGTTCTTTTCTTGAAGGACCCTAAGGCGAATTGGTTCGGAAATACTTCAGAAATTATGGCTAACTTCACTTTTGTTGCAATTATAACAAATAAAGATTAATATGATAACGGTTTACTGTTTGGATGTTCGGAAGTGTCGTATGAATATTTCAACAAATCTCAACTATATTTAATGTGTTCCGTTGTAGCCTATGATAAATGTATCTTTGTAATAAATAATAAATTCAATTGGTTCTCGTTTCGTTTCATGTAAAAACCGTATGTACCATCATATGATTTTATGATCTAACATTCCTAGATGTTAGCTCTGACGTAGAGTTGTCTGTATCAAATAATTTTGTGCATTTTTCAATTAGTTTCATATTCAAATGAGTCGATCTACTTTATGTTGCATGTACGACGATTATTTTGTCTATGGATTTTTTTGTATGTTTATTAAAGAAAGTTAACCTAAACATTTGAACGTTTTACAAATTTGTATTTATTGTTATTGAACTCTTGCATTAAGAGTTTTATATAAAAATATATATTTTGTTTAATTACAGATTGAACTGAACAACTGTATTATTCGCAATTGTGGTGTTGGTATTCAAATGTACCCGGAGTGTCAAGTCACGTTAAAAGACACAGTAATAGAGAGCTGCAGGGAACAATGCATTCGCGGCGAGAGTTGCCCAAAGGATAAAAATAGGTAAGCCACAAAACTTCATACAGAAGTATTTTGGATGGTGGTCATTCATATGAAGAGTTCGGAAATTATTGAACAAGGGAGCGTCACGCTGTATCCAATAGTAAAACGTTTCGTGACCAACCCCAGTGACTCTTTATACCTAATACTTACCATTATGTGGTGTAAAGTACTGGAATGTGAAAAATAATACTAACAATAACGCGTAACGTAATCGTAACGTTCTACAAGGGTACGAACCCCCCTCCCCCCCAAATACGTTACGTAATACTTGAACTCTCCCCAAGACTGTTCATACTACATTATCTGATTCAAGGACATTTATGATTATCGATGAAACGAATCAAACAAAATATTGTATCTTGCTCAACTAAGCTAAAAAATTGCTGCTGCAGGCCCGCGAGCGCATGCAGTCGCTATCGCGGGGACTGTGGGGATGGTTAACTCTTATCCCTCTGCTAATCAGAGGGGAGAAACCCGACCCACTAAAATTTCCTCCTGAGCCCTCCATATCGCCTGCTATGCCGGACACATTCATTCTGAATGAATGACGTCTGGCACCGCATTGAGTCCCCCGGGGGTCGCACTAGGCATTCAACCCAGGAAGAGGCCCTTAACCTAACCTAACCTAACCTTTGTTTTACCCAAGTACTAAACATAAAACTTCTTAGAACCTAGAATTTATTACATTATATACATAACTCGACGTTTCGCGTGCTTTTTAGTAATCAGATATGTTTTTCATATTAACGCCATCTATTGGCGTGAAACGTGTACTTTTATTACATTTTCTGATTATTTATTTACTGTTTCAGTATCAAAGGACTTCATATAGGAGATAACTGTAAAATAGGTTCTGGAGATTTGAAGAAGGAAATTTTAGTAGTTGAAGCACCTGAAAATTAACGCTGAAAATTTTGAATTAAAAATAAAAAGGCAGGGTACTTTTATTTTTTTATAATTTATAACCGAATTTTAATTTAGAACTTTTAAAGAGTCCAAAACACCGGAGGTGGATTTTTCATGATTTCACTCTAAGCTTTTTTATTGAGACAGCTATAGTGTAATATAAAAGTAATATTTTGCATGGAGGACTCTTGAAACATACGACGAACGCCTAAAGTATGTGAAATATTTTTAACGATGCTCTTAAATTTATAGCATTTTTAATTTCTTATTCCAAAATATAAATTAAGCATTAAAAATAATAAATTTGCCCTAAATAGATTTTCTTATACAGACCGTTCAAATTGTTACACTACGTATTTTATAACATTTTACGTAATAACAATGTAAAAATGCCTGTTTCAGTACTTTCTTTTCCGAATACACTTTTTCTTAATCTTAAATTTCAGACTAACTGATATTTGTAAAGAATTAAAAAATTCTTTAATCCTTGTAACTCTATTATTTATAGCTTTGACACACATCTAATAGAATAATGTTCATTAAGCTGTTGTAAGCTTTAATATTTATTTTAAGTTGAGGAAATGATTTATGTTTGTCTTAATTTGAGGTGATTATGTTATGTTATTAGTTGGAATAAATTGTATATGAGCAATAAATTTTCTTTTATTTTTTGTATTTGGTCATGTATATGAAAATGATATACAAAAATATATTTTCAGTTTATTATTATTATATTATATTTTATAAAATTAAATATAATTATGTATGTTAACTAGCAAGTTGTATTCCAACACCATATATATATTTTTATACATAGACGACCCCATTATGTATCCTTCCTATAGCATTCTTCTTCGCTTAACAATTCAACCGAGAATTGAACCTAATATCCCAGGCTTTACGCTACAAGACCGCTTGCCCTCAAGGTCTTAAAATTCACCTTAAAAACACAATAAAACAAAACTATCTTTATTGATCGTACGGACTAGAATTAGTAATTCTAGACTAGATCCAAGAAAATTAACCCTAAATACGGCATTGGTAAAATATACCGATTTTGATTATAATGATTCGATGTTATTTAACGATTTATTTTATTAATTTATTTACTTGTAATTTAAATGACAGTCGCGTGTTAGAAGATATTGGTCTTTGTTTTGGCATTAGCAACTATCTGATTGCAAAAAATATTCTAAAAAGGTCTCGTCTTTAAAATTTATCGTAAAATCAATAATGGTGGCATGATAAATTGAGAACAAATCACTTAAGGGTATTGATATTAGTACTTTTTTAGATTTGTATTTACGTGTTAAGATTTCAGAAATTTTAAATAAAAAAGGGATAATTGTTGACTATTATTTATTGCATTAAAACGTTAGTATAAACGTATGTGAAGCATATAAAAAATTTTTGATTAAAATATATTTTTATAGACCCTGGTACAGACATCATAGCTGATTATTATTAGAAGTGTATTTTCTCAAGCTCACTTATCTAATATCTATCATATGTCTACTTAATATTGTTAATAACATGACATAAGTTTACAGAAGTACCCAGATATCAAACTACGACTTGGAAGCAATAAAGCGCTTTTTGTTTCGGTTTTTTCTTATTATCAAAAAACAATCTTGTTCGCCCCGAAGTCAATCTTTTTCAAACCCAAGGGATAAAGTAAGTGAATTAGGAAAGCAAAGATCAAGGTCCAATGTCGTGATATGGTATCTTACTTGGTCCAAATACAGTCGCAGAATATTTATTAATCAAATGTTTTATCCAGATTTGTCATCAGTCATTATTTTTGCTGCCTTCGGAGCTGCTTTTATTGCTAAGAATTTATATATACCACCTATACAGGGTGGCCAAAAAGTGGTAGATTAAACGAAACTAGGCGTTAGATGGGGTCATCAGCTGCAAAAAAAAATCTACAGAAGGTCCTTAAACTCGACCCCTGCAGAGTTATAATTCTAGTGGATAGTGTATCGAATTAAAAAAAGGAAATTTTCTTTTAAAAACGCAAAACAAATGATAACTCTGCTGGGGTCGAGTTTAAGATGCTCCCGTAGAACAATTTTTTTGGAGCTGATGACCCCATTTAACCATGTATTAAAATCTTTAATATACAGATGACAAGTTATATTATTATGTACATAAGTAGATACACTTGTTTAGTAACTATTGACTTTGCACCTGAGTTAAAAAGTAGATATCATTTTGATAAATAAAAACAGCTTCAGCTTTTAACGTGACATACATTTTTGTTTCGAGTCAAATTCCTTCGTCTGCGGTTTAATTAGCGGATTGATTTATCTGATGTATATATATATTATAGTTTATCATTCATAAATTCATTCATTTAAGCATTCATAAAAATAAATTTTGTATCGTACTCTGCGTAAAACTGCCAGACATATGTCAAGAAAGCCTTAATATTCACGAATCTAACCAGTTTTTAAATGGAATCGGCTGAGATCGCACGCATTGTCAATATGGAAGAAGTAAAATCGGACTTTCATGTTGGACATATTCTGTTGAAGTATATGCGACTTAATTCGGACATAGTGGCACAGGTAATTAATTATTATTATTTAATGAGCAACTAATTACACTAAGATTTTTTTTTTCAAGTCTGAATTGTGATTGTTTTAACTACTTTAACGATTTTTTTACCTATCATTTAATAATTCGCCGTGTTAAAAGTAGCCAATATTAATGCAATTTACTTATAAAACTTCGTTTCATTAACGCAATGATTGTTTAATTTAAACATTTAGTAAAATTTATAAGTCGTATAACTAGTATCATATAATATAATAAGTTAGGCTTTAAAAATATTTAACCAAAAGATTATAAATGAGATTTGTCTATTGTTGTAATCGGGCACAAAATTTCGTAGTTAAGTTGCACCATTGTTATCTTGATAAATCATAAAGCGTGCTTTTGTAATTTTGTAAAAATACATAGGTATTTTAAGAGAAACCTGTTAGCTGTTATAATAATAAATATTTAAAAAAAATGTATTCAGGTGTCAAATAGATATGTTACTATTATTGATGAAACAATCACCTGATAATAAATAATTGTACTTTGAATCTTGATACATAAGAAACTTCTATGACGTTAACTTTAACACCGAATTTGATTGATTTTATTGACAAATGTTATCTACATTTACAGTAAACCCTCATAACACGGTACTTTTATAACGCATTTTCATATTACGCGATTTCAGTACCTCGTGTAACACGTGTATTCCCCCGAATAAACCGGGGATAGTTCTGTGACATTTATAAGGATTTATTTTGATATATATTTGACAATATTAAGATATTTGATTTTGATGTCATTTAACGGGAAAAGGTAAACGTGAATCATTTGTAAATAACGCGTTATATGGGGTCATACAAGCGTTTATGCGAGTATACTTCTACAACGCATTTCCCATAACGCGGATACAATCTACCGGGTTGTAGGATTACTGTATATCAATATTTCTATGTATCATATTACTTCATAAAATTCTACTTATCAATTTTATTATCTCATTATACAAAATTTTAACGTTGAGGTTGCAAGTTTATAGATCGATCGACAGCAACGATGTTGTGTAAGCAAAGTCGCGTTAAAAGGCCTTTGAAATATAGTCTTATTAAGTTTATGACTTATTAAGAGGTTAAGAAGAGTTACTCATGTAAATGCATCAATAAATTTCTAGGGCAGCTTCATGGATGCTGTGAGATTTGAAGAGATTTAGCCTACAATTGTAGTATTATGGCATAAGACATGAAGTTTCAAGTTTGACTCGTCGTAGTTTAAGGAATAACAACGCGCACACGGTCGCCTGCGCAAGATTTGCAGTGGTTTTTTACTCATAGGTGGTCATGTGACGAGACTAATTACAGGTAGACTTCGTAAACATAATAGTCAAGGATTTATGACCTTGGACTTTTATAATATCGTCAGACATGATTTATAACAACAATGACATTGCAAAAACATGATTATATGTTGTTGTATATTTTGACGTCAATGATCGGCATTATTGTAAAGAATTCGCTAATGTTTAAGGTTTAACGGAAAGGGTTCTTTTTAATTTTATATCTTTATGTATCACGCCCTCCGTAAAGTCGAAAAACGAAAAATATTTTTTAGTAAATTTATTTCTGCTTCTGTTTAATAAATTTCGTCCCAAGGCAAGAGAGACTTGGCCAACCCGAAAGAAACATTTATATATTATAATATTTTACCGTTTACTTATTATATTACACTCGTATATTTATACTTTTCGTTTAGCACATAGCTATTATAATTAGTAAATCTCTCCATATGCAAACAAAATAGCAAATCATTATTAAAATTACTTTGGATGTATCATATTAGCGATTTATTGCAACACAGATTTTTTTGCATAATTATATTCAACTCTTCCATTTATTTTCAATTAGAATATTTCAATTTTCAGATAGATGGAATAACAGGACAGAAGGAAACTTATGGATCTGTACTAAGCCGATCTATTAAATTGGCCAGGTGTTTGAGAAAGAGTGGGTTCAAGCCGGGGGATGTACTCGCGATCTGTGGGGTCAACCATTTTGACATACGTATACCGTTCTTTAGTGCATTATTCAATGGCTTACCCCTAGTGTGTATTGATCCTTATTATAAAGATGGTGAGTTACACTCCAGAGACACATTTTATAGTATTATCTGCCTAAATAATTAGAATATTTTGTATACAACAGTGTCCCTTTTAGTTCTTCGTAATTTATTTAATAAAATATAACTCTCTTTAATAAATATAACTCAAAAGCACAGATTCATTTGCGCGAAACTGTAACGACGCGGTAGAATAAATTTAAAATATACTTACACCGAATTAAAACTTTACTTTCTATGGGAATTTCGCTGATCATTCGTAATATATGACAACTTAATAATTCAGATCGGAACACACAGAGGCTACACCTACACCACAAAAACATACGTCAAAGTGAAAAGCTTCTTTTTTTTAAACACTATTTTAGTAATAAGTGATAACTTATATCAAAACAAGCTTATGGCAAAGCTTTGTAATCTATTCTCTAAGTAAATATTTATTACAAGTGATATTTTATAAACTTCCATTTACATTCAACCAAAAATATTTGTTGTTAATTTTAAAACGAAAGTTAATAATTAAATTAAATTCAGTCAATATCTTTCGTGAACCTTAAATATATTTCAGACGAGATAAAAACAGTTTTGAAATTATCATTACCGAAAGTGGTCTTTTGCGATGAGGACTTTTATAAGACATACTACACAGTTATTCATGAATTAGGGTTAGACATAAAAATCATCACATTTGGAAAAGAAGAACATTCTATGAAACAGTTCATAGAAATGTATGAAGATGATGAACTGGATGACAGTTTCAGGTATTTATGATTTTAATTGAATTATTTAAATCTTCGCTTGTTTACACAACCCGCGCTTTTAATTCTAACCTAGTACCGTGGTTAATTTAAATTCAAGGTTATACTTAGTGTAGTTCTAATTTAGTTTAAAATGTAGTTAGATTTTTAAAAACAATTTAATATCATATACACTTATTAACGTCAGTGAAAACATTCTAAATTTACATTTACTAGTAATACGTTTATATAGTTGCTAGTATTTTTTAATTATATTTGTATGGCAAACACTTTCAGGGTACTAGAATTCGATGTTAATAAAATATACATATTTCTTATAAGTACAAGTGGTACCACTGGGAACGTTAAATTGGCCGCTTTCACACATCAGTTAATAGTATCAAAAATATCGGATCTTATGACGAATGGACCACGGTAAGTACATATATTTAAAACTTAGCAAAATTAGAGTTAAAAGTATGCGGAATGGAAGGTTTATTGGAATCCAATACTTCATAAGGAACGGATGAGGTTAGCTGTACACCAAAACTGCTATATTTCTGGGTATGACAGAAAAAAAAACAATATGTAATAAAGAAATTATTATAAAAACCGTAAGTCTGCACCGTACACGATTTTGAGTATTCTTTGAGGTTTGAATCTCGGTCTACTCGAATACATGCTTATGGTTATCAACTTGCCGGAGCAGAACTTGCTTGCTTGACGGAGTTCTAGCAGATGCCTATCGTTGACAGATGTTAAAAAAGTAGAAAACATCCAATTCGATCTTCACAGCGATCTTTCAATAAAATGAATTTTAACGTTCCATCATGAGTTTTACCCGCTCTCACGTATGCAATTATACAAAAGGATTGGAATTATACAAACAGGTGACACAAGTAAGATAGTGCGATGTGTTTACGACTTGATATTTCATGACAAGACAGACTTGTCGAAAATCCTATAGAACACCTTTGGTTTCAAGTCAAAGCATTTCACAAACGTGTTATATAATTCGCTGCATGGGCCCTATGTAACTATGTATAAGGTGATGTTGGAGCGGGTGCAATAAAATTTTTTGAGCACATTTTTTTAACTACTCATGTATCTGACCTTATTCTTTCACTGAACCACTGTAGGCAATAACGAGCTCAGGTACGAGGTTCGCCGAGAATTGTGAGAATTGCGTGCCTTAGCCACTGTGTTTCAATGGGTACGTCACAAGGCGGCCGTAGTAACGGCGTATGTAGTAACATAATATGCCCACAGGCCACAGCTAAGACTAGACTAACCTTCTAAGAACGGTACATATTACCTTACGGACCTTTTTTTATAGTCCGTTGAGTGAGCTCTACTATTTTTGTACTACTACTCTATAATTAAAAACTCTACTATTTTGCCTTTAATAGTTAGTTATATTCTTCATTTTGTAAATATTCTTGAGATTGTTTGTTCTAATCAATTTCTTATGTTTTTATTTATTTTGTATCGGATATGCATTCTTGATGTTTTAGGGTCGCTCTAAAGACAAGATTGTGCAGTTTCATTCATAATATTATCCCCTTACTATTTTATCCAGTGTTTTTACAATATGACTATAGTTTGACCAGAAGATACAAATGATTGTTTCTTTGTTAATTCAAACAGTTTAATCATTGAGTTTTATTGATTAGAGGCTTAAGTGCTATTGACACACTTCACTTACAATAGTAATATATGGAGTAATTATTCAAGGTCATACTCTGAATAGGACGAACCAAACCAAACCCTTTTTTCGTTTAAAAATACGATAGCTTGTCATCTTGATACAAGTCCTAAGAAAGATCGGCGTCGCCAAGTCGATTTGAATAACTTGAAACCCTGATATTCTCACCTACACATTTTTAGCCAGAAAACGCGTGAGCAACGGCTAGGTCTCATATATATCTGAATATATATATAAACTTATAAAGTCGGGTTAGTTACACCATTTATAAACCGAGAACTCCTTGTTCTACGTTGATAATATTATTTTGTTCAATTCGTCTTGGCTCTGATAGGCAGAATAACAGTTTAAATAGAAAGAGATTGTTTTCATATTGTTACGAGCTAGGGGATCGGATAGAAAATGCCGTAGATTTATTCAAGGGTTTATTTCTTGAAAAATCAATGAGGAATTTATGGGCACAAATTAATTGCAGAAATGCACTTATAGCACACAAAAACAATCACTTATTACTTCACTTATGCACACTTCACACAGTACTTTATCACTTGTTGAATACAATAATACTTTATTCGCACTTTATCGCTTCGGTGTTTCACTCTTGTTATCGCATTCAAAACTAAAGGTCACTAGTCGCGTTTCGGCTCGCTTATATATCCCTGGGAATATTTCTAAAAAATATCCGAGAACTCTCTAGGCGGGCTCGCTACTGAGTAGCGATTGAACAATTCTAGAACGTCCGCACTCTTTGTCTCTTTCGCACGTTGCTCCGTCCTTGTCGTACGGCGTTCTAGAGTGCTCGGTCTAGTTTCGAGAAAGTTCTGATCTTCTCTTTTTCTCTCGTATCATTTCGTCCTTGTCTCACACCTAGAAAGTTATAGAAAGAATATTCCTTCATCAAAGGGGTCTACCTAGGCCTGAAAACACCTGAAAACGGGTCTCCTGAAAACTGCACCACTCTACTACACATGTTCTGAAACCGACTGAAAAAAGGTGTCAGCTTCCTGAAAACTAGGGTAACATTGTGGAAATTACAATTTTCTAATATGTGATTGACCCTCTCCTGAAACGGTCAGAAATCATAGCACAGCCTGCTGAAAAGTTCTCTAACTAGTGGAAAAATCTAGAAACATTGTCCGTCTTCGTAACAATATAAAGAAAACAAAACACAAGTTTTCATTTCCTTCATAGACAATTTTTGAGTTTATCTAAGAGGTATCACTTAATTAATCGGCTACGGCGGTATGGATTTTCAGAGGAGGCCTTATCCATTGCGAGACTCCGGGCGGCAGGTCTTTACGAGGCCTTTTGTCCTTCGTGAAAAGTATGTGATGCGAAAGTAGGTCTGGTTGTTTGGTTTAGGTATCTGTCATGTTTGAGGAGAAATGTTTAAGTTATAAAATAATTGAAATTTGAGTTTTAAGATATTTTACATTGAAAGGTTTACGAAATTAAAAAATACAAAATGATTTGATGATGACATATTAAAATTGGTGATTTCGGCTTTTCCTAAGGCTAAAATCTTTAATTAAAGCACAATAATGTAATGAATGACCTACATCATTCTCGATTGAAATAATAGCAAGGGCTGAAAGCCGATCTTGCGCCATGGAAATCCTCAGAAATGTTTTAATTTGATGGTAGCAATAATTCTCAGGACTAATACGATAGTGGGGTACATTTCAGTTCATTTTTTTCTATTATATAGTCGTTTTCTTCAAACACACGGACAAGTTCTTCGTACAGATCATGTCCATCAACATCGCAAAATTCTCCTATTGTCATAGACATTTGCAAGTCGCTGCATTGCTTCAAAAAAGTTCACTATTACTATTTTCCTTTAATGTTTTTATATTATTCATGAAACAAAAGTTTATTGCTTAAGTTAATTAAGTTTATATCTCAAGTTAAGTTTATTGCTCAAGTTATTAAAGTTTATTGCTCAAGTTGATAAAGTTTATATCTCAAGTTAATAAAGTTTATTGCTCAATCCGCAAAAGCCTGGACGTACTCACCACCATTTCGCAAGTGCTATAGGGGCAGGTCCAATATTAGATTCCACATTGTTGGTCCCCCAATTGAACCCTGAACGCAGCCTTTGTTAGTTACTTTTTCAACCGTGTGTCCAGCGTAGGTTAATTTTATTTGTCTTTCATGTAAGTTAATCCAAATTATCCATTATTTTCCTTAGTTGTAATGGGCATTGTTCATCTGCCAGTCTGACTCTAATTTGCAGCGACCAAGTGCTGTCAAAGGCGTTCTCTATATCGAGTGATACGATGGTTAGTATCTTCTTTTGATTGACCTTTGCGCGTATATGTGACTGTCATATACGCGCATCTTCAGTGCTCCGCTGGGGCATGAATCCGTATTTGATTTTTTATTAGTAATTGTTGGGCCACAAACCGAGGTCAGTTTTAGGATTCAAATTTTCCATTCCAGCAGCCATGGATGTAGATGTAGACTCGGGCTGAGATTCCTTTTCTTGACTGGATAGCGTTGACGGTGGCACCGGTGCCCTAAGAGACACTGATGTAGTTAATTCATCATCATCTTCAGTGTTTTTACTTGATGATGGTGGCTGCACCCAGGAATGTTTTTAGTTGAATCAGGATTAGAGTCACTTTCAGTCAATAAATGTTTGTAGAAGTTTCTTGATCATCGTTTAATAAATAAAGTTCCACGTAGATTTTCCTTTATCTGCTTTCTTTTGATAGCTAGTTTCCTTTTTGAACTGGACTGGAATTTTCTACCGGCATCGCGATCACGCGAGCTCATTGCGTACATCTTGATTTTATTTCGCACAAACAGTCCAAAATACAATTTTAAGTATCACCAAAAACAGTAAGTTTTTTTAGAGTATTGACTTCAAATACTATAATTCACACTTTTCTAGCTCACACAATACTTTAAATACTATAAGAACGTAATATTCAATAAAATTTAAAGATTTGTATGGCGCAGTAATGATTTTGTAACTCATACTGCAAACAAAATAATTCCAAGGTGACAAGAGTTAAGGAATTAAATAAAACACGGGGATGTCCCCTGCGTTAGAGGAACAAAACATACCCCGACTCGCGAGTGCTGTGCGCTAAAATTATGATCTTCAAGTGTTACGAAGCACGTTTTGAGTTAATGAATTAGTTAACTAACATTATTTTCTTTTACCGTATGTAATTAAGGATCAAATTCTAAAGTTTTGAATTTAAAATTTTATTTTAAAAGATCGATATTTTTTTTTAATTTCCTTGGGGTGTTGCGCGAGGCCCCAGGCGATGGCCCTGTTCGACACCCCATAAGGCCGCCGCTGTGGATTTTGCCGGGTCAGCTAGTAATAAGACACACAGCATTAGAACACTCTCCTTAGTAAGACTCTTCGTCGATTATTTATCCTCATCTATGTGCTTTTTTCAGTAAAGGAACAAAAGCTCTTAGTATATCACCCATAAACTGGGTTTCCACTTATTTTATGACCATATCTGCTCCAATGATTGGTCAAACACTTGTACTATCCTCGGTGCCTGACAATCTTGATGTTATCATTAACATAATCAACAAATATAAGGTACGTAAAATTAACCTGCATTAATTTGCATAATAATCAAGATATATTTCATGACATATTTAAACAATTGTTACACCATGACTCTCAAACTATTTAATCACCTTCATAGATGTTGCCATGTCATATAATACTTTCAAGAGGAAGGTGTTTAAATTTTTAAAGGCAAGGTCCCTTATAGCTTGGGACTATTTAGACCATAATTTTGACAACAATTATATAAAACATTACTTATTATTATGACATTATGATAATGTTCTTATTATATAACATTTGCATACCTATATAGCTGATCGTGCGGATCTTTTTATAAATAATTAATCAATTAAAAGTAATATACATAATGGAATTTCCAAGACCTCCATCGTTAACTGTTGAATGATTTTTTGTAGTTTTATGTTTTTCCGAATCAATGAATGCTACATTTTTTTAATTCCAGCCAGTTGTTTCTCTGTTTAGTCCATCATTAGCGACGTCAATTTTGTCACGAAAGGATGAAGTGGACATGACATGCTTTTTTTACGTTGCATTGGTTGGGTCAAAAGTTTATCCCGATCTTTTTGTTAAGTTTAAGGTATGCATTAAAACAAATTCCAAATTGTGTTGCTAGATACATAGTTTCGTTGTGGTATCTTTATAACACAGATAAGAAATATAACTTTTATCTATCTTATTCTGAAATATTTGAATTAGGAACTACTGGTCTAGACGTACTTAAAATGTAGGCATTATCGTTTGCCCCTGTTTTCACGTTCAATCCTAATTTATGAGATTAATTAATGAAAGTAAATTACTCTATGTAACTCTACATAACTTGTAATTAAAACTTCGCCACAATTTCATGAACTGGCATCGTTATATACCGTGTCAATATAGCATTTAGAAATCAATTTTTATATTTTCGATATCGACGCCTACAGGCGCCCAGAGTATTTTTTACGCTTATTCCTTTAACAAGACGCCTTTATTTTCAGTCATTACTAAGAGAAGGTGCTTTATTGGTTGACGCCTATGGGCAAACTGAGACGCTTGGACTTGTCCTAAGAGGGCTGCCTGGAACACCTGCAGGGAGCTGCGGTCGGGCCTATGATAGATATATGCTTAAGGTATATAGTAATATTGGTAGTCTTATTTCTTCATACTTGGACACCAAAACCAGCAGATATAACCAGGGATCAGTCTGTTTACTGGAAATCCGTCTTTAGACACTAAACATAACTTTCATAGTTTTACTTGAATTTAATGAATAGATATTCTAAATAGTATTTATATTTGTTTTAGCTTATAAACCCAGATACAGGAGTTGAAATCACAAAACCAAATATACCTGGAGAATTAATGGTTAAAGGTCCAACACTCTCTGTAAGTAACTTAATTATAACATATATAAAGTAATAGATTTATTTATTAACTTTATTTGTATAGAGATAATATTACATACACCAATTAATATTATTTTAATTCTATCAGTATTGTTTATGATTTTTATTTCCAGGAATATTACAATGACCCTGAGGAAACTGCAAAATTATTTACAGAAGACGGGTTTTTTAGAACTGGTGATCTTTTATATAGGGACGAGAATGACTACTTCTATTTCGTGGATCGTATCAAAACATTAATCAAGTGTAGGAATTACCAGGTATGAAAATGTTTGCTATAGATAGGTGCTCGTGTGATAATCTATAGTAAGCTGACTTTATAATAAAAAAGAAACCAGTGGCCAGTTAAGTTCGGTGGTTGTATGTTAAACTAAACTCTTTGTTTGAAGGTTGGAAAAAGCATGAGCTTATAACTAAAATGAAATTAGGGTTAGTGGGGTTACGACGCTTACGAATAACTAATTTAGCTTATTTAAGGTCTTTGAAATCTAAGTGACGCTTTAAAGTTTAATATAAGTGTAGTTGACCTTTGTACACCGGAAACTAGAATGTTATTGAAAGAAAACAATTTTTTAACCGGATTAAAGTATTATTATAAACTTATAATTATTTACATTAAAATTTTATTTTAATTTAAATTAGTATATTTATAATTATGTAAATAATTATAAGTTTATAATAATACGAATAGCTTAAATCCGGTTAAAAAATTGTTTTCTTTCAATGTGTAAAAGCTATGTTAACCTAAGACAATAAGAATGTTATTATTACAATTTATGAGTATGGAAAAACTAAACGACTCATTTGGTTGCGCTTCTTATTATATATTAACGAATATATATGTAACTTATTAGGTTACATAACTGGCGCTACAACATTCTATGGTCTGCCTCAGTTTTATGTATCTGTTTTGTGTTGTTTTTTTCTAGTATGCAAGTAGGTGATCCTTTTTCTGTGCCAGGACATGAATGTTTCTTTTTTAATGTTGTGTTAAATACCTAATTTTTCGTAATACATACTATAAAGTTGTGTTATTATATTTTCGACTTGGATAACCTGGTTAATATTTCCATTTCATATTTGGCCTTACAAAATAATATCAATGTGTAGAAATACCGCTAACGGATAGCCTGTTAGGTGTGGTTTTCTTTCTTTATAACGTCCTACATTAAAAAAAAATAACTAACCCAATCCCAACCCTTCTCTGAACGACGAAGCTTAAATATCAGTTATAATATTATGAAAATTTCCCTTTGATTTAATTTTATTACGTCCCGAAATATACCGTTGTTAAAAATCTACCCACGCCTTATTGTAGGTAATATAAATTCGATACGCACTATATTAAAAAAAATGTATTTCAAAGTTTTAGGATAAATAAACTTTTAACGGCACAAAATATTAATGAAGAATATTAGTTTTGCGTATTCGTTATACGCTGTAAAGTTATTCAAACATATGCATTATATGATACAGCGTTTTAGAGTTTCGGGATCAGTTTCTCAGATCATTCATTCCTTTTTAGATCTCACCAGTTGAATTAGAAGAGGTGATTCGTAATCATGAAGACGTAAGTGATGTCTGTGTGGTTGGAATTGAGGATCGAGAGGACGGACAAAGACCAGTCGCATGCGTGGTTAGACGTAACAATAATGTCACTGCGCAGGAAATTAAGCAGCTCGTCGCTGGTCAGTTTAAGTTTAATATATGTGTAAATAATATTTGGTTTACGCAAATACTATTTTTACGAGTATTATTATTATAGCAAATAATATAGACGAGTAGGCAGGTACATACAAATTCGGTATTTTTATACTCGTACATTCTAGGCTTTTGCAACAAGGTATAATGTAGACATACATATATATCTATATTATCCTGCCTTTTAAATTATTTTGTTTTTAGAATATTACGATTATTAGACAATCTAATTTAAACTTGAGACGTAGCGTTTAATATGATTCCTGTAGTGTTTCTCGATCAGATGTATGATTTATTATTAAATTACGTTTTAAAAATTATAGAAAACACTATTTTTTTTAAATCTAATATAGGCAAATGGGCAGGAGGCTCACCTGTGGTTAATTGATACCGCCCCGCCGCCCATGGTTACTCACATAGCCAGTAGGCTCACAATTGCCGGCCTTTAAAAAAGCACATTCTATAAAATAGTTTGAGGCATGTAATGCAATGTAAATACTGATTAGAGTCTGGCCATACTCTCAGGGCGTCATTCTGATGATTTAGGTAATCACCACACTTATTAAACTAAGAAAGCCTGAGTGAGCTTTGGCTCGAACAATTGTTATGTGTCAAAAACGTATTTGATTTGACATATGGGAGCCTACTCTGCCTGCCTAAAAAATAATTAAAAATAAATAAAATATGTGTTTATTCATTTCAAGTACATATGCATTACAATTTGTAAGATTTGGGAACCCTTTAAAGTAAAAAATACCTGTGTCAGGGTTTCCCGCTCTTTCATAACAAACTTAATTATACATTAAAATATTTAATTCATATATAATTTAGTTACTTCTTTTATTTTATTTATTTTTGTTATTGAATTTTAACTGTTGCAATCAACACGCTTGAGTGCATAAGTATCTCATGCATAAGTAAGTAAGCTCTAACTCTGCGTAGGGTTTGTTCATGAGCCAGTCCTTTAGGCGTATTTTTAGATTGTAGACAGTGAGCGGGTAGATGTTAAGCAGCCAATTTAATTTATTATAGATGTAGTCTGCTTGCATATTGCGTCTGGCGAAGTCAGTCCTTACGGTTTGACCAATGACAACATCCCTATTTCTTTTTAAGAACAGCCTACTATCAAATGGTAGCGCTCTGTGTGATTTTAAAATTAGACTCAGGACATACAGCTTCCTAACGGTCAGTAATTGGCTGAGATAATAAAGCTCTTCCGATGGGAATCTGTATGGCCGGAACAGCATGACCTTTAATAGAGCCCTATGTCCCCGGTCCAATCCCAATTTTTTTTTATTGGCCCATCCCCATACGTTTATGCAATATGTCAATACGGACTGAACAAGTGCATTATTTAATAAAATAATAAAATTATTACGCGCCATCTAAACAAGAGACTTCTCCAAGGTACTTATTAATTTCCACTGTCATATTTCTCAGATAAATTATCGAAACACAAGGCATTACGCGGTGGTGTGGTATTCCTGAATGAATTTCCAATGACGTCTACAGGGAAGATAGCAAGAAAAGCGCTACTTGATATAGTAAAAAATGTTAAAAGAGAGTAACTTAAGTAATGTATTGAAGACACATATATATATACCTAGTCCAGCCATAAGTTCTGCTACAAATGAAACTGCATTTTTTAATGAAGTAATGTAATATTATTAAAATTTATACCTACATATTTATTAAAGTCTCAGTCAAAAAAAAATATTTTCGATATGGGCAACTTTGGCTTTAATACTAGCATTTCGCAATCTGTTTGGCCACGAATCTATGGATTTACGTACTGCTTTCAAGGGAGTTTTCGCCACTGCTTGCACCAAAGATTCTTTAAGAGACTCAATATCACCGTGTCGTTTAGAGCAGGCCATTTCATCTAAAACTGACCATGATTCTGGGTCTGGGCTAGGTGAGGGCCAGTTTCAGCTCATACCAAGTTCGTTCCGGACGTTAGTTTCAAGCCAGGCTTGGGTAGTTCGTGCCTTGTGAAGGTGCAGAATCCTGTTGCAAAGTCCATGGTATATTTGTATAAAGTATATTGCTGAGAGGTTTCACAACATGATCCAAGAAGTGTATCAGATACAGATCTGATACACTAGAAGTTTTCACTCCTTTTTCACAAAAAATTAGGTTTGACAAGACACACCCTAGCAAACCATCACTCACGCAGGATGACGACCACATTGTAGCTTTCCTACCACTTGATCAGCATTTCTTTAGAGCTGTGAGCGTATACTTTATCTTTTTGCTTAATGCAGTGTTATTGATTCGTGAAATTTTTTTCATCATTAATAAGGATATTTCTGGGCATTTCAACTGCGTATCGCGGCAGAAGGCGTTTTGATCGATCGACTCTCTTTAATTGTAAAAATAGATTTAAGGCATATACTGCATAACGACGATAAGCACCGTGCTTCAGGTCTTTTTTTTATAATACGCGACTGAGTCCTAGCGGGAATGTTAATTTCTCGACGAATTATGGCTTAACAGCATAAACAGCCTTTGCAATTCTAACAGCTGACGGCTGCCTCTATTTTTTCTGGAGTTCGACATACGAGGTGTTGTATCTGTTGGTAGTACGATATACGAACATAAAGCTGATACCAAGTTTTTGAAGTGTCTGGAATATGATCGATGTCTCCATACCCACTTTGTGCAAGGCGATCACTGCAATCCTGTTTTTTAACACCCCATTCCATATTGTAATTTGATAATGAACACGAAAAATTATGTGAAATGGCGCAAATTCGAAAGAAGTTTTTAAAATAATGTACGGCTTCCAAATTCAAAATAATTGAAATATTGAAAAAAATAGTTTTTATGTAACAGTATTTATGGCCAGACTAGTTATTTATAGAGAAATAAAACAAAAAAATATCATTATCGTTTTATTTTATGAACACCTAAGAGTTTTAAAGTATGGTCGATTATAATTTAGATTTTACAGTGCGTTTGTTTTAACAATTAAAAGCATAAACTGTAGACACTATTAAAATCGGTTGTTTATAGAAGGTTGTTAGATAAAATGAAACAATGCACCAAAACCTACAGAAAAATAATATTTCAATTTTCGAATAAGTTATAAACATTAATAATAAAGTAAGAGAACTAAATCAAACGTGGTTGTAGTGCTAAAAACTTTTAGGTCTGCACATTGATTAGTGTATATGTTTATTGATCATTTGTTTTATCTAATAGGTAAATAGACGATCAACCTTCTACGCTTGACAAACGTCGACTTTTTGGGTTGAACGCCGGTTTCCTCACGATGTTTGAAAAACAAGTATTAGCGGACATAGAAATATAAATCCATTTGTGCACAGCCGGGGTTCGAACCTCGAATTTTAAACGGTTATCATTAATTTAGCGTTTAGTTTTATATTGGTACTGGTGTAATGCAATGTTAGAAAATTAATTTATGACAGTGTCCGGATTCATTACGATTTCCTTTAATTTTCGCCTGTGTACTTTTGTTGATGCTGTCATAGGTATCTCATTCAAAAATACGACTCCACCACGCAGACGCTTCGAATCAGATAACGAATCTAAAAAATATATGAAGTAAATATATCACGCAATTACCAAGGATGTCGGTTATATAAATAAGTACTCTAGTCTAATTCGGCCACTATTACAGACCAGACATACCACGGAGATGGCGTTACTGTCAGCTGTCATTGTTATTATTATATTAAAAACGTCAAAGTCATGTCAGTTCAAAACTACTATACTATACTTTAACTAGTGGTTTGTTTGATTTGCCAATATTGCTAGATATATAAATTAATGACTGTTCAATGGTCTATAGTAATAGTGATTCCATAGTCATTATTATTATTAAAAATAATTAATTAGCACTTTAAATTTTTTAAACATAATAACAATCAATATTAAAGTAATCATGTCTCGTTCCTACGACTGTCGTTTGACTCTGTAATCAGTTCGGGTTCGGTCACGGAACGAGTCATACATTTCTTATTTTATGAAAATCACCTTGAACCATATCTTTAATATTATTTGCGCTGACTTCGTAACCAGTTCGAAGTACCACACAGGCGACAGGCAGATCTCCACATTCTGGATCTGGTAGTCCTGTCACTGCTACGTCTAAAATGCCTGGATGTTGGCGAATCACGTTCTCAACTTCGACCGGTGAAATCTAAAATAATGTTTATAGGACAATATAGTTTTTTTTTAAATAATGATACGAAATAGTTTTAAGTTGAGCAACAATATTTCAGCGATAATAAAGCAGAGTTAAGCGGTGGGACAAATTAAAGGTTGTAACTTTACTATTATACTTAAAACAACGTCAAAAGCAATTATTGTTAAATAGAAATGTTAGTCTTTCTGTAGTAAAAATTGAAATTAATTAATAGAAAAGTAAAACAAATTTAAAAAGTATGGTCCCTATGGCAGTGTAACTTTAACACTGGCAGCATTTCCTCGCTGTGTTGCGATTCTTATTCGTTAAGCGGGGAAATCAACAGCTCTGGGGTTATAGGTACTATCTACCTGGCGCCAACTTAAATCTTTAATTAGCACCTGTACACTTGAACCCCACAAAGTGTGGACTAAAAGTGTGAAACTCTAAAGGGAACAAAATCAAACTATATTTAAGCCATTTATTACTATTCTCTTGCCGATGGAGGTGAGACGTGGTTAACGTTTTCACACAAGTAGCATACTACAGCCCGTCACATCCTCCAAGGAATCAATGACATCCCATCTGGCCGCTTGCCATCAACTCTAGCAATGCCTGTTGGCTCCAACATGGCTGGAGTGGAGCGGAAGTGGGCGGCGCGGGGAGAAAGAGGACGTGCACTCTTTTGAGAATGGAGGCCATGGTGTCCAAGGATACTTACTTCAAACCCACAGGGACACTTATGGGGAGTACATATAGGTACTATGGCAATGCGAAGTGTTTCACGGTCCTAAAGGGTAGCAGTGTTTAGCAAAGGATCATTAAACCAATGACTAACAGACTCCTCTGAGATCAAGCTTGTGAGGTCGGTAACTGAAGTGTGACCTAATAAGTTTAGGAATTCAGATCTACAAATAGGATCATCCCACCATCTTTGAAAGTTGACGCAAGAAGGCAAACTTAAGCCTGGGTCGGAAGCTAACCACGCATCTGTCGTTATAGTTAATAAACCGATTTTAAGCATCTACAAAATAAAATCCGAAAATTACTAATACAATTATTAATAAAAATAAACATGGCGTATAAACAGGAAGTAGTGGGGTATAAGGCACATCTGGATGATATTTCCGCTAAAAATTATACATCATTGTCATCAAGTGTAGAAATGTGTGCCGCAGCTACTGTATATACTTTAAATATTTGTTAGTATATAAATATATTTATACCTGGAAACTTTTATATTTCAGCAGTAGTTTAATTCGTTCGCAAAAGTAGTAATTAAAGTTTTCATCTCTATAGAACATATCACCAGTCTTAAACCATCCGTTTTCATGAAATGTTTCTGCAGTGGCTTCAGGATTTTTGTGGTACTCCTGTGAATTGTTAATTTTCTACAGAAAAAATTATATTTGTGTTTAATTCCTATACTAATAATTTGTGTCTTTTCTTTCTATTTTTACTGAGTGTATTTTGTTGCGGTAATTTAAATAACTGTTGTGAGTTGACTGTAAAAAATTGTGGCTACATTTTATATTTTACCTTAAAGATGCAAGGACCCTTCAGCCACAATTCTCCTGGTACATTTGGTTTATCAATATCTTCTAGTGTATCAACATTTACAATCTAAAATTTAACAAAAATATTAAACAAAATAATCGTAAAAATCAATTTACAAATAGGATCGTAAAAATGAATTTTGATAGTGTTGAAGTTTTTATCAAAAGACCTTGATGAGAATGTTAAATAAAGGCGCTTTTCGTTGATGATATGCTGAGTCCTTTCTTATATACTACATACTCGATAGCCAGCGTTGCCATTTTTTGCCATATCGTGATTTTGGGAAATTTTTGAGTGAAAAAAGGGGGAGTCTTTCGTCGAAAGCGGGACATAGTAAAAAATATTATATAGGATTGACTTATTCGTGATATTTCTGTGAAGATATAACTTCTTTTTTTATCTTTAATAAAGATGAAGAACTCTTCACGGGATAGATGTAGAATAATCTTCATGAGTAATTCTGCTTTCATTTATTTATACTTTCGCCCGGTTTATATTCATATGGTTTAAAGGGATACTTAATATGAAAGATACTTGTTTAAACATATTCCTGGTGTCATTTTTGTAAACTGTTGAGAGAGCTGGTGCCATTTCTGTGCATGGCAATAGTCTGTTGAGTGACGGTTGAGTTAACCCCCAAAAGCGAGAACAAGCATGTTCCACGAAGGACAATTTTCATTCAAAATCGGAACCTGCCACCAAAATACCAAAGCGCCGCGACGTCAGGCAACACTATTACATACATACAAGTAATCTAGAAAATACCCTATATTGAAAGCATCCCATCGGTCTCCCAACAGAACTGGGAGGTGGATAATCAGAGTGGAATGCAATGCCAGATAGTTCACTCATTCCGTAAATACTAAAAACTTCAGTTCCAGGTGTAATATTCTGAAATAAAAATAACATCTTTTAAAAAAATACGACCAACTCACGATATTCTGGCATATTACAAGAAATATTAAATACCATCCAATCCCTCATTTCGTCAGTTCAATGTTGATAAACTTAAAAATATATTACTTTGGTTATTATAGAATTTTAAAGACAGAGGTAATAAACGTAACGAAATAAAAAGACGCTAACGGCTCTAAATACAAGGTCAGTTTCATAAGTGTTTCTTACCTTAAGTTCATTAATTAGTTCAACTGGCACTGCACTTCCACCCAATAGTAAAAGTTCAAAGCACGTGAAATCACACTGATCACGGTCTTCAGGTCGCATCAAAGTGGTCATAAATGTAGGACTCATTACTGCGTATGAAGGCTGTACAAAAAAAATACTAGAAAAACGAATCTAAAACAATTTCAACGCAGCCTGATGCGGTTAATAATGGACTTAAATTAAAATTGTAGCCTGTAGTTCATAAAGCGTATGTATAAATAAAATTAGCCAAAACATTCATACATAAAAAAAAGGTTTAAAATATATTATTATAACTTTAACCTTATAAGTATTGATGAGATAGTACGCATGCTCCTGCGTAAGCGGCGAAGATGTCTGTAGTCTTATGTATTTTAAAATTGGTGATAAAAGAAAGCTCATGATGGCTGTCAGCCATTGCAACGGTGAACCAACCAGCGCCATATGTGTTGGGCCCGGGAATGTTGTCGATCGGGACCTATTACAAAAAGGAGTGTATACAAAATAAAATAGAAATCTTATATGTATTACAAATTATCTCTTAGCAGCCTACTATCAATATTGAGTTCTGATTAATTTATATATTATTTACATTCTTCAATTCTACAGAGTTAGTGATTCGAAAAGGAACTAATGTTGGTACCTAAGTACATAAGATACATTATAACAGCAGGTAAATATTTAATAATAACAATGATTTTAGTATTACACTATTATACCTAAATTTAACAGAAATTAACATGGACTAAAACCAAATACATTTAGAATTTTCGTTGTTTTTCTATGCAATTTCCATTATGTATGATTTTTTTGAAATGGCATCTATACGAAGATCTAAGATCATAGGATTGCTATCATCTGTTTTAAACTGCGTTAGAAACTAGTTTGCCCGAATAGAAAAGAAATCTGAAAGATATTATAAGGAATCTACTTAATGTTATTTTTGTTTACGTGCAGTTTTAAAAGTGAACAATGCAGCAATATTACCATACATAGGGTAGGCTGGTAGCAAAATTTTTGTGCGTCGCTACTGCCGCTTTTGGCAAGCCGGTTGTGCCGCTCGTCGCTATTAAAAGTGCGCCTGCGCTTTCTGTATCTAAATCGGCGACTCTGCACAAGATAACAAATAAATTCAGCCTTTTTTGAGGCAGGTATTATTTTAAATATAATTAAGACATAGTGATCTATGTTAATAAAAATTATTATTATTATTTATTTTCTTAAACTGTGAGAAAGGTATTTATTGAGAGAAAATTGAAACATTTAGTTTTATTACGTACATAGGTTTTTATTTTGGAAAAGCGGACAGTCTCTATGGGGTAACATAGCACAATGTTTTACATGTTGGTATGTTACTAAAAAAGTCTTACTTAATAATCATATTATGGCAAAACGACGTTCTGAGGGACAGCTTGTAATATAGAAAAAAATATAAAATATATTATATTATGTAGTTTTTCTGAGAAAGTTCGTCTTCAACTCTTAGATGAACTATGGCTATAACTTATAAATCCTAATAAAGACACGTTTACGTAGCCTCGATGATAAAACTAGAAACGTTCTAACAATAATTAAAATACAATCTCTTACTCAAAATCATCAATCAATGAATCATCTCGATATCTAGTAACAAATTCTTGGAATGAACACAAGTAATCGCCGCTGTCAAATGTAACAATTTCTGTATTTTGCTCAATATCGTTGAGGGCGATTTGGACTTCCGTTGCCTTTTCACTTTGACAAAATACGATTTTTGGTTCCGACACTTCAAATGTTGCTCTTAGCTCATCTGAAACCGATATCTTTTTAAGTTTGCATGACCATGTAGATAATATAATCAAATATTACTGATGGTACATTGCCGTTTTATGTTAAATAATACGTATGGTAAACTAGATATTGATAATAATTATTTGAACCAAATGTTTTTACCCAATACTGAATTATTTAAAATATAGGCGGACAAAAGCTTAAATGTTTCTCCATTAACCCATTTGAACAAGATTCATTATTAGAAATCAATTTAAAAGTAACATAAGAAGTTAAGATTTATTTTATAAACATCAGAATGTATTTACGGGATCCAACTAGTGTTTGACAGTGCGAACATCATTAGGAAACAGGTATTACATCAAATAATTGATGATGTACAGTAAACCCCCTTGTAACGCATTTTCATTTTACGAGATTTGAGTCCCTCGTGTATCACGGGTATCTGTACTATGACATTTATAATGGTTTGTATGTACATATTTCGTTCATAACATAGTTTTTTCTTAATATTCCATTTTGCGAGGATCTCAAATTCTCGTGAGAGAGAGAAATGAGAGATTTGTACATAACGCGTTAAATGGGGTCATAAAAGCGCGTTATGCGATAATACTCCTACAATTCCTATAACGCGAAACCATAGGAGGGATGATTGTATATCAAACATAGGTTGATCAACTACATACTGGCCAATAATCAAAAAATATTAATAATACAAAATTTATAGAAAATTAAGTTGAGATGCATAGAGTACTTTAGAAAAAATTGTTTGATTATTCTGTTTATGTTAGCTACGCATTGCCACTTACTAACGCTAAGAGTTCTATCAACAGCTGAAACTATGGCACCAACACAAAGGGCTGCATAGAGAGGAATCGCTAGGTCCAAATGGCTTGGAGCCATAAGGACAATAACGTCACCAATTCCTATGCCACACTTCCGTAAGGTGATAGCGCATTCAATAATTCTTTGTAGAGCTGAACTATTGGTCTCTTCTTCTCCAGTTGCGCCATCTATCTGAATTAACATTGATAAAATATAAGCATAATTTGAATAATTTCATAAATTACAGAAACAATTTAGTAAAATTCGTCAATAACACTTTATTGAAATACCAATGATTCATTAGCATCTAGAATTTATACGACTGATTCGACAAACATTTGTGACTTTAATATGTCCCGTACATACGTCTGACGGGATTACGACATTCGCATTTCTGAATCACACCCTAATTAATAAGTGTAGTTATGATATAAGTTTTGGTCGGTACTTAGATCTATCATCGCTATATAATTAAAAAACCAGACAAAATACAAGTTTTATTGAATTAAAGCTTAGTAGTTCAATTTTATATTGTCCTTACATAACTTACTTACTTGCATAATAGCTTTAGGGTAGTCTTTCAAACTTTGTAATATTATTTTGCCAAGATGATATCTGTCACTCGGATTTCCTGATTGACTAACAATTCTTGACGTTAATTCATTCATAAACCAGTGTACGGTATCGTTTGACAGATGGGGTGCCATTAGGAAAAAATAATTTAAAATTACGTTATATTTTCTTTAAATACGTTGATGTTATGTCTAACGTATCGATGGAATGAAGTTATAATTTGAATTGCGAACTTTACTACGAACAATGACAAATTGTACTTATTATAGGTAAAAACTATACTTCAAATCACATATAATATGCGTACAAGGTCCAAACGATTTGAAGCTTATATAAGCTGTAATTTGTTAACCTATTATTGAAATCGTAAAATTATGTCTCGCGATAAGGTCTAGTGATCACTGATCGCTGTCCTTTTTAGATTATTCATATCGTGGGAATTATTCTTCAATTAAATTTTTATTTCAAAGCAGTTTTAATAGTAGTTATCTTGTAGTATATGTTCTGGGAATACTGCACCCATTGTAATTAATTTCAGGCGAAGATAAAAGAAATAAAATAACTTTTTAATTAACCACTGCTCTGTAATTATTAACTTGTAATTTTTGAAACACCCTTTGGTTTTTGGGTTAAAACTGATCTAGTTTTTATAGACCAAAGAGAAATAGGACAAACTTATCAACCAAAAAAATATCAACTGAGTATCGGAAAATATAGAACGGTTCGAAAATGCTATTGTGTACTGAAAGTCCAATATAATGTAAAAAATTGGTTTTATAAACATTTTTTTTCTAACACATGCACATCACGTTAATGAATCAGGTTAGGTAACTTAATCTATGGAGGATTCTAGACTAGAATTTGCTTAGTTCATTACTATTTTGATGAAAAATTGATCCTTGAGAAAAATAATAGCGCAAGATTGCTTTGTTTTTTATAACAGGCCATTGTAAACATTGCCTTAAGAAAATAAGGGCTTTGAAGGTTTGAATATTTAATACAGAGTAGACTTTAGCGAGCTTTCCTACAAATTATAGGCTTAATACATATATAGCTTTGAAATTATACTAATTATGTCGCCAATTGACGATTGAAATATATTTATTAAGTTTCCTTTTTTTATAATTTTCATTATCAATTGAGGAAAATAGCTCGAAACTTAATAAATATTACCTTAATACTAAACTATGATAACTTCAAATTCAATATTTATATTACATTTACAAAGCAACCACTTATATATTGATTACATAGATATTTTCATTGGTATAATTAAATGTTATAAAAGTTTTCATAGTAAATTTAAAAAAAAATATATGTGAATAAAATTTTTATACTACAACAGACTTCTAAGTAAACATCTGGTCCTTTCTCTGTCATCAATATCATTATATTCATTCATGTATTTCTTAATAAAAGAGCAGCTAAACTGAATATAAAGAGGTTTCCAATATTGGAAACCTTTTTAAATTTGTTGCTTATGATGATGTAAAACCGTAAACTTTACTTTATATAAAATTTAACATTCCCTCTAAATTAGTTTTTTACTCATTTTTCTCTCACGTAGTAGTTTATTAGGTTTGGAGAGTGCTTCTTTTTCATTTAGAAAGACGGCAAGTTTATTTATGTCGATGTTTGGGTCAGAGAGAAAAAAGCTTTCTGTCTCGACGTCCGATGATGACACTCAGCTGTAGGAATTAGGTAATCCGAACAACTCCTCTGAACACTATCCATGGTAAATGCGGTAGAAGATGCAGAGTGACGCCACATCTCTATGCAACGTATCAAATGCATGTAGGTATATAACCTAAACAAGTAAACAATTTTATGAAATAAAACGTTCATCTCAAATCTAACGTTAAATTTTATGAAATGAACAATTATAGAACAAAACGTAAACAAAATCTCAATAATTATTACCCATTAACACTGACATTTATTACTTAATTATGATTTTACGGTTTTTAACTAAATCTACATTAATAATGTATTTAATTTGTTTCACCAGTGTGTCTGTTCAGTAGATTACTACTGAACACAAACATTAGTTTGTATTGTACAATAAGTTGTTATATTAATTGCTTATTTTTTCTATTTATACTACGCAACATGTTAAGAAAGTTAAAGAAGCCTGATTTAAATACAAAAATACTACAACTGAAACATTTTTTTATTTTACTACTTGTATATTTAATATAAATCACGCACTGACATAGAGTAGGCAATAAAATAAACACATATTTTGGGTTCTGGTCGATCTTAATAATTACTAGTCTGTGATTGTTTACATTGTACACTTTCCAGTATATGGTTATTGTCAGTTGTCAAGGTTATTGTTTAATATTTGTTAATTAAACATCTACCCAATTATTATATCTTTAAAGTTTAACAAGTTATTCTAAATAATTTAATATTTCTTTTAAATAATGGCAGATGAATATGCAGCTGTTAAACGTAGCAAATTGGTTTTTAAAGGAGATAAACCAAAGTATGTACTTAGTCTATTAAGAATAAATATAAACCCTAGATTCTCTTTGGCGTCGTGGACTATCTTCAGATTGCAACTGTTTCTTTCATAGTGTTTGTATCATACGAAAGTAGATAATCAGCTTTTTATGCAAGACACGTCCTCTAGTAATAGCTCTTTGACAACGGTTATGCCTTTCTAAGAACCCATAGGCCCACAGCCGGAGTTTGATGCGTAGACCTCAGGGTTGAGTGTGGTTTAACCTCCAGGCCTAGTATAAGTAGTCATAACATAATATTTATAGTGTACTCTAAAGTAATATGCAAATCCAGAAAGAACATCCTTGTTCTAATTTGGTTTAGGTTTGTGAAATCCCAGTATAAGAATAATTACAGTATACATCCTACTTCTGTTGATCATATATTGTAGCACTTCTAATAACTTTAACAATGTTTTAGAGCTAAAAAAAGAAAACATAAAAGTAAGGATAACTCAACACATTCTAAAATTGATAATGATTTAGTGAAACATGGAAATTGGTGGAAAGTTGAAAAGATTGAGGATCTAACTGGTCCCATTTCTATTGAATTTGGAAATCTTTCCTATATATCAGCATTAGATAATGGTTTATTTACTTTGGGTGCTCCTCACAATGAAGGTGAAGGTCCATCTCCAGAGGAAATATTTACTGCCTTTCCTGCAGGAGAAAATAAATTTGCCCTCAAATCAGGGTATGGAAAATATCTAGGTATATCCAAAGATGGTGTTGTTATTGGAAGATCTGATGCTGTAGGACCTATGGAACAATGGGAACCAGTATGGCAAGATGGTAAATTAATTCCTTTTAGTTTTATATACATAGAAATAATAAAAGCATTGGGGCATTTAATAAATAACTTGTAAATCTAGGTTATTATGCAAGCTTCCTTAAAATATTGATTTTATACATAATGTTGAGACATTAAGTATTAAACCATAAAATATAATAATATTCCAGTGAGACTACAACCCTTATATGGTTCCTGATATTCAATTCTTTGAATATATTTATAGAAAAGTGTCTTCATCAGTTTTCTTCTACACATGTTGTAAATTTTTGGGTCTAAGACATGCCAATAGCATATTTAAATATGTAGGATGTAGGTTTTATTGTAGACTAAAATTGATGTTTGTTACAGGTAAAACAGCAATACTTAGTTCGTTAAATAAATTTGTCTGTGTGAATAATGAGGATGATTCTATAGTTGCTATACGTGTTTCTGCAAGTGACCAAGAGTTTTGTAATATTCGTAGTAATAGAAGTAAGGTTGTGCAGAAAGTTTTAGTGCCTGAGGAAGAAGGGGACTTAGCAGAAGTTGAAGTTAACTATGTGTAAGTAATAGAAGATGTTGTGTTGTAATCTAGGACTTTTATTTTTTATAAATTGTATTTGCACAAATACACAGTTAGTTAATTATACAAATATATGAATCTATCCTAATTTAAGACCAATAAGTAACATATTTACTAAAAAGGATATTTCACAAAATAAAGTGCCCACTATCACTACTTACAGTCTCCATTTTTTTATTGAGACTGTAAGTAGTGATAGTGTAAGTAAGATTCCCTTTGAAAGACATTTTGTTCTTGTGTACTATTTTTTATCCACTTTCTACTTTTTTAACCCCCCACCTCCATTAAACGTGCCGTAACGTTTTCTGAATCGCGAACGTTTCGCGACCACCCCCAGTGACTCTTTATACCTAAAAGTAGTAGGTAGTAGGAGTTTCTTTTTAGGCTTTGCTACTTTCAGGGGGGAAGGGAGACCTGTTTCCTTTCCTCTACGCTATTTTGACACACCTATTGCTTTTCGTTATTTCTTATTTAAATAATTTCACAATAACAAACGCCACGTTGCTGCTTTATCGTAAATAAATGGCGGCGCTGCGTTAGCGCGTTCTACTTTTACGATTTTGCGACGTTTCGAAATGAAAACAAAAACTGTAATTTATAATTAATTTTGTATAGATGACCAAATCAAAAACGTTGTAGCTAAATATTAACAATTGTATTAGTAATATTTTACATAGTGTTTTTTTTTTCAGAAAAAAGTTTCAAAAATTTCAAGATAAAAAACTGCGCATAAATGATACAGGTGTAGTTGAACTAAAGAAAGCAAAGGTGGATGGTAATCTTCATGAGACATTATTAGACAGACGGGCCAAGATGAAAGCAGACAGATATTGTAAATAGGCAATAGTACCTCATTATCTTGGTTGTTGATGATATCATAAGAACATCCAAGTTTTTTCAATTTCCAGATTATATAATAACTTTTAATTGCACCTAGCATAGTTCTCAGATTAATAATAGTTTGACATCTTATCTATTTATAAGATGCTGACTTCAAACTCATAGTAAGACTGAACATACATTTATATCAATCAAACCTATCTATTTCCCATAGATTGTTATGAAAAATTTGCTAAATGTATGTATATAAGTATATTTCACATTGAAAAAACAAATTTACCTAGGTGAATTTATATTCTTATTAAAATTTCAACCAATTTAGTGAAAATATAATGCTATGATTTTATTTATCAATAATATTAAAACTAAAAATATTTTCCAAATGATTTATTTTCCTTGAATGACATTCGGTAAGAGGGCCTAAACAATTTAGATAAATTTGATATACCATTTATCTTAAAGAGAATGGTACTGACTATGTCCCGCAGAAAATTTGAATATACTAACTACTTGCTTATACAAAACGATATCTACATCTAAACCTAGGATTAGACTAGATAGTCTATCGGAACTTGTTTCAGAGCCAAAAGTCATGATACCTAAATATAGTGTACAAAATAGAAACATTTAGTCTTTAGAATATCGAGTAAGTCTGCATATACATTTTGTTATAATATTATTCTATAAAAAAGAAAATATATTGAACAGGGACTTTATATTAATTAATCCAGGTATCATGATTAATGCCTATAAAAGTCATCTGAAATTAAAGCAAATCCAAATTCATTAAATTCCTATGCATTTGAACTTATCTTAAAATTTAAAAATATTGGCATAATTACAGAATGTTCAAAATTATTTAGACATCCTTCTCAAAGATTTTCAAATGTAGAAAGTTAATTAGCTTCAATTATGAGTAAACATTCTGCAATCATTCATACAAACATCATAAATTCAATTACATTGGCAGTACTCGTTCATACGTGAAAATAACTCTATACAATGAAAAATAAATTTATAGTTAGTGATTTAAATAAAATGAAGATTTACTGTACAAATTAAATAAATGGCCCATCAATTTTTACAATATTTGCAGATTGATTGATTGATCACATTTAATCAATGTTGGGTTGACTAAATCATTTAATGTTCTGTTTCCAATAGTGCCATAAATCAACCTGACCCAGTCTCCTTTGCATTCTAATTATACACTTTTAAAGCATTTGTTAGTTTCTTCTTAGGTTCAAATAAGTTTTTGGCACTAATTCAAACTTTTAATGATTTTAATAATGTGATTACAAAGTTAGTGTTCCAGAATATTGATTTATCTATATTGTAACAATGACTACTTGTACTATTAAAACAATGGATCGGTGGGCATTAAATAAATTATCTAATATATAATGTAAGGAGTATTACAAATTTCGTGCGATGAACAAGGAAAAATATAAAATGTTATGTTATACAAATTTAATATACATATACCGCGACCACAATTAAATTCAATTTTGAATAGAAAATTACCGGAAATTTTAACACGTGAAAAACAAATGTGTGTTGCGTAAAATAACAAGTCAATATGCACAGATATAGTACGCGCATGTCATTTGAATAATGGGTAATGACACCATAGATAATTAATTTGAGAAAAAAGTCTGTATAAACACTATCTATGGCATTAGACTATTTGAATCAATCAACCCAAAGCATTAACTGGTATAGATGACCAGTAAAACTAATATATTTATGTTATTAACATCGTAAAATTTAAAGTAATCGCGGTAATAATAAACATTAGTGTTTTATTGTAGGGTATGTGTAGAACATAATATACACAGATAAACAATATACATGACACTTAAATCTATAAGGCAGGCCCACAATGAACCATCTTACTGCAAGCCTCACCCAATCCTGAAAAAATAATATTTCTAATTTATATAAATATCTGCTGTTTATGTCAAACGCAAAACATACGTCTCATCACTTAACCAATGAAGTTCTTCTAAAATGACCCATTAAATAAACTTTTTTTTTAATCCGAAGAACCTTGAAGGTTTAACGAATATAACATAACAGCAAAAAAGTCGTGAATTTTTTTAGTAAATATGCTTTATCTATTTTTACTAAGTATTTGAAGATCATAATAAGCAATTGATATAACGGATGGGGGTATAAAATATTTAAGGCTAACCCATCTCAATGTGGTCTCAGCTGGCGTGCATGGCTGCGTCTCCACGTTCTGCTCTCAGCCATTCCACAAATTCATCTAACATTACAGGCCCTGGAATAATACATATATGCTATTAAAAAAACGGATTAATTTAATGGTAAATAAGTCTCCTACTTATACGTCCAAAGCCGAATCAAGCCAGAGTTCAAACCCAGGACATCTGGTATATAAAGGCTCTCTACATAATCATGAATAAAATATATTGACAATTGTAAAAAAAAAGAAATTACATTTAAAATCAAACTATTACGACGTCTCATAAAAGTCCTAATGGTCCTATTACGGTACGCTTTTACTAGATATGGTCCTATTACGTACCATGAACTGATTTTGTGTACAAAAATAATACAATGTACCAATGTCTGTTTTTTTCTATATAAATGTTTTAAAATTTGTGAGTGATTTTTTATCAAATGTCAACCACCCAACCAAAAAAATTATAAACATTGCACCCAATTCTGAAAAAATAATCATAATTTGTTTAAAACCAAAAAGGCCAGACTACTTTTCCAAATAAATTAGATTTCGTAATTTTAACAAAACACTGTAATCTTAAAGCTACTTACAAGCTCCATCCGCGTCATAAGCAGTAAGGTGCGTGTCAACAGTGCGGCTGAACTCGAGTATATTACACCACTGGTCCCGGTTAACGACTCGGTACCGCCGTCCATGAGTCAGAAACTCTGCGAGGGGTAGGCGAAGAGGCCAACGCGGTAGAAGTACTCCTAATAGTGCACGAGCCGTACTCGTATCTAGGGAACGTTGGTCTTTATCCTGAAATAGTTAAAATTGTATTAAAGCTAACAACATTGTTACTGCTAGTCTTGGTGACTTGGCGACTTGGCGTTTTTGAAAAATTCAGATTTTTTTTTATTGACGTTCGTATGTGTACATTAACAAATGATGTTTTGATTTGCATCGAGATAATCATTCAGTTAAAAAATGTTAGCGTAGTGGTAAAGCGATTCATGATATAGGTTAAGAAACCTTAGCTCCGAATGCAAGTTGCGCTGAAATAGATTCTTTCTATGTAATTGACACTTATTCGTAAGACTTTGTGAGCAAAATGTAAGCCCAGATTTTTACGCAACGTGCACTACGTTTTAGATCTTTCTATAGACGCAACATGCTTTAGACTGGTTATTATAAAATAAAAACTGGGTTACCCCCAAAAATTAACGTGACGTTATGATGTGACGTGAATTTTTAATTGAGGTTAATATAAATAAAGGATTATAACTTGGACTGTATGTTATGAGTTATATTAACTAGGTATTGACTGCGGCTACGTAACTTCATACTTAGTACAATGAAAATAACTGTTTTCCTTGCGACGTACCCTTTATGGTGGAATATTTAATTATCCATCCTGACAAATAATTTCATTATTAAAGGTTTTTAAATCATTCATTCATTATTAAAACCATGTTGTTTAAACTAAACAAATCTAATTGCATTGCCATTATTTTTAGCACTTATCACAATGAAACTACAAAACATTAGCAAAACAGTCTAAAATCTGATATATTTATTATAAGTAAGCTGTATTGTGAGATGAAATAACATATTGTTAGTAAGTTAGGAAAACAAATTTAACTCACCCTTGCAAAATCATAAGAATATCTATATATTGATTTGAAGACATATGGGTCATTGAGTAAACTTCGAAGATTTTCTAATTTGCTCTGCAATTTGAGTACGCTGTCACATTGTAGATCTGTTAAACCTGTTAATAATAATATAAAAATTGTTACAATACATTACTTAGTACTTTGTCAAAGCCCAAATACACACAAAAGCTTATATATTTTATTTTTATATATTTATTTATTCATACTTCGTTGCAAAAATAAAAGAAACACAAATACATAAAAATTACAAAGGATTATTGCTTTATCAATGATTGCAAGTTATCTCTTCCAGGCAACCCTAGTAAGAGAAAAACTAAAAAAGAAAAATGATGAGTGTAAGAAGTGCAGAACTAAATGTTATAAAAAATCTTCCTAAATCCCTAATCTAAAGTAATAAAAAATATATATTAATAACAAACTAAAAATTAAAATAAAACTAATCTTACAGATTCATGAATAGCGAATAATAATGCAACATAAAATAAAAGGGAACAAGAATTACAACTTAGTCTTTCATTGTTTTTAATTATTAGGTACAACAATGAAATATTTAAATATCAATATAATACATACTTTTTACATACAGACTTTACCAAGTATTTGGTAAGACACAGGAACATTCACACAATGTGAAAGCATAAAAGCTTACTTTAATTTTTTTTTTATAGTAATCATCTACCACCAATAAGTTCTGTCCTTAAAGGTTTAGCCAAATTATAAAATTGATTTATGATGTATAAAACAGTTTTCATCATTGTTCTTTGTCATCACCTGGTGTACTTTATATGTAACCCATGCAAACTAGTATTATTGTTAGTTAGTAGAGTAATATTGTTGTCATATCCCTAGAACAAGCTTAGACAAACAACTTAAGGTTTGCATATCATTTAGATTCATTTATAGCGAGTGTTTTAATTCTTCACTGAAAAAATTAAACAATTTGCTCTCTTTATTAGACTTAGTTAACTAATGTTAAAATATTAATTGTTTAAACTTATGCATTAAAACAGTCCAGGGTATAATCATTTTCTAAACTGAAACATGCACAATACCATATATAAAAAACATAGTGTCTATATCAACACAAACCTTTCAACCACTCTTCCTGTGTGAAATAACCCATTTGTTTAGCTCCCATTTTATATGCAATGACCAACATTACCACATTTTCTGGATCCACTCCTAAATCTTCACAAAATTTTTCCATACCCTCAGGCCCTGAAATAAAACTTAATAATTAAGAACTTATAGATAATCAAAATACAAGTGATTAATTATATTGAATTTAAATAAATAACAGTATATACTGAATGAGGTCAATCTTTCTGCTATTATAGCAATAAAAATAATTTTAAGACATTAGGGCATTTTACATATAACATTACGTCTAAGTGTTTAACAATAAGTAATGACATAATATATATTAAAAGTATGGCTGCAAGAGTAAAATTTCCTTAAACTTCCTGTCGAGGAATGCCTAAAATCTTAAATAGTCTACTATGTATTAGTTCAAGATTTAGAATCCGAAGTGGCAACATTTTTTGACCCTCTTTGTCTACTGCTTTATATATTAGGATTTCTTTAGTAAATTTTGTCTAGAATTATTCTATAATAATATTCATATTTATAGCATTGTGGCTCTTAATCTGTAAAAATACTGATATACAGAATAGATACTGCCTTACCTAATACATCTGGTTCTGCAATTGTGGTATATTCTTTAAACCAGACTAAACACTTTTTAGGACTAAAACTTATATCTTCAGTTTTGGAATGTCTTCGAGAACTGAAATAAAAAACATATCATAGTGTCACATATAAAAGTTTAAACATATATATACAATATTGCACACTGCTTGAAATTGTATATTTTCAAAAATGTTCATCACAGAAACATTACAAGCAAACACATAAGGTATATAGAAATATTTTTAGAGTAGGTAAAATTAAACAGAATTTTCTTGTATGTTTACTCTTGCAAGTCATAATGATTATTATTAAGGGTACAAATTTGTAATAAGTGATTTGCAACAAATTTAATATGAGCAACATTGTTGTTGATAAAACCTAAGACATCTAAATTAGTAGAATTGATACTTGAGTAAGACTAAACTAAACTTTTTAAAAGCCTTTACTAGCATAACCATAACCATTACAAACAATTTTTTAGCAGACCCGCCAGGCATTGTGATGCATGATATTTCAAATGATTAGGATATTGAACAAAGTATGATAGTACCGACTGCAGTACCATCTGGAGGGTGATTTGTGAATCTAAACCATCTAGGATGCCACCTAACCACAAAAGCAAAAATTATTCAAATCGGTCCAGCTGTTTTAGAGGAGTTCAGTGACATACACACATACAGTAGAATTATATATATAAAAATGGTAAAAGACACTTCTTTTTTTAAGACATTTAAGGTTCCTTTTAACTACTGTGTTTATAACAGTCTTAACAGTCTTGTCAGCATGACAAATGCATATAATAATATCTTATAAAGTATGTTTAAAACTATTTATTGATTTATTTCTTATTATAATAATTTGCCAAAAGGTTTCATATCAAATCTTCCCTTAGATAAAACATTACCAAAAAAAGTTAATTATGAGAACATACTTTTGTCAAAATTTCAAGGTCAATTAAAAGTATATTAATAATTTTAATATTCATTGGAAAACAATTGAATATAACAATATTATAAATTAAGATAAATATTATTTAACTGACCTTGTGTTCCTTGACCTTTTGTGGTGGTGGTGGTCTTCAAGAGACGTAGTACCTGGCAGCAAATCGGCTGCTGCACCTCGCGTGCGTTTACTGCATCGCGGCATTGCTCTACCACCCTGCATATACATTAAATTTATAGAACTATATATATATAATTTTAACAAATATCCCAAATATTTAAATGTTTAGTCTAAGTATCATAAGCCAAACAGATTTAAAAATACTATAACGAATGCTATGGATGTATCTAACTTACTGCTACATTACTGATTCATAAGTTAGCTTGGTGATCTTTTGTACATAGCTTAAGGAAAACAATTCAGGCTGTAGTATTGTTCAGCAAATCTAACAGTGGTATCTACTAGTAGTGACAACTTTACAAAATGTTTACTTATTTAAGAGCAATACAGTTAGAAGTAATAAATCCTAAGGACTTTTACATTATACTTCTAAACAAAATCTCTCCCACGCAGGAATAAGATCACGTCAATATGAAGCAAAATACTTATAGCATAAATTTACATCTTCAGATATATCTTTCAAATATATTTCACTATCAATGTTAAATTCAAAGAAAATCCATATATTTGTTTAATATTTACATTACGTTAAACAATACTTACGATCGGTGGTAGATTTGACAAGAAATTTGAGAACTTGAATGGATTTTCGTCTCCTATTTTGCGAATTTGTGGAGACAGCTTGACGAAAAAAATGTCCTCTTGACAGGTCGATAATAACCTGAAATAAAAAATCAATGTGAAAAAAAAAGTTTAAAGGCCGGTAAAAAATATTATAGGAATTCAAATTATTAATATACATTTAAAATACCTCAATATAATGTCAAAAACCACCACAAAAGAGGTCTATCTGTTCTCTTAAAAACTACAAACTTGCAAAAATTCGTTTGTCGATGTTTTATCTAAGGAAATAATTAAATCAAGCTTATGGCAACGTAGATCAAAAACTACTTAAACCATGCTGAATAAGATCAATTATTAGAATTTATTAGTTAAATCTAGGGTGCAAATAGCGGCTGCAAATACGAAAACCTCAAATTACACACTTTTTTATTTACGCTACTTAAACCACAGGCTAGAAATGACAAATTTACCTTTGAAACACAGAATCCATGATCCATACACTCCCACAGATTATTATTTTCGCCCTTCACTTGTATAACAATATTTTGACCAACATGAACATTTAAAACAGCTAAAATTAAATGAGCTAAAGTAGAAAGTTGAAGGCCTTGGAAAAAGCGATAAGTTCTAGACCAAAAGTAAATTTTGTTTTAAAGATAAAATTAAAAAAATAAAACCACTAGATATTTATTAATATTGTATTTCATAAAACAGCAGAATATTCAGAAACGCTAACAACAATAGGCAATAAATAATGAGGAATCTTTGAGCACACTTATAAAACAATTCTTAAATCTAGTGGAAGCGGTTACCATGCGTAGGCAAGACCGAGGCCGTTAGTGTAAGTCATGTGGGACACTGCGGGTGCAGCAGAATAAGCCACTCCTAAAAGGCCACCAGCGACCTAAAAAAAATATTTTATCTTATTTTAATATAGGTGGACAAGTTTATAATACTAGTAGGTATATTATGTATACTAAGGGTATAATATTATCTATTTCTTATTAATACAATTTATATATGGATGTGATACAAATAGATGTTTATATATTATAGCGGTTTTAAGTAGAGATTTAAAGATCTAATTTGTGTCACCCTAGGGACGTAAGAATATAACGAGTTAAAAAAAGTAGTTAATCGAGAACACAACACAGGCTACAGTTTGCAAAATATTGTTGTCGTAGTAGTGTAATCATTAACTTACTCTAGCGGTTGCTAAAGGAGCAGCGACATGTGACACGACCGGACTGGCAAAACTATGGTAAGCTGGTGCCACCGCTAAACCAGGGTTGCTTACGCGAATGTCAGCTTTACGTACACTCGAGAATGGTGTGTCAATTGCTTTGCTGTATGTCGATATCTAAAATAAAGGCAACATTGTTAGACGTAGAAAAAAAGAAGTTGAAAATTATAGTTTTACAAATCGACTTTTACGAGAATTCAAACCCAGGAGCATTGGAGATCCTACGAAAAAACGTTAGTTTTTCCCGCTCTATCGATTTAGATAATAGCGATTTAAAATAATAGATTCGCAATATCAAAAATGCCCACAATTACTATACATTTCAAGTGAAGTTTTAATAATTATCAAAGTTTTATGAAAAATCGTAACCGCCCATTAATATGGCCAAAGTGCTTATACGCTCATTATTACAAGATATAGTTATACCTGACCCAAATTGAAAGGGGACCGCAGGATATTGGAATGCTGAGTAGCAATTGCCGGTTGCGCTGGATAGGAACTGTATGGGTTCCAAGCCCCATATGTATAAGGGGCTCCATAAGCAGCTGATGCCAGAAGACCTCCGGCTTGAGCAGCCACCACAAAGCAAGCAACAATAAGTACCTTAAATAATAGAATACAGTTATGTGTATCACTTGCAGGTATGTACTAGGTACACAGACAGACGACTGATTTTCTTAAAAACACTCGCTTTACAACGTGCATTTTTTGTTTATTATATTTTCAAATGTAAATTTTAATTCTGTAAAAAATAGATTTAACTTGTATAGTGAATAACGTGTAATGAACGGAGATAAAACGTATTACTACTTTATATGTATTTTTTTAATTATCTTTGAATGGGTGCCGTAAGCTGTTGTTAAGACAAGTGGATAGATTATGTTTTTATCTGACGTATAAACCTTCAGTTTCCTATTTTATGATATCTCTGCTAACGGGATTAGTCAACACTTTCGATGAAAGCTTTCAGTCATTCTCCCCATTGCCAATAGGCAAGCAATGGGGAGAACAATAATGTTAATTACGTAATATTGTAGATATTTCTATTGGTTTTAAAAAAAATCAACCTACAATATAAGTGTATACAACTGACAGTAAAAAGTTAGATTAGTTGTAAGACAATTAATTTCTTACCTTAGCAATCATGGTTGATTCCTTTCACGCTCTAGACTGATATGAATTTAAACGGTCAGTGTAACCCTTTTATAGCAGGCTTAATATAAATACAAGGAGCTTATATCATAACTAGATACTCATATATTATACTCTCACATTGTATGCGTAAGCTTAAGAAAAGCCTAGGTGTGGTAGAGCGAGGACACCTCATTGGGTCAAGACAAAACAGCATAGCATAGTGTGCAGGATATTAAATAACAATAATATATTATGACCTATATGTGTCATATATGCATTACTATTTGCACAAATTGCTGGCATTAATGCATTTTAATCTAGAACTGACTTACAAATTAATACAATTACAATATGGAGAATTATTTTGATCGGGATAACTGTCTATTTTATAAATCTAAGACTGTTAATCTTATTTCATGCGGTAAAAGTAGAGCAAATAAGAAAAGCATAACGATTTCTAGATATTTAATTATATCTGTCAAAGAAAACTTAAGTCTATCATTAAATAATGTTGTGAGTTCAGTTGAGAGATCAGTTTATTAGTTTACTCTGTGTGTAAAAACGTGTAGCAAATTTTTAAATAATGATAACCATATTAATTATAATGTTGTCTTGTTTTTCAACAAATAGCTCCCGGTGGTATTCTGCGACTTTACAGAATAATAGTGCTGTAGAATCATTTCAAGAAGTTCAAAACTTTTCTCCAATATTGACTATTGATCCACAGCAATATAATTACATAACGGAAAAACTTAAAGTGGGTGACACAGAGAGCAAATATACAAACTCCGAGCATCAGAACCGAAAAGAGCATTCCGAAAATATTATACACCAAACTCAGCATACTACCTTTAAACCGAAAAGAAAGATTTCGAGATGCAGGGAACCACCAAGAAGATTGAAAAAAATTAAGACAAAAATAACAAGAGACAGTCGTTTTCTAGATATATTCGAAGTTATTGAATTTGATCATGTGCCTTGCACATCTTCTAATGGATTAGAAGGATTATGTCTTCATGAATACGATTGCCAGAAGTCAGGTGGTACTAATATGGGAGTGTGTGCTGATGGCCATGGAACGTGTTGTATAGGTAAGGTTAACAACGTATAAAATTTATAGACAATAAAATGACTAATGAAAACTATTAAAGAAAATTCAAAAGCCGAATCTCGATTTATAAATGACTCAGTTCTTACAAGAATTGAACCCTCTTTTGATAGTTACATATTAATAAATAAAATACCAATTTTCTAATAAATTCACAAAATTACAATACTGATCTACGTGCTAATTTATGCGTTCCTAAACGTCCAGCCTAAAATTTAAATCGGCAACCAGAAATCCTGAGGTGGGTACTAGACTCTAATGTTAACACGTGTTTTATCATAATTTCAGTGCAATTCACATGCGAGAGTAAATCTGCATCTCCCAAAGGGTGGTTTACTAATCGAGAGTATCCCTTACCAACTATTGATAGACTGTCGTGCATCATTACTTTGGAGAAAGCATGGCCAGAAGTTAAGCAATTAAGACTGGATTTTTTAACCTTTGAGGTATGTATAGCCAGTCGTTCGTTGGTATACACTGCCTCCGTGTTGTACTTCTTAAAGAAGATCGCGTGATAGCATGATCGAACTCTGAATGTTCCTTGTAAGTTACAATTCAGTTCCAGTAGCGGCTAAATTTTAATTGTTTCAGCGAAGGGTAAATGGCGAATATGGCCGAACGACCTATTAAGGGTTTCAAGGCGTCACCAACAAATGATAAGCTAGATTATATGATTCAGGATGCCTTATAATGATACATATATATACATACATACATGTAAACTATTTTTTTTTGTTTTTAGTTGTTACCTCCCAACTCTGGCAATTGTGAACAGGACCAATTCATAATAACGGGTCAAGATGTTAACAACGTGTTACCGATCCTATGCGGAATCAATACGGGCCAACACGGTATTTCCTAAATTTTAATAAAATTTGCTTTGACCTTGCAACCAGTCTGATGTCTGACGAATAATAATTAGTCTAAAGATTGTTTAATGATAAATATCTACCTACATTTTATTAATCATTTCTGATTAATAATCTTACTATCGTAGATATTACAAAAATAATTTATTTTTTTAACCAAAGTGAACAAGGCATATATGTAATGATATTAGAATTTGTTAATAGATTTCCTTGTTAAACAAACACACATAGTGATATGACATTAATTAGGTAATTATATGCAGATAGATACACAATTCCTTGGTGTACAGCTGTTGTGATCACTGATCCAGTTTTCTTTATACGCCTGTAGATTTTTAAAGATCTCTTAGTATCTCCTTTATGCGTCAATCCTATATAACCTTACCTCGGCGTAGACTCGTGACGATCAGTTTATGACCGTAAGTTATTTGTTTTTCAGGGACTTGTAAGCAAATTTTCCGTCCTATATTTTGTTCACGAATAGGTTCTATTCAAACTGCTCTATACATTTTAATATATATAATTCTATCGTAATATATATATATATATATAATACACATGTAGTATGTCACTGAACTCCTCTTAAACGGCTGGACCAAATGATTTTTTTGTATGCGCTTGGGTGGCGGCCTTGATAGTTTAGATTCACAAATCAGGTACTTTCATAATGCTAATGTTGTATAGTTTTAACGTATTTTAATGTTTGCAGTTTATGTAGAAGTTGGAAATTCGGCAGGTCCTATCAATTTGTCGATTCAAACCGTCACACCTGAGAGTCGAATATTTGCTATAAAGGTATATCAAATGATAATAAAAGTATTAAAATATCATTCATTAATGTAGGTAAAATAATGCATACTTATTGTCGTAACTGGTTCTTAATTTACATTTAATGACAGTTCTTAACTCAAGGGCGTAGGACGTACGAGAAGAATTGGCAACTCTCCGTCACTCTTAAATCACCAAAGTTTATTTTATAGAACGTTTGTAAAAAGCATTTTATTGTAATTAAAATCTAATAAATAAATAAGAAAACCTAACGTTTCACGTTTTCATTATCAGCAAGGCGTGGCGAAATAGGAGTATGCACTTACACTACTGTGGAGACAATACGCAATACGAATACTATATAAGATTTATTTGATGTATCTAAAGGCCCATTTAGATGATAGATGATAGGTCAGAAATGATCGAGCTCATTTGGTAAATTCTGTCACTTTTAGATAAAAACTCCCCACGATCTACGAAGTTATCATAATATCGTTATTACTTTTTGATTAAATTATAATTACTTATGTCTTTCCAGATAGAAATTAATGAACTGTCTACAAGGCCTAATAATAGATATAACGATAGTTAATACATAAAACGATCCCGATTAGAATACCTAACAAGTATAAGTAAATAGAACTGCGTCGAAAAAAGTATGTACAACAAAACTTAACAAAAGTTACACTCATTGACATGCAAATTAGATTAGAAATTTTCCTTATTATGTAATCTTTACTAGGGACACAAAATTCATGACGTAATGCGAAAAATCTATTTTGGCAAATCCCACAGTACATTAAATTTTTCTTACTCGACTTCCTGCAAATCCTGCCATAATTTAGGGACGATAAACTAACTTTATCTTTGTTGGACTTTTTAAATTGTTTTTTGCTCATTAATTATTTGATTTGTTCAGGATGATTACTAAATATTTTTTTTTGACTGATTTACCAGTAAATTAATTCATAATATCTACCATCACTATGAATACGTAATAATGGCATGATTATGAGGCAAAAATTAACTATTCTAATTAGAAGTTGTCTAAAATTAAATACCTCAACTCAATAATCCTCGGCGAGAAAAAATATTATAGATATGTACTTATTTCCTATTTTATGTTCCTTACTGTTACTTTGTAGAATATAGGTTGACTTTAATCTAAATAATATGATAATTTCTATTTTTCTAGATTACACAACTTTTGCCAAATAATGCCTTATCACCACCGTCTGGATGTCTCCAGTATTTCCAAGAAGAGCAGGGATATTTGGTTTCTTTTAACTATCGGGACATTTCCGAAATATCAATTGGAAAAACATCATCTTATCTGGTAATTTTAGTTATGTTGTATAAAATTATATTTTGTGGTAGTACCAATGATATTTATCAATTTATTTGCAGAATAATCTAAATTATGTCATTTGTATACAACGTCAACCTAGTTTTTGCAGTATCACATATAAAAATGCTGGATACATGCAGATTGTTAATTACGATGGTGGTGAGTGGCATAGATCTATGCATTTTCATATAATAATATACAATTTAATAAATCTTTAACATAACCTACATTTTGTTAGTTTAATTAATTACCTTGAACTTTGGCGGTCAAATTAACATCAGCAGAAAAATATTAAAAATACAGTTTTTCATGTAGATCTTAAAAGTAAAATAACTAAGTATTATATATTTATTAGTTGCAAAGCACTTCCAGAGTCATATATATTTTACGTGCCTTATATATTTAATTTTTAGAAGGTCTTCCAATATTACCACCAAGGCAAGCAGGAGTAGAAATTTTTAATTGTCCGTCAGACTGGCTGTTAATATCCGCAGTACGACTTTGTGGAGAAAGATTAAATGATGGGTCTGCTGTTCAAGACTTCTCTTTTGATGCCCCAGTTACAGGTCAGATATGAGATAGCCTAAGGCTAACCAACATAAACTGTAAATTATAATACTACATTTTTATGCAATTGTCGCGCTCCTAAACCATATTGCTATGGTTACATTAATACAAACCACAGCGGTTTTCTAATGTAAAATATTGTGATTATATTATATTATTTTGTAAAATAAGGAAAAAAAGGTATAAAATAGTGAAACAAAGTTTAGGTTCATACTTTTGCATGATCTTCATAGTTTTGCAAACTTCTGAGTCAATCCATGATTATAAATTATTCTTTAGAGATCGCACATGTTAGGAATATAAATTAAACATCTGAAATAATTTTTATTATTTATTTTCCGCCAAGCTTATAAATTAAATAAATGAATTTTTCATCTCTTTCAGATAGTGCTGTTGGTCCTATAATGGTTTGGTTTAGATCTGATAGTGTTTACACTGGCCGTGGCTTTAAATTACACTATCAACAAAATTTGTGCTTAAATGCTTCATAAATTATCATGGTTTAATTAAAATTAATTTCAGTATATAAAAAGTTATACTCCTGAAATTATCATAATATTGTTGTTGAGGTAAAATACTAATAACTGTCTTCCATCCTAATAAGTTCTAAACTCTGAATACCTATATATTATATATTTTTTATAGTACATACATTAAACTCGAGTATATACTTGATATATATATATATCATTGATTGTCTAATAACTATAATATAAGTGACTTATTTTTAAAAAAATACATTGTTATATAATATAGTATTCATTATATATATTTTCTAGGTTCGGAGGGAGGTTTGGCATTTTGGGTGTCATTACTATAAACAATAAATTGATTTTAATTAATAATACCCACTTTCAGTTACAATTAATGTTCAGCGATATTCTTAAATATATTTTTAGTTGCTACTTTCTTTCTTTTTTTTACTTAAACCGTCTCTTACAATTTTGTGAAATGATAACATAATAACCACTACAATTGCACGTAAAAATCCCATAGTCACAATTTGAAGGAACACTTGACTTACACTATCTATATTTCCACAATATAGTAGAGATAAAATATGCCCACTAAATCCGAAAACTGAATAGCATTTTCCTTTCTGAAAATTAAAAAGAAAATTGGAGATTAATCTACTGGACATAATATATATATGTAAACTGTATTACGATTTAATGGAACCTCAAAGTCACAAATTTTACTTACTAGTGCATCCTGAAGCATCTTCCTACCAACTTCGGATGGAGAATGTAGGCCTCCTGAACCAGATATCTGCTTGGTTTCTGCAGGTTTTGTGAGTTCCTCTTGTTTAAACCCAGGTGTATCTGTATCAGGAGGAAATGCAAGAGTTAATCTTACATTTGTTCCTACCAGTTCCATAAATACTGATTCTGCTAAGCCTCTAACTGCCCATTTTGCTGCACCATACGCACTGTAGCCATATATTCCTAAAGAGTACAATTGTTTTATAAACTTATATATGATATTATTCATGTTATTGGATTTTCTAGACTTACCTAATAAGGCAGCTTCTGTCGAAACAAAAACAATAATACCCTCATTTCTCTCTTTCATCTTTGGTAAAACATACTTAGTTGGATATGCGGTTCCAAAATAATTTAAATCAATCATCTGTTTAATTTCATCAATTTTCATTTCCTCAAATTTACCACAAATACACATACCAGCACAATTAAATAACATAAATATTGTTCCCATTTTATTTTCCAAATCAGAGAAACATTTTTCTATGGTATTATAATTGGATGTAACATCCAATGATGCATATTGTACTTTTTGTTCTTTATTAATAAAATGTCCTTGCATCTCATTAACTACAGATGATAGTTTCTTAATATCTCGACCGATAACTGTTACATTAGCTCCTAATTTTACGGCCTCGATGGCAACAGCCTTACCAATACCACTTGACCCGCCAGTCACAACAACATGTTTATTATTTAAATTTTTGTACAATGTTTTTTTATCTAATGAGAAATGTAAAAAAAGTAATAAAATTGCTAGCCCAGAAACGATTGCACTGATAGTTATTATACAAATCATCTTTTGAGACACTAAAAGCTTTCTGTTCTTCAACTAGATTAACTAAATAATAATAGTACTTTATGATTGACCACAATTTATACAAAATAAAAATTATATTTCAATTTATATCAGAGCACATTACAACTGACTACGATTAATACACTATAGTTATAGTATTGCTGATGAGTGATGACTGATTTGGGCAGTGATGCCAACTTCGACAGAATGTTCTCTAGGACCAACCTCAAATACCTTAAACATCTAGAAAGTAGTAAATCCTTTAAGTTTTTATTGCACACTCGGTTTGAGAGAAATATGAATCAAAAGTACTTTTAAAGTAGTATAAAATAGGTCTTCTTTCAATCTTGCGTTATTATAGCTTTTTGATATTTGAGTTATAGCCCGCTTTTAGTTTAGTTTACATTTGGTTTACTTTTTTGGTTGAGTTTGCGGCTAAAGTTCATAGAATCGTACAGTTTTTTTTAAACCGTCTAAAAAATTGCTTGGGTAAAGTCCCCCCTAAATTTGGGGGGAAAACATCCAAGTTGACATCACTGAACACACGGTAGACTTGTCAAATTTAGTTCGCTTTTTGCCGCGGAACATCTTTTTTATAAACTTATAAATAATTTCACAAAAAATTACTGTCTATTAATCATTTTCATTTTACTTCTTGATTCGTTATATATTATTAAGGAATGACTTAAGCTAAGCAAATGTGTTATTACAGCAACATTAGTAATATGATGTTAGTATTGCTTTAAAAACCTTAATTCTTAAAAGAATTTACACAAAAGTGTAATGAACAATTATTAATTTAATTGTTAAATGTTGACGGCACACTCAATTTCACGTGTATTTTAAAAGTTTAAAGTAACAAGCGTCAAATTTTGGTAAATAAATTTACGACCACCAAGCAAATATCCATGATCACAAATAATTTCATGGATGTTGTGGATAAACTAGCAGACATGGATATAGTTATACCAGCTGATTTATTAAGTATCATGCTGTTTTACTTACCTACAAATTTAGAATCGTAATAGAGACTAATTAATTCTAAGGTGTCTGAAGTCTTAAAAGTGAAGGTTTATTCTTTCTTAAATGCAAATGGAATAAAGAGAAGACTCACCGCTACTCATAGCCACAACAAAACGGCATACGTGAGTAAAAAATAGAACCATTTTAGAAAAAGCTAGATGCTTGTTAATAGAAACAAATACCTCTCTAAACTTATGGGCTGCACGGATTGCAACTGCAAATTATTATTAGTTAATCGTTGTCCAACTAAAGTAATAAATGATGAGACACGATTAAAAAGATGGATGGGCAAAACACCATCTGGGAAACACCTTTAATGTATTTGGCCAACAATAATTTGTTTTGAATGAAATAGAAAATGAAAGGTAAATTTTCCAAAATTACAGCATAGAAATCAGAATAGGTGGGGTAAATCCTTGTTCAGCGACTGATTGATAATAATCCCGAGTGATAAACATTAAAGTTAAGTCAAAACGATATGGTAACGTAACATATCGACTTAAAGCTTCACCACATTTGGGATTTGATTTAGCAGGGTATATGCACCAAAAATATGGAAGCAGCCGCAGCCACTTGGGCTGCAAAAACTAAGAACAAGCATGGGATTTTGCAAAGCGGCGCTAGCTTCGTGATGAGGAGTGTTGGTAGATGATAACTGCTGGAACCATGCTTTTGACCTTTTTAGCTATGTTTCCATATTGTCTTTGTACATAAACATTTTTTTTACATTGTCATATCCAAAATATAAGATTCACTTTTCGAGTCAATTAATTTTTTACCTATAGATGTAATATATTCATTCTAACAGTGACATTTATAATTGTCATCTGCCATGTGCGTTATGTCAATTGTAAGAGTTTAGTTTGTATTATAGTATTATTGATCAAAGGCTAGAAAATTAACCAAAATAATAAATTTACTATTTAGTTTTGCCAATTGTTATTTTTTTTATTTTCTGAATTTAATAAATTTTAGATATTTCATTTATACATTGCTTAACTGTTGATCGTCCAATATACTTTTTTAATCTTCCATTTCGCCCTTCTAATGAAACAAATAATTTTAAATGTATTTAAGAATTGATAAGTTCTCTTATTGTATTTAATATATATCAACAGTGTCATTGAATTCAAGCTGAGTCAACATGAATGTAGAAGCAAACAGGCTGAGTACCTTTAATAACTGGCCTGCGTCAGCTCCCGTTGATCCAATAAGAATAGCCCGAGCTGGTTTTTTCTACACTAGTAATGGAACTGAGGTTGAATGTTTTAGCTGTGGTGGAAAGATTTCTGAGTGGAATTACGGTGATCAAGTTATGGGGCGTCACCGTATGATGGATCCTAATTGTTCGTTTGTTGTAACACCCCATCTATCTGGAAATGTTCCATCTGTAGTTAATCAAGCATATACCTTAAGAAATGAAGAGAGTAGTACATCAAGACCTGTAGATATATCAGTTACCCCTATGCAATATGAATTAACTCAAGATGATCTAATGTATAGAAGTGATGCACTAAGACTGCTTTCATATGTTAATTGGGATGTAAGTAAATTAATTTCATAATTGTTTACTTATTACTGTGGTGGTCTATTAATGGATGTGTAAAGTAGAATTCTAGTTTAAATAAAATCTGGTTACTATTAAATGCTGAAGTATTGCAGCATCTTCTATCTATCTTCTTCTGTCCATATACAATTTAGGAAAAGCCAGTATCTGTAAAAGAATGCTAAAAAATCAAAATCAACAGTAACCAAAAAATGCAATCAATAAATTTATTAAAAAATCAATAGGTCAATATCTATATCAAAAATTATGTGGAATTAAAATGTTTAGAAAGGTGAATTAAAAAGTTTATCTGCCACTTAATATAAGATCAATATATTGTTAAATCTAGCAAATCTAGATAAATTCAGACAAAAATTAATGTTTTTATAAAGCTATTGAATCGTTGAAATAGTGAACAAGTATATATTTTTTAAACTTCATTTTAGATAAATAAATTCCTTAAATTTGTTAAAACAAATGTGGTAATGAAATATTGTAATTCAATGAATTGTTTTAGGACTCATCTTTTTCACGAGAAGCATTAGTGAATGCTGGTTTTTATCATGCTGGCGGTGGGCGTCTGCGATGTGCTTGGTGTGGTGGTGAATTGGGATCATTAACTAATATGGGATTAGAATCACCTCTTGAAATACACCAGATGTAATCAATAATTTTGATTTTATATATGTATATGAAGTTTAGGGTGAATCTTCAGTAGAGTCACCTACATTCAACTATTAATCCTATTAATTATTTAAGTAAATAAAAAGAATAGACTATATAGAAATTCAAGAATTTTCATTATATGTTTTGCCATTAGTACAATATTTTCAAATATATAGTTTAATAAATATAAATCTACAGGTATTTCCCAATGTGTGAATTTGCAACTAGAAGAGCGAGGATGGATAATGTTAATATAGAGATATCAGAAAACATACATGACTTACCAGAGTTCAGAGTTGATATTCCCCAACCACAGGGCACAACACCTCTGCATACGTAAGTAACGGAAAACATACTATTTGACTTACAATGTATGTATATTGAAAGCTGAGCAAATTTCTAAGGATGGAAAGAATGTACTCTGTATGTGAGATATAGAGCATATTAATTATGATATATGATACTCAGGTGTCGGCTTATTTCAACAGACATACTCACAAACATAACTGTTTAATATGAACACAATGTCAGCAAACATAGCAGTATCTTGTTTACATTGTATATTAACTATTCCAAGGTCCAGGTAAATCCAATGTCCCTAGTTTATCATTAAGGTTAAAGTTTAAGTGAGTTATTTTTGCCTACTAATTATGATCAATAATATATGAGATTTATCTAGGCATATTTTACATTAATCTAAAACAAGGGCTCTAATTTTATCTACCCACATCACTTTTGGTTAGAATTGTGATTTTTTTTAGACATCGACATAACATTTATTAATAACACAACACACATACAAAACCACATAAAATAACAATAATCAAAAAAGAAATAAAAAATAATAATAATAGAGAGGTAAGAATTAAAAAAAAAAAAGGTTTAATTGTGTAATGTGGTTTTAGAACATTTAATAAGGTCAATTCTGTTTGTATGTATTTTGTAGTCGAATTTATTACTCTAATATACTTTATTTATAATTTATAAATTATAAAATTAGTTTACTATTGTTGTAAAGTCTTGTAACCATTAAATAGGACATGGGGCAGTTTCATTATGAAGTTTATTATTTTAGCAATGTTTTAAGGCAACAAAGTGAGTAGCCTTGTGTACAACATTGAAATGCATTGTTTACCAGGCATCAAATCACTAAACAGGATCATTGGATTATATAATTTCTGTGTTATTCACCCAGTTACAATGTGAATGCACAACATTTTTTTTAATTAAAAAAAAACAAGATTTCAAATATTTTAAATTTCAAACTAAGGAATTAAGATATAGATTTAAGATTTAGCTTAAAAATATTTTTTTTAGTTCAACTTATATAAAATATTCTAATAAATTTTCTTAACATTTGCCAGTCTACTTTGATATATTATGTTACTTCCAGAAGTGGAGCAGAACATAATGAGCAAGTAGTAGCAGCTGGGAGTACCTGGAGAGATCTGGGAGTTGTTAGCGGAGGAGCTAGGCATCCTACAAAAGCCTCTTTGGCAGCCCGAATGGCAAGTTTTGATTGCAACTGGCCCCAAGATCGGCCTCAAGCACCTTGTTCATTAGCTGAAGCTGGTTTTTTCTATACTGGGTTAGAGGATCAGGTATATTAAAAAAATATATAATAAAATTACTTTATTGTCTATTAGAAATATCTATGCCATACTGGTTGTAATTATATTCTCTTTTATAATATAAATTTAAATTATGTAATGTCTTGTGGTAAATTGAATAAAAGTAGAAGAAATAAAAGCCTAATAAATAACTAAGATTGTTTTGGTTAACAAAGAAAATAACGTATATTATGACATTTTTGCAAGCTCCTTTGACAACTGATCGCACACACTTATAACATCCCTTTTTTTAAATTGGTCTTTATTTTATCCAGGTTCGTTGTTTTTACTGTGACGGTGGTCTGGGCAAATGGGAGGCGGGCGATATACCGTGGCGAGAGCACGCGCGTTGGTTTCCACAGTGCGGATACGTGTTACTCATGAAGGGGCAGCAGTTTGTTGATACGGCCCGTAGCAGTAACTCACGACGTACGGTAAGTTAAAATTACCAATACCAAAGCTCATTATCAAAGGGAAGTTTTTTAAAGATTCCAGGGATATTTCTTTCAATAACAATTTTTTTTTGTTAGTTAAAAGTAAATTTAACTAACTTTGTCTTTGTGCGAAAGCGGCATGTCGTAAATGCAAAAACCACGTGTCAGACTGAAGGCTGATCTACTTATCTATGAATTTTTTTTATCAAAGAATCGGATAATCCGATGTACTGGATTATTATTATTTACTTAAGTTATTAGAAGCCCTGTTTTGTCTATTTTTTCAGTGTCTGTGACTTGTTACTGAACTGAAAGTTTGACGATCATGTATGATCATTATGGTCATATATATAGTTGGTACGGTTGTAAGTTGTTACCATGGTTACCAATTATTGTATGGAAAACACACGTTACTAACTTTAAATCACGTTTTATGCTCAAAATATGCGTAGTTATCACCTATACCTTTTAAACGTGTATTAAAGTTGTTGCTAGCCGAAACTAAGGTATATAATTAAAAAAGTCTTTATTTATCCACATCTTATTAAGATATTATATATATAAAAATATATGTCGCAGTAAAGTAGTTAAATCAGAGAGTTAATTGAATCTCTAGACAGTTAATTAAATGTCGATATTCAATCAAGGCGCTAGCATTTTGATATAAATAAAGCAGCAGTTGGTTAACAATGTAAAACAAGATTTCGCCATGATTATTTCATTTGTTATTGTTATTTCGTTGTAATCGTGAAGAACGGATGATCAATCGTTGTCTCCTTTCCTCTCTCTTACTGCGTCATTAAAAGAGAAGAATAAGACATTAAAATTATTTCTAACTTTAAATTTCAGGTGTCATCAGCTGAACGTGGCGTACTAACTTCAGGACCTCGCAATGCTTCTATAAACTTTCCGGTCACTGAGAGTCAGGTTAATTTTTTTTCTAATATTACGGAACAAACGGTCAGGATGCTCAACTGATGATAAATGATACAGTGCATGGACTGACATTGCTAGAAGAGACGCAAGTGCGTTGCCGGCCTTTTAAAAATTGATACGCTCTTTTCTTGAACGACCCTAAGTCAAACTGGTCCGGAAATGCTTTATTGGGGAGATCCCCAACCACCACCACTGTGCATCACCACCAACACTGTGAACCACCACCACCACTGTGAACCACCACCACCACTGTGCACCATCACCACCACCACTGTGCACCACCACCACGACTGTGCCCCACCACCACCACTGTTCACCACCACCGCCACCGTGCACCACCACCACTGTACATCACCACCACCATGGCTGCCCCTAAATAACGCTCTGTTGCCGAACGGAGGACGGAACGTCCAGGTGATACAAGTGGAATTTCGTATTCTGACTCGAAGTGCAATGATGAAACTTTGTTTTGTTTAATCTAACCCTTTGAGTTCTTAATGAAAGCCGCTAATTATTGAAAGTCTTTAAGAACATAGAAGTAAGAGGTTATATATATATGTGACATTATTGTATATGTCGCGGTCACAAGGATCCCCGAGTTGTTCTTGAGAACAATGGCCGTCGCTTTCGTCACCACGTGGCATATTTCGAATTTAGGTTTAAAGCACAGTAAGTTCTGCGTACGACTTTGCTGGAGGCCGTCGAAGACCAAACTGAACGACCGGTGGTCGGCGACCACCGCTCGACCCGTTATGTCCCCACTTTTGAATCGTACACAGACACACAAACGCCATCTCTGAAAGATTTAGCATTTGACGCTTTTTTAACAAGTAATAACGACATCTATGATCGCTTTAACGCAACCTCGCCGACATATATGAGTATGAAGAAATATTCAGGATTCTTTATAAGTGTATGTTAGTTTACAAATTCCAGATTTGGCAAGAAACACATCCGGGAACTCGATCCTTCTAGCCAAAGCTGTCCAAGGGAATTTCTATCAGCCCTTCATTCCACCACTGCATAGGGATGTTGAATCGCTGGCCCATACCGCGATTCCATTCTTAACGCGCCTTTTCCGGTACCTGTAATCGCTCGGCAGTCCCTAACTGCTGGAAGACCGCTTCAATAAATCAGACAACTAAAAAAGGCGATCTAAAATATCTTTTACCGCTTTTGCCATGAATAGTGTTCACAGTGTTGTTCGGACTAAAACCTGTAGTTGAATTTTATCATCGGACATCAAGGCAGAATACAAATTACCTTGACATCCGTCGTTCCACAACTGAACGTTTCTTAAGCCAGCTTTTGCCGCGCACCACCACTATGGAACCAGGTGCCCACTGAAGTATTTCCGAACCAATTCGACTTAAGGTACTTCCAGAAAAGAGCAATACCCATTCTTAAGAAGTCAGCAACGCACTTGCGCACCATGGGCGGCGGTATCACTGAACATCAGTTTAGACTCCAGCCCGTTTACCTCTTGTTACATAAAAAAAAACTTCATTTCGTAATCGTAAAGTGTTTTTAGATAGAGAATTGTATGGAAAGCAATGCGGCGGCGGATGCCCTTGGAGCCGGTTTGGATGCAGCGCGAGTCAGACGGGCCATTGTTAGACGGTTGCAGGCCACAGGTCAGTATTTAAAAAAAAATCATCTAAAATATTCTGGTTTACAACGCAAAGGCCTTAATCAAAACCTAAAAGTACTAAATAATACTCAAAGCTGTTATTTTTTATCGCTATATATAAAATTCTCACAATGTTCGTTTCCTTACTCCTCCGAAACGGCTCGACCGATGCTTATGAAATTGTTTATGCATATTCAGTAAGTCTGAGAATCGGCTACCAGCTATCTTTCAAACCCCTAAGTGATAAGGGGTGTCCACCCAAAATTTTAGTTTTTTTGAGAGAAAAAAATTGTTTTTATTTTTGTCACCCCTCTACGATCAACCCCTATAGTAGATTTAGAGGTTATTTTTATTGAAATAAAAATAATGTTTCCTGGAAATAATATACATGGCAAAAAGACGTTTGCCGAGTCCGCTAGTTTTATATAAATGTACTGCAATGTGGAAGAATTAAGATCGCTTTTCATTTTAAGTAGTTGAATGTGGGCGAGAGACAAGTCTGACCAGATTGTTATTGCTATTTTTAATTATTTTAAATCTAATATAAATACACAATAGCATGAGGTTCCATCCGTATGGGAAGAACTAATAATCCCAATTAATTTCCAATGAAAATAATGATATTATTATATTCATTTAAAGCTGAAACAAAACAGATTTTATTCTACATTTATTTAATTTTAATCAAAACTTTGACACAATAAATCTATCTCTAATATAGGCCACCCAAAACCAGTCATAATTGTAACGAGTTGTAAATGAACATTATTTTGAAAAAGTATACAATGACAGTTTTAATTCAATTAAAAAAGCTTTACTAAGAAAAATCTGTTATGCAAATTATACCTGTTAAGAAAAACAAATTCTATCCCGTAACGTTTGGGTGCATTTTTGCGTGTTTTTTTTATTTTTTAACCTGGTTCTTTTTCTATCTAATTAAAATTTTTAGGATCGCCATTTCCCAATTCCGAGTCGTTGATAGATGCTGTTCTGGATGATCAGTTGAACGAAGAAGCCTGGAGTACGGTGTCCAGTCAGCGCTTCGCTAGGGATATACTCGCTGAGACACTGCGGGTCTTTGATACTAATGCTAGGTAACTTTTTAATTTCTATGAATTGTTATTAATATTAGATGCTGGATATTACCTTAACATATCACACATCATCACAGCTTCGGTTCAGTGGCCATGTCCGTAAACGCAAATGACAGCTGTCAATGCGTGGGTGTCAGTGGGTGCTCGTTGACAATTGACCATGGCACTTTTTTTTCCGTATACAAATATATGTATGTCTTTGAATTTTTTTCGAAGTTAATTCGCAGATAGCTTCATAATTTAATAAAAATATGCTTATATATCTCCCGGTAGTTAAAAGAGGCGTTATATGCGCAGGAGTATGTTTTTTGCGTCAGCTAAAGTTTTTACATGGACTATAACTTCGACAAAAAAAGAGCTTACCAATTCTTAAAAGGCCGGCAACGCACTCGCGAGCCCATTCGCATTGAACGTGTCCATGGGCGACGGAATCACAATATCGGATGAGCCTCCTACCCGTTTGCCGCGTTGTATAAAAAAAAACCCTCTTACATGCATTTTACTTAGTTTACTTAACTTTACTTAAGGTATTTAAGATAATTCCTTAGATCAACTTAATAGTTGATCTTAGATTTTTCTTTCTATAATTTCTTCGTATATTAAATTTCGTACCTGAGTTACAGTGTTCTTTATTAATAATAATAATAGTATTATTTATTGCTGTAAAATACTTATACTAGTACAAATGTGATATTAATCGGCAAGCCGGTTAATTTCTGTTATACAGCTTGTCCTTGCCTCCTTTTAGAGCTTCGACTCTTCTCGGTTTCTAGTTCAACGTAGCCACATCTTCTCTACTTATGTCGTCTTCCCATCTCTTTATGTTTACATAATAATAAAGATAAATGTAATGGACGACTCTGTCTTTATTGATTACGTTATTAATAACATCATTGACAAGTTAAATGAATATTTCTTCTATTTTTAGGGCTCTACACCTGGATGAAGACAGGTCCGATAGTAGGCAGTCTTCCGAGAGCTCTTCAGCATCACCCCTACCAGAACAGCCTCGACCAATTAAACTAATCAACTCAGAGAAGGAAATGCCAAAGACACCAGTGGAAAAGAAAGAGATGAGCTTGGAGGAAGAGAATCGCCAGTTAAAGGAAGCCAGGCTTTGCAAAGTGTGTATGGATAATGAGGTTTGTATGATTTTCGTTTAAAAAAACTTACAATTATTTAAATATATCAATATTTTTCTTTTTCGTTGTAAAAGTCAGTGGAAATTGTTATAATTATATTATAGGGAAGGCAAGGTATAAGGTACCTTTCGAGTTTTTATCTCTTTGTGCATCTTTATTTATACATTTTTATTAAGGTTGTTATAAATTCGATTTTCATTTATTTTCTTAAACCCAAAAGGTAATATACATATATACAATATGTATATTTTGACTAGACATCTTATGATTTTCCTTCACAATATGAGCAAATATAAAAATTTTGTGACATGGGAGTCATAGTTTGAGCGCGTTTTGAACATTTTAAAAGCAAATATTGCAATTTGTGAGCTCATCAGTCAATGTATGTATCATAGATGTGTATGCGCAGGTTAGCATGGTATTCCTGCCATGCGGTCATTTAGTGTCCTGTGGGATGTGCAGTACGGCCCTAACATCATGCCCGTTATGCCGTGCCGCGGTTAAGGCGCTCGTCAGGGCCTACTTCGCCTGACAACCCACCAGGTGATGCGAGATATTTAGATATATCATTTGTTTTATCCTTACACAGGATGTCCCATAAACCGACGTCAAGCGAAATTGGCTGATAGCAGTTAAACCGCCAGAGATTTTTTATCACCCGACTTGGGATTGACGTTGATTTATGGGACATCCTGTATATAATATTATCTATGTAATAGATAATATTATGACGGGTTTGTTTTTTTTATAAAAAGAGTTAAATACTGGAGGTGATTGGCGCGTCGTTACCATGGTAACAAAGATGGTACTATCGTTAGTTAGAGCAGTGTTGGCCTTCAGCGTGCGACTCTAATCACTGAAATCGTAGGTTCGATCCCCGGCTGTGTACCAATGGACATTCTTTCTATGTGCGCATTTAACCGGCTTGCCATAGGCTGAAAAAGTCGACAGCGTGCGTCAGGCACCTATTTGCCTATTAGATTAACAAATGATCATGAAACAAATACAGAAATCTGAGGCCCAGACCTAAAAAAAGGTTGTTGATTTATATTATCTTTAGTTCAAGTTTCAAAATAATTTTGTTGTAATATTAGGCTAATAATATAACGTGTGTAAATGTAAAAATATTATAATTATAAATTTTAAAATTATGTATACTGTGAAGCAGAAATGTCACAGATCGTATTTTGAACTAACTAAATATGAATTATTGGAAACAATGTAGGTTATCATTTAACTGATTAAAATATGTTTTATTACAGCACGAATACCTTATTTTGCCGACGCTACTTCAGCTTGCAACCAAACCACGATAGCACATTATCGTTTTTATTAAAATATTTATTTTAATATATGTGATAGTTGATATTAAGTTTATAATTGTTTAAAATGTTTGACAAAATATTTTAACGTGAAATATGGTCGTTTGTGGTCTGATATCTCGTATACTATAAGTAATAATGTATGTATCATGTGATTGGAGTCAAAGAAAATTGTCGAAGTATGGCGTACTATAAAAAGTATAAAAATTAATTAACTTTTTATGTGTTAAAAATTTGTTGGCATTAAAATCATATGATTAAGAACAAAACTCCAGATAAAATAGTTTTTTTAACAAAGCAAATAATCTTTACGTACATGATATTAATTTTACTTAAGACTTTTGTCAGTAAACGTTCATTTTACGGTATAATATATATTTACTCATTACATTGTCAAAATATATAACGTGTGTATGTCGCAGTAAAGTAGTTAAATCAGAGAGTTAATTGAATATCTAGACAGTTAATTAAATGTCGATATTCAATGAAGTCGCTAGCATTTTGATTAAAATAAAGCAGCGTCGAAAACGTTTAACTAGCTGTATGAGCGAAAGCCAGCGTTTTGATTAATAATGTAAAACGAGACTCCGCCATGATTATTTCATTTATTATTATTATTTCGGTGTGATCGTAAAGAACTGAGAGCTTTGAAATTCCGTCTTTTGCTTTATTGCAAATGGTTAGGTTAGGTTAGTCTTGTTGCCTAAGAACGTTTAGGAAACTTGGTAAAACGTTTCGTTCACTCACTTGTCTGACGGAACTTTAGCGACTTCATTGAAAATCGATCTTTAATTAACTGTCTACATATTCAATTAACTCTCTGATTTAACTACTTTACTGCGACATCTACTTATATTTTTATTTGAAATAAAATTTCTTAAATATCTCCCATTGCCATTTTGGCAATTCCCACATTTTCTGTAGTAATAAATAAATTAAATGTCTCTGATCGAATCGTTAACTTTATATTGTATTTTTGATAAATATTCAATGAATCATTTGATACATGTCAGTGACTAATCAGATTTGATAAACAATAGATATTCTTTTTTAAAATTTCTCAAGTGTTGCCATTTCTTAAATTGATTTTTTAAGCGTAACATATAGTCGAGACTTATCGCTAAGTATCTGTACCGTACGTCACGAATTGGATTTGACTTTCAGCTAAATCTTGACTCCGAATGGTAGGTCCATTCAGAGTCGCTATAGAATTTCTGGTAGTTAAGAATAAATTTGATAAAATAAGCTGCTCATAGACTTTACTATTCCTAAATAAAATCGTATACTATTTTAATAGGTGTTTACTTTAAGCGTTTCTAAATGTTCGCGAATATTGCAAGTATCTCCATGTCGGAACGAACAATGTTGGAAATTTCTAAAATATGTAATTTAAAAAAATATGTGAAGTTTCATTTTTAAGAGTTCCTAACTCTAGAGCTATAAAGTCATTTTTCTGTATGATATTTAATTTTCAAAAATGGTAATAATACTGTCTAGAGATATGTTTTGAAATATGAGAAAAAAGTATTTTATGGAATGCTGAAAAGCATGTCCGTCAATTAAATGTAAACTATAGTACGATCGACAAATTAAGATACTTGATAAGATATTTTTTCGTATCTGTATTAATTTATCATTCAAATATATGTCGAATAAGTATGACATGAGAAAAGAATGTCCTTTGAAATTACATAATGCCAAACACCGTCAAAAGCCCGTAGTGTCACCAAATAATATAAAAATACTAACATTTTAGACATTTTGGTTATTTGCAATTACACTGTAAACACATTTAATTGACAGTCTACCTATATAACAAAAATTGTTTGAGTTTTTTTAATATTGGCCTAAAATAAACTAGATTTCTTGACATTACTATATCAATCATGTATAAATACTTGGCGAAAAATGCTCTAGTTAATTATATTGATACTTGTTTGTGATATGGTATCGTTATCAATAAGCGGATTGGATTCAAAGTGATTTCACTTTACATATACAAGAAGAATAGAGCGGACAAAATACTTAACTGTAATACAAACCTTATTACTTGTGTATTAAAGCTGATTTTTCATTCTCAAATAAGTTGGTGTTGACTGACTAAACGTTTTCCGAGGGTAATATGTAAAAACGAACTAAAGGGTATTTTTCAGTATAAATATTTTCAGTGAGATTTTGTATGTAATGAATTTGCTCTACACATTGCGAATTCACGATAGCACATTTACTTGGAAATATTTTTTTATTCCGTTCCGCTTTTGTTGATTCGTTTCAAATGCAATTTCAGTCAAGGTTTTCAGTAATAAGTGTGTAGAGTATATTGTTATTGTGTTAAGATAAGGATCTGACTTGGTCGAAATATATTGGTGGACTGAATTGTTCACATAGTTATAATGCGTTTTATTTCATGTACCGTTCGTATAAACGTAACAAGCATACCAATTCTTGAAAGATCATCACTTGCAAGCCTTCGGGCAGTATTGGTATTAACATTTGGTGAGCCTCCTGCCCGTTTGCCACTGTTCAAAAAAAAAATATCAAAAACTATCCGTAAAGTTTTGACGGACCCTTCACAAAGTAAACGTACATTTTAATAACTAAATTATAAAACGTTGCTAATGTCAGTGTAAATAACACTGACATTCGTGTTTTTGTAGCAAAACCTAACTTTAAATTAATAATGATCTATGCTTACGATTAACTTATTTCAATACAATGTCTGAATATGTATGATATCGTGAGAAGGACAGGAAGCAAGCGTAGGGGGAAAATCGTGAACTCCTAATTTCATAGGATAATACATTCAAAATGCGTGCGTGTTATTGACTTAAAATTTCAATTCTGTCGTGGACGTAATTGTACATCGGCTTTGTGTCGCTTTCATGAAATTTACAAGTCAATTAATCGCTTTGTGTGGATTTATATTAGGGATTATATTAAACCCAAAGTATAAGTTTATATTATTGCCGATACAACGATACTTTTCAAATTTCGCGCCATAAAAAAGTAATGTAAACGCGCATCTTGTTTGATCTAGTTCGCTGCAAACGAGGCACAGATTATCTATGCCCGGGTAATCCCTTGTCCCCGCGTTTTATTCAGTTTGTTGTCTCTCTCACCCGCTTTGTCCGATTTATTATTTTATTTAGTATAAAATAAAATACAGAATTACAAAAATCTTATCAATGTTAATTTTAATAACTACTCCTTTAATGTTATTTAAAAGTTGTATATTTTTTTATAAAAGTTAAAAACTTTAACTGTCCTTAAACTTGATATATTTTACCTGAATTTATTTTAAAGCGTCCGTATCGGTATCGACAATATTTCTATATATCGGCATCGGTATCGTATCGGATAAAAGGCGTATCGATGCATCCCTAATTTATATACATATTTCGTTAAAAAGGTCACATTTGATCTGATCAGGCACGGAAACGATGAAAAAACAATTATGATTTAAGAAAAACTGTCATCTATTATTTAAATATATTTGTAGTGTTGTGACGTAAGATCCTAAATCGAAGTAATGAGCACCCAATTTCCGGTATTTCATCAGATTTGTTTTAATTACCAAGCGGCTATAAAATGAAAGTTCAAACGTGCATCATCAAAGGTAAGAACGATTTAGGAAAATTGGTTTCGATACTTGGTCAGATCAAAGGTGACTTTTTTTAGGAAATATATGTACACGGCGCCCGACGTCTGGACCAGAATAAACCGAGATCATGTTCAGAAATATCTCAGACGACGCAACTAATGCTTTTGGAAACATTATTTATATAAAGCTTCACGCGGAAAAGCTAGACTTACACAAATCACACTTATTCATTCATAATTTAGTTAATTTTGCACGATAACAAAGTTTACTAGGCGTGTGAATTGTTAGGTCCCGCTACAATCGTTGGAACAATTTTGTGCATTTCTCAAAAGGTCGCGACTTTTTCTAGACGTACTATACGTGTAGCAACTTAATTTTGATAAATAAATATGAGAATACCTCATAGTATGGGGTATTAATAAATCAATTTCCAATATCAATACTAATTACGACGTAGGCATATTCCAAGCAGTTCTTTCAATATTCGTAACGTTGATGTTGCAGCCTTGGGATGGTGCAGTGCAAAATCTCAACATTGATGGTGGTATTGCAATTGGTCCCGCTATTAGAACTTATAGAGTACCGGCACTGGCATAAGGTAGAGGGGTTAAAAGGAGCCTTGAATATGCAAACAACCGCAAGTTTTATTGGTTTTATACACAACTAATTATATATACCAGCCACAACTGGCACTACATAGTGAAAAACTACTTACTAAGAAAATGGAGCCCATTTATAAAAAAATAAAAGGTAAACAATGTACACAATGAAGACAAAAACAAAGTTGCTAGTAATGCACTTACAAATATAGAAAATAGGAACATTATTACACTGGCCGTAGTACAGCAATTTTTAATATTACATAACAACACCCTTAAATAACACCAATTAATTTCAAGTTAAACATGACTAACTATATAAAAATGAAATATATAATTAATCGCTCAAAGAATGTTTACGATGAAAATGACTTACGGAATTGTTTCTTGTAAACAAAAGATGACTAAAGCGTTTGACTTGCGCTATCTAAATAGAGCACATATCATTTTGATTAATGTCACGGAATAATGAGAGACCTTTGGACGGCTTGGATGTAAATATTTACATTACCCACTTTCCTTATGATGTGATCTGAGTGACCTGATACATATTGATTTTTTAATCTAAGACATACCTGTTTCCTTACGATAAATATCTTTACCATTTAGAGAGAAATGGTAGTGCAGTCGAGTTTAAACGCACAACTTTAGGGTTGAGGCTTTCACGCTTAAACCATCACGAACACTGCTCTTTGGTGATCTATAAGTATACATTTTAATTAAATATCTTAACATTAAGAAATGTAGTTTACAGATGGAAAATATTAAATTTACACTACACCTAAATATTTTTTAGGGTTGAGGCTTTCACGCTTAAACCATCACGAACACTGCTCTTTGGTGATCTATAAGTATACATTTTAATTAAATATCTTAACATTAAGAAATGTAGTTTACAGATGGAAAATATTAAATTTACACTACACCTAAATATTTTAAATTGAGTTACTTCTTCTAATAGATGGCGCCATGGCGGTCTCCGTCCATTTATAGCATATAAGCTAAGGGCAACGGAATTAGAAAGAAGGAAGTGGTCATGTCATTTTTAAAGTCTCCACTCCACATAAATGTAAGCTTAAGGCGTTAGCCACAAAAATAACGAAATTAAGATTAATCTTGCGTAAATTATTCTCTATAATTTTCGAAAGGTTTCATGTAGTATTTAGGGATCTATTATAGGCAAGAGTTTAGTTTGTTACGATTTTACATTTTCTTATAGCCTTACACTGTATTAGGAATGTTAGGAATGATGAGGTCGAGATGTTCCCACAGATCCACTCTCTGATAAAGGAAGCAGGAAGACAGACTCGTTGTGCAAGTAATCAGTTAACACTTAGTCATTTTTATTTGTAAGATCTAGCTTTCGTCGCACGTATACAATATTATTTATTACAAAGCATAATCCAGAGGATTAGATTTTCCGCAAATTATTGTTTTGGGTCGAAAGGCAAGCAACATAATAAGACATAACATCATTTTCCTTTGTAGAAAATTTATAAACGAAACACACAAGATCATCTAACAATTATAAAAATGTGTGCGTAAGAAGTGAAACTTCTTTATGACCTTATTTTTTGAAAAATGATCTACTATATGAAACTTTACAGAAATTGGTTAGATAAAGTTTTACAAAAGACTTTTATTATCATAGACATGAATACAAATAATATAATTATTTCATTTTACCTTATTACTACTAAGATTATTACCGAATTTCATTAATTTTAAGAAAATTACTATCAATTTTATCGTTATTATATATTTTTGTTATGAATGGCTTCGAATCAACCGTGGTAGGGACAAGAAAAAGATGGCCTGTAACGGAATAATGTGACACGTAAACGAAAAATGTGACGGTAAAATTTTTTACAACGCCGATAAAGAAGTTTCACTTCCAAAACAACATTATTATTTTTCCAAGACGAAGTGATGTTGTGAATGTTGAAAAGAGTTCTCGAAACACATATTTTCTTAAAATTTCGTATCATTCTAGCAAAACTTATACTTACTGCCTACTAAGTTGTCTAATAGTTTGGTTTTTTAACAAAATAACGTAATCTGATGTTTTTCTAAATGTTTCTACATATTTTATATATTGACAGATTAGATATAGGAAAAGAAAATGACGTCATCTGATTCTAGCAGTATTGACGTTTCTATGGAATTGTAATATGACATTTCCTTTCGGAGCGATTAAAACAGGAAAAGTTTATCAGTCTCTTCCTTTGGAACCAGGTGATACATTTTAAAGCTATTTTTTCTGTTTTTATTACGTGTTGAAACTAGCGAACAAGCTTTTTTCAATTTTTACATAAAAATACATATAATTTGTGCAAACGGTACATACAAATATGTGGAGTTTCAATATGTACCAAACACCTGTGCGTATCCTGTTATTTTTAAATTGGAATGCGTGTTGTTCGTACAAACATACGTACTAAAATTTATCATGATTATACTGTTATAAAAGCAGCTCATAAATACCTTATATGTCATCAATTGCTACTGACAGAGGCCAGTAGAATTCTATTAAGTAACCACACTGGCAATTCAAGTTGTCTTTGGTCACCGAATTTTCGTTTGGCACTATGCTACGCTAACTTAATAAAGAAAAGCACTTGATAAATATTTATTTTCTTAATAGGATGTTAATGTTAAACACCTTGTCAGATTAATCGTTATGTCAGTGCCTACACCTATAATTAAATTAGCCATGAACTCGATTTCCTCTTTGAATTGAGATCATGGCTGTTAGTTAAGTGAAACTAACTCATTTCTTTTAGTAAAGAGTAGGTATACCGTTTTATTTACCTTAGGGAAATATTCTAATGTTAATAAAACATAATGCAACTAATGAAAAGTTTTAATAACACGAAATATGTATATTATAAAAAAAGACACTTCTAACACTGTTATTTTAACTTGCGATAATATTCTTAATAAAACTTTGTCCTAAGTAATAAAGAGTGCATTGAATAAGGGAATAAACTCGGGACTTCAATGGATAATGGTGCCGTGGACTTTGATCGGTGGCTTGTTTAACATTCCGACCGCTAGATGGCGATACCCGTTCGACAACATTGAGTTGACCAATCTAAGCGGTGAGCGATGACTCAGCAATAGGTTTTAATTAAATATAGATGTATAGACGCGACGTCCTTGCAAGGCTGCATTTGCCTCTCTCCCCACCTACGTTACGTAAATCCTTGTATTAAATTATCAACGGAAAATGTCTATATAAGGATTTCTTAAGATAATGATTACTAGTTCTAGCTAACTAGCTAATGACCGGATTACGCTTTTGATATCCGATGCAGTAAGTTAATTAAATCTTATTATTGACAGATATGTTTCATTTGTTGCCCTTTTAAGGCTTTTACCCTTTCGTACTTTTAACGTATCATAGTGTAAATAGTATTAAAGTCGTGTATATGAAAAACTACTAGGATAGTTATTTAACAAGAACATTTCGTATATTCTTTGTCTTCTTAACTTTGACGAATATTATGTAGGTCGACATTTCTAAGTTATTTATCTTATATTACTTATTTATCATACGTTATATTGATTATTTTAGTATTAAAATTTGTTTTTTTTCTGAAGGCTGTTCAGTGATACGTTCATTTTAAAAGGATTTAGTAATATCACAGTGGCGCCATCTGTCTCATTGAATTTAAAGACTGCGTGGGCGCCATGCACATGACTCATAAGACACTCCTTATATTGCATCCCTACTAGGACTTAAGGCAAAGTACGCTAACATGGCCCTTCATTTATACAATACATATATTTAGGATTAGACTATGCTCCCTAACTTCGTGGGACAGCCAACTAATATATTTATGTATCAACTACCTTTAACCGAAATCGTCGTTCATGTTAAATGAGAAACACTCTCATAAATTATAAAGGATCATGAAACAAATATTCCCTGCAAGTGCTATTTGTGCTCAGAATAGAAAACAATGGTGCTTATCACATCAGGGTTGAGAGGATCTCGCTCGATTTGACTTGACCTTGGCTAGCTCTTCTAGCTAAATATCCAGAACTTAATAAACGCAGTCCTGACGCCGACACTATCGACATCTATATAATAAGTTCACAGTAGAGATATTGTGTATCGTATGTATATTTTTCGATTTTTTTACCTATTGTATGTATTTTGTTAATAAATAAATAAAATTCACGAATTCCCTAGGGATCGCAGAATTAAGGCGATTGTATTTTTTCAATTTATACGACACTCCACTCCGCTGCCTTTGTGACCCAATCAATATGTGTCTTGGTTTGCCTATAAGGTATATAATAATGTTCAAAAGATAATAAATTTAAAGCTAGTAAATAATTTAATAATAAACAAGTTTGTGCTAACATTTTTTTTACAATACTGTAAGTATTTATTCAGCTGTTATGAAAAAAGGATGTTGCCCGAATTAAGTTCGGTTGCGATTTTTGTATGGATATGTTTAAATAAAACTCTTTGTTTCAATCTGGGTAACAACTGACTTAAATGACGTGGTTTATGCTGCAGACTCCCACGAGAGGGGTAAGCTTTGGCCCGTTCGGGGCGTGCGTCCCCTTCGGGTGGTGTTTTTGTTTGCACCATCCTGATACTGGGTGGTATGAGGGCGAGAGATATAGGCTCTACTCGATGCGCGCAGCCGATGTTGGGGTCATGTCCGGGGTGTTAGTCTCTGCTACTCCGTGGTAGCGGGCAGACTCGCGGTCAAGCACAGCCGGGAGACGCCTGGTTCTCCCGAGGCCCAGCGAGGCGACCAGCGGAGCCGCAGTTTCTACCGTAGTGTCGCCGGGACCTGCAGAGAAGAGCTCTCGCTACTTGCTACTAGCTACTTGTAATGGGTCTGGAGTGCCACGATCAAACATTCTTTTCGCGAGCCGTGCGGCTCGTCTATGCACTACATCCGCAGGTCTCGCGCTATGATGGGGTTCCTGGGGTAGAGGAGTTGCGATGCTAACAAAAACAAACTTGGCTTATCAAAGCTGTCATATATCTAAATTACATTTATGGACATTATCGCAAACGAAAATGTTAAAAAACATATTGGCCTCCAGTGTGCGATGATTGTTTATATGTCCTTACGCTTCGAATTTTTAACTAACATTTATATATATATATATATGTAACTTAACTAATGTTGGGTTACATAACTCCCGTTGGTTAATAATTCCATTTAATCGCTATCAGTTTGTACCCTGTAGGTCAGATAAATGCAATATCATGAACACTGAACAGCCATATGGCATGTAGCTGATAACACGTATGACAAAAAATATATTTTGTGGGAGTTTCGTACAGCAATAATAAATTTTAATATGATATTTACGACTATGGATGATGACAAATCATTTATATCCCATAATCTCTTAGGTTTGATTGATGGTAAGTGTAACCACACTGATGGTGTGTGAATGAAAATCTCTATAAAGAATTTTTGTTGTCATACAGGTAATAGTAGGCGAACTATATACAATCATAACCTATACCACCTGATTGGCATAATAAATATCATTAATTCATCCATCTTAGGAGGCTTCAATGGGCTGGACATGTTCCCCAGAATGGAGATGGTAGGGTACCGCGGAGGCAGTTAGATGGAAACTCCAGGGGCTGGAAAAGCGGCAGACGATGTTAAGTCCATGCCATGCCAATCATGAACTTGAAGCAAAAGACAAAAATCAGGATCGACCGGAGGTTCTTCCTCGACCAGGCCAAGGCTCGATAGCGTCTCGACGAATCTCTCAGGGTAATGGTAAAAGAAGATGTATCCACATCTCACATGTGTTAGTGATCACTACGGACAAAGACTCTTGCAACTAATAATTTAGATTTACATGAAACCTACAGAAAAGCAGGTTTTTCTTACGTTTTCTTTAATTGATAATATTCAACCGTTTGCCTCCATCCCGATTATAAAGGGAAAACGGAGGCTAATGTGGTAACTGGAATTGACCCCTAATATATACCCATTTGCTCTCTTCATAAAGACCTTAAATTTTATATTTAGCCGAAAACGTATGTAGAGAATTCAACCATGTCTACAAGATTTAAAAAGTGATAATTTAACTAAATTTGAATGAAATCCCAATATAATCCGATACAATCCACGGGAACAAAACAGTCTTACTACTGTTTAGCAGTAATAGTAAAAACACATACTCCTTATAACTCTTAAACTTATAAGTCTGCTAATAATGTAAACGCTGTGCAAGATCTTCTAGTTCTTGAAGGAATCGAAAGCGACATATGTCGGTCAGAGATCGAGCCTAGTTCAACGTGTACGTTACAACACAATATTTGTTCTACAGATCTACCGGACCAAAACGGCTACAGGAAAACTATTGAGGTTATTAGTATGTAGGATAGCGATAGTTGGGACTCGGAATATCCCAGTTGATGTGATTCAGCGCGTGACCGTGCCTGCGCGTGCGCCTATCGGGCATTGTTTCACCGACAATAGCTTAGCTGATGTCATCAAACACATGTGACATGCTTTAGAATATATAAACTAGAATGTGTATGACTTCCAGGATTTTTTTAATAACTTACACAATGCTGTAACATAGAAAACGCGCGTAAATACCTATGTGAATGATACAAAGGCTTCCCAATTCCCAACCATTGACTACAGTTCGGAGTATATGTTGGTTTGAAGTTAAACTTTTTAGTATTTATATAATGCCTTGACAGATGTCACTATTAGAGGTAGGTATGAATAAATGTCTTTGTTGTTGTCGTTTGATGTATTTTTTTCCTGGTTTTTTTGTTAAACTCGAAATTCCTTGTAACCTCTTTCGTATATAATATTACCTCAGTAACGTTTGTTAATTTTTTTAATGCTGTTTTTAAAAAAAAACTCTTGTAGAAATCTCTTCTATCTCCCTCTAATCTCTTCTACGAAATATTGTTTTAGTTATAATAACTTATTTCTTATTCTTTAACTTATTCTTTATTGATTGTGATCTAATTTTTCCTCGTGAATTTGTCTAATCTACAACTCAAATCCTCAAACCTCAAATCTTCCTACTGCACAGGAAAACATCCCACTTCAAATGTTATTAACATCGCTTAAATTGCCAAATACCTTTAAATCTAATTTATTATTTTCAACAAAGTTGGAAATTATTAATTTTTAAATTTTTTATTGAAACTCCATTTTTAATTAGCCATTATATCATCAACTGAATATATATATATTTAACATTATAAATTGAGAATGTGTACCTATAGGCAGTTACATAACACTGTTACACAAGAAATTAATCACGAAGACGGAAAATCGTGATGAAATTCGAGTTACACGAGGCTATATTTGCTCCAATGAATGGGCAATTGCTTGTTGCCCAAGAAGTCTTTAGTTTACCTTCCTCAACCAGCTGACGCAATGTAGGCACTTTCATATTCAATAACTAAAGCTTTACGCAAATAGATAAGCCATAGAGATTCAGATAACACGTTTCACAACTAGTGTAAAATGTCGTTATCTAAAGATGCTTATAATACAACGTGTCCTATAGGTTCTTTGTTTAAAAATTCGAGGTAAATACAATAATGTTTTAAAATAATTATATTCTTCCGAAAAGTATATATCGCTCATAAAGTGTAAATTCAACTACTCTAGTATAGATATTGTGACATACGAATATATTCTTCGACTTTGAGCGTGCTTTATCCGCGTACTGAGTAATATCAGCTGGAATTTCAAAGCAAGACTTGTGTTATTCCGACTACTTAGAAGTTGAAGTGGCTGGCGCCAATGACACGTCATACCACTATTTGCAATAACAACTTAAATAGCGAGATAATAATTTTAATTCTATTTTAAGATTATACAATTATGGGCGTATAATAGACGACCTTTCCTATTACTTTGTTTTGATGTGTACATTAAGCGGCATAGCTTCCGGTTCAAAGACGCTGCACAAGGCATTATGTTTTAGATTATTGGTTTTATAGTAGGTGTGTATAACCAGGAGCCTCTCATATAGACTTATGTATTAGATTTTTTTTTACAGACAACAAAACCCGGATCAAAAACGTCAGCCTCAGAAGGCTGATAACCTACTTGCTTATTATAAAAACCAAATGTATATATAATAAGTTGACTGATAAGTTACTGATATCTATTCAGATCTAATAAAGCGGTAAAATGTGTAGCAGATTAGTAATCTTCTCTTTTCACAGTGTAAGTTCCAATCCGATTCTCAAAGTTCTACTATCAACTATGCATTTCTTCTCTTTTACAAGGCCTTCTGTATATTTTTTCTGTTTTTATAAAATAAAAGACCAAGAAAATACTTTATGCTGGGCGTGATTCGCTATGATATATTTTTTTAGAAAAATCGATTTTATGGTAAAGTTATTATTTTAGTTTTAAGTTAGTTATAAAGTTTAGGTTAAGTTAAGTTAGTTTTTACGTTACGTAAAAAATGCTCATCAGAGATTTTCACGGCTGTGGCAAGTAAGTTGAAGGATGTCTATACCTATCCAAGGTGGGGTTCCAACGTAAAGATGGTGGAAAAGTGGAACCAGCTGCCCATTGAAGTAGGTCCTTCTAGAAAAGAGCATACCAATTCTAGAAAGGCCGGTAACGCACCTGCAAGCCTTCTTGCAATGTGAGTCTTCATGGGCGGCGATATCGCTTAACATCAGGTGAGGCTCCTACCCCTTTGCCTCCTATTATATAAAAAAAGATACATCCGAGCTGTAAACTTTATTTGAGGTTAACAGTATAATACATTAATTCAATTATATTTATATAAATTTTGTGTTGTGTTGTAAATATTTTATTTTTATAAAGTTGAAAAAAAATACTTATTATTAATAAGAACAGCTTCAACGGTACATTTTCTGAATTTTTTAGTTTAGATTTAGAATGACCCTGAAATTTGAAAAAATCGTGATTGGGCGTTTTGTAAAGGATGAATGATCAGGTATGAATGGTTGCAGTCAAGACTCAGGGACATGCAATTAGGACTCGTGCTTTAGTATTTAGCACGTACGAAGGTTATATAGAAGTGTCATATCCCTTAAATTAAAACATATTTAGTATGAAAGGTAGGTTTAATTTTAAGATACAATATTCATTTATTTTTGTACGGTTAATAAGTTTAAATCGAGTCATCGAACTTACTTTGTTATTTCGCATTTACACGAATAAACGAAATAAAACATTGTACCAATTAAATGCCAATTATGTATTTGTCTTTGTGTCAAGACTAGCGTGTTAATTGAATTAAATATTTATTTCATATAAATTGCATTAAATTGCAAATTATTCATAGTAGCATTGTTTGTAGAGAAAATAAACCTGTAGCTTTGTAATCACAGAACGAGTGTTTGTTCTTATGACTGTGGGTGGTGAAACCTGCAGGTGTGTTATTTGAGATATGGAATGTATGTCTTAGTTTTGTTTGTCTTTGAGACGTAGAACCTCAGATGAAAATTAAACACGTATGTTACTGTGATTGTTTTAACCACCGTTTTCTTTGTTATGGCCGCCGTTCGTATTGAGAATAGTACCTACTCAATTCGGGATTTTGATTTATATTATCTGGAGATAGATTTATACCATTAAGTACATATTAGCGTTATGATAATTTTATATATGTTGTAGTCAATTTATCGTGGTAAAAAACCTATTGTACTTACTCTGAAATTAGTTTTTCAGGGAATCGAAGTCACGATCTCCATAACGACATTGATGTATGGTTCAATTATATAATTAATTCTTGTGAAAAGTCATTACAGTCGATGACGAGTATACACTAGGCCTAAGAGTCGAGACAAAGCGTAAACTTCATCTCCCATATGTCAAAATCACTTGAGTTGAAGACGTTAAACGAAGAAGTCATAAAGGTATTGGAGTTGGACAGGATACGGAATTCGTAGTTTCGTTTCCAAACCTTACCATAACATAGGTGTCAAATAACAATGTGTTAAAAATCTATTAACTGGCTACCCTTATTATTAAAAGACATTCGTAAACCTAAAGTTAAATTCATAAAGCAACAGAATACATCGTTACTTATTTTATTAAAGTCTTTGTTCGAAAATTGAAGTAGAGGCAACCCTAATGATTATTAAGTCTGTTGACTACGCACTTCCGTCAGCAACTGTTCATATCCGCCGATAAACAAAGGGTCAAAGGGTTTCCGTTCGCCACTTACCGCTTACATGCTATTTTAGTTGAAGATAATGGAGGAAGCCGTACATCCTTATTGGAGACCAGTTTTAATATTAAAATGGCTGAAATTCTATTAATACTTATACGGACACGTTTTTGTAACAATTAATTAATTGCCAATACGTTGTAATGCGCTATGGCGCAGGTTGCATTTTTGCAGGTTTTATTTCTACGTGCTTCTCGAATCTGAATTTTAGTAATGTACTTGGAAAAAATAAATAATTGCGCTGCTTTTTATGCAAAGTATATTGAATTATTTCGTGTTTTGTGGACACAATTGTGAAGTTATATATGTATTTAGCACAAAATAAATATGTAATAAATATAGCAAAACTAGTAAACCTTATAAATATTTATTACTTCTATGCAATTTGTACGATAAAGCAAATAAGATATGGAATTACTAAACATCTTTTCACATCGCTATGGTAAACAAAGACAGCACAGCACAATTATCGGTCACAAGATACTTATGAACTAAAACATTGTTATAAACCAATTCTATAGTATATTTATATCGAAGTACATATATACAAAATAACCTTTAGTTTATAAAAATGGAAAGGAAAAATAACTGATCGTTTAAAAATACATCAGGGTTTACCCCAATTAACTGTATTAATGAACTGATATTTTTAGCGTTGCCCTGTTAGTGAACAAAATAGGAAAAAAAGAATATGTTCATTTACATTGTTTAAAGAAATCTTCCTTTGTTAGAACCTTGTCATACACACGATTTGGGGAGCTTCATCTATATGTTTACGTACATATTTTATTTTGTATTAATAATTATTCTCATAATTGAAAGCAAAATATAATATATAAGTGTTGTTTATCACGCATGAACAATTAAAACGCAGGTCGTTGAACTTGCCAACAATGCATGCAATAGAATCTTTGTCCTTAAAAGAAGCCCTTACAAAATAAAGAGGTTGCTCTTTTAAAGCAAATACAATATACTTTGTCAAAGAAAATATTCTTTGATTCTTCTTAAAAGTAATATTAAATGTGTCCGGGTTTGAAGTTGGGTACAGAAGAAATACTAATATTAATATTAAACTAATATTTCTAACACAAGTAGCTAATAAATATAGAAAATTAAAACATACTTAAAAAGTTTGGTCCCTGTGGCAGTGTACCTTTATTGCTGGCAGCATTTACTCGCCGTATTGCCTTTTATTGCATCGCCGCCGATGTTTTTTTTTATAGAAACGGGCAGAAGGCTCACCTGGCCTGCTCACAGGGGACCAAACTTTATAAATTTGTTTTAATTTTCTATGTAACAATTTCATTGTTTATTATATTTACTTGTAAACTACTAGAAATGTCGTTCGTGACAAATAGAAAGCATTCCTTTAAAAAAAATCTTTTGGTGCCCTATCGTCTAGACTCAAGAGGCTGAACTAACAAAGAACTAACAAAACTAAGATATAAACGGAAAACAAAAATATTAATACAATCTTACAAATCTTTTAAAGAACTACTAAAAATATGAAAAGATTATATAACAAATTTTTATTTGTTTCGCGTTGCAATATAAGAAAATTATTTTATTGGTAACTAGTTCTGTTAGCCCATTATGTTATTAGTAACAAAAGATAACTCTATTTTATTGTCTCTTAAACAGAAGCAGCAGGTTGTCATTAGCGCTTCTCATGTACCTAGACTAAAAGTCGGCTAATTGTAGGTCATACTTTCTCGACTACTGGAATAGTTTCTATTTTAAATGATGACTAAAGACTAGGTTGTCTCTTGACAATATAATTCTAGAAATAATGTAAAACTATATATTTATCACAGTATGTAGCAATTGAGTATGAATATATTTTGATTAAATCCACCTTGAAGTTCCGGCAAATTTAACAATCCTTGACCAATATTATACTAATCAATTTCGTTCACTAATATAATTATGTTTTCTTACATAAACTCTGGTAGTTTAAACAATTAATAAAAACTTTGATATGCCGCCACATTGTTAGCAATGAAAAGACTTTGGCTTGTATAGATGAGCCTGTAATCGTTCACATATCCATCAAGCCATGTCAGCGCTGAGATGAAAGCTTGACCGACTCGAAACAAGCTTAGATACTGCAAGTGACAAATGAGCTCACTCTAACCCGCATTACCAAAGGCATTATACAGCATGTAGTATTGGTCATACGGTTTTCCTCAGACCTTCAAAAAGTGTGAACCCAACAGTAGTCTTAAACTGGCGAATGTTTTGAGAATATTTCTTTGTTTATTCATTTACAGTCAGTGTTTTAGCTAGATCTCCTAATATTATGGTTGATTATAACGCATGAGTAAATCAATCAATGTTTTTATATATCATCAATCTAATTCCTAATCCGAAAATATTCTAATAAAAAATGCTTCTTGTAAAATTCTAGTGACAAGCCAAAACTCGCGTCTTTTTCCACAGACTGACAAACAATAAATAAGACATCTAAATAAAGCGTCAGTTTTGACACATGACAGATAATTATTTAACAATCTAAAATAAATATAACTCTTTCTTTACATATATTTACAGGCAAGGAATGGATCATGGAACGAAATACTTTTATAAACAGTGTGCTATAATTTCATAAAGAAATTTGGTCATCATTTTTCCAATTATGAATGGGACTTTGAGACATTCACCCGCTAAAACTCTGACAGTAAAGGTGTGCAGCTTGGGTTGATACAATCTACAGAATGTGTTATTAATTAAAAAGACAGCAGTGCGTCTACTGACCTATGTTGAGCGAATATTTAGATTAAATAAACAGGTGCGTTATTTATAAATGGGGGCAAAAATGCTTTGCAATCCTTTTGACAATCTTATCGTGAAGGACCTTAAGTCGAATTGGTTCGGCAATAGTATTTGTGATTTGAATCTTTTGAACAGTCTGTATATTAGAAGGAGATCACTTGGAAACATTGGAAACAATTATGCATGACAACGTCGTGATGACCACAAAAGTTCATTGTGGTAACCACCGTCATTTCTGCGGAGAACTATTTTAAAAATGAATTTAAAAATAAATAACTTACAAACAGTGAAAGTAATCCCAAGTATGCAACATTGTAGATTCCGACATACAATCGTTTTGAGATGTAATAATACAGTAAATGGAATTATTCGTTTATTGGACTTTAAGTGGTTTTGTATTAGTGGTTTTCAGCATTATATAAATTGTCTCTTTCTATGATAATATTTTCTTATAAAATGTTCTTTCTTTCCACATTAACGGTGTCCAACATTCGCATTCAGAACCGTGTTTATTATATTGCATAAACCTATCCTTCTTTGAAAGCTTAAGTTTTCCATTAAATAGGGTTTCATTAGAAAATACCGTAGGAACATTCTTAAAACAGGGATTAGCGAAGCACTAACAATATTCATATTTTATGGCAATTTAAGCTGTCTGGTTGGTTTAAATTAGAAATTAACTTTACTTCAAGAAGTACTAAAGTTTTGTTTTATGTGCTGCTATCTAGCAGATGAGAATTTAATTAGTTATGTGTAAACCTAGTGAGAACTTTGCTCTCTTTCCTGTATGCGAAAATAAAATACATTCTTTGAACGTTTTATTTGGATGGATTACTTGTAGCATTGATAAAACTAAACTCATGTTTCAAAAAACTTAAATTAATACTAGTATATTATACAACTAAATCTATTCCGTACTTGTTCCATTACGTTTCTTATATAAATTCCTTATAGTATGCCTAGCTCGGAGGCTTAGTTGATTACAAGTGTAAAAATGACTTTGATTTTGAAGCCACGGATATAATAATCATTATAGCAAAAAATTTGGGACTATATTTGTAATAAATTTATCAGTACTCTTCTGCATCATCACAGCGTAGGAACGATTTAACAGAAAGAGACGAAATAGTTATCTAGTTAAGACTGCATTGAAAGTAATTTAGTTGTTACAAGATTTAATAAAACGAATGTCTAACTCGGGATTGGTGGGTAATTGGATTGTAAAAATGTCTCCAAAGGGAAATATATATACAATCTGGAAATTTCCACAACATGTTGGAATCAAGGACCACTATCGAGTATTGATAAATTGTTGTTGCAATTATGTACACATGTGTCCTACATCGAGTAACATTTAAGGCATTTAGACTAAACGTGATATTGCAACAAAATAAGGACCGAGCTAAAATAAACACGAAATTTACTACACCTTAATAGCTATAATAATTTATTTTATTTTAGTTGGACAACGCAACATGTCCTGTTGTCCTGAATGTGTCGGAAATAATGCACATTTTCGCTAAACAGCTTCATACAGTTGTGATAAACTGTTGCTGAACTTTACATAAAAATATATTGACACAATGGCTTACACGGAAATGTTGCATCTAGTCCTTGCAATATATTAATTTTTAATAAAAGAAATGTAGCAGCATTTTGTAAGGGCACTAACAATACTGCAATTATTTCTCCTCTATCAAGCCGATGTTATGCAGTTGCAGTTCGGGATTTAATTGGATATAAGTTTTTGGTGACTTTAAACACATTGGACGATTCATACATAGAGATTCTTTAATATAAAAAAATATTTTTTGTACTCAGCTGTACTATATATTGAAGAATTTTTAAGGAGTTTTGATAGCGGATTTGCCATCTATATGATTCAATTTCGCTATGGAATTATGAGGTGTTTCGCACATTTTCATCCTAGGTGAGTTTCCTGGAAACATCAGTTGTGTCGACTTGGGTCGTAATAAATGTTAAAATGGTAGCCGAAATATTTTTATTGCCCGAAACTGGATAAATTTTTCTGCTACCAATACGTAAAATTTACTTATCCTGTATAATATATCTGTTTTCATTCCTTCGACGTGTTTCACCTGCTATAGGTAATTTTATGGAAAGTGAAGCGGACGTGTAGCAGATGGTGTCCTAAATATAGTCGTTTCCTGCAAACTATTCGAGTTTGTGAACGATGGTTCTCAGAAAGTAAAATGTAGGCTAATGAATTGGAAAATCCATTGTTGGTAATCTCGATTCGACAATTAACTATTATTCCCGTTTCCCTCAATGTATTGAATAAAATAATAATAAAAAAAACATTACAAGTTTCTTGTTTTAGAACATTTTTCTACTACTACAAAAGTAGTCTTAACTAATACCAATAGAATCTTCTGCCTCCCATAAACACAGTACTGTGTTATTTGCCACTCTTTCACAGTTACTCCGCAACATTGTTTGTCAGAGGTCTGAGACAGATACAGAGGGTGGACTAGGCTACGCAAAAATCAAGAAAAAGATACAAAGTGTCGAAGTCGTGAATATCATGTTGTTTTGAACTAGATAACTCGCATTTCAGATATATATAGCTATATTTGACGTGATCCTTCTGTGGATAATTTATATAATAAAAAAATTGCCTTTTCATTAATGGAGTTATGTTAAGAAGACACAAACTAAAAAAGACTTCGAATTTGTTTATAATCTAAATGCGCTTATTGTTTACCACAATCGATATCGTATCAAGATTTACGTCACAGACTTATCAATATAAACGATACCTATTGATAAAGTATTATCTTAAGTATTTCTGAGGTCGATCTACTTATGATAGATTATAAATTATCACTCAATACAGTGGATGGTAACATATGCAGAGCTTTGAATATTGATTATTTTTGTCAGTCTAAGGTGGGTATTGATTTTAATAAGCCAAGTAAGTATTAGGATCAGACGGAAAATATTGTATTTTGAATCCGTATTGTAGATTTTAGCTAAGTACTGATAAAATAAAATTACGATATTTTGTTCTTGGCAGCCGTGTTGTATCGTGCTGTTTAGTATTTGATGAGTTAATATACACATATTAAAGTTAAGAAACTTATTTATTTCAATATGACAACATTAATTAGTTATTACAGCAATATTAAGAAAACAAATCTTAACAAAAGTTTATTACATGTATATTTCTGGAAAGTTGTTAACTTATACAACATTTTGATAGCGATATAGAACAAGAAAAACGAGACAGGATTTTTTCTGGACCAAATGCACGTGTTTACAAATCATACTTATATTTTAAATGTTAATTGGAAGTGAAAAGAATTGAAAAGAGTGGTGGAGAGTTTATTGCCAGTTCTTCTCTTCCGGTCTACGCCCTTGATTTGAGAACAGGCAGTAAATGTAAAATTAGAAGCATTTAATATACATTCTTTTTTGACGTTCATAAGTGTACGTTATTATATACATATATTGTTACCTATATTTGAATTGGAACAGTAATTGTTCAGAATAAAATCTTGGAACACAGGCTGTTTGTATAAATTCCTTTCATTCACCATTGTCTGCTTCGTTAACAGTTACAAAGGAAGTTATTTACTCAAGCATATCGTCATCAAATGAGATATGTATTAAGAATAGTTTAGATCAATTAAGAGCGTTCATTGAGTGACTCAGTCTCCCATTGAGATATCATGTGCGGAGGGCGTGTGATTGTGTGCACTGTACTATGTACTATGCAAATTATTCGTCAGCATCACTCACTTTACTCGCATTTATACTGTACTTCGAGATATGAAACATTTCTTTATATATAAAATAAATCATTGGCGCTACATCCTTTTTAAGTCTTGGCCTAAGATTTATGTATATGTTTCATGATCATTTGTTAAACTAATAGGCAAGTAGGTGATCAGCCTTCTGTGCCCGACGCACGCCTTCTACTTTTAGGTCTAAGATAAGCCGGTTTTCTCACGATGTTTTCCTTCACTGTTCGAGCTAATGTTAAATGCGCACATAGAAAGAAAATCCATTGGTGCACAGCCGGGGAACGAACCTACGACCTCAGGGATGAGAGTCGCACGCTGAAGCCACTAGGCCAACACTGCTGTTTATATATAGTCTATCTATCTAATAAATCTTATGTGCGTGCATTTGTAATTAAACTCCTGGCTGGACATATTTTTGTCTGTGTTCAAGTGGATTTAAGAATGCTTTAGATTAACAATAAGACGATTTTGTTGTAATGTTTGAAGTTTAGTTTTTAAGATATATGTACAAGACACACGTTTCTGTCGGGTCTATTATAAATAATAATGATTAAATTAACGTAGGAAGTGTATATTCATGGCCCTGGGTTTGATTCCTGTCGAAATAATGATTGTTTTTTTATTGGTAGACGTAGATTAAACAAAACATGTACTTTTTTGTGAAATCTGTTTTGGAAAAATTTATGTCAATATATGTCCTATATTTGTATATAGGTCTGTTACATTAGATTTAGAATTTCGGGGAACAAAGTTTTAAATTTGTTTGTCTTATGCCTCATGGCCCATGGGAAGGACACTACTGGAGTTTATACAGGTTATATATTTTATTTTGTAGTTCGGCAATCTCTTGCAACTTAGTCGTTTTTGCACAGCGACAAATGTAAAACTGAGTGGAGGCGGTCACACAAGAACATTTAAAAGGACATCGCAAGTCAAGGAACATAATTATACATAATATAGATGTTACTTATTTTAGTTAAGAAGGTTATTCTCCTTAAACAAAGCTCTGACTCACAATTTGCTGCGTAAATATTTTTATTTCGGCTTCCTCCGCTGCTCTTTGTTTTGCAAATGACTCGTAATTTGCCTCTGTACCAACGTTTATTTTCATATTTTGAGGCACCGCATATGTTCTGGTCAAAAGGATTATTATAGTCGCTCCTAAGAAATTTACAACCATTTATTCTTTTTGGTTGAATTAAAACAGAACCTTGCACTCCTAGGCGCTCTATTACGCTTCCCAACTGGCAACTCTTTTGAACTTAGTTGGTTAAAGCACAAATTAAATTAAGAAAGAATTGAAAGAGAAATGACAACCAACCAGTTGAGAAATCAACCGTTTCAAATATAGAAACTATAAAATATTATTTGTTTTTAGGTTAATTAAATATTCAATTTTAATCGTCGCTGAAGCACTTAAACTAAAAACAGAGTCAATTAAAGGTCTAATGAATGTCTCATTATAATGTGGTCTTGACAAGCTTTCAAATTACCTGGCGTTCAGCAATATCAGTTGTATGAATATTTATTATTAAACCGCTTAATGGAAAGGCTAATGGCAATGAACCGTGCATGCAAATCCCTGCCTTTGACAAACTTAAAAAGGATCTGTTCTGAGATTTCTGCATTGACACTAATTCTGTTTTGGTTACAAAAGACGTGACTGCATACAAAACAGGTGGAAAACAAAATGTTCTTTGCAATGAGGTCGTGTACTTTCTACACGGATACAAAATTGATCCCGATTTTAATATTGTGGACATGTGTGAGGTATTTGTGGATGGAGGACCACTCGGTGATGACGCAAGTGTTTACCACCAGAGAGAGCAGAAATAAAGTGCCCAAGCTATCGTCGCTCGAGGGTTAATGTACAATAGTTCACATTTCATACTTAATATTTTGATAACATTGCATTGTTCTGCCTATCGCATGACTTTGCTTCTAGAAATAAAGTTATCGGTATTTCATTGTACACAGTACATGTTAGATGCTTAAATACGTAATCGTTATGAGATGCTATTATTTGAAATAACTCTACCATTATACTTAACTAGGTGGCAATTTCAGTACATAAGCATTATTTATTTGACAGCGGCCACTTATACTCGTCAGATCTTTTGAAAGTTATGACTCAAAATATATATTAAATTGGCGTGTCTTTGATAAATAAGATGGCGTTCGTATGATGGCTGTGTCACGGACCTTTGGAACCGTTGAGCCTCCTGACAGGGGATAAATTGCTGTCACTTATACATTTAATCTTGCAAGTGCTGTTTTGCTCAATAAAAAGATTGCCCTTGTGAAGACGTGCGGCGCGCCAACGGATATTGTTCAAGTACTCGTACATATTAAAAAAAACTATACAAGTACTCGTTTTCATTTCTATCTTCAAGACAATTCTTTCTTTCTCCAAATAGCCTATAGAATCAATCTTTGTTTGATGTTATCTTTATAGTTAAGGTCTTACGTCAGGTAAATGATGCCTTTGAAACAGATATAGATAACTTTAAAACTTTATCTTACTGATATATTGTGATGGACTGTTGAAAGTTCCTTTTAAATTGATGACTCAGCGGATTCATGGCAATCCTATTTGAGATTGCGAAGGCTTGAAACATAATTTAGTTTACACAAGTATATTTGTGCACGCTAAATTTGTTTCAAATCGATTGGCCGACTTTTAGCACGCACGGCAGGATTTCTTCACTTTTGTTTTGAATTTAGTAATAAAACAATGTTTGTTCTTAGAATACTTTGTTATCTTATTCTTACAAAGAGATTGGTTATAAAAAAAACGCTTTTGAAATTAGGAAATGTTTGCAACGTGTTATTCAATACAAGTTTTTCTTTACGTTCTACCTAGATATGGTAAATCTCTAATTAGTTTAAAACATTTATTTTAACTCTAACTCTATGTATTAGCCAGTAATCCAGTATAAAATATAAAATTTCTTACGCTCAATATAAGGTACGAGATATTCAGAACTCAAAACATGAACTAATAAAAGTCTCAATTAAGTAATTACTGATTATTGAAATCACTGTTTCCCTTTGTGACGGTGTCCATACAAAACAAATTATAGTAAAAAACAACTCAAGCAAAGCATTTATATACCATTCGAATGCGGAAGTGCCTCCGCCGGTTGAGAATTTAAATAATATCACCATAGTATTCGATACCAACAGTACAAAATATTTCAACGAACCCTTATCCAACAAGTAGTCTAGATTGCGGTCTATTTGAGTTGACCCTACACGGCGGGTCCCACCATTCAGCTCCATTACCAGCTAACTTGCTATTGATAAGTACGACTGCTGCTTTAAGACCAACCTTGTTAAATTTATCTGATTTTCCGTTAAGGAAGCCTTTTACTAGACATTACTGTTCGGTATTATTTTCATGTTGATTTTCTAAACGATTTTTCTAAAGTATTTTATTTTTCTTTATCAGTATTGCCTTCTTTGGACTGGCCTTCAGATGTTTGTATCTGTTTTATGATCATTTGTCAATCTAATGGTGTCAAGTAGGTGCCAACCTTCTGTCCCTGTCACACGCCGTCGACTTTTTAAGTCTAAGACAAGCCGGATTCCTCACGATGTTGTCCTTCACCGTTCAAGCGAATGTAAAATGTTCATTGGTGCACAGCACGGAGACCGAACCTGACACCTCAGGGATGAGAGTTGTACGATGATGCCACTAGACCAACACTGATCTATACAATCAAGTATAAAATATTTAAAGTGATGAAATACTATACTAGTAGAAAATTTGGTTTGAAACAAGAATATAATTGTTATTAATTTAATCAAGTGCGTGTCTTTTAATTTTAGTACACAAAATAGTAAAAAATGCTGTAATGCAGAACGATTTTGATAAGTGCATTGGTAACACGAAGAGGAAAAATATTTTTGGCATTTGCTTTACCTTTTTATGATTGGAAATTATAAATTATAATCACTTGTGATATGCAGGAATAAAATTAATTTAGTTTGAAAATATGTAATTTGAAACTAATAGAAATATAAAATAGTCGACGTTTGGAGTTTGTTCCAATATATAAGACAGTTCTCACGAACGCAAAAAGGTGAGTTATTGGTATTTTTAACTCTGTATGACAGAGCAAGGGTTGTAGCGCCGCTATTTGAATACTATGATTGTTTCCATTAACAGTTCAACGCGAAGATGGTTTGGTTTTTTAAGCATAAAATAAAGAAGATTCTTTTACACAACATAAACAGGAATTGTGCCCAATACAACGACCTTTTTTAACACATAACTTTTTTATTCAATCAATCTCAATAATTGTATAAAAAATTATGTGTATTACATTTATGTTAACATATTCGTATGCATCAGCGCGCATTTGTTTTATTTGTTATTAAAAATCCCAATAGAAATATATAATAGAATAAAATAAGTTAAATTAAAAAAAAAAGATGCAGTGTGAAGGTATGTTGTCTGTGATTTTGTCTAGAAATAGCTTCTTATATTCAATAACTTATAAGACATTATTTTGCCATTGTTCAAACGCTTATAACTTATACCATAGACGACAGAGCTGATGCATGTCCACATTCCTTCGCAACCGTCCTCGCCTTAAATGGGTGGTTGTCGCCAACAGCCGTCTCACAAATGCCTGACATCACTGGGAATATTCACTGTTAGACAAGTGCATGATGGAATGTGATATAACTCTTAATAAGTGTAGGACAAACATGGAATCGGACACAAATATTGTATGCAACACTTAAATATCTTAAACCTGTGCGAGTGTCTGTTAAAGTTAGCTTTCATTAAAGGATGCTTTCTCGAGAATCTTAGGGCAGCTAGAATATTGGGTGATATGAGATAGAGTTCGAAGGTTATGTTTATTGACGATAAAGGACCAAAACATTTATACGAAATGCACCCCAGATATTTACGTCTTTGAGTTGTTCGGACTAGGTGAAATAATAAAGGAAAAATGCTATAATATCGAGACTCTACCACTTCGTCTAGCGTGAATGTTCCTTTTTGTTTTCCCAAAACTTTAATAACGTACCTATTATTACTATGTATTTAGGTTAATTTTACAGTGCACACAATTATATTCTGATTTGATTTCAACCATATCGTTTATGATTGCGATTCTCCTATTAAATAAATCTGATGTCAAAATAGATAAAGATTATTAGATGTTGGTGATTCGCAATTCACGAGCACGGTGGCCTGATACCGTTACATTTCGGAATGGGACCGTCCGTTGTATCGGTTCGTAACCAATATTGCCTATTTCGCATACCTATGATATCTTAAATTCTAGGTTTTATTAACTACTAATGGTGAGCAGAATGGAAAAAGTTCTCACTCACTAGAATGATGAGTTTGGTAAAAATTAATATGGTGTAATACCCGGAGACTCGAGTTCTATTCACGGCGATTTCATAATTATTATAGGTTATAGATCCCTAGGGTACTTACGAACCTGCAAACAAAATAGGTACATTAGAAATTATATATATTTGTTATTGTAAATTAGAAATTATATATAATTGTATATTTTATACCACATAAAAATGGAATATTGTCAATAAAAATACGTACGTCATATAAGTTGGTTGACACGTACGCGAATTTCAACATTCCCTAAAAGACATTGCTCCTTGCGGTTTTACCTACATTGTTTGTACCTAACACCTGTGCTCAATAACAATACAATGCAGTTTTATTATTGTTAAAAATTTAACTCCGAATATCCGAAACAAAAGACGTTCGAAAAACAAACGAACGAGACTCATCTACTCGTAGACAAAAAAATATATCAGAACTGTATAAATTGATGATATATTCCAAAATTACACGCAGATTTCAATGTGAGTATTTGATAACATCTATTTCTTCCCATACGCCATTCAAATATGATTTTAAAATTCAGAGTTCACATCAAGTTATTGTAATTTCTCAATCCTGCGCATCTGCGACCCAGTTGAACCAAAAAGCGTTTCAAAAACATTGAATATGAATGGAAACTGGATTGAATTTATTAATACGTAATTAGGTACGGGCCCTGCATTAGGGGGGACACAAAAGGTAGCGAAAATGAATAACAAACTCATGTGACCCCTGGCCCTCTATTAAATACTAGAAAACGTGTTCAAACGTGTATTACAGGATATGTTTTAATTTTCATACTTTTTGTCATCTCGTTATGGCTATTAAACCGGCTCGTTTTTATAACGAGTACTGAACGATTTAGATTAAAGATTAAAATGTTTTGCAGAACTCGCTTGCGTATGGCAAATAAATGTTTGGAGAATCAAAGTAAAATTGCCTTAATTATTGCTTGTTTTCTTGAATTATATATTATTATCTATAATTATATATACTATATTATTATGAAAAGATGAAACAATGTACTATTTGCACCTAGAACTTGTAAATCACTTTTGTTATTCCCCTAGAAGTTTTATCACACACGCGCGCGCCTCACGTTCGCCTATGTTCTATTTAGTTCCATTCCTATACTATAATTCAGTAGTAAGTACTTGCTATATATAACGTACAATGTGTATGTAAAAAAAAATACACAAAGGCGGCGCTGATGTCACTCCGCGACCAAGATGGCCCTTACATGACGTCAGCGGCGTCTCAAACAAACAGCAGATAACAGATGGCTACACTTATAGATAAGTTTTATCTAGTACAAATTTCTTTTACTTTCGCCTAAAATGTTCTTTAAAAAGAATCTTCTTAAGTTATGGAAATAAGTAAAATGCCAGTGGAAACTTTATAAACTTTATTAATATGCATTGAACATTTTCTATAAATATAATTTTAAATATCAGTGTGAGTTTGTCCTAAATTGTGTATTCACTAATGTCAATGTCCATACGTGTATCTCGATTGTATGAGAATTACAACTAGGTAAACTATGTTAGAGCAAGTTGGCGCATTCACCTCGTTCTAATTAAGTGCTCTGGTAAAAGATATGTAATATGTTTCAATATAGTATTGTCTTTTGTTAAAATAGCTTTTACACATTAAGAAAAACACTTTTTGAACGGATTAAAGCTATGTATTACTATTAAAACTTATAGTTATTTACATAATTCTAAATTTTAATTTTTTTTTCCGACGTTTCGAGTTTCCGCGTGTGCGTGCGTTCAAAAAGTGTTTTTCTTAATGTTTCAATATTATAAACTTAAGTTGTGCATTATCAGAAATGTTTGATAAAATATAATTAATGGCAAATTTCAATAAAATTATTGTTTGGTCCTTTCGGACAAAATTATCGGTTAAAACACACAAAAAGCAATACGCGAGGGTGTATAATTTTAGTGTAACGGTGTTATAAGTAACACTATTAAACATGTAAACAATGTAAGCAGGTTTTTAGGTTAATTTCGTGTGACACTAAGGAACAAACGACAAAAAGAAATGATTGTGAATTGTACGGTTTAATTTTGTGTGCCCCGTATGGCCATTTTGAGAACTGATGATCTCAAGCGCCACGTCATATCCCTACAACAGTCATACGACAAAAATAACTTTTGCCAAGCCCTGATGCAACTTCCCATTTGAGAATGGGCTACCAGCTGCCCGTACAAATATAGGGCACGGAAATTTATAGGAGTTCTGATATGATTTGACTTATTGTCTTTGATTTTAACATTGAAAAAGCGTTGGAAGAAGTCTCCTTTCATGCTGCGGCTGAAACTGCGGCTTATAGTTATTAATTTATATGTCGGATTGGAAGGAACACAAAGCACACATGATTGATTTGATACGTTTTACAAAAATATAAAGGGATATTTGAAATTTCTGCCAGTCCCGAAATATTTGGTACGGTTAAGGTGAACTTCTAAAAAATTATAACTACTGATACCCACCTACGCTTTAAATGGGTTAAAACTGCTTTAGTTATTTTATTTCTTCGCGGGAAATGAATCATTCGCCATAGTCGTAGAAAAGAAATCTATAGCTTTTAGGTCGTGATAATGGTTGGACAGTTATAATTTTAGTGGTCAATGGACTTGTGAACTTGTAAAATTTGGCAAGAGAATAGTTATTTCCGGACATGGAGGTTTTGATACGTTTAAACTTTAAATAGAAAACTATGTCGCGTTTTATCATTATGTGGTTACATATCGTTAAATAAATTATATTAAACATTGTTACATATATTATACAAGTTATATAATGAAAAGATTGTGAAATATATTGTTCAACTTAATTACTGTAAAAATAAATTACATAATATATAATTAACATAACATTTTATCGAATCTCATTTTATTTAAACTTATATATGTAACACTAATCAGATATGCATGTGTTATTAAATCAATTATGAGTAGCGAAATGAAAGAGAATCTTGTTTTATTATTAACCTTTTTGTATGATGTATTTTCTATCATTTGTGGAACTATACAATGCCTAGTTTTGGCCAAGAATCAAATAGGTATTTACGCTTAATTGCGCGTGCCCAATTCGCTATTATTTGGCACAAAAGTTAATTAAAATACATCGCGAGTAGCTTGCCGAGTTTATAAAATGAGGACCGATGATTAAGGAATTGATAAGTGGCGATTTTAGTAACTGGTTATTTTAAACTATGTTATTTGCTTCAGTTAGTAGGTATAAAATGGGAACCTTAAGTGTCGCAACTTAAGCTTAATTTGTTTCAATATTAAGATAACCAAACATAAAATTTAGTCATAAAAATGTAATCTAATTGACATTAACTTAATTAGGACAAAGTATTAGTAAAATCAATTTACTGCCATAGTACGTCAATCGATTTTATTTTTAAGATATTAAAAAAGTTCCAGATCTAATAAGCACCGACCACAAATAATTTGAAGATTTCTTTGTTGTTAAAGTATATTTAGTTTTAAGTCGGTTAAAGCTTTGTTTTTTGAAATTTCGTTTTTATTTAAGTTTTATCAAAATTAATAATATGAAACATAATACAAAGGAGTTAATACATTTTCATCAATTATAGAATGGTTAAGGGCCAATAAGCCCGGTTTCTTAATGGGGTAATTTTGTAGTGTTACGGAATTCTATCATTTGAAAATAACATGCAAAACATTTATTGTATGTAAATATTTTCTGCAGTTTCCAGCTATCGTTCAATATCGTTCATCAGTCGTGGGCGAAGATCAACTGAGTCATATTCTGTTATTCTAATGGCCGCCTCTGCATGTCTGGTTATGCACTAGCCTTCACTTATTGCGTGTTTAGTGACATTCTTGGGACCTAAACTGTCAATATTGATGTCATTCGTTATTTTAGAATCTATCGCAATATTTCTATGACATAATCATGTGATTTACGTAATTGTTTAGTTAGTATTTTAATTGTTAATGAGCAATTGTTATGTTGAAAATTTACTGGAATACAATCATACTTCGAAAAAGGTTCTAAACTATTTACTGGTAATTTTATATTAAACGTTTAAAATATTATTACAGCTGACAACGATACTTAGATATGAGTTACCGTGTTAGAGAGAGATATCTGTATCTGTAAAGAAATCTTAAAAAAGAAATATAAAAAGTAAAACTACATATACCGCAGAAAATATTAGTCTGATGGGCGGAAGGCTTAAGAAGTGCTCAGAACTGAACTGTCTCAGAACAATATTGTATCCTAATGAAAATATTTTTAATAATATAATAATATTTTTTCAATCAATCATATTAAAAAAAAATACTTTTAATTAATCGGACATTGTTCTGAGACAGTTCAGCTGACAGAACTGAGCAGTTCTTAAGCCTTTCGCCCATCAGACTAATATTTTATGTAAAAAGTTGTAAAATAAACTGTATTTTGTATAGTAATGAGGACAATTTATAGTGTTTTTGTCATGGAAGAGCTGAAGAAACCATGACACAGGTATCTTTTACTTAAAAGGATCCCCAACGATTCGCCTTAATATGTTTTTTTACTAACCCTACAAAAAGCCTTAGATTTTCTGAAATCCTTCTTTTTCTTTCTCTACATAAAAATCTCAAGATTACAGGGAAAAAGACAAAAATATTTACCCCACTTGGTCCAGCTTGCTTCAACTTTTGCGCTTAGCAACAAATTTAGTGTTTAATTTTTATTTAGGTAATAACAGGGTAAATTGACCAAAACAGAGGGCTTTGGTTACTTTGCTGTAGGTTTCGATAGGCGGAGTACATGATAACCGTATGCTGTGAAGGTAAAAACTAGATGTATAAGACAGGACGTACTGGAGCTTGTCAAGCGGTCGCACCAAAAGCAGATGCATTCCATTGTTGATTGGAACGGGTTAAAGCCGCGGCCTGCGACGGAAAAGTCGTACCTATGTCTGCGATGTTGAAAGTAAATATTTGTGGAGCAGGCAACTACAATTATCGCTTAATATTATGTTTAGTCTTAACATTAAGGAGCTTATTTTAGTGTCGTTTTGTAAACAGACAAGTGAATTTTTCAAATTGAAATCAATTTTAAAAAGATTAGTCATTTTATTTTCTATTTTTAAAATTTACACCTAAAGAAATGATAACTAACGATGGCGAATGGCTTTTAAACTTGAGTGGTATCATTTGTTTGTTAAGTAATATTAAAATTAAAAGAAACACTTTTTGAACGGATTAAACCTATGTATTATTATTATTTAAAGCGTGCATGGTCACGGTGACACGTCGAAAAGCACGCGAAACGTCGGAAAAAAATAAAAATTTAGAATTATGGAAATAATTATAAGTTTTTAATAATAATACATAGCTTTAATCCGTCAAAAAGTGTTTTTCTTAATGTGTAAAAGCTATTTTAACAAAAGACAATACAATATTAAAATTGTAACACTCTTAAATACTAATTTAGTATAACTGATGTCTTATCCAGTAGACTTATGTGGTATTGTGGCGGTGATTGCGCCTCGCGTTCCCGTGAGAACGCGACCGCCGCCCGCGCCGCATGCCATGTGAAAAAGGTCAAACACCGAGATACTTTTGCAAAACGCAGATTCAAGTGCTGTGTATTACGAAAATTTAATGGAATAAATTTAAATAGAGTTATCCATTGTCCTTCGGTAATCACGCACTGGACTTGTTTTCGGGCGCAGTTTTGTAGATCATATTCTAAAATTAGAATAGTATTTACGAATTACTAACCGATGCCAACGAGATTTTTTTACAAACACTTCCATACCTAATTTTTTTGTTTTACTGTGAATTATATTATATTTTATGGTATAATAAGACACATGAGCAGTGTTAGCCTAGTGGCTTTAGCGTGCGACGCTCATCCCTGAGGTCGTAGGTTCGATCCCCGGCTCATTTAACATTAGCTCGAACGGTGAAGGAAAACATCGTGAGGAAACCGGCTTGCCTTAAACCTATAAAGTCGACAGCGTGCATCAGGCACAGAAGGCTGATCACCTACTTGCCTATTCAATTTACAAATGATCATGAAACAAATACAGAAATCTGAGGCCTAAAGAACCTAAGAAGGTTGTAGCGCCATTGATTTATTTCTTATAATAAGACACAATAAATCATTTTGCGGAATACTATTAATAACATTATTTTTTTCCAATTTATCGGCATTTGATTACGAAATAGTCACGGTATTTATTTAATTAATTTCTTTTTATATATTATCTGATTGGATCAATGGGTAATGGATATTCAAGGCGTATTCATACATTCTCGTAAGCCAAAAATCCACACTTCATGTTTCACTGCTTGACTCTTGGGTTTTTCGACCAATTAACTAATATATTTTTAACGAGTATAGTTGTAATTCAGGCCAAGTCGGTGACCCGTAATAGCTTGAAGGACGGACCGAGCAACATTCCGATCTAGCGAGAAAAATACCTTTTGCTCTATTTGTCGTTAGTCAAGGCCACGCAGCCTGAAAAACATGGGTAGATTAGGTTATCTAATCCATAAATTATATATATGGTCCCACTAGAGTCCCTAACTGTACTTTACTTTTACTTTATACTTTTTATAATTCATTAGTCTTTGCTGCTAAAAAGCACGAAAACACATACGAAATGAAACTGGGTATTCATTTCATACTATAGTAACCAAAATATATGAAAAACAATATTAATTAGTAATTCTATTGCGTAATTAATTATCTTTTAGGGCGTTACCCGTCTACTCATCTATGTTTCATACAGCAAGTTGCGTCATATTTGCTGGGAAAATATTTTCATCCTACATTATACTGCGCACTTTGCTCCTAAGTACGCCGTGTGAAATTAGCGAACAATGAATTTCAAGAGATGTTTCTCAAAGCGGCTCATTGAAGAAGTTACACCGACCAGTCATCGTTGGCCTAACCTGCCCCTCAATAGTCATAGTCCTAGTACGCCGCACCAATAATCTTCATACAAATGAAAGGTCTAAACAACTGGTCGTCTGGTTCACATACTGCATTCATTGAGCTTCCTTCACACGGTCAAAGACGACAAAAAATAATACAAAAAAGCCGTTACGCTCCCGAAATGTTCCCATAATCGTGAATAACTCATTGATAAACCCTGTATTGACATTTGATTTCTCCATACCAGCTTTGCCTTAAAAAAATATCTTATCGAGGTTTTCGGATAAGACACAGAGTAACGTAACTAAGTTATCTATTGAAAATATTTCCTAGAAATATTCATACGGTCACCGTACTTACATTGTATATGAGGGTAAATATTTCTTGTTATTAAGCGTTAAATATACGTGTTTTTAATTTATTCTTAATTTTATTATAAGAACAAAGCAGATATTGTACATACTTTAACTATAACTTCCTTATGTTAAATACATAATTTTTAAAACGAGATTGCATTTTCAAAGTTTGACTTACGTATACCTCTCAATAAAAAAAAACATTGTAGAACCTAATGCGCTGTTTTACTAGGATTTTTTTGTTTATTGTTAAACAAAAAATTATATAAATTTAATATTTAGTTAAATGTAAAATTGGAAGTGTAATTTTTTTGTAGCATTTGTGATTTCCATAATTTTCATGAATTTTAGAAAAGATAAGATTTTATAAAGAGAGCTATGCTGTAGATATAGCGTTATATATGATGTCTTTAATAAATAAATAAATACGAGCTAAAAGTTGTTATTCTATATACATCAACTGTATCTCAAGTTTCATGGTTTTGAAGTTTTTTATTCGACGCCATTGACGGCGACGCTTGTTTAGTGCTTCAACTGAAACAGATGGGTCACAAATGTGCGCGTGGGACCTTTATAATTATTCTGTGAATGAACCGCTTGAAGGATCATAAACATTCCCACGATTCACTGGATATGATAAAAAATTGACCCAAGTTCGCAGTATAGAACTATAAGTTAGATAACTTGTGGAGAACAGAGTCTTTTTGCTACGATTTTTTCTTACTAAAAGCTTAGCTAAATTTTAACGTAGGGTTTGGATTTAGAATCATATTTTATTTTATATTATAAACTACACCAATCAATTCATATTTGAAAATGGTGATACGAAAATTATTCTATTTTTGTTATTTTTACATACGTCTCAAATGTTATATTTTTATGTGAACTTAATCGAACTTAGTCGATACACAGCTGCGGAGGCTTGGTAATGAGCTTGATACTCGCTTTCAAATTAATATAAGAAGCCAATAATGATAATGATACACCGAGGAATGTCGTTAGCAGTGTAACTTTAGTGCACATTAAGCTATCAAGGCATCAGCCTCGTCTGCATTCTTGGGCCGGCTCCCGAGGCCGGCTTAGGAATTTCTGCAACCAGCAACCCGAGACGGAAGGAGCACGGCGGAAGCGGTTCATGGAATTGGTCTGAAATCTACCAGAAGGTTCTATACTCCGATAAACTGTATTTAAATTTGAACCGTAAAATAATGTTTTAATCGTTATAGTAGCTCAACACAGACTCTGTGTCTTCTATACTTCGTATTCCCGTGAAACTGTAAACTTTATTCTGGTTTGGAAGACTTATGAATCAAAGTTGAGCAACGTAGTTAATGCCTTATTGCTTTAACTTAAGTTTTATAATCAAAAGTATGGCATTGAGACTTACGTTGTAGACCTTCAAGATATATCCGTGCTACGGCGCGCAACCGTTTCGCTCCATCGTACCGTGCATCCTGCTATATGTTTGTTTTCTTAGTATTTTTTATCTGCAAATAAACTTTTTAACACATCCAAAGGTCTAAGGATTAAAAACCATGTAAAATAAAATATTAAATTTAAAATATTAGTTAAATAAAATATTACAATCTTTGTCATGAAAGCTTTAAGTATTGTTAAACATGATTGCGTTTGGCGACACGGTTTCGTAAAGAACCGTTTATTTCTCAAAAGCCCTTCGACATTGTGAAAAGGTAATATTTGTTCATGTACCCGACCTCCCGCCGAGAAAGTATGTTCCGAGGCGCCTATATTCTGTAATAAGTGAATGCCGTCACAAATTCTCCCATTTGATTGTTGATTAAACAATCGAACTGGACCCGCATCGTTCATCCGTTTCAATTGTAAATACTTATTGGAAATCAATTGACGCCAGTTAAACAATTCAAGTTGAATGAAACCTTCGAGGACGATATTAATGTCAATGACAACAAGTGCCTATTTAATATCAATATATTTCGTTATTTTTATTATTGATTAATAACCTTAAAACACCTGGCCCAATTAAAAATCCTTTATAGTAAGCAATATGAAATATAAAACAGAATTAATTTATTTTGGATAGCTTATAAAAAATAAAGAAACGTAACACACTCTTCCATTTATAATATTATTTATTATTTTTATACTTATTTATTAATTATTCTCACATAGAGGATTGAAAAACAATCATTACTAGACATAGAATAATCAGAATTCATTTTTTACCTATGATATAGATGCAAAAAACCGTAGCTAGTATTATTCAATAATATAAATATTAAAGTAATTTCTGATTAATCCCTACTTCAGTTAGGTTGATCTATAGGTGTGGTATAAGTTAGTCATACAAGTAGTTCGCTCTATTGCAGTATCGAGTGGAGTGAAAGTGAGGTCGCGGCGCTTTCTATCCGCCAAGCCGAGTTTCACAGAGGCTTGCGAAAGCTAATAATGCGAAACTCTATTGAACTGGAATTAGACTAGATAACCAAACTATACACTTATATTGGAGTAAACTAAAGGGCAGACGAAATTATTGTTGAATTACAATATTTAAATACTACTCTATTGTAAAGTTAATGTTTTATTTGCTTTGTAGACAAAATAAATAATATATATAACAATAAATATATAATAAATAAAGCTGGATATCTCTTAGAACAGATATCCGGCTTTATTATACGACTCTAAGCCACGGATACGTTAAAGTATTAAGATATTATGTTAATAGTTAATTAATAACTAGCTATTTGACAGTCGAAGCTATTACGAATCGGCTGTGACAGCCCGCTTCAAGAGTGTAAATGGGCCAATAGAGTATACTCTACATAGTAAAGTATCTCTACGTTTTGCTACCCCAATGGCTTAGTCGTCGAGAACTTGAGGTCATATGCCTGACGTAAAAATAATTGTTTCAACAAAAAAAAAAAACAATTTTCTCTATGATTGCCGTGGGACGTCAATATGACATTAGTCAATGGTCATTAACTTTAAACGTCACAATCAAATTATAACGTAAACAAAATCGGGTAGGCTTAATCATGGCGTTCAACTTACGTTGTAGTATAAGTAGTCGGGGCAATTTGATTTACATTATATTATTCTCTATACTTTCGCTTGTTTCCCTAGGCCCTCCAGTGTATGTATCATTTTATACAAACGCTAAATGTGCTGAGAATACAATGGCTCATTTTTATTTATTCAAAAACGATTCTGGTTTCTCCAATGGCGACATGCTTGCTCCACCTATGTAGGATCAAGGAAAACGTATTTACCAAGAAAAGGTACCAACCATGACGAAGCACATTCTGCTAGGTTGTATGATATATAGCCATTTCAGCAACAGGTTTTGGGTGAGTAATATGTATGTACAATATTGGCAGTATATTTTATATAAATCTGTCAAAATTCAATCATTACACTGGATATTTGGGGAAGCATTATATGTATATGCATTTATATTATGAACATTAAAATATGATTAGTTTTATTTATTTTGAAATGGTCTAAGTAGTAGTTTTGTATTGAACAATTAGTTTAAAATGCAATGTTCATTTATAATTTCAACAGAAATAACTATCGGTGTCTTTTTATTTCAGCGTAATCGGACTGAAAGAAAGTGACAAAAGAGTATACTTTGTTTATTTATCTAAAATGAATGACAATTTAGGTAAAAACAAGGGAGAAAAAAAAATTAACAGAAAAACAGCGGCTCACTCAGTACTTTCGTTAATAAAGCAATTATACTCATTTATTTATACATAAGGCGTTTAAATAATAATAAATATAACTCTAAAGGAACTACGTGATACCTTATCTCTGATAGCGTTTTCTCAAAAGGTCTCCATGTTAGCAGTACTTAGCATATAATTAATGTAACTGCGCATATCAGATCTATGGCATCGGCATGACAATCATATTAAATAGAGTACTAGATAATACGTGTAACACTTACTTGGGTCTTCGCGAAACAATGGTCACGTGTTGATGGTTATGTGCACACAATGTCCATTGTGCAACTCCTGCGCATACGTTGAGAAACGAGATCCTCCGCCTTAATCTCAGCCCACGTCTGTCTAGAATACTGACGTTTTCATTAGTGGGAAATTAATTTTCTAGATTATACTAAGAATTATATTAGACATTTGTAAATTGTTCGCTACAACATTTTAAAAACATATTTTATTAAAAATTTCCTTCATATAGGTGTACGGCAGAATTTTTTTCTGAAAATAATAAATTCGGAAATAATATTATGTTACGAACGCTTAATCGCGGAACACGGCAGGTTTAAAAGATGTTTTTTTAATTTATTTATGCCACATCATAGAATGCACATTAAAGGTTACAAATTACAATCAATCTATTCTAAAATACATGACAGTTATGGCGAACATAAATTTTTAAAAAAATCAAATACATATTACACTTCCAATTTCAGGTTTTCTAGTAATTTTTTGCTTAACAATGCGGATTAGATACTAGATAGGGGCTTTACAATGTTTTTTTTAACTGGTCAGGCCCCTACCGACTATATCAAGCTCTGGATAAGTAGTGTTTATTCTTTTAAGCGAATCGAAATAAAAATGTCTTTGTTAGACATTGTGGTGCGATCTTTGTCTTACAAATAGGGACAAAATTGATGAGTGTTTCATCGGTTTTGACCGCGGCTTATTAGGTACTAATCAACCTTGTACAAGATATAAGTCCATAATACATTGCTCTTTATCTAAAGCATTCTAAGAAACAGCGCTCACTTATCCCGCTATGGTAACGCGGTGAAGCAATCGTAAAGCTTATTAGTATAACATATGACGTCATTTTTTAAATTTGGTAATGCCAGTATTCGACCTCGCTGTTGTGGCGTCGTGAGTTCTCAGACAAACTGCGCAGAATAAAAATAGGATATAGTTTTTTATATAAACGTGGTTCGCTATAGGATATACTTAAAGTTACGTATGAATAGTAATTGTCCTTTAAAATATCTATTAAATGGAACATTATTATACGAAGGTCGACTATAATATTGATAAACCTAAATTCCGCATTCGGCATAATAAAATAAATAAACCGTATTGATTGTATTATCAATGTTCTAAATACAACTATCGCCCCTTTTTTTAAGGTTGTAATCAGTGAAGTATAAATATAAGGTGATGTTTTGTCTCTTTCTGTCAAATTGTGTTTACGCTGTATTGAAAAGAAACAGATAACTACTTCGGTTGAAACGGTGTAATTCTGAATTATTTTTATTCTTTAATCATAATTATTTGGGCTTCAGAGGAATACATCGCATCGCATAGGTTAGTAACTTTAATTATCCCGTATGTACGAGAGAGGGTAGTTACGTTTATGTATAGTTTGCTGTATGGACCTTGATTTAAGGACGTTTTCTGGGTAATAATAATAATATATTAATTAATAATAATAAATAATTAATACAAACTTAGCGGTAAGCCTGGCTCCCGTTCGTTAAATATTAGATTTCGTCTCTATGTCTCATTTTTGAATATCAACCTATATGATTATGCAAACGAGACCCGTTTCTACGATTCTGAATAGAAAATATAATATTTATGATGCGTAATGTATTACGTAAACCTTTTTTGATGTTTTGCTCTAAATCTTTCAATGTACTGGTCTCGATAATGCCTACAACAGCTGTTTGGACTTCGACGACACTGATTTAGATTTTATTAAATACTAGCTGCCGCAAACAGCGCTACGCCTTAATATGATTTTTTACAAAGCCCTTTTTCAAATTTTCTCTCCTTAAAAACATTCCTGAGGGTTCAAGGAATAAATAAAAAAAATACTCAAATTGCTCCAGCCGTCTTCTAGTATTGATAAATGGTCACGAAAAGATGTACATTTATATATTAATGTATTGATATACATTTATATATTTATGTTATAGTGTGTTGCATGTATTTCTGACTAACAATGTATATTTTTATGATTATGTCCAAATAAAACAAGTAATCTGTATAATTTAGTTAATTACGCTTTATAATCTACTTTTCTTAATTACTCACTATAGATATAACAATTAGTTAATTACAATTACAAAGTACTTTTATTATTAATTTAAATACAATAGTTTTAGTGAAGTCATCATTAGTTAACAATACTGAGGTCATTTTTTATCCAAATGTCCAGTTGATTGCGTTTGTTCTGATTGCTTACAATTTTATTAATCAGAGTCGGCCGTGGGAACCATTGTTATAAGTTATAGAAAAATAAGTCTTGTAGCTTTAACAACCGCAAGGGTTTAGGACTTAGTGGTGTAGAGCATAATTATTTTCCGAGCTTAGATCAGAATTCTAAACAGTTAACTTTAATTTCACGCTTTGAACTTGAACGAATTTCATTAATTTTGAAACACACACCCATACCCTTTATTAATAAACCGATTTGACTATACAAGCGTATACTAGCTTACTTACGTATTCTAGCTTGGTTGTCTGCCTTGTTAGTACTTAGTAACTTTAAATAATAATTTATAAAGGAATTGTTTCTTTGATTTTACGATTCGATACATCATTTTATTAAAGGCTATATAAATTGTATTTTTAATTCTGTTAAGCTTTAAAATTCAAACTAAACTTTAAAATTCATAATTTTAAGAACCCGACAAAACGCTTCTCTATTCAAGATGGCGTCGCACCAGTCCTTCTGACATACTGTCCTTGTAAACACGTAAACAAACGTCAAGGTTTTTACGGTATGTATTGTACACATGTATTATATTTTGGTCAAAACAGTCTCCGTCGCAATTAAACTCCAAGACATTATTAGGATTGGATTTTTAAATTTTAATTTACTTCCTGGACGTCAATTTGACTTATCCTGGCTGTTTTATGTCACGTGTCCGACGGATAAACATATGTACTTACAACATATGTGTACTCATAGTTATTTATTTTTTAAATTAATTATAAATCATCATCGGTTTTTATGTATTTTTATATACATATTACTTTCAATAACACTTTATTTTTACTTCATTTCACTTTACACACGGGGACACATAGCCGCTTGTCAGACAGAACTCTCTATACTCTATGCTTCTTTATAAGTTATTTCAAAAATCACTCCCTATCATAACTCTTTATTCAAAACTGCGAAGGCTTGTATTAAATAACTAATGAATATGTTTCGTGACAAATAATACAAACAGTTATAATGAATATAAATTACGATAAACATTTTTCTTTGAAATTATATCGTATTTTATTTAACATAAACACATCTTAGCAGTTTCCATTAAAAGTTCCATATTTTAGTTGTTCTATTTAATAATTGTTCTATTTTCGAAAAATACCCGAGATCTCGTATTCTCGAGAGATAGTAATTCTTAATCCCACGAGATCTAGAATTAACGATCCAGCATTCCGTACCTCCGAGAACCTTCGAGATCAGAATAATTCAGTGGTACCATCATTCATTCCACCATATGTTTATAAATAGAGAATAAAGTTAATATGCATAGTGAGTATAAGTATATATAGTGGTATAGGCCACACATCCACATGCACGGTGAAGTGTCTTACGTCGCGGTCAAACGTTAAAAAAAGAAGGATAAACATTTTAAAGTTCTATAGTTCCGAACCTGTTACTGTTTTTTGTTTTATACTAGGCCACCTTGCTTAATTCTGGCCCCATATGTTGTAGGTCACGATTTAAAATCGCCATAAGGGTGTATCATGTTTCTTTTTTAAAATAAGGTTGCAGATGTCTAAGTTAAAAAGGGCAAAAGTGTACTAGAATAGTAATATTTTATGTGTATAATAAAATATGTGGTCATATTTTTATGCGGGTAGCAAGTGTGGGTACTTATATTTTTAAATTGGATTATTAAACTCAATACCTTATATATAATGTTGTGATAGATTTGTACATCTGTTTTATTAATAAAAAAATTATAGGCAAGTAGGTGAGCCTTATGTGCCTAACAAGTCATATTTACTTCACAATTCAATGCAACGCAAGCTCATAATTAATAAGAAATTATTTATCAATATACATACATAGCTTGATATTTCGTAGGGCAACAAACTATGGTAAGTACGGAATAAATGACCGGGGTGAACTGAAGCGGTAAGAGATAGGAAGATCAGAAAAAACTATTTCTTAAACGTCAAACTAATCATTTTTGTTATTACGATATAGCTTTCAGGTCGCGTCCACTAAGGTGTTTCAAGTAGAATTAAGGTGGAATAATCTTATCTGTTAATTAATTATCAATTTCCTTTTTTTACTAATGTCACTCATGTCGCTTTTATTTCTTTAAATAATGTTATTATAACTTATAAAAGAACTAACGAACTGTTATTCCAAATATGAAAATGTTTGAAAAATAATTAAATTGGATTAAAACCTTTTTGATTCAAACATATAACTTTGGAGGAGGAGGATTTTTGTACTGTAATATAACATTTTTAATAGACAGTATAAAAAATACAACTTTAGACAATTACAATTCTATGTACTAGGCGATCGTTTAAATCCGTGTATCGAGATAATACAAGGAGAAGGGATTAGAGCGTTGAGTCAGCGTCTTGCCCCAAATTCCAGAGAACACCATCCGCTGTGCAACCTTCAATGAAATTCCATCTACAACTCAATGGCCTCAAGCGCTAGTTTGGCGTGAATCAATGAAATCAAAGACCCGTTGTGTCGTGGCCCGAGCAAGCCATGTCTAGCAAATACTTTATGGTTTCGATGGCTGAAATTGTTCGGTTTCCTTTAGAAAATTATAGTATACGGAAATGGTAAGGTCTGTGATTTAGTAATAATAATAATAATATAGCCTTTTATTCAGATCGATTTAGGTACTCACATAAAGATAGATCATTATTAAACTAGATATTAGAAGGTTGAAAAAAACTATTCTTATATTTGGATCTTGCTTCATTTCTGCAAATCTGTTTGCGAGTCGGCAAAGGTTTTTTATTTTTTTTCAAAAAGACTCCTTCCAACTTTATCTTACTGAATATTTATCTATAACTAATAATTAAAGATTTACAAGTATACATATATACTTACTTTACTATTTAAAAAAACACACTTTTTAACCCAACTAGACGAAGTCGCGGGTAGCTAGAACCTAGTTCAAAACCCGAAGGTTAATGAATAATTGAGATGTTTAACTAGTAGCAAACCAATGACTTTTTTAATTAGGTCCTATACCAAGGATTATTATTTATTATACAATAATATCGATAGGGGCGCTCTTGATTTTCGCAACAAAATATTGTAGTCTATTCGACAAAAGTCAATTGTCACATCACATCTAGATTGCACTACTACTATTAAATAACACAATAGTATAAACGCTGAGAGATTTAGGCGATCTTTCTTGGTGAAATGCAAGGTACGATACGGACTAAGGTAGGTCTCGCCTGACAAATTTTTTCCAATTTAGTCTTCTCTTAAACAACACTTACAATTATTAAGTTAAACATGTTATGATTCACGGAAAAGGAGACTACTAAATAGAATATGACAGAATATAAAAACACTAAACAGATTTCATTAGGGAAACCCAGAAATAGTTATTTAGTCTAATCTAATATTCTTGTAACATAATCGCGAATAAGGAAATACTTAAACAACGGCAGGTTGCAGAAACGGATCGAAGGTTTGACTTAGGTATTTCAAAAATACAAAAGATTTTGATGTAACGTTCTGGAATCTATTCCCAAATCACAATGGGAACGTGACAAGGAACACGATTCCTCAAATCCTTTTATTCAAAACTACTGCCTGCGTCTCTGCACGTTTTACATGTCATTCAAGACACTTGTAATGTGAGAAACTATAGAAAAGTTTATAGAAAATGCTTTGTTTTAGGTATGGTCTCTGCGCCATTGAAGGTATACCTTGAGAGAGAGCCCCACTCCCACCCAGCGACATCCAGCCCGCCTTGAAAAGTTTATATTAAATAAAGGCTACGAGACTTATTAAATTATTAGTGAGACGACCTTCAGGGATACTTGCGTCCCGGAATGCCTTCGCTGGCTTTAAGAGTCCTATTTTCCAAGAATCGTGATGCACGCGCACTAAGCGTATTTTTTACTTTATATAGTTTAATGAATTAATTTTGATAGTCTTATTTAGTGTTTGGCTTAAAATAGAAATTCGATCGGTTTATCGATAAATACAACCGAGCCACTTATTAATGACATTTTATTATTTTTATATACTATTACACGAAGGTTGGTGAGACTGTTGGTATAAATTTATCTGATACAATTCGTACAATTTCAAATATTAGTCTATATTGTTTTCAATGACAATGTGTTGTGACATGACTACGTTGTTAAGTTAATAAATGCCAATTCTTCGCGATATCGCTAGTTATACAGCATTCCATTAAACCATATTAATAATAAAAACAACACAGAATAAAGTTTTTTATCAATCTTTCTCTTGCTTTGATAATATTATACGATTGCATATCACATCAGCCAAATGCGATATGCACGGTTTTATGTTAATAAACGATACAAAAATATATACGTTTTTTTATTTATATATAATTTTTTTACCTATTGAAAGATGATATACATATATAATGCTGCATTTATAAAAAATCATATGACTGAGTATAATATTTTGACGTCAAAATGAAAAATTAAATACTAGGTATTGTAACAGTGGCAGAATCTATAGAGATGCCAAAAACTGGAGCATAGTAACAGTAACGTATATTAGGAAAGTATCAAGATGTGTTTGTCGTATTGTAAATTCCTTTGCCTTCTTAGCGCCAGCCTACCTGTGGAGTAAAAAAAACTTTCTGGCTGTTGGGCCGAGTCGGCGCTTTTGAGATAATTTATAAAGCTCTGCCTTTCTCGGAATTTCGAAATCTCGCCAAGATAGCTCCGAGCCCAGCTTCAGGGAATGGAATGTAACGGATTTTGATAGGAAAAAATGGCTTGCATTGGTTCCTATTGTAAATCAGATAAAAAACTCCAATTATGTGCAGCTGTCATTTTGGTTGGTTTAACGAAGCTATTTAATGTTGTAGCGAGCGTGAAATGGAATGCACTTTCAGCATAAATATAGAAATAATTGTATCTGTGTAAATTAGAAAAATAAATATTAGAAGTTATATTCGGTGGGTTATTTCAAGAATTCTCTGGACGATGATGAAGAATGTCAATAATGGCGTTGATATTAAAAGATGTGTTTGTCTAGTAGACCTATACAGTTACGAAATATTGATATTGTATTGATATATATAAAGAAAATATCATACATTAAAACCGTAAGAAATTTATTCTGAAATCTCATGTGCAACGACACTGCATCGTTTTCTTCGTATATAACCGCGTAGGCTGTAAAGCTGGTTTATGTACTTTAAACTGAAGTTGAACCCCAGCCGTCCTTACATGGAGTTCTGGGAAAAGAAGGCCGCATACCAAGCCAAGAGTTTCTATTGGTGCATCTCGTGGTTCAAAGATTATAGTCCTAACAGACCTGTCATATTCAAATTGTCGATAAACGATTTGAAATTCGAATTCTCATGTTGGAAAAAGAAGGTTGCTTATCACTCATCAGTTAATAGACCGACAGTTAAGAACCGAACAGACAGTTTTTTTAATACGAATGATTTTTGTAAACAAAACAATCAGTGATTTTTTTAATTCTGTACATCTTACAAAGTAAATTAAGTTTATACGTAGTAAGAAACCATTAAGTCGTAATACTTGAGTAAACACGATCATTATTCCGTATTTATATTCTGTTACCTACGCTATAAACGTTAATTACAGTATTTTTAAACGTATTAGCTATAAAAATACTTTTGGATAGCTATCTTTAAATTTTGGAAGACATTTTTCCTCTTTGTCTATAGGTACAGTTTATTGCTTAGTCACGAACAAAACCAGAGAACGGCTACACTAGACCTCGTTAGAAAGGTTCATTCATTGAAACTACGCTAGCTAGTTTAATAAAACTACATATTATCTATGTATGTTAACAAAACTGTTTTACAATTAGGTAGAGTTTTTTCTATACCTTTGTGTTAAATACACATATAGTATTTATTTATCAACACTTAACTTGGTCGTAAGCATTTTGGTTGTGCACAGACTAGTAAGGTGAAACAAGAGTATTGGACAACGAGTTTTACATTGAGTGGAATGCATGCATACATTGCCACTGTATATGCTCTCTGGACTCACTCTGGACGCGCTGATGAACTATCCAAGTATTATTCTTGGTTATTTAACAGACAGATTTCATCAGACTATTTATGACGGAAAACATGACTAGGTATAAGGTAAGTGCTGTATAAGGAAACCAAGAAAATAGGTAAATCGATTTTCACGCCAACCTACGCTGTGGGCAAGGCATATGACGACGTCGTCGACGACCTACGCCTTTCAAACTGCATATAAATCATAATAAATATGTATTTATCCTAGTCAGTGAAGTGAACTGAAGTTAAAAGACGAGTTATATTTATTCTAATAATCAAAAGGTACGGTTTAGCTTCGTGATTATTTTTACCATTACTGACTTACTTATAGTGTAAAACTTTTAAGGAAAGTTATTTTAACTTGAGGTATGTTAAAGATTCTAGCATTTAAGTTTATTGACGTTCAAATACGTTAGACCTGCGAAGTTTATTTGAAGAGCATATTCGCTGCTAACCGTCAATCTCGTTAAGAGGAAACTGAAACAACAAAAATCGCAATACATATTAAGAAAAATAATGGTTATTGCAGTTTTATCGGTTTACAATTTTCCAAAATACACCAACATTTTATTTGCACTTGTGCCTACGTATATACACATGTATATAATTTACATATATGGATAGCACATAGATTTTAAAATACCTTATATGTATAAGGTATATATAATGCATAGTCGCATTACAGCATAGACTAGAGAGGAACGTATTGGTTTTTGTTTTGTGATTGTAATTTCTTATCTACCTAGAAATATGTACACAACTAATAATAGTGTATTCATATTTCCGGTGGGATTTTTAGTGTACTTTGTTTCCTTTATCCCGATTTTGGTGAGGGATGATTGAGACAGCTGTTAAAGCACGTGGAATGGCAGCTGACGCCCGCGCACGAGCAAGCTGCATTCACACCTGCGCTTGTTTCGCGCCAAACTTTACCTTACATAATAATATTTTTTATCTCTAAGCACAACAGATGTTAGATTGGCATCTGCTTAAAGAAGTATTTACTAGGATTCTTATTCCCTTTAATCTCTCTATCTGTAACGAAATATTTCTTGAAAAATCACTGTCTCACATAAAATTTTTAAAATAATTTGTGCCTGCTTCAGTTTTCATGCATATTGCCACTTCACAGTTTTCAGTATTTCATAAAATTATGCAATTTTCTGCATCTGTAATATGAAAATGTGTCATTGTTGAAGTGTGTAGGTAGGTACGAAATAGGATATCATGTCATTTATCCCTTTAGAAAATTATAATTTAACACGCTTATTCCAGGGGTAACTTACACATACGTTCCAGGTTGTTTACCTAATTTAAACCGCGGTGTTTATTTTTATATTAAAATCTAAATATCATTGGATCAGATGTTTATGCTAGCAGATTGTAAACAATAAGATAAGTACTAATACATTTTACGTAACAGTTTATCGTCGTATCTCAGTCACTATTCGTGTTCAAGCGACACTGTTCGCGGTTGTTTGATTAGGTACAGGTGAATTCAATACAATTCTGAATTTAAATGTGATTTCTGTGATTTCAGTGCATAGACAATTTATTGCGTTCTATTTTTAAATTGCTGTCAATATAGGAATCGTTGAAATACATGTTTTTTTATTTAAAATTATTAATATTTCAAATGACTGGAATTAATTTGGATTTCTCAATTGACAGGCGAATGGAACAGAGGATAGAACCCGATGGAAATGAAGCTGCCGTCGCAGGCACGTCAGCGGGTAAGTTTTCACTCAATTGTCGATTGATGTTTTAAATAATAACATAATTTCTCCTTCATTTACGTTAGGAATTTACTGTTGCTGGTCATCACTATATAAAAATTTAAAAGAAAACGGTTTTGATCTGTTTAAATTTTATATATTCTTACAAGGAACCTGGTTGTCGCTTCTAATATTAAAAAATATTACTCAATATCTACGTCAATAACATATTAATTGTTTTTTCATAATAAACATAAGCCCTACAATATATTAATATAATAGAAAATTTCGCGTTCAGCGTTCGGTATATTTTAAATTATAATTTACATGTATAATTTTACATTATAATTTTTTTTGGTATTAGGAATAGAGCAGTCCTCCTACAAATAAACTGCATCGTTTATATTTATAATGTGATTATTATTGTGTTGATTATTTATATTGTTTTGTATGTGAAGAATGCAATACACATCTTTCCACTGTATAGGGTTGTCACGTAAACGTAAACCTAAATAATTTTGTTAAGGTGAAAGATTTTTTCCGTTGAATTGTATTATTTATCTATATCATAGTAAAGGATTTCTAAGGGCTGAATTCAATTAGATTTACAGTTTTGGTCGCTTAGTTTATGGAAATACATATAAAGTGCGGGAGGCAACCCTACGAACTAGCCGCTCAAAGTCAAACGCCCGTTCGCATTGCGGTCGGGAGTCGGCAGTGAGCACGGCTTGGCAGTCAGTGACTGGCGCACGGTGTAGAGTGTAGACTGTACTCTGTTAGCCCGAGATTGGTTGTGTAGTAGGGACACTTTTTGAACGTCAGCGTGACTGTGACGCACATTTTATCGGAGTATACCGAGCGCCACTCGCTCCGTTTGCGGCTTGATTCGAAGGCACTAACGTCAAATAGTTGCGAGTTTCGCACTCGTGGATCAAGAATTGTGGTGTTTGTTTATCGGTTAAAGAATTGAAAATTTAAAGTGAGAGTGATCATAGTGACTTAGTAGGACTGAGTTCTGATGTGCTTTAAATATATAGTGTATTTACTTGGATTGCAAATGGATTCTTTGAGAGGTGAATATTTTTCTTACATAACCTATTCGCATCAATATGTTGATGATTTGGAACGAGGGCAACGTCATAATGTTAGGTTTCCTGTTATAAACATTATTTAAGGAAATATTCGCAAGTAAATAATATATGTTGTTGATTATAGAGTAGATTTTTCCCTTTGACTTTTATAAGTATGAACTAATAAATAATATAATATGGAGTCCTATATATTAATTACCATTATTTAAAGTTAAATTTAATGTTTATACTATAAGTCTCTGATTTTCACGATACACAGGTTTTTAAAAGGTTCTGTTAATGTTAATAATAAATTTTAAAACTAGTTGTGGTTCTGATCAATAACAGCTGTTTGTCTTGTGAAAGTTAACACAACTTTGTCCTTTAATAGGGTCTTCAATGTCACATAAATGCATAAATTGTTAAAATCTGTAACAGATACCACTTTGTAATAAGCTCCTAAGAGTTATTTAATATATAGTAATAATAATATTTTGGAGGGAAATATTTACATTCTGTTAATCTGTTAGTAATTCAGAATGTGCTGAATTACTTTACATTACATATAATTAACTGAGAGTAAAGTATCATAAATTATGTAGATAAACAACCATTGCACTTTGAACAAATTGTATTGTTAAAGATTTCCATCTTATTTACTTTGTTGATGTTTTAATATTTACTTGTAGCGCCATCTGTATTATAATTGAGTAAAGCATTTCTAATATCTTGAAGCCATAAACAATACAATCTAGTTGATTGTAACAATAAAGTTTTCCAAGTATCGATGACTATTTATATATAGTGTTTAATTCTGGGAAATGTTATGTTCTATTATCAGTTCTTGATAGATTATCAAAGTTATTTAGAATGAAACCAATAATGTGCCATTAACCCCACGATTTTTAAAAGAAAAAGCTCATAGAATAATAGGTTTATATGTTTGAGTTAGTAAACCCTAGTGAGCCTCAAGCTACACTCGCTTGTATGACCTCACCACTCAATGCCATAATAACAAGTTGTTTTTTTGGCAACAGTCAATATGATTTAGCCACCAATTCAGAAATGTGATGAATAAGAATTTGAATAAGTGTTTATACTAAAAGTCTTCCTGTGTGAGCTATACTGAGCTAGGCTTTAGAGATATGAGCTATCATTGTACAAGCACTATTTCATTGAAAACATATCTTTTTTATTAAACCCTACTCTAATGATACTGGTTTGTTTTATATTTGGTCTCATATGCTTTAGGTTGTTTAATTTAGTATATAATATAGCATATTTATTTTCATAACAAAGAACACATTTACATATATCTTGATATAATTTTTTCTTATCAACAAATTATAATAATAATTGCTTTTGTAAGTTTTACTTGGGCATTATTAAGTAAATAAGTTAATTGATATGTCTTAATGAAAATGAAAATGTTCAACACCACTAATTAGGTGACATTAGTTGTTATTAAACAAAGTCAATAAACAATTAACAACATTGAACAGTAAATTATGTCCTAAGCAATATGTTATTTAAGTTTTATAATTTGAAACTATTTTGGTCAGTCATTGTCTTCTTCTTTTAACCAAAGTATATTTTTATATAACAACCAACAATAATGTTAAATATATCTTGGATGTAAAATAGTGTTACTTATATCATACAATATTTTAATAGTAACTGAAATTAAATTGTCTGATTTGGCAAAAACACACAAATTTTTCTTTTAGTGGTCCTTTACTGATTACTGATGTTTATAAGATTTACTAAACTATAAATTGTAAATACCCTTAGAATGTCATTACTATAAAACAAAGTGGAAATACAATAAAAAGGTTTTACAGCATTATAGACCTATAATAGAGACAGTGTATTTGTAAATTGTGTGGGAACAAGCCTAGGAAACCGATCGTGGAATGCAGTCAGCCCGCAGCTATCGTGGGAGTATCATTATACGGCCCGCCTTGTCGTTGGCGGCTAGCGCCTAGCGGCATTACTCCTAGCAAGATCTATTTAGATTCGTTAAGGATCGTATTGTACAGTAATATTGAGATTAGTTTCTTGATACTTCAGTTTCATATCGTAAAACTGCTCCTCCTAAAAAGTATTTCAAATTCTAACACAGGCTTAGATCACATTATTGTTACTAATTTGTCATACGATTCATACATTTATTTTAGATGCGTGGTTTACCACTCACCACCGCGTATGGGAACCATTTTTTTTAACAAGTTTTCAATTAACGCACTGTATATTTTTGAAGTTTTAAAAATCACTGCGTCCACTCATTCATTCAGTTTTGTTATCAACATTTCCCATCTGGCGGATGTTCATATCCACATTTCCGGGCCGCGATCGTTTAGTTTATTTTTAAAAGCTTTATGATGACATTGTTTGTATAGGAGCGAACATCCCATTCATATCCTATTCATTAAGGACTCATTCAAGTTGAAATCAGTATGATTAGTATAGGTCTAGACTCTAGGGGCTTATTATTCATTGTGTCTACTTTCTCAAGTAGTAGGTAGTGCGTAGGCGCTATAGGCATAGTGGAATTCGAAAGCTGAGCGTCGACCACCCATAGGCATGAAAACACCGCCCCTCCCTCCCTCCTATGGACACGCCGGCGCCGCCTCTCGCCGTTCTCTTAAGGCACAATGCTGAATTTCATTTGCGGCATGCGCCTTGGACCTTGGAAGTTGATTCTTTTGTTTTGTTCCCCATAAGTTCTTTGTCTTTTTTTGTCTGAAAGTATCCTGTCAGAACGCCTGATATATCACACACCACTCGTGTATACTACTCTGAAACCTAAATTTTAATATCAATTTTCTATTTATAATGTTAATAATTTTGTAATGTTAAATACATATTTGTAATATGTATATTATAACATATAGTTATTAGGTTTGTACTAATACAAGCGTCCACAAGACTACAAATTTAAATGTTATTATCAAAATGAATTCATTAATAACCATAATCTTAAAATGTATTTATTTCATTTCCCAACGACAGGTATTCTTTCTAAAAACGTAATGCAAGCCCACATACGTTTTCCCTAAACATTATCCATTTAGTAGAATCGAGATGTACTACAGTCTGCGACTAAGTACTGTCCGCATTCCACAGAGTCACTTTTTATTCGGTACTCGCTTAGACCCGCCCAGCGGAGCCGCCACATTCCTAAGGCTGTTTTTTACGCTGTGTGGTCGCGGTTTCCGCTGAGGACGGCAACGCCGCGTCTCAAATATGAATGAAATCCGGTCGGCGGGGGCGGTGCGGCAACGTCGCTCCAGACGCTCCGTTGATTGAGAACTACATCTCCCGCGTCGGCCCTTCTTTCGTACTTCACTTGTTTGTAGCGACTGAGTGCATACGCACTATACATTAATAGTTATGTCCCATAGCGCGGTCATAACATCTGTCAAAAACCGCACGTGACGATTCCTTAGTTAATTTTATAGTAATTCACGTTGGTCAGATATAAATTATTTTTCTTTAATACCAATGTATTGATGTGGGTCGATAATCGTTATCTACAATTTCTTAGTGAAAATTTATATAAGAAACTTGGCTTAAGTTTCGATTTGTTAGGGAATATAATATCGACAAGAGTTCAATTCATTGTATACAGCTGTATGTCTTTTATTTCATATTAGGTTTTAGTTAATTAATCGGTCATGAACTGTACAATTTACGATGTGTAATACGTAACAATATTTAATACAAATACGTAGAAAATCAAATCTGCAATTTTGATGTCATGTGAAACATGAAATCGCATACATTTCGAAAACTGTAGCAGACCCCACACAGCTGTAACTGTACAGGCACCCCACGTAGAAAGAACCCTTCGTATACGCACGCATGCGTAGAGGGGCAGTCAATATACCCAATGCAGTCAGAATACGTACGATGCCCGAGTCCATCTGTCCTCCATCAGAGTATAACGAAAAAAACCTATTTTTTTTACTGCTAGCTTTAATGTTATCTATAGAAATGTGTGATTTGAGTGTTACGTGAAAATAGTGTTTCATTAAACTACAAAATGCCTATTCTAGTGGATAGCAAACTCAGAAATGGTAATTATCGATCGGTTTATGTCCAGCCATTATGACGTGAAGATTCTATATTCCAGATTGGTTTGGCTTTTAGTAAAGTATTCGTTATAGTATTCATATATGTGTGTAAGTTAAGTGATTATTGATTTTAAAACGACAAATGACGTCTTAATATTTTATATAGAAAAATGTATGTTATATTAACATTGGTCTTCTTACTCAATCTTAACATACACAAACACTATGATATCCTTCGTTTTTGACACAGACCTTTGTTTTCGTAGGCCTTTAATATTTAAGCTAAAAAATTGATTGTACGAGCCGAGTGCATGCGCACTGAGTGCAAGAGGTCTGGGGAAGGGAGGAAGGGAGGGACTGGGAATGGAATGTCGATGACGAAGCCAGGCGGGCCGCGAACTTGTTGTTATGTGAAACTGTACTTGAACACTTGCCTTTAGTTCGTCTATCGCTCTCGAGTAATATGAGAGCTGCATTCTTGGTAAACATGATGTTAGGCATGAGAATTGAATCTTGCTATTTACAACATAGGCAAAAGTCGAAATATAAACCTTGTCATTTATTTATGAAAGAAATTTGTTCGGATGAAACCCTGTGACATGAACGTTACTCAGAAGTATGACAATACATTTAATGTTACCGTTGTAACCCTATCATTTGGGTGAAATTAAATAATGTTATTAATCCTTTGCGAGTATATTTGTAAGAACTAGAGATAATAATTTTATCTTTTCTTCTTTTCAGTGGCCGCCAACACTGCTTCGCCCATAACGCCTCAGATGATGAGCCAATTGTTCAAGAGACGACCACTAGTAGGCCAACTAGTCTTACCGACGCCAGGATGCGAGTCAAACTCCACTTCACCATCAACGTCACCAACGGCAGTTTCGCCTACTTCTTCCACCGATAAAACTGACAACCGGGATCCACTGAGTTTCTATCCTGAAGACATGCACCGAGAGGAGGAGAGGCTCAAAACATTCGATAAATGGCCAGTAACGTTCATATCGCCGGAACTTCTCGCTAGAAATGGATTTTACTACCTCGGTCGCGGTGACGAGGTGCGTTGCGCCTTCTGTAAGGTGGAAATAATGAGGTGGGTGGAGGGAGATGACCCGGCTCAGGATCATAGTCGCTGGGCGCCGCAGTGTCCCTTTCTGAGACGTCAGATTGGTGCTGGAAACGTCCCTCTCGATGCAGCTGTCAGTGGAGGTCGCGATGAATGCGGTGTGAGAGCGCCGGTCACCGCGGCGCCTGTGCGCATGCCGGGCCCCGTACACTCCAGATACGCGTCTGAAGCTGCTCGTCTTCGCACCTTTGCCGACTGGCCTAGAAGTATGCGCCAAAAGCCAGAAGAACTGGCGGAAGCTGGCTTCTTTTACACGGGTCACGGCGACAAAACCAAATGCTTTTACTGTGATGGGGGCCTTAAGGACTGGGAAAATGACGACGTCCCATGGGAGCAACACGCCCGTTGGTTTGACCGATGCGCTTATGTCCAGTTAGTGAAGGGTCGCGACTACGTACAGAAGGTCTTAGCCGAAGCGGCTATCGCCGAGGCGCCTAAGAAGGAGAAAGATACGTCAATCGGAGACCCCGCTCCTCCCACGAGTACGAACCCTAACACGAACACAAACACCGCGCCTGAGAACGAAGACACCCCCGTGGAGGACACGAAATTATGTAAAATATGTTTCGCCGAAGAAAGAAACGTGTGTTTCGTGCCCTGCGGCCACGTGGTGGCCTGTGCCAAATGTGCCCTGTCCACAGATAAATGCCCGATGTGCCGAAGGACGTTTACGAATGCAGTGCGCCTGTACTTTTCGTGAGGCGAGTTGTAGACTGGACTCGATGCTAGTCAGATCCGCGGGGTCTATGCGTGCGCGAAACCACGCTCTATGACCGCTTCAAACTGTGATTTTACCGTTTAATTGTTTGTTTTAATGATTCAAAGCGGTGGGGCAGCTTTCGTCTCGCCGAGAGTTGTGCGACAATTCTCGGCGCGCCGAGAGGATTTCGAATAAGACGCGATTCACGTAAAAGTAGATGTTAAAATGATTTTAAATTATTTATTGTTTAAAAATTATAATGTCGTATTTAAATAATCTATTGTAAATATTTTATAGCTTATCATTTTGTCCCACCGGAAAATAGAGAAGGTAACGTAGTTGTGTGACCCATGCAGTATGCAATGTTGACAATTTACACTTTGGAACCGTACAATAGCTATACATGTCAACTATATACTTTTTTCTATTATCTATTTCATCTATCTACTTCTGAAAAACAATACATCTGACATTGTGTACTGTATTGGATTAAACTAAACATGTATAATTTTGATGTTTTAATTATCTATTAATTTATAATAATTATTACTATTTCAGATTAGAAATTAAAATTCAGTAATTGTATTTTGATGACATTGAATGATAATGTAAATAATTTTCATTTGACAATAAAGTTAAAATTGGATTATTAGGTAGACATAATGATAAGCGGGAATTTCTTAGCACGGTCACTAAATCATAAAGTTCAAATAACTTATTTTTTGTCACCAGACTGCATCATATAAAGTACTGAAAAATATTTTAACCTGCAATTAAGTTCCACGAAGTCAACAAATACGGAATCGATACTGAGAATTTTTAAAACAATAAAATGTAACAAGCCATATCATGATATATAACTTTTCACGCAAATAATAGAACTCCATACTGATTTTTAGTTATAGACATGCAATTTAGAATTACTATATCACTGAAAATAATTATTATTAATGAGAGAATTTATAAAAGTCAGATTCAATTTGTTTTTGTCATAGGTAATTATTATTTCGCCCTGTTGATGTTATAATAAACAAAATGTTAAAAGATATGTTGTTTGATTTATACTATTTTAAACGTTTTTTTTTAATTAACATGAAAAATATTGCCTGCAATTTCGAGCTAAGCGTCTGGTGACGAGAAGAGAGTGATATAGAATACAAGACTACCATTTTGCCCAGAAAATTAGTCCATTTTTGTCTATAAATCAGGTAATTCTACAGACAGTTTCAAGACAATTCATGATAATTATTCATAAAAAGATTTTTGCAATTACACAGTGAATTTATGAACTACGTATGAAATGAACTTTCCTTGAAACATTTATATTTTTCTCTCTTCCCTGATAAATTCATCACGGACTCAGAATAATTATTTAACAATTGTAAATCAATTGAGTAGATGCTTCTAAGCGATTTTTAATAACATATTAAGATGTCCCTACGACATATTACAAGTTTATTTATTTTATATACACTTCGTTCCAAGAAATGTAGTACAATTAAATTATTAAAGGATTGCAACTGGTGGCCTTGTCGCTTTCGAGCGATAACTTCCAGAGCAGTTTACTGGGGAATTATTTAATGCTTGGCAGAAACATTTATTGTTATTGAATGGTTTCACTCAATTAATAATTTTAAACTGATTTTTTTGAATGACAAGAACAAGAGTTTCATAAACGTAGGCAACGATTACCTACAGAAGACGTTCCACAACTGAGGCAGTTTTTACCGTTCATCACCACTATTTGGAACCAGATGCCCACTGAAGTATTTCCGAACCACTTCGACTTAATATACTTGAAGAAAATTCGGCACTAATTCTTAAAAGGCCGCCAACGCACGCGCGAGCCCTCTGGCTGTGTCCATGGGCGGTACTACTTAAGGGCCTATACGGTCGTCAAACTCCAAAAAAGTACATTGTTTCTTTCCATTTTTTGTCATCGTTTCTTGAAGTATGGCGAATGGAAAAAATATATGGTGGAGTTGAATAGTTTATGTATCCATTTTGAAAGATCTATACACGATTTAAATAACTTCGCTCGATAGACAAAAAATCCAAACATAGCCAATTTTTGACACTTCGAATTCATTTTATGACGAAAATGTATACAGAACATGAGTTTGAAATTTACACGATATATTTTATTGCAAGCCAAGCAATCCATTTCAGAAAAAAAAGATAAAAGATTACATAAATGTAATGTTTTACATAACTAATTGTTATTACGGGCCGGCGCGCCTCAGCTCTCCATTTCGTACCGTAGTCCACCCCGAGACACTGACACAGCAATTCGTGCTGGAATAGGGCCTTAACATCTTAAACCTGCCAGTTTCAATCTAATCAAAATCTATAATTTATTTTGGAAGTATATCTATGAATCATGTATTACGAGAATTCATAATATTTGATAAGATTAGATAAGACCTATCAGCCGCAAGACAAGGAAGAATAAACAATATTTCTGGTTTTTATAAATTGCATTGTTTTTTTTATTTCATAAGATCAATATATACTCTTTAGATGCTGATCATAAATTGAAACGAACTCCTGTCAAATAGCTTTATATAGATAACCTTTACAACTCCTTTTAAATACAAAAGAGATAAATTTGTATCTGTGTAATTTGCGCCTAGGATTAAAACCAAAACAGATATCAAAACATTTATTTCACTTATCCTCACGCAGTAAGTAAAGATTTTATGTATTTGTTGTCAGAACTAATTAAATCTTCTTTCATTTTATTAATTTCCAGCATCATGTCCGCGTCAGATTTGACAGTTTCTTGTATTTTCTTGCATTTTCGTAGAAAGTCTTCGATTAATTGTTGTCCCTCCAAAGTCTCTTGAGTTTTAACTGAAGCCTCGATTTCAAATAAATTTGTTTCGAGTTCGGCCTGTTTGGCTTCTGCATACTGTAAAAAAATATGGATATTATTAATGCAATTTTTCTAAAGTATACTAGTTTTTAACATAGAGGGCGCTAGCGGTTATATATCAAACTCAGCTGACGTTTCATTGAAATGATGAGGAATTGAATCTGGATGATACAACTGTATTTCTTGGAATCACCATGGATTCGAAACTTCATATTATATTAACGTCATATTAACGAATTGGCGAAGATACTTCTGCCTGAAGTACTGCAAAAAAAGTTCGCTCACTAACTGATGTCGATACAACTATACTTGTTTATTTTATTTACTATCACATCTTAATGACTTATGGCTTATTATTGCATGCTGTTGATGTGGAAACTATTTTCATCCAGCAGAAGAGGGCTATTAGTGCAATTTATAATTTAAAATGTGGGAAATCTCTGAGAGATAAATTCAAGGAAATTAACATACTTAACTTTCCCTTGCAATATATAATGCATGTATACAAAAATAGTGATAAGTTTACTAGAATAGAACATACGTACAATGTATACGTATAATGTATACGTACAACGTACAATACTCAGAACAAACGGAGGCTGCAATTTCCCGGTACTCGACCCTGAAGCTAGTAATTCTGTTTTGGGAAAAGGGAACGCCTCTTTAATAAAATCCCAGAGGCTCTTTTATCTCTGCCTTTTAATACATTCAAGTAATGTATTAAAGAAAAGCTGTGTAAAAAGGCTTAAAGCAAAGTTAACGATTTTCTAGTTGATAAAAGTGCTAGAGAGGCTGCTTCTAATTAATTTGCGATATTTATTTTAAAATAAGTGTTGTTTGATTATTTGCTATATTAAAACAGTACCAAGAGCTTTTTACGCCGGCTTTTTCTCTCGACCTACATCCGCTGTCTTCTTTGCTGATGAGTAGGGATGTCTACTTATTTAAATTTAACCACCTAGTATAAGTGATACTTGTAAAATAAACATTTTTTGTAATTCTGGAACGAAGACTTCATTTGTTTTTAAGTTCCAAAAAACAGTGATAAATGAAATACACATCAGAAATCTAATAGCAAAATGTTGTTTTAATTAAAAATATAATAAACTATATCACAACTCTATTTTATATTGGCAGTCCTATTTTATAATCTTAAAAAAAAATTTGAAAGTTTTACGCCGGCAAAGATTGTTTTATACTTTAGTTTCCAGGAGTGAAGAAAACATACCTCAATAATAGATTCCGGTAAATCGGCCAATTTGGCGACATGCAATCCTAGAGAATGTGTTGCCGGCCCAGGGACGATTTTATGCAAAAGTAGCAACTGGGAATCCACTACGGAGGCTTCTGCGTGTGAATTCACTATTACATTGGGATGGAGACTCGGCAATCGCGTCAGCTCATGGTAATGTGTCGCGAAGAGGCAGAAACATTTGCTTTCTTGCGCTAGTTTCCTGAAAATAATTAAACACATTTTAATACTAAACAAAACTTATTCCACAGGGAGTGGAATATATATAAAAGTTAACACGATAACTGGCCCTTGGAGATGCCTTCAGCTATAGTTCTATTATATTATATAAAAAGGACGGCAACGCACTCGCGAGCCCTCTGGCATTGGGTGTCCATGGGCGGCGGTATCACATTACATCAGGTGAGCCTGCCCGTTTGCCCACTGTTCTATAAAAAAACAGTAAATGGTGATAGGCTGCTTTAGGTATTACATAAGAAAAACAGTTACAATGAAAATTAAAAATGAACAACTCATAAGTCTTCCGAAATCACACAAACAATATCTAAATACAATTTCTTTTAAATTTCTTAGAATATTGCAAACTTCGATAATAGATGGCGTTGGTATGTCAATAGAGTCAAGTAATAAAATAGTTCATTTTGATACGACAGATCTCACAAAGCAATGAGACGTCGAATTATATGAAGAATAATAAATACGCATTTATATTTGTCAGCCCTTTTTAAAGCATAAATAAACGTAACATTCTAGGTGTCTATAAAAGACTTGTTCAAACAAACCCAGAACCCATATTACGGCTTTTTTGATTTTTTTTATGTTAGTAATCATAATATATTGAAAGAAAACACTTTTTTATCGGATTGAGGCTATGTATTATCATAAACTTATAATTATTTTACGGAAATTTACCCGTCATCTTTTAGTCGATACCAACTCCGGGGAAATAAATACAGATAACATAACTTTTTTTTTTTTTATGTAATAGCAGGCAAACGGGCAAGAGGCTCACCTGATGTGAAGCGATACCGCCGCCCATGGACACTCACATTGCCAGAAGGCTCGCAAGTGCGTTGCCGGCCTTTCAAGAATTGGTACGCTCTTTTCTTGAAGGACCCTAAGTCGAATTGGTTCGGAAATACTTCAGTGGGCAGCTGGTTCCACATAGTGGTGGTGCGCGGCAAAAACTGCCTTAGAAAACGCTCAGTTGTGGAACGACGGACGTCGAGGTGATACGGATGGTATTTTGTATTTTGCCTTGACGTCCGATAATGAAACTCAGCTGCGGGTATTAGACCGAACAACTCTTCTGAACACTCCCCATGGTAAATGCGGTAGAAGATGCAGAGGGACCCAACACCCAACCCCAACCCAGTTTCTCTGCAGCTGTGATACTTTTGACATTCAACACCTTTTTTCTTCAGTCACCGTGACCACGCACGCTGTAAAGCACGCGAAACGTCGGCAAAATTTAATTATAAGTTTATAATGTATGTGTATAAAAAGTGTTTTCTTTCAATGTGTAAAAGCTATGTTAACAAAAAAGACAATAATAAAACCTTATATATGTCAGGGAATGTTCTGATCGAGTCCATTGACCGTTAATTATTATTGATGCTTTGGTTTATTATTGAAATCGCTTCTTGTTTCGATTCGATTTTGTTGTAATTGTTTCACAATTTGGAATCATTTGTAAAGAATAAAACTACGAATATTGTTACGACCAATCAGAACCGAGCAAATGCCTCGAGTGGGCGCCATCTTGATTCTGGACAGTGCGTTAAGGGAACGCAGGATATTAATGAGTATTCAGTGGAACATTGTGGTGATAAGACGTTGGCCCAAGTTGGGTGTATGTGATTTATGCTTGAGTAGATTGTGATTAAAAGTGAGATCGAATTCTTGAACTCGCCATAATTAAAGCTAAAGGTGTTATTTGTAATGAGAATCAATCTAAATTTAATACTGTACGAAATGGACATCGTCATGTCCGTATCGATGGAGTGACGATAAATTACTCCGACAAATATAATATATATATATATATTTTTTGCAATAAAGGCTGAAGGTTCACCAGATGATAAGTGACACCGCCGCCTGAACAGTCATTTTTTACATTCACACTGCCTTTTATTAAAATTATTTACGTATATGTAAAAGGTTCCCATACTCAGCAATAGCCCAGGCGATGCCGCATCCCTCATAAGTGGATGTGCCGCGCCCAAGCTCATCTACTAGGACTAATGAGTCCGGGGTTGCCGTCTGAAAAATATATAAGAATTAGAAAAACTTTAAAAGTAATACATAGATCAAGGGGGGGGGGGTTTGAGAGGGAGAGTCATTATTTCAACTTAACTAAGTTAAAATTCAATTTTCAAGTATTACGATTAATCTCTGAGTTAAAATGTAACATTTGAAAAATTTTCAGTAAAATACAAAAACATTTTATAACTGTTTTTACCCTATAGTGTGACTTGTGAAAATGTGAAGAAAAAATGATTTACCAATTATTGTACCAGCAATGGTTCGGTGGCCTATGATACACAATGTTCTAACAATGATTATGCCCTGAGTAATCAAACTAAATAAGGAATACAATTCTCAGCCATACAAGGATACTTTTGCTTTCAGTACAAACACAGAAAGTCCATAAAATTGGCAAATATCGAATTACTACAAATCTAAAAACAATATAAAAAACATGGCGATGGATCAAATTATGCATTTCCCTCCCAAAAACGTTAAGTGTTCATAGATACTTGAACATTAAAGGTGTTGGAAACTAAAATATAACCTCACCCTTAAAATAGCAGCCGACTCAATCATCTCTAACATAAAAGTGCTCTGTCCCTTTTCTTCTCTATCAGTCGCTCCCACTCTCGCGCAAAGGGCCCTAAGTTTTGGCACCTTAGCACTAGAGGCCGGAACCAAACAGCCCGCGTGTGCCAGTAGGGCCACAATGCCACAAGACCGCATCCACGTTGACTTACCCCCCATATTGGCACCTGTCACTATGTGCATCAAACACGAATCTGGAATCAAGCTAACAAGATTAAAATTATGTCAATTTTAACATTTTATAAAGAAATCGAGAGCTGCCGAATGTTAAATTTTTCATTTATTTGGGTAGCCATCATACATCATTTTCAAATGTATGACCAATCACAACGCCAAGATTTTTAAGCTTAAAATTCTGACAGCTATCATTTTTTGACATGTAAGAGATTACAAGCCTTTTTGGCCGGGCACATTTCTCAATTTCAATACGAGTCTGAACATCCAAGTCTATACATACATTTTATTTGTTAGTGAATGTATCCATTTTATTTTGTACGGTGCTCCACCTTAAAAGTGGTTTTACGGCGAGTTATAATTACGCCCCTTTTAATCACAAACAGTAAAGAACGCGACGTGACAGCTAACATTTCATTTTTTTTAATGTTTACTAAACCCGGAATTACTAGGCAGTGATGCCAGCTAAAGAATATATCGAATTAACTTTAAGGTATTTCAAGTTAATTCGATATATTGTTCGTGATATTGAAATATTTGTTATTTTTGTATTAGGTCACTTGACTAAATAATATTAAGATCTACCTTTTTTTAGGTAATACATAAAAAATACATAGCATTTTATTTTCTATTGCTGTCAAACGGGTCAAATTTCCTCTTTTTCGGAGAAGAACTTTTTTAGTAGCAACACTTATGAAATAACAGAATTCAACGGAATGGAAAGTCGTATAGGTCTGAAAATATTCAGTATTTTATTGAAATTGGATTTTGAAAATTTCTTGTGCTCTGTTTAACGTACACTACTTTTTAATTATCAATTTAATGTGCGCAATTAACACCCAGTGTAAAGGGAACCCGGCATGTTTTTAAACCTAAAAATCTAACAATAGTGTCAGGCACAAAAGTCTGACTAACTACACCTACTTGTCTATAAAATTGAAAATGATCAAAGAATCGGAATAGGCGGCCAAGACCCATAGAGCATATACTGAACTATTACTATTTTACACTCTTTATGTGTAGAGAGACATTAGGAAAAATAGTGATACATCTTATGTGGTCCTTCGATCCGGAATTCAGTCAGCATCCTATCAATTGTCGCGCTCCTAAACAATACTGCTATGGTTACATTAATATAACCCACAGGTTTTCTAATGTAACATATTGTGATTATATTATATTATTTTGTAAAAATAAAGAAATAAAATATAAAAATATTAAACTGTTATTTTGGCATAGATATCTATCATAATCATACCTCGTTTAAAAACAACATCATTCGGTATGAAAGAGACACCCTCTTGCACTTCAAGACATGGATGTCTCACATCTCGTAGTACGAACTCATCCAAGCTTTCTGTAATGGTTGGCCGAGTGTATGGGTAGGGGGCAGTTGAAGCCGCAACCGCGAAAGAGACAAGCACATCCAGCTTTGATAGAATATGAGAAAGACCGAAGAGACATTCTGAATAACCAGCTGAAAGAGGTGAATAAGAAGGTTAATTTACGAGACAAGAGTAATGGATGACAAATTCAGTCTTATATTTTTTTTACAGTAAAGGGACAAACGCGCAGATGGCATCTGATATTAAGTGACAACGCTGCTCGTCCGAAAGTCAACCTTAAAGCTCTCGAGATCTTTGCAGGCCTTTTAAGAATGGGCTTGTCTTACACAAGCCATGATAATCAGCAGGATTGTTTCATAATTAGTTAAAGTTTTCAGAATTGTTAATCAGATGCATTATACAACTTCATAAGTACAATGTCATAACTAAAATGTTTAGTTCAGAAACATAAAATTTAAGTAAACGTACCAGCAATACCAATAATCTCCGCTACCGTTTTATCTTGTTCCTTTTCATAGATAATTTTACTTTGAACATAGTCTTCTGTTATGCGCTCTAGTGCGTTAGTTTTGAACCTAACGCCACCCTTGACCGCGTCTATTATAGTGTATTTTATGTTTCCACGTAAAGCTTGTTCCTCTTTTAGTGTTACCCTTTAAAAAGAAAAAGGGGGCCGTTCAAGTATTACGTAAGCACTATAAGGGGGGAGTCTTTGGATTCTCTTATTTGGTTATTACGTCAACAGTAATTATTTACTTTTTCACATAATATTACCCAGTCTTTGCTTGAAAACGAAATGCATTAATACATTGTGTTATTATTTTGAGAGCTTTGCTTACTTTTGTTGACAAGGGGGGAGGGATAAATAGGATTGAAATTGAATTTCATAACTCTTCATTCATACTCACTAAAGTTTATGTCTTCTAAGTGAAATAGTTCAAATTGCTGATGTAATGAAAGTTCCTACAGAATTTTCTGAATAAAAGATATATATGTCGGAGAAACACCTTCCCCAGTGACGTCGTCAACAGTGGTTGCAGATTTGGTGGGCGTCATGAGGGTAAAGCGCGAGCACAAAACACGACGATTGTAGTTTTCACAATATTTTATTTACACTGATGATACACTGATATTTTATGGTAGTTATTTAATAATAAATTATAAGTTTTAAGACCGATCAGAGAGTTCAATGCACCAATCTAGCGACAAAAACTCAGGGATCCAACTCGATCCGTCTCCACTTCAAAAAGGCCCCGTAGCAACCAACGGACTGGCCTATTTATAGATGGCGCTTCGACCCCACTCGAGCAAAATGCTCTGCTCTCATTGGTCGTTTGTTTAATAACGATTACAATCTTATAAATTAGAAAAACGTAACTAATTTTAACTAAAATCACTAATTTGTTAACCGAAATATGTTTTAGGTTTTATAATATCGTAAAATCGCGTATTAAGTTAAATTAAGATTAATGCAACGTGTTTAAATGATAAAGAGAATTTAATGTGTTATTGTACAATCAACAAGCAACTCGTTGAATGGCTTCCTCCGACATATATATATATATATTTATAACAGCACATCTGAAAGTCTTTTACGCCACCAAACGTGGAGATCGTCAGAAATGAAAGCAGCAGATTACAACTGCCAAAGTGGAGCATCATACTCTTAGCAGTGAACAAGCGATCGGAAGTCCAAAAAAAAAACATTTATTCATATTGGTACACCTTGGTGTACATTGTGTTGACGTTCAGAATCGTCAATAAAAATGAAAAATAATAAATTAAATGTTTCTAATTGTACATTTACTGCCAGTTCTCAAATCAAGGGCGTAGAAAGTAAGAGAAGAACTGGCAATACACTCTCCGTCACTCTTTTTAATCGCAACCATTACACCATGTTCCACATGACATCTGAAGTAAATAAATAAATAATAAAATAAAATAAGGAAGAGGAGGAACAGCACAAAGCCAAAAGCATAATCTACTTATAAGACTACCTTTTACTGACACAAATATGTTTCTGTCAGCAAGAGGCATGTTAAGACAACTCACCTAAAGTAAAATCCATTTTGTGGATTATTTTCAAGTTTGATAGTCCTTTTGGCGTCCATATCTAAGTCTCTTGCAGCCTTGTTCAATTCTTTTTCGGCGGACAGCTGTATATTTTCCATCTGTTCGTGAAGTAATTGAAGTTGCTCGTCAAACGATGGTTTCACTAGGAAATCGCCTGCAAAACAAATGCCAAAGATAATAAAAAAACCAGTATTACTAAAAAGGGGTAAAATGTTATTAATTAAGTAAAACTCTCTTGTCTCTGATTTGAATTCAACCGGTTATAAAATATATATTATAATAGTTTAAACTAAATAAACGTATTAGCATTTCTACAGATGGTCATACTAGGTCATTACTGTGTTCAGGGTGACCAGAACGAGGTACAGAATTTAAGAAAAATGAAAAGTTAAAATTACAATAAAGGAATAAATGAGATATTAGTCTAATTAGTTAGTAGTAGAAATAAGTCTAATTAGATCTTTGCAAAAGAAAAATCTTCTTCAAGTAACGTTTTCTATCTCAACGGTTCGAATTTAAAAATTCTATTCAAGTTTCACATGAACAAAATCGATTCTAGAACCATCAACTTCAAGCATTTGCGATTTGCATTATGCAAAAAAAATTGTTCGGCTCATGTACATGTACTAGGTTGACAAATAAATTGGCTCATCTCTTCTCTATCTATCTCATTTCTTCTACTACGGAACTATTACAATGATCACGTGACAAACGCCAGCATTATTAACTATACAAATTCGTTGAGCCGTAGTCAAGTCACGATTATCAAAAACATTTTTTACTTTAGCCCATTCTTAAATTATTTAAAAATTAACGAGAGTAACACTTAGCTAATTAAATTTATATTTTAGAAATGTCCTTATTCATGCACAGAAACATACATATTTTTAAGTTGAAGTGAGAAGTAGACATTGGGAGAAATTGGCTGTGCCAAAAATCAATCTGGAACTGTTTAGAAAAAACACCTTTTGTATGGCTATTAAGGTTTACAATAATTTACCAAAAGAATTGAAAGATCTTCCGACTAGTCTTTAAAAATCGACTTGGTGTAGTTACTTATGAAAAAATGTATTACTCAATAAATGATTATTTGCGTGAACACTATAGTTGATATAAATTTAATAACATTTGATATGATACGTACGATACAAATAATATAAGAATTGACCAATTTTAATATGACTAATAATGTGAAACTAATTTAATGACAAAATTGCGCGCCATTGTATGGCAGAATATGCGAAATTACTGTGTACCACCTTTTTGTACCATATTCTTGCAATAAATTATTATTATTATTAAAAATACACCTCACCTCTGTCCACAGCATCCATATCGACAGTAGCCTCTATCATCTGCTGGAACTTTTCCAAATCGTCATTCAACTCGGAAATCGGTTCGGCCAATGAAGAATGAACAGTTGAACTGTTGGACTCTGACAAACATTGGAGTAGATTCGGCAATCTTTGTATTGCCTGTAATTAAGAAAAATGCACATATTTAATATACCTTAACAATTTGTGCATGTAGTCAACTATATACAATATATGTATTTTACATAGAACACGTGATTATTCTTGACAAAAAAATTACGATATAAAGAAAAAAAATATACCTGATATATCCTATAACAGTCATGTAAATTTGCCTTTTTTCTAGTAAGCTTCCTGGCTAAGGCCTGCAAATCCGGGATCCTTCGCAAATGATCTTCATGCAATTGTAGTCTGAGCTGTGAGTTCTCTACTAACAATTCTACGATATCTAACCGCTCATTAATAAGGTTTATATCTCTGAGAGGTTGACGAAGCCATTGGGCTAAGAGCCTGAAAAGAATTCAACATTAATTTAAAACGAAACTAAAAGCGACACTAATCAGCGTATACGCACCGTTTTCCTTGTTGGGTGCGACATCTATCGAGTAGTCCATACAAACTCCTCGTAGGCGCATGAGTGGAGTCTCCCAGCTCCGGTAACACATTCAACGCGCTGAGTGCCGCCGCGTCCAAATGCAGGAAGCACTCTGCTTTTATGGAGTTCAGGCGAAATCTGAAATATACATATTCTAACACTTAATCGGTATCTTGCATTCTTAAGTATACGTGCGTAACTGAAAATGTTTAGAACTGGCCAGTTAGAAACATTCCTAATGAAAACTTTTTTGAATTTCAAATTTAGAACTCTTTGATAACCTAATTTTGTTTATTGCATTCATTTGTCATCTGTTTTTGTGAATTGGCGGCAAATCTTAAACTCTCGTTATACGTAAAAATGAACCTAACGTGAGAAAATTTTCGCGTTATGATTTATTTTAGCATTTTTTAATGAAGCCCGATCTCGCGTCACTATTTACAATTGGTTTAACGAGTTTAAGCGTTGAAGTAGCAATCTCAATGACGATGCGCGTGAGGGACGTACTTTAACAGCGACCACTAAAGATAACAAGTGCTGTGCGACGCATGATAGAGGAAGATAGAGAAGAAGAGAGTGACCTATCAGCAGATACGGGCAAGCCTAGGCATTGGTATGAGTCAAGTTCAAAAAATATTACACGAACATTTAGGCGTCGGGAAGCTTTGTACCAGATTTCCCATACTTTAACCGACGACCAGAAACACCTTCGCATGGACTGGTGGATATTTGACGATGGCAGGTGTCGAGATAATGAGTCATCCGCCATACAGTCATGACCTGGCGCCCAAGAACTAAAGGTAAAATTCGAGGTATTCGATTAATGAGCACTGAAGATGTGGTGAAAGCGTAAGAAAATGCCAAAGAAGAGACCCCTAAGGAAGCATGGGCCCATTGCTCTTCTTAGTGGTGCCATCGAATGCGACGATGTGTAGAGAGGAACGGAGATAACTTCGAGACACAATAAAAGTATTGGCAACTTTCTGCATTGAGCCGTTTTCATTTTCTAAACATTTTCAGTGTTACCTGGGTATACTAAGCAGAAAAGTAATTGCTATTTATGAATTTACAATCTCCTTCCGACTTCTCAGAAACAAAAAGTTCACTCGGGATTTGAGTGCCGCGATGTCGCGGGTAAATCGATTGCGAGGAAGTTGTATGGATCTGGTGAGCGCTCAAGTCGTTTTTCGACGTCTATATATTATTTCCTGCATATTTCGTAAGTGTTTGTTTGTCCCCGTCTTAACATATGAGATGTTTGAGAGCATAACTAAAATAAATACAGAGAAAAGATACAAAGGACTTATGTTCCTCCAATCATTTTAATATATGTTGTATTCAGATGGGAAAAGTCGATCCAAATAAAGGAGTGTAGAGGAGGATTGTTAAGAGCGTACCAATTCTTAAAAGGCCGGCAACGCACTCGCGATCCTTCTGGCATTGAGTGTCCATGAGCGGCGGTATCACTTAACATCAGGTGAGCCTCCTGCCCGTTTGCTCCCTGTTCTAAAAAAAACCTAAAGGGCTTAACCAGTCTGACCAGTGACGGTTCAAGTCATGTAATGATATCAGAACTCGAAAGCAATTCAATATTGCCATTCATTACATCATATTGATTCTAGGTGGAGATTGTAGATGTCGCTACAAGAGTAAATGACGTCATGACATTTTCAATGATAATACAAAATAATTAAATAGGAATGCAATTCTGTATACAGATTTTTGTTTTTAAGAAGAAATACACGAATCCCATAAATCAAATTGGAAAAATAATTGGGACTAATTTCAGTTGGCAAAACTTTGAGTAGTAAATTAAAAGATATAAAAAGTGACCATATGAAACTAACATAACGTTAATAATAAATAAATTCAAATCACAAATCAGGTTATAATAAAAAGTAGATATAATATGCAAAATGGCTGACTATTGTCTTGATGATATCAATAATTTAAAGTTGAGAGAATTTCAAAAAAGGGAAGAATAATTATTATGGACGAGGGGAAAAATATTGTACAGTCAAGAATTGCTTTGGTTCCAAAGTATATTACGAAATAATTATGAGCTTTTTACCTTAACATTTACAAGGAATTATTTATGAAATAACACAAGAAAGTTGTGTTAAATGTCACAACTAAAAACTGTAGCCTACAAATAAATATAAGCTGATGAATTCTTTAATTTGTCAAAAGTGCGTAAACTTTATTTCGCGGAAAACGATTGCCAGTTATAAATTAACCCAATTTCGTGCAAATGAATGCGGCATCTAGGTCATAAACAGTGTAATAATCGTATCAATAGATGTTTCTAGAAGCACGCGTTAATTATTATTAATTGTTGATGTTATCATTTTATAGTTACTTCCTTTATACGCAAAAGATTATTAGATATAAAGCTGAGCTAAAACACTGTAATAATACGGATTTTGTTTTTATCAAAGGGTAAATTTTAAGTTACAAACTACCGTTACGAAACAAAAGTATAAAACTTTGCAAGAAAAATATTATTCCTGTATGTATGTTAGTGCGCCTCAAAATATCGGATTTATACTTAAGAAAACACTTTTTAACCGGCTTGAAGCGATGTATTATTATTATAAACTTATGATTATTTACATAATTTTAAATTAAATTTTTTCCGACGTTTCGCGTGCTTTATACAGTGCGTGGTCACGGTGAATACATAGCTTCAATCCGGTTAAAAAGTGTTTTCTTAATGTAAAAAGCTATACCAGATTTATATTACTATATTATAACTCAATGAACAATTTTCTAATAATGAAAAAAAATTACATTTTTTCCCGAAAATTAACACAAAACCAAATGTATGAGGGATACATCATAATTGTAAAATAACTCACCTTCCAAAGTTAGTAGCATCGTTAACAAGTGATGTATATCTTATAGCTGCGGCTAAGCTCAACATGGCAGATGCCATTCTTGTTTCGGGAAAGGCATTGGCATCTTGCACTTGAGAATCCTTGAACTTTAGAAGACGATTTAGATCCTGTATCAGGCCTTCAGTAGAGAAATCGGTTTTTTTCAACCTTGTCACTGTTATATTGGCACGTTCCATTACTTTTTTCAGCGCTTTGTACTGTAAATATAAAAATCTTTCTTGTGGGTTATAGGCACATATTTAACTGATATCTCAAAGAAAGTGATCAGCGATAATATCTATCTCTGTATATAAATTTACTATATGAAAATTAATAAATACAGTCGACGACATCGTTTGTAGAAACATACCGGTTATATTGACTAAAATCAAAGGTCCCGGCAAATTTATATGTATTAAGTACTTAATAACAACGTCATCGGCTGTTAAAATCGCTTTTTACGACCAAATATGAGATTTTTATTATTGAAACTTTTTATTTTCGAATGTGTTTATTTTATGTATTATTTTAACTTCTTTTATTGTATTAATGTATCTGTTTTGCTTCCAAATAAATAAATAAATTTTAGACTCTAATTGCCACTTAAATGACACTGGTTACTTGATGAAACTCCAATTTGTACCCAATACAAAGACGAAATGCTCGAGGCATTTTTATATAAAACAAAACCTTACAAACACGCCATATCCAAAGGGGATACCTAAAAATAAATGACTAGTTATATAACATAACTCGGCGTTACAAGCGCTTCTACAGCAGTCGTGGTCAGTATCTATAGATAAAAAAATTAATAAATGTATAGTACTCGTAGACAAAGGATAGTTTAACTGACCTTTGTCGTTTTTTGCATCATATTTCACATATGAATAAAATTGTAAAGAAATTCTTAGATTATAAAAAAAACGACTTCAATACAAAGTTATACTCACATCATCATTTTCGGCTTGCGGTATTATACATTCAGTTGGCGCCATCTGGACAGTAACAGTTTCCAGTTGTGTCAGCAAATCGTCATCGGTGAACTCCGAGACGGACATTTGGTAGTCATTACCTGATACACACGCCACTCCTATGAGGCGACCCTGGAAATTGAAGGTGGAATAGAAGAGCGTCATTCATATATTTAGAAATTATTTAAAAAAATACGGTCTTGGTCAGGCCATAAATGGTCAGGTTAATGACCCACTTGCTAGCCATAATATATAAAATATCTAAAGAGTTTACTTCAAAATAATGCTGTAAATAAAATATTCTTGGAAAGAATGTTTATGTTTATACTTGGGTTATCTTTGCTTCTAGTATATTAAATGCCACGGGGTCAAGAATCCGAGACCATATCAGTTATCATGGTCAAGTTTAGATATTAAAATACGTTTACTTAATTTCTTGTATATATGTTAAGTATATAAAGAAGTATACAAAAGTGTGGTGGAAAGATAAACTGTCCACTAGTGACGTCAAACAAACTTCTAGCTTCTAAAGCAATGCTATATATATTGATATATATATATATATATATGTTTTACATTGTTAATCAACACGCTGGCTTTCGCTCAGACAGATAAACGTTTTCGACGCTGCTTTATTTAAATCAAAATGCTAGCGACTTGATTGAATATCGACATTTAATTAACTGTCTAGAGATTCAATTAACTCTCTGATTTAACTACATTACTGCGACATATATACAAGAAAAAATCAAGAAGATTTAAATCGGGTGAGCGGGCGGGCCACGAGATTGTACCACCCCGCCCTATCCATCTGTCTGGATACTCCTCGTTAAGGTGGTTTCGAACTAAGCGGCTGTAATGCGCTGGACAACATGGTGTACATTTTCTGGAATAAATGGAAAATTTCCATAACTTCAAAAATACATGACTTAATTTTTTTTTAATTTTTCTGATAACTGGTGTGGCATTACCTATGAGAACATTTCGACTTGACGTCGACTTTTGGGACACCCTGTATATCGCACACTTGAAGCCAATATTATTATTATAATTATATTATTTTTACCACACTCATAAATTGTAATTTAACATTCTCGTTTCCGATAATGTCCAATAACACGTCACTTAGATTTACGAACTTTTCAATAAGTCAAGTTGTTTTTTTTGTTAATCCAGCGTCGCAAGCCCTCTACCCCTAATGTTTCCTTAGTTATACGCTCATGTTTCAAACAATAAAAGCCAGTTGTTACTCAGCCTCTAAGTGTTTAATTTACTTACGCCACTGAACTTAATTAGCGAAATGTATAAAAATACATATAATACGTTCTAAACAGAAGGAAAATTTTGCTAGGTTGCATGCGGGCTCCAAAAATACATAAGTATAAAAACAATATAAAACCTAACATTTTTATACTTTACATGGTATATAAGGGATTTTTGCTTTATATAAACAAATTTTAGGTGAAATAAGTTACTAATGTCATCCTTGACGAATAATAATTTTTCTTGCATTTCTAATTTAAATTTATATTGGAAAATAATCTCGTTTTCCTTGATTAACAGCCGTTTTTCCATACTTAAAGTACACGTTAAAGTCAAGCCACTGTTGAAAAATCTACGGCTCGTAGCAATTACGATGTATTTGGGATATAAGCCCATTGGTGTACAGTCGGGAATCGGACCTACGACCCCAGGGATAAGAGACGCACTTTGAAGTCACTAGACCAACACTGCACTGCAATATTTTTGTACATAATAACTAAAAAAATAATTACCCTAGTGACAGCATCAGTCTTGATATTGACGGCAATTAAGCAACCATTATCATTTGTGAATCCTTCGCCCAACACCTCCTCTAGTTGAGACATGCATCCTGGTGATCCTTTGTACTTGAGGATCCATTCGTTCTTACTTGACGCTTCAGATGCGTAGATCTCAACGCGGTAACGACGTACCTTAAGATTTAAGATTTTAATTTAAAGTAAGGCATTAAGAAATGGTTATTGAAATAAATTATTATCTCTTCTACACTTTCCTCTTACAGTAACTCACAATAGTATAAAACTCGTACTTAAAAATTTACATGAGCGTGATTCACTTTTGAGAATTAAAATTAATTTATAAAATATCTTCGAAATATGATTCATGCCTCTTTCATATCGTCTCATTTCAGTTAAGATCTATGTTATGTTTAGTCAATTGTAGTTACGCATTTTTTTGCGAAATTATCGCTTGTAGGTCGTCCGCAGCCCTCTTAATTATTATTGTATATGCTTACCAGTTTTTTTTAATGTAACAGGAGGCAAGCGGACAGGCGGCTCACCGGATGTTAAGTGATACAGCCGCCCATGGACGCTCATATTGCCAGAGGGCTCGCCAGTGCGTTGCCAGCCCTTTAAGAATTGGTACGCTCTTTTCATAATACTCAGCTCCATAAGCTGCAGGAATTAATCCGAACAACAGTTGTTCGGTATTCATGGTAAGTGGGATAGAAGATGCAGGGAGACACCACATCTCTACGCAACGCCATGGGATCAAGCCGCTCGAAAAGTAGCTAGCTGGTCTCGCTCTTCGTTGAATACGGTCAAACGGAAAGGGCTGGCACCAGTGCCAGAGTGCGCCCTGGGTAAGATCTCTCCAGGAGATCTTACCCAGAGCGCTTTATAGAGTTGCAAGCGGTGGCCCGGAGTGAAGTACCGTCTCGCCTTGCTGAGCAGACCATCTTAGAGGCTAATTAAGCCTTCCATTCTAAATGATGGGATGAGAGATGCGCTCCAGGAATCTTTCTCACCGCACGAAACTCTAGTACAATAGAACCTATAACATTACTTCACTGAGGTTTTCTGAGAGCAAGTGTTACTGCCCCGGTCGTGCCTGCCCCTTTAGTTGAAGCTGGCAACAGCATGGCACTCCCATTAGGAAGGTGTTGACTAATTAAAGAAATAACTTCTTTTAAAGTTATTTCATCTGCGGGCGATGGGGTCATCTCGTCCCGAGCACTTTTTTCACAACTTTCGTATAGCTCACAACACAATCAAATTGATAGTTTGAGGTTTGGTTTGTTAGTTCTAAATAGGCCCATGAAGGGCTTCAGAGTATTCCATAAATAAATAAACTAATTGTTCGAATCTTGAGAACGTTGGTGTTTTCCATATTTTGTACGGATCATAGTTCTGGTCAATTCGTGCAGCGGAATGTAAAAAGATAAGGACATTCGAGATGTGGTGTTGGAGGAGAATGTTGCGAATCCATAGACTGCATAAACAAGTCCATTCTCAACCAACTAATAACCCACAAGACTGTCATTTACAAACGGGTGTTTAGCTACTTGCGCCATATTGCCAGAAGAGAACCAAATAGCCTCGACAAGTTGGTAGGGACGAGTGATGGCAGGAGAAGTCAGGGTCGATCGACTACCCGTTGGTCTGATCAGGTATAGACAATTATGGGTCTCATAATGCACTGAGACAAGCTGAGGATATAACGGTATGGAGGCAGCAAGTCCATGGATACCTTAGGACTTTTCAAGACAAGCAGTCAGTAATTAAGTTTGCAAAGAAGAAGAAAAAACTAATTGTTACTATTTTAATATACTTACTAATTATTGGATTATTTATCATACATAGGGTTGTGCTAGGAGCCGACTTCAATATAAATAATAGTAAACTGTAGTGCGTGATTAGATACAATTAATATTCCGATGATATATGTGACAAGTAATATCTATAAAAAATAAGAGTTATCAGCACAATATAACGTACCAACAATAACTTCCGAATCAATATATCAAAGTTCCCTTTCGAGAGGACGAGATAATCTTGCCGATTAGGTTCAATTCCCATCTTCTTGATGTTGGATACTGATGAAAATACCTCCCTCGCAGCGGTGGTTGCATCCGCACCATGCACACTGTAGTAGTCATTGCGATCAAAGATTCGAACAGTTGTGGGAGGTTTCTGAAAATTTTGGTAAAATTATATAAAGGCAGACGATATAAAGAGAATATGAGGCACAACCTTAACAAGAAAAGCTAACTTTAGAAAATAATGGAAGCAGCTGGAAGAGAGATGTGTGGACCCATTGGTCACCAAAACTGGCTTATATATATTAAATTAAAGGCTTAATATTTTAATATATAAAATTCTCGTGTCACAATGTTTGTTCCCATACTCCTCCTAACCGATTGTTATGAGTTTTTGTATGCATATTCATTAAGTCTGAGAATCGGCTACTATTTATCTTTCAAACCTCTAAGTGATAAGGGTGGGCCACCCCTAAACTTTGTTTTTTTATTTTAATTTATTTATGATACAGCATACAAAAACAAATACAACCCTTAATTTTCAACCCTTTACGATTAACCCCTATTTTTTATTGTGACATAAAACATGGTTTATATAGTGAAAAGTTCACAATACAACCTAAATAGTTTTTATTCCGGAAAACCGAACAGTATCTGGAGTAGCATAGCAAAATGTTCCATGTTTCTATGTACTAAACAGGTAGGCTATGTAAAATCAAATTAAGGAGAAACGAAGTTAGCTGGGGCAGCTAGGAATAATATAATAATTAGGTATGTAGGGCATTAGTGTGTTGATCGACACATTTAATGCGTTATTAAGGAAAAAGTCAGTTATATTCTTTATAACTGTGACTGCATCCTTGATAAACTGACCTACATTTATAACAGGAACAATATCACATTATCATACTTGATTTATACCGTAGAGAAAAATAATGTTTATTTTAAACATAAATTTAAATGTCTTATGAATTCAGGTCTATTTAAATATTATGATCTAAGCATGTCTCAAAAAGCTTTACTAATTGGTTGCCGAGTCCGTATTTGTCCTCATATGATTCACTATCATGTTAAGTCATTGAAGAAAAATAAGTAATGATCGCCGTCGTTTTTCAAACTTATATTTATTGGTTAAGCAGTTCAAGTGTGGACACTCAAGAATTAGTTCCATATTTTTTAGTAGAATATCAAATATGCTTAAATAGCAATTCGTCTATTTTGTTTTGGTGACAATGACAAATACCAATATGTAATCATTCGGTGAATGATTCAGGTATTCATCACAAATATTAATAAATATGTTGTCATATATTATGTCAAGGATTTAAGCGCAAGTGCGACGCATTGACTGCCGTATTTTGCTCGTTGTCTTTTCTGAGAAGAGTCATGACCGGTCAGGGGCTATCATTCTAAGATATAATATTAAAATCTGAATAAATTGTCATCTCCTTCGCGAGCAATGTCAGTGCCTTTAAGTTAACACTGTGAAGTGCTTGTTATTTGTCTTTAGTGTAAAATAAAGCAAAGTAAGTATTTTATTAAACGGTTTTATTGTATATTATGCTGCGAGGTCACGGGAGGCAGAGATATCTTTTATGTTATTTAAATTATTATTATTTATTATTTTTTCTCATAGTTTATGCATACATCATAAAAATTATAAACAAGTTAAATGTTTTAAAATACAGGAATAATAAAATATAATTGAATACATTTCAGATTTAAACGGAAGCCAGTATGAGGCTCCTAATATTAATAGCCTCTGTGTGGGCTTTAGCTTATGCGAAGCCTGAAATGTACAGAGAAAGTGAAGATTTTCAGTATTCAAGAAGTTCTTCAGACGAAGGCAAAAAGTCAGGATTCTATGGATCTCAAAGAGGAAACATGGGAGGTAATTACGAACGGGCACACAATATGGACGGCTTAGCTCAGCACCAAATGAGTACGGCTGTTCGTCAAGTAGAAGGTGAACTCGGCGATGGAGCAAAGGAAAAGTCAGGCAGTGTTTTCACAGCAGCAAACTCAAGAGGAATTTTTGGATCCGGGCATTACGATCTCAGCAATCTACAAGGACGAAATTTCGACGAGAATAGTAATAGTGACTCACTATCGCATTCATCTTTAACCTCTCAAAATACTGGTTACAGAGGCCTGGCGCATAGCTCCGGTTATAACAGCGGGTACACAAAGAGTTCTAGACAAAGTACGGGTTTTGCGTCTGCCGATTACTCTGCAGATCATTCTACTGATTTTACTCAAAGTAAAATTGTAGATGGTGCACAACAAGCTTTCAACCAACACAGCTACGGTAACCAAGAGGCTTTAGGCAGTGATTACAAATATTATTCTCACGGTGGAAATCGGGCACATAATCAAATGGTTGGTGCAAATCTTCACAGCGCTTACGATTCACACGGCAGAAGAATCACAGATACTCCTGTAAGAGTTATTATGAGGCCAGGTACAATTGTAACAGTACCAGTTTCTGCTCAAACATATGACGCTTCATCTTCGTCATTAAGAGGTGCATCCTATGGTCAAAACTCTTTAAATACAGAAGCTGAAGAACTAAGCAATAGTGGTAGCAGTGTTTATGTAAAACCAAACACAGTCTATTATACTAAGCCAACACATTATGAATCATCCTACAATTACCGAAAAGAATGGGAGAAACACAACGCGCACCCAGAAGCATATATTCCGACAGAAAACCCATTCACAAAAAATAGTGAACTTTATGACGATTCCCTTTTATTACAAAACGCTAAGAGGCAATACAATGCGATAGATTCGAGCAGTGCTCACGTTGGTAGCGATGTTCTCCGGTCTAATATTGGTCACTTAAAAAGCGTGAATGCTGCTCAACAATCTAATAGCTATAATACAAAATCGTCATCGGGACATCAATCTCAATATAATTATGAAACTGCAGATAACCAAAACGCAGCAGCATCGGCACATTCAAATTCCTATACACTGGGAACTCAAAATACCGAAACTGCTGTTGATGCAAACGACTTAGTGGAAAACATTGACTCAAAACCGAAAAGTTATCACTCTTCTTATGCCTATCATAAGTCATGGGAGCGACGTGGCGATCCTTACGTAATAAAACCCATTGGTGGAGATAACAGTGCGCAAATATCACAAAAACTTGTATCTGCGTCTGCTAACCAAGGCATGTATTCATCTCATCAATATGGGTCTCTCCACAATCAGGCGCATCAGAGTTTAATGAAAAGTGGTGTAGATTGCGACGAAAACGGTCACGTCCGAGTTGCCCGGTCATCCCAGGACCATCCTCGGCAACAGGATCAACAACATGAGGATCTAGGACAAGAAATCCAAAAACAGTGGGGCGGATTAGAGGACATGGGGCAGCAGACACAAAATAAATGGGATAACCTTCAAGAACAGTTTAGTCAACAAAGTCAGAATTTAGAAGATTTTGGTCAACAAAGTCAGAATTTAGAAGATTTTGGTCAAAAAAGTCAGAATTTAGAAGATTTTGGTCAACAAAGTCAGAATTTAGATGATTTTGGTCAACAAAGTCAGAATTTAGAAGATTTTGGTCAACAAAACTTAGAAAATTTTAATCAACAACATCAAAATATTGAAGATCTTGGACAACAAAATCTAGATAGTTTTAATCAACAACATCAAAATCTGGAAGATCTTGGACAGCAAAATATAGAAAACTTTAATCAACAACATCAAAATCTGGAACATCTTGGACAACACAATCTAGAAAGTTTTAATGAACAACATCAAAATCTGGAAGACCTTGGTCAACATAATTTAAGAGATTTTGGACAGCAAAGCAATAATCTTGGCCAGCAATTAAATAATCAATGGGACAAATTTGACCAATTTAATGAAAAATCATCAAGTAAGTGGATCTAGTGTAAATTGTGTTAATACCTACACACTCAGTCATTTGTATAACTTTATGTCTGTCTTTACGCATTAACAATAAAAACGCCTACTTGTGTTTTTAACGAATTATAAGTTATTATCATAATACTGCATTTCATTTCTCATTTGGTTTTGTATAACTATATTATATAACTCTGGCTTTTACTTATTATATCTGATATTTACTTTCAATAACCCTCCTAACACTAATAATCAATAATAATATAAAAATAATATTCAATGTAATATAAAATTTGGGAATACATTAATTAATACATAATTATATTAATTAACATGTAAAGGGTGTACTTATTCATCAAAGTTTTACACAGATTATTATTTTGTTAACCCTATATTATGCTAACAAATGTGCTCTTGTGTTTCCTACGAGCCTGGTTAGTTTTGTTAAAACTAAGAAAAATCACTTAACAAGTATAAAAACACAAATATGGAGTCCATATGAAGGAAAGAAACGGAATCACTAAATATAATTCATTAGTACTAATTTGGCTTTATGACAAATGATCTTTGAAAAAATTAAAATACTTTTTCAATTTATTAGGCATCGTAACTGAAGAAACACCAGAATCCTTTCAAGAACCAAAGGTGAATAAAGAAAGCATAGGTCCTTTGTCAGACTTTAACCAACACCAAGAAAGTGACAAACAAAAAGCAAATACCTTTTGGAATCAACACCAAAACTTTGATGCCCATGATTTTTCACAAAATACTGATCAAATAGAAGGCTTTACAAATGAAGACTTTCAAATTAGAGACAGCCAACAATTGCAAAATCAATTAGAATTGCAAAAGAAATTAATCGGAACCATGTATGATATTTTAAGTAAACAAAAAACAAGTGACGACTTTCAACCTTCAACCTCTTATAGTAATCCAATTAATTACCATCATAATATAAACTACAATGATGGTGAAAACCAATATACAGGATTTTCCCATTATAGTCACGAAGCTAGTAATAATGGTATGAGTTCATCATGGCAGAAACAATATAATATTCAAGAAAATAATAATAACAAGCCAACAGCACCGTTACAAAATTTTTGGAGTAAGCTAGATAATTTGGATACACAAGGAATGATAAATACAAATAAGGACACAAAAGATGACAATTTATTCACACAAATGTCAGATATTGACTGGAGTACCTCAAATTGGGGGCAGTTTCATGCACACCATGATAACCATATGTTTGACAGCTCCTTTGCTCATAATGATGGAAAAAATACTTTAACTTCTCAAATTTTAAAGGCAACCACTTCAGTAAATAGTGTATTGCCAACAGAAATAGTGGCAACAACATCTAAACCTAGACATAATCCAATATCCAATATGCCTGTAAGCCCCATTGATATTGGCCGTGGAGACATAGGGGCAGATGAAACAACTGAACCAAAGAATGAAAATGAACACACAAATGTTTATATTCCTAATTCACCTCACAGACATTATAAATCTACAGAAGAAATTGAATCTTTGAGTTTAACAGAAGAAAATGATAACAGTGCAAAAGCATCTGTAAACTCTCAACAGGCTACTGAAGATATGTGGAACCAATTATTTAAGCATCATAATGTAATAGAGCATAACATTGAGGATATGTCTTCAACTCAAACCTCTACAAGTACCAAACCAATTAAATATAAACCAACAGAAAAGTATAGTAATACTTACACAGATAAAGATGCTATTCCCAGTATAGAGAAAATAAATAAACAAAAAGGTATGACATCTCAAGAGGTAGAAAATACTGCCCATAAAGTAGAACCATTCTCATTACATAATGAACAGAAAAATAGTGATCAACAAGACTTACTCCATTCATATAACTTTGAAGAACAAAGTCAGGAACCAGCAAAAGAAAGTGAGACTCAACAAAATGTGAATGAACAATTTGAAGATTTCGGACAGCAACTTCAAAACACTTATGACATTGGACAATCTAGCCAATCCTTCTGGGAGCCAACTAATTCAGAACATAGTGAAGTACAACAACTAGAAAATTTTGGAAGTTTTGATAACAATGACAACCAACAATTTGAACCATTAGAAAGAAGCAATGATAAACTTCAAAGTCAGAGTTTGTTGAACTTTGAACAACACAAATCTTGGGAACCAGTAATTAATCAACCTAACAACCAGCAGCAACAACCTGTGTCTTCAACTATTAAAACATTAAGCCAAGAATTAACTGAAAAACAAGGTCCCCCATCCCACCCAAAAGTAATTGTTCCAGAAGAAACAGCAACAGAAAAAGCAGGTTTTTGGAAATCTTTTGGGAGCAAATTTACAGGTGCAAAAGAAACAGTAGTATCTTGGTTTAAACATAGTTAAAATATAATAAGCGTAAAAATAACTAAAATGTTAGAATTAAGTTATATAAAACTATTTTTATGTATTCCTTACCTCAGGTAATGAATTGAAGTATTTAACAAAGGCTTGTTGCTTGACGGAGTCTGAAAAAAAACTAAGTATTTAAGAATAATATGTTTGCATGAAAGATGTGGATAAACATTACAAATACTTATATATTTGAACTGAAATTTTATTTTAACAGTTTTTTAACTCAATTAGTTATTATAGAACTAGTTACCTAGGTTTAGGGCTTGAATAGGTTGAAGCGAAGACATTATTTGCAAAAGCTCATTAAGCTTGCCCTCTACTAGAAAAATATAATAACAAATAAACTTTAATTAGAAACTAAACGTGTATTTGAAAAATTCAAATTGGATGATGACAGTTGACATTTATGCATATATCTATTATGTTGAGAGCCAAATACCTATATTATATTGTAGTCTATAAGCCACTCTTACTTTTATACGTCTTATTTATTTCTATATTTATTCTTATTCTAAGATCAAAAGATTATATTTTGTATAATTTTGAAGATAGCTCATCAATGGTGCGGTAAATCATAGAATGAAAATTTAAATGCTGATATATATGACAGCTGGCAGCACCAACTCACTGTCAGATTATAACTTCTACATAGTGAACTTTATTTTATATTCTGGCAATAGATTTGACTTTATGTCAGATAGTGAACTTTCTATTTTTTTGGTTCGAAGCTTCAAGTTTCAACTACGATAGTTATCTGGCACAAGTCAATGACAGAATGTCAAAATTAATAACAGTGAAGGCTGGCTAAAAATTATTGGGGCCGTAGATTGCAAAAATATTTTTTTTATATATGAATATTATGATACTTACATGATATGTTTGTTTTTCGGTGTAACTCAATGAAACTATAATAATTTAGAACAAATGTGTGAGAAATAAAAGAGTAGATATGTTAGTTTTCAAATGTGCTTTAATATTCTTCTTTTCGACTTTTGTGTTGTCGTAAGTAAATAAAAAAGTGTATTAAGTATTTAAAATTGTTAATATTTCGTTTTGAAATAGCAGAGATTAATTCTAAATCATCAAAAATTTAATCTATTTAAAACTGAATGGAAATACTGTTGCTTAGAGTCCTTTCACTTTCCAAAACACAGACTAAAGTTTTGTTTTCTTTTAGACTAAGTTCACAAGTTGCAAAAGTATATACATTGGGAATTGGTCTTGCCTGTTTATACTTTATCAGTGGAGCATTGGGTAGGTAGAAACACTCATAAGTATGAGTTTTTTACAACTGTTTTTTTTTTCTTACAATTATATATTCAATATAAACTAATATAATGTTTTCAGCTGGCAAAATCCTATATGACAGATACCAGTATATTCATATCCTAGGCTCACTAACACCAAATCCAAATGTGACCTTGTATGTAAACAGAATAGCTTCTATTTCTGCATCATTCCTCTCATTGGGCTTCCTCAGTTACCTTTTTCTTGTCTTATTTAAGGTAAGAATTTATAAAAAATATTGAATTGTAAACCCAATATTATATAGTTTATCATAGTAAAAACAATTACTTAGCCAACAGATCTCAAAATGTTTGAGCTGGTTTTCATGTTGTAAAGTAATATGATAGATCGCTTGTTTGGTTTTGCTGTCAAAACGAATGAAGTATAGTTATAGATGTAAACAATGTAATAAGGGTGTCAAGTATGTGGTAATATGATCCAAATGGCCAGTATTCATTAAGGTTAATGTCTTAAAGATCTTAGTAAACCACAAGTTATGAAACTGGGTCAGCGCTCTATGTAGCTTGCTGTATAAGTGAATGTTGTAAGAATTACATAAAATTTACAAAACTGTTTTTATTTAAATCTATATTTTAAGTTAAAATTATAACAAAGTAAAGATAAACAATGTTAGTACAGTCATGCATTAGTTGCTTTAATGAATTTTCAATATCATCATTAATAATGTAGAATTTAAAGATATAAACAGATGTTTCAGCTTTGATGCAATTAGTCAAGTTCATAGAAATTTGTCTATTACAGGACACAAATTTTTGACTTAAAACTGTTTGTGTATTTTATAAAATGTTTATAACCAGCCTTTATATGGCTTAAAGAAGTTTAACATGTTTTCAGAAAGATGAGACCACTCTCAGAGCACTTACAATATTTTTATGTGGATGTGGGACTCTTTATATGTGGGTACAGGTATGTATTTATTTTAATTAATATGTTTTCTTATAGCAAAATGTCACTGCTTTATGAAATGTTTCTGAAAAATCCTGCATATAGATGTATTTAATTTGTATTAAAGAGAAAGGAAAACAATATGTCATTATTAAATTAGGTATTTAGGCCTTAGGTTATACCTTGTATTTTTTTCCATATTTATGATAGTTCAAAACTTATTATATCTTTCAATAACTTTTTATATGAAAACTTATTTATCATTTCCAGAGTTTACTCACAACATATATATCAACTTTATTTTTTGAGAAAAGATTGACAGTATTAAGACAATACCTAGCCAATTTGAGCTTCCTGTTTCTAATTCTTATGGCAATATTTGGGACCTTATCTGTATTTTTGCCAGAAGGTAAATATATATTTTCTTATTGTAACAGGTTTAAAATTAATCTTTTTTGCTTTTAAAAGCTATTGAAAATGTCCTAACATTTTGTGACAGATTAGATTTCAAATTTTATTTTTTAATCAAGTGTTAATACAATACTATTCTCTTGGAAATAAATTATAAGCTCTATTAAACATGTAGTCTCATTTACTTTTATTGGGGCTAAGTTGGTATCCAATGTAAAAAAAATGGTGTCTAAGGATCAGTATAAAATTCTATAAAGAGTTGTTATATCTATTTCCTTGTTAATTTCAGGTGATTCTAGTGTAATGTACATTTGTAACATATTATCATCTCTTAGCGGATACACAATGACAACTATTTTCTGTATATTTATATTGTCATTTGAAAAGGAGTATGCATATTTTTCGGAGGTATGATTTGATTGAATACTCATATATTTGACATCCATATATGAATTAGTGGCGCTACAACCTTAGCCGTAGATTTCTATATCTGTTTCGAGGTCAATTTGTCTTTATAGGCAAGTAGGTGATCAGACTTCTGCACGTTCTTCTGTATGTTGATTTTTAAGTCTAAGAAATGTTAGTAGAAAAAGTGAATTGGTCCACAGCCATAAATCAAACTAAACCACATATTATTGAATATCAACCACCACACCAGACTTACCCCCACATTCAGAGTCGAGGCTAAGCGCTAACCGGACTCCCCGGCTATTACGGGAGCCACTGTTTCCGCTAAGTTAGAATCCAAAGTAACATTGAATCCCTTAAGCAGTCAAATTAAATGCAATTATATATATATATGTATCTGTGTTAATGTGCATATCTACTGTACTAAAACTTAATTAAAGGAATATCAGTCTGCTTGAGTGTGAGAACATGCAGAATTTTTATTAAGATACAAATTCCAACCGTCCAACCAGTGGTCTTCGTTAGTGTAAAACTGTCATTGTTTTCAGGGAATCCGTTCCGATATGTTAATAGATGACACCTGTTCGTTGAACAATGCGTCAGTCGACGAAAGTTTACTAGATACACATACAATAAGGAGGATATTGCCCCGTACCGTGTCCTGACAAGAAGCCGTGCCCGCGGGCACGGTAAGAGCGCCATCTTACGGCAGTTTCAACGAAACGAATTTCGAAATTTTGGAAAACCATTTCTCGCAAGAATCGAGCCCCGATAACGACAGTGGCATGTCCTCGGGTGAGAACGATGACTCTCTTAAAGTCAAGTGCCTAAACGATAGTGTAAGGTGGAATGAGATTCCCAGTTGTTCTAATATAAATGTGATTCCCAATGATTTCATTGTGATCAACGTGACATGTGATGTCGAAAAACCTGAAAGGACGGTAGGTACAAATATAAGTGATTGTGATAACTCAAGTATTTTAAGCGTAGAGAATAGTATAGTTCCTGTGGGTAACAACGAACTCGTCCAATCGGATAGTCAGAAATTGGTGAGCCTCTCGCTCTCAATACTCTTGGCTGCGATTCTACAGGCGATGCGTTGTTTCGCCCAATTCTTAGAGGACATTGTAGGTCCGCAACGGTTATGAGAGTTAAGTTCCTGTTAATTTTATTTGCACATTGCTTTTTTAATATGCCTTTTGTATCAGTATTTTAAGTACGAAAAGGGTAAACGCTATCGTATCAATGTATACCAAACGTCCAATTTAATATTAGGCATAAGTACTAAAGCCCATCAAGGACCGTGGATAGTGTCTGTGTGGAAAGTAAACCGGCGTGGCCAGGGGATATAATTCATATTTGTTGCGCGTCATTTCATTTATTTAAAAAAAAATATATCAAGATCTGTCACAAAAAAAAAAACAAATTAGTTCTGCGACATTAAATCAAGCGATGGTTGTCTTTCCGCACATACTAAATCTGTTAATAGCATACTTTTTTCATTTATTAAGTTGTACTTATTATAACTAAATAGTTAAAAGATAGCTCTATATTTTGCTTAGTATGCTATAGAGAAGGTTAGCAACATTTTTAACTTTTCACAACTTGACGGTCTCTTTTATTATGCTTTTGTAATTGGGTAGTCTTTGAGACCACAGACTTAAACGGAATTGTATATCTCATAGAGATTTTCTGCTGTTTTTGATGACTATTTACCGTTTTTTTGCTTATGGCTTTTTTCTGCTTTTTAAGTGGTTGTGTTAAGTAGTACAATTTTTATAAACTGTTCCCTATTAGTTCGTCATAGGTATATTATTTTCGGTTATTAATAACATAAAGGAGACGTATAGAATATTTTGACAAAACATTTTGGAGATTTGTATTGTCGGGTATAAAAAAATCATGGCTAAAAAAAAATCTTCTTATTAATTAGCATCAAACCAAATACGAGGGGGTAACAAGAAAACACATCTTCTAATAATAATTTAATAAATTATTGAAATACACAAATACTAACACACATCAAATAAATTATGAGGTTAAATAGGTTTATTTTTCTATTTATTGTCTTTACATGGAGGCCTCGTTGATAACTGTTATCAGTCTGTTGTTTGTGTTATGGCACTTTTTCTTCCATTTGATGGAGTGTTCAGGCGTGTCGTGATCCGAAGGCTGTGGTGAGTTTGCCACAACTATGGACCAACGTCGGCCGCGACGCTCGTTTACATTTGGCAGTTCTGCTATTAAATTGTTCTCGTATTCGCTTAGCATTAGATAGTTTTCCACCTGCAAAGATACGAGGCAAGTAGTGAGTATATATTGAGCATTTATTTTGTAAGAATTTGTTCCATTTACAGACCATAGATAAGATGTATTACACTTTTTATTTTATTTAATCATATTTAAAAGATCAGGCAACCCTAATTCGTCACTTGGACATTTCAATTTATTAAAAATAGTTTTTTTATCGTTTACATTTGGTGCAATATTATGACGAGTAATTACAAAAATTTACGGAAAGAATCCACAATTATATGAGTATATTGATGAATTTATTTTAAATTGTATTCTTGTACCAAATTTTAATTACGTTAATGTAAATTTGCGATAATGGGTCAATTAAAATCTTGATCATATGATCTAGAATAAGTTTTTTCTAGAAAAGATAAAAAAAAACTTCATATCAGGTAATATTTCGTCAATGTATTTTTATGCAATTTAGTTTCCAACTATTAATAGCAATGTATAAAGTTTCAAGAAGTTGTTACGCTTAAAAGCTTAAATTTCTGAACTAATATTGCGAAATATTGTTGTGTACCTTTTATGTTTATAATTTATGTGTACCTTTGCCCTATTGCCGCTCAGATAAGATTTGACTAGTAGGTAGCTTAATAATGACTATTCAAACCTGTATGTAAAGTGCCAAAACTTATTAAATCAATTGTTACCGGTATCACAATTTTTTTTTATTCATTATTATACCGAATGGTTCAGACATGTAAATGGCACTGTTAATGGTCAGGTATATTAGTGATAATGTAATTTTAAAAAGCTCTTTAGACCAGTAGTCACTTGAGTTTTTATTTTTGTATTTTACCGCATTTATTTTTATTATGATTACGAAAAATGTATTTTTTTTTCGGGCTCTAATAATCAATTTTGTAATCGAACGCCCAAGAATTATATTATGAACTTCATAAAGAAATAATATTGTATTAATGAGTCATATCGTATAGGTTTACATCACATATTGGCAGCGTATGTAGCACTTTGTATTTTTTTTAATATAAACATTATACCTGAAAAATAGTTTTCTTTGCGACCTAAAGAACAATATTATCGTTCGTATATTATGTAAGTAAAATTACGTTTTCTCACCTTATTACAGCTAGTAATACAGTCGCCTCCACAATCTAGATCCTCTAATAAATGCTCTGGGATGTCTAAGTCCAAGTCTAGGTCTAAGCCGCCCTCTTCGCTAATGCACGTGAGCTCCGGTGGGAGGTTAGGCGGTGGTGACCCGAGACTACCTGGACCTATACTGTCCAGCAGGTCGCGCCCAGTTCGACCTGGGGCCACGAGTTCTGCACCTAGAACTATTTTGAAAAGTTTTAGCAATGCTGAGCGTAAAATACCTTATGGGAAACTGCGTAAAGAAAAAGTCCCGGGCTTTGAGGTCGCTGCTGTGCTAAATTACCATTTTGTTAACACCACGTCATTATAGTTTGACAGTGATCATCTGGAAATTGTCTATAAACGACATTACGACTAGGAAATAAGAGTTTGGCTGGCCACTCTTGCTTTTTGCACAGATTTTATCATAATAGATACTGTGTACCTGCAATAAAATACAGAAATAAAGGCCTTTCAGTCAAGTAGGTATAACTAGTCATTTTACATAATATATAGATTATTTTAAAAATTTAATTTTTGAAAACTCTATTTATTTTGCTAATGGGGTTGTGAACTAGTATTGCCTTCATAGTAGAGGAGGATGATACATGTGTAATGAGATCATATAAGTACCATAAGAAAGAGCTGTGGTGGTTATACGACTAGTAGAAAATACCTAAAGCGGTGGCTGCGCCAGTAGCTGTGCGCGGTTCTCGATCCCGACTTCGGCTGCGACCAGCCGGCCCATGCGCAGCTTCACATGACGCTGTGCCGCCGTTCTCTCTGTGAAAAACATTGTAACAGATGCATACAAGCAAGCGTTGATTAATCTTCAATCATAATTAAACAAAACTTGTCAATTTGTCAATCAAGATAAATATTACAAAAGCCAACTTCGCGGCAATACGCGTCAATACAATACAGTTAGATATAATCCTAATATGAAATAATGATATATCAACTTAACTTTCGAGTAATATACATATATGTATGTTTATCGATTAAAAAGTTTTAATAAATTATGTGGTGCTCCGGTGCGGAAACCAAAACATAATTATGTACGTACTTGGTTTGTTTGTGCGCTACACTCCGTCGATGCAGGTCAATACAAAATAGCGAGAGCGACCCTATGAGTGAGCACGTCGAACTGAAGTAGTAACCGGCCTTGCCGCCGCATCCAACGTTTATATACCCTGGAATAATATGATATATCATAGACTATCTGAGGAACAGGATCACTAGATGGCCGTTGGCAGTTTAAGCGCTTAAATAGTCTGACATTAACATCAATCTTCATCCAATAATAATTTATTTATTGAAGACACTAAATATTTCTAAAAAACTAAGATATAATCACAATCATAAAAAAGATATCTTTCCACACTGCGAGTCTGCAATATCCTATAATTGGATTGTTAGTATAAGAAGTAAGGCATTGAGAAATTTCTGATTTTTGTAAGTAAATTATTTATCGAGAAGTGCATTTTTTAAATGGAATATATACTTTTAATGTTATAAATGTATGTTTAAAGCATATAAAAATATTATTATAGACAATGTTTAACCTGTGTTGCCGCTTTGCCTCCCATACATGTACAACTTTAATAATAAAACAATTTTATTTAATCTTACCCGAGAGCGGCACTCCAATAGCAATGGGTACAGCTTGCGAACACTGCACGAAACCCCAAGTGCGTGCAAAGTTTCGTGATCGGACGCGTTCGTAAGTGTACATTTTTAAGGAGTAGTGGTAGCCACCACAGAATATACCTAGAAACAAATTAGTCATATTTCTATACCACTTTTATTAAGATTATTTAATTATTTTTAATACTGTTGGTGTGTGAGTTTTTTATTGTGTTTAATTATTTTTAATACTGTTGGTGTGTGAGTTCTTTATTGCTTTATGTGCAATAATTTATTTATACGTAATTGTTGTCATTAACATCAATCATAAGTATTATGATCACCCAAAATAGGTGTTAATGAAACCGTTGCATAATGAAGTCTGTTAGTACACAAGTGTATTCTTTTCGTTATGTACAATTTATCTAATATTTCGGGGTTTGAATCTTATAATTAAATATAACAATGGCGCCAAAATCGCGATATGTCATAGACTATAGAAATTGCACGCTACAAAAAATATTAAGAGAAACTCCTTGGTGAAACATGGTATAAATATTGTCAGAAAAAAGCTTTAACGGTAGTTGAAATTAATATAGAAGACTACATACCATATACCCAAGCAAACATAACATATCCACTATGTGACCCTTCAACAGCAGTAAGAGCCATGGTCGCCAAACCACAGACAAACACCGCAGCCTGGGTCAAGTACTGTCTTGCTATGCGGCACTCAGCTGATTTCTGACGTACCAGTAACCCAAAGGCTGCACAACCTACCGCCCAGGCTAGGCCTAAGTACGCTTGGAGTATTTCTGCCGTGTCGCCCAAACCTTAACACACAAAGTTAAAGTTATACAAAATATAAAATATAAAAGTTATACAAAATATAAATACTATAAAATTTAAGTTTCAGTATTATTCTCACCAAATAAAACATGACAACTCTAATCTCTCAAATCTTCACACATGAGCTAACTTGCAAAAATTAATATCCTATAATTAATGATCTCGGCTACATTCTCTTTTACCTACTACTTTTGATATACTTTATAAGCGTTATTAATATCATCGCGGACAAACTTCCTTTGAGATAAAATTTGCTTTCGGTATTCGTTTTGATAATTCGCTTGTACTAAATTGCTAAGAATCTAAACTTATAGACCTTTAAATAAATGGATATCATTCAACTTTATTGTTATTTTTAATTAAATAAAATGTGTCTTTAGATTACAATCCTGCAGCGCCACGCAAAACAGGATCTAAAAATAATGCGACTGGTCGATAGATTTCCTATCTATATACAGTTTATATGACTACGATCGTGGTAGGCATTGTTATCCTGCGGCACTTAATATTTATGTCATCATTATTACCGGAAAACTGTCATCTATTATAATAATATGATTTATTGCAATGTCGCTTAAAGTTCTATTTGAATGGCCAAAACTTGGTCCAAAGATTATTTAAATTTATCTTCCTTTAACAGTAACGAATCTCGTTGATAGTTAAAAATGCTTTAAGTTGCGATTCTACGCACAAAAAGGTTTCTAAAATCTTACACTAAAAATATCTTAACGAATTGGAAATCAAAAACTAAATTTTTGTAACGAAGTCAATCTGATTTAATTGTTTTTTTTAAACACTTCTTATCTTGTATTAATCCTGGCGATATCTACTTTTATATAAATGTGCTTTAGTAAACTCACCTTCTTCTTCAGCATGATACGCGAGATAAAAAATAGGTGTATTAATCCCAAACGCAGATATACCAGTGGACATCAGAAGTATACGCACTGTCTTGGATCTTAAAGTAGAGAAGTCAAAGAACGGCTGACGATCATCGGACTTATTCCTATCCTTCATTTTTCTCTTGATCTTATTTTGATTTTTAAGGTGCAATATTGCCCGGCGTTGTGGGTGATACAGGGATGCTGAGCGGTAGAATGTGCCGAGTATGAATGTTACAAATACGACTCCTGTAACTGCTTGTAGGCCAAGTCTCCAACCGATCGCTCTGAAAAAACAAGATTTATATAAAAATACTTCCTTTGCCCAACTATAACATTTTCCTCCTAATATATATTCTTGACGAATTAAGTACAGCACAGGCACTTTTCAACAGCAAATAACGCTGAGAGAAAAGCGCCACTGCAATCTAGTAAGGACATGTCGTGCAAGGTATTTTACCAAAGGTTTTTTTTTAGATTTACGTTCTTTATTCAGTTTCAGCATTCATGAGACATTATGTTCACGATGAATTGTTAACGTAGCTTACAGCCATATTAGACATTCATTAACCATCATACCAAAAGTATTCTTTACTAATAATATATAGGGATTTGTATGTTTAATGTTGTTAAATTTAATTCATACGTAAAGATAAATCACTATTTGTGCATTAACATGCGACTCTATATTCGAGGGTCTATTATATTCACCATTTTATCACTGTACCTGATCGCCCCTCTGATGAATGTAGACATGACAGCGATGCCTAGTCCACTTCCGCTGACTATAAATATTTCTACTAACTCTCGTCGTCGCTTGAAGTACTGGGCCACCATCAGAGTGGAACAGTCTCTCGTCAGTCCCACACCCACACCGACCACGGTCCCTAGAAATTGTTAATGCTTATCATTTCAAAATTTAATTGGCAAGTGTTGATTAGTATTCATGATCATACATTTATAAAAAAATTGTTTTTGTTTGGGAAAAATATAAGAACGTTGTAAGTGATAAACTGCTTTTTAGCACAAAAGCTTTAGGATTCAAACGATAGACAATTGTTAATATATTATACATAAGCGATTTAACACAAGTTATTACGCGTAAAGTAGGGCACACGTAGTGTAATTTGAGGTATATTTCATATCACCAACACTGCAATTGTCGTCTTTAATCTGTGACTAAACCAAAGAAATTAAGATCTAAATGGGTGTCAAATTCTTATCTCAGATCAGTGATTTACCTATCCAAATATTTTGTTTGTACTAGCGTAGATAATAGGTATCTAATTATAACTGTGAAGCGTTATATCTATAGCATAATTTGGTACAATTACAAAAACAAAGAGGTAAAGTAATATGTTTTATTGTGGCTCATAACATGCCAATTTATTTTATCAGATTAAATTTGTTCCAAGTGTAATGAAATTTCCATCATTCTTAAGGAATATGGTAAATCGTTTTAAAGTAAGTTAAATATGTTCGTCGTTGTACGTATGTAAGTTGTATATGTTCCTTAATGAGTGTGACAGACTGTTTACTAAGTCAAATAATTTACTGATCAACCTTTTGCCCGATACAAATCATACAAATCACAGTGTGTCCGGATTTTTTCCCCCTCAAATTGATAAATTTTATATCACACAGTACTCTATGGTGTAATTAATCTTTGACGATCACAGTAATCTATGATAATAATTATATACAGAAGGCACATGCAAAAGTAAGTTGGGATGGTTGTTATTCAATAAGAATTACCTAAACCATTCTGAATCAAAGGTGAGAGCTTAACAACTGGGAGAGTAATAATTATTTTACGACACAGAAATATGTCTATCTTACATTCAATTGATCTATGGAACTTTGAATATTTAGTAGTTTATATCTTACTTCTCAATTCCAAATAAGGCGAAAGATTTATTCATAGAATTTACAATGCTATGAGTAATGTAATAACGGTGTCATAAGTCTCAAATATGGAGAATCGTAAAAATGTTTCTGTTGAAAATTCAATAATATTATGATTATCATTTTAGAATCAATTGAATTAAATGTAACATTTATTATAAGTAACTTAATTGTTTTGTCAAATTGTGAATAATGTGAATTAAAATTAAAATTTCTTCCTATTTTATTCGATTTTCATGTTGTTCGGTAGGGTCTATTGTCTATTTCACCTTATTATCTTAGTCGTAACTATCTGTATCTCGAAATTTTTAATTCGTCCCTTTCATATAAATTTTGGGGATGATCTATTTCAGTTGCGGTATATTTTTGATACATTGTAAAAAAGTGGAAATATTTTTGTTCCCACTAAACACTGAGTATTGGCCTAGTGGCTTCATAATTCGACTCCCATTGCTGAGGTCGTAGGTTCGGTTACCGGCTGTGCACCAATGGTCTTTATTACTATGTGCGCATTTCACATTCGCTAGAACGGTGAAGGAAAACATCGTGAGGAAACCGGCTTGCCTTAGACTCAAAAAGTCGACGGCGTGTGTCAGGCACAGAATGCTGATCATTTACTTGCCTATAAGATTAACAAATGATCATGAAACAGATACAAAAATTTGAGGTTGTGGCGCCAATGGTTTAGTTTTTTATTTAAACATAATGCCTTGAGTGACCAATGGAGTGACCTGGATATATTTTTGACTTCTCATCTGATTTTAGGAAGAGCATTCTCTTAGGTTCTTTTGTTATTTTTTGTAAGTATGTGTACTTATCATAAGCGTGCACGCCGTTCGCGCCTATCGAGGCCACACATTAGTTCTAGTTCGTTAGTGCGGCTATAAAATATAAATAAATAAGCTCGTGAAGTGTCTAATCTCAAAAGTTCTCGGGTACAAAGTGAAATATACTTATATACTGCAGTTTAAGGATAATATCACTAAAAACAAGCATAGAATTTCAATTTACAAACCTCGAAACAGTATCGTTCGAGGTTTCGTTTTATGTTCGAATGAAAATTGGGTCAAAATTTAGAGGCAATTGAGAATTTACGATTACGCATGCTTTACGACTTTTGTACAATTTACGAGAAGATACCTATGTCTCATTCGATGCTGAAAATAGCATAAACTAGTGGAAATTTTAGTTTTTTTTTAATACAACATTTACATTTATTTTCTAATTAGGTTATTAAACCCTTTAGATCATATTCCATAGGTGTAAAGCGTAATAAATAAAAGTTTTTAAAATGGGACTTGCTCAAATTAATCATAAATCTGTTAATAGTGGTAACTTCGTTTTTTACACTACTTCATAAATTATACCCAGTAGTTAGTATAGTTACCTACGTAATATTATAAAGAATTTGCAAATCAAAGTCTAAATTAAGTGGCAAAAATTTGTCTATAGCTGAAAATGTATGTATTATCTTCTTTTTTAAATAAAGAATAATTTAAAATCCTATTAATCTGTACCCGATTCGTTGTTGAAATTGCAATTCACTCTTTATTTAAAAACTAGACAATTACATGAAATTAGAATTAAGCATTTCAAATTTGGAACACCTTAATATTTTTGACAACTCGAGATTACTTTTGTAAATAAACTGAACCATACAGCGTTAGTACTAAAAACCTAATAATCAATAATGTATTGAATAGTATGTATTTATGAAAACGATGGTCAACTAAGCTACTTGGCTACAAGTATATTGACAATTTAAATGCTAATACTAGCGGTTAGCAAAGGCACTTTATTCTTGACTATATGGCATTTTATTCAATCGTTTTCGTAGTGTATATGATTTAACATAAGTTTAAATTACTACATTTTTTTTAATACAAATAACTTGTAGGCAAATTAAAGCACTGGTACAAATAAGAATTGTTACAAATTACGAAAAAGTACTAAATAACTAATTAAAATTAAAAATAAAAACCATATTAGTAGCATGCCAGAAAGCAATGAAAAAAAACGAACCTAAAATGAGAAAAACACATAAGATAAAAAGCGAAAAAATATGATGAAAAGTGTCTTACATTATGCCCTAAAACAGAAGTGGCAATGGCATATATACTTACTATAGCAAGATACACAGAAAAAGGTGTACTTCTAAGATATATGGAATGGACCAAGGGGAAGAAGGAGAAGAGAGCGCCCCAAAAAAGGTAGATAGAAGACATAGAAGCGGTAACAGGAAGCGAATGGTGAAAGAAAGTCATTTTTAAAAAGCTGTGAAGGAGTACCAATCAACGGTACTGAAGGTAGCTAGGATATAGGAGAACAAGATTAAAATAATGTATAAAATGTAAAGAAAATCTAAGCTGTATATTATTATTTTTATCATGATTGGAAATTAAACAGTCTTTTTCACTCAAGTAACTAATTTAAATGCGCAGGTGTCGTAACTAGTCAATGTAAATACAGCAAGATGACTTGAATG